>NC_065536.1:19251853-19959353 GCF_932294415.1 Quercus robur | reverse complement strand
CATGTCTTTGAAATTTGGACAACATCAACTTCCTCCAGAATGATAATAGATCATGTATCTGAAGTCGCTGTTGCATCACCTTGTTTCTATGGGCATGTTCGTGCGATGTCGAATTCTTGGTGGCATGTTCTGACATCTTCAAAGTCTTAGCAGCATACTCTGGCCTCTTCAAAGCATTGACGTCATTTTTTTCCCGCATCTTTAAGGTTTTGTTGGCATTTCCTTGCATCTTCTTCAGTCTTGATAAGGATTCCTTGCATCTTCAATATCTTGTTGGCATCTTTGAAATCTTGATATTTGGCTACAATGCTATGCACCCTCGATGTTTGAGCTATGTTGCCTCAGAAAATTTATACTGATGGTGCGACTTCATAGTAGATGCAAGTGCAAATATTGCTTCATGGCAAAGACAAGTATTGGCATGACTTCAGTGCTAATGTGGAGTGTTGTCATGGTTTCATAGCAAAGATGAATATTGGCACGACTTCAGTGCAAATGATGGTACGACTTCATAGTAGATGCGAATGCAAATATTGCTTCATGGCAAAGATGAATGTTGGCATGGCTTCAGTACAAGGATAAATGCTGGCACGACTTTATGGTAAAGACTCTTGATGTGGCTACATTGCAAAGACTCTTGAGATGGTTGCGTTGAAAAGACAAGTGTTGACACAGCTTAATTGCCAAGACAAAGGCCAGTACAACTTTAAAGTCAAGTACTAGTAATAGCATCATTGTATCAAGAATACCGGTGATAACATTGTCATTGTTGCCTAGATGACTGCCACTATGAGAATGTCAAGGATGGATATCGCTAAGAGATTGTTATTGTAGGACAATAATTTGATAATATGAAGACAAACATCACTGTAAGAACGTTGTGTTCAATGGAATGTAAAGTTGCCAAATAAAGATGGACGTCAGGCTAAGAATGTTGATATAAAGCTTAACACTAAAACCCAAAGAACAAGGAAAGCATGCTGCATAAAAAAAACAAGCAACAACAAAGAACTTGTCAAAAGAAAATCTAATGGCGCGTCTAAATGAAAAAAAAAAAAAAAAATCGATAAAGAGAGAGAGCTTCAATTTTAATCTCTAGCCTATCATAAAAAAATAAAATAAAATAAAAGTACAAACCAAGCATGTGAAAAAAAAGAGATAAAAAAAGAAAAAAAAGAGATAAAAAAAAATAAAAAAAATAAACATAATTTTATCATACTACCCACTGGAGACTGCTTGTACAATGTAGTGCATGCCCCGAGTGGCTTTATATAGAAAACTTCTGAGATAACAGACAAAAGGAAAAACAGGTGTAAAAAGTTAAAGTACTGTATTTTCAAAGGATACTGTACCAACCTTGAAAAAGAAGGGGTAAGTGCCCATAAATGGATCATGTTTTCAAGAAGAAAATATTGCACTAAACCTCAAAAAAAGGGCTTATAGGCCTGCAAAAGTACACATGTCACCTAAAAAACTACTGAACTAGACTTGGGATGAAGTTATAGCCCGCGTATTGTTCAAAGTGACTGTGCTACCGACCTTGAAAGCAGAGACACTTGCTGATTAACCAATGTCAAAAACTGTCAGAGCCGCCGAAGACCATAAATCCATAAAATCGACACCACAGGAATCTTCTACGGCCTTCGATCCACCAAACCTGAAAATTCCAGGCCTAGATGCCCAGCCACGCGCTACCATGTGTGGCCATAAATTCCCAATGACCCGTAGGTTTCTCATTCAAATCTACATAAATCTAAGAAAAATTTTACAAAACCAGTGCCACCACTAGATCCATTGGCCCACGATCTACAAAACCTAAAAATTTCAAGACCAAAAACGACTACACACGCCCCCACGTGAAGCCACGATCTATCAACGACTCACGGCCTAGTCCTTCAAACTTGTGTAAATCTGTTCATTTACAAAACTGACACTACAGGGGTCTTGTACGGCCTTAGAAATACAAAACTTGAAAATTTCAGGCCTAAAAACTAAAGCACGCGTCAACACATGTCGCCAAAATATCCGGCAATGGTTGGCTTCAACAACACGCGCTGCTCCTTCCCATGCACTTGCACGCATCGAAGATTCTTTCACACGTGTACACGCGCCACATGCTAACACGCGCGCTATGACATCATGGATGACGTCACCACCCACTATGGTCTAACCCGTTTGTCCAAGCCGAACCGGTTTGACCCGGACCAACCTGGAAATCTGACCTAGATCTGAACCACCTGCAAAAAAAAAAAAAAAAAAAAAAAAAAAAAAAAATGCTTTAACCAAGTGGACCTTTGACATTGACCAAAAAGTCAAAATTTTCAAAAGGGGCTTGTCCTACTCAGTTTTTTGTGTACATTCAAATTTGGAAATCCGTTTCTTTGTTCGAGACTTGGAAATTGTGCAAACTGTCCAATTTCTAGAAAGTTGACTTTTGCACAAACCCTGACTAAAAGTCAAAATTTTTTAGGACTTGCCTTTCCCAATTTTTCGTATAGATTCCGATTTTGGGGTCTATTTCTTCATTCAAGAATCCGAAATTGCTCAAATAGTGTGATTCTACAGCTGTTGGCTTTAATGTGAACTTTGACCAAGAATCAAGATGTCCGAGCAAAGCTCGTCCTATTCAGATTCTCACATAGATTCTGATTTTGAAGAATCCACTTTTCTTTTTTGGACTTGGAAACCACCTATTTGACCCACTTCTCCGAAGTACTAGCAGTGTCCAAAACTTAAGCTCCCAAGATCAAAATTTGAGATTCGTCCATTTGGTTTAGATTCCCTCAGGGTTATTCTCCAGACTTCATCAAAGCTTCCCTTTTCAAAGTACAAATGAACTTTCTCAAATGTGTCTTGAACTTGAAATTACATTGGGTTACCAATTCACCCTACCATTCCCGTTCGGCGCCTACCGTTCTCATCCACCATTCTCACCAAAAATTCTCAACCGCTATTCTCAACTACCCATTAACCATTCTTTATCTCTCCGCTATAAATAGAAGGGTCAAATTCATCAAGAACTCATCAAGAAAAAACACACTGAATCATGAAATGAAGATTTGCTTCTTTCAAATTTTCAAGTCCTCCTTCTCACAGCCATTTCTTACTATAGCCTCATCATTCTTAACACCTCGCAACCAATATTGCTTCATAATCAGTTTGAAATCAACCCTCTCATGGTTCAGTAGAAACCCTCTTCACAACATCATTGTAGTTTTGAGATCCAAACAAATTTTGTTTCTCCCCTTAATGACCACGTTTGTCCATAAAATTACTCATAACAAGGCTGGTATCGTCGTTCCATGCTTCCTCGGACTTGGTTGGCCAAGAAATTTAAGTCTAGCAGAGACACCTGTTCCTAAGCTCAGGGCTCCCGTAGTCTCTCTCCAATTGCTTGGTCTTCCAACTGAAGTAGCAGTTCGGAACAAACAACAACTTGGCTGGTTTCTAAAACTAGGATCACAAGTTAGCTCCATCTTTCATTTTTCTATGCTTTCCCAACAAGTTGCATTAGGTGAAGGTAGTAAAAAGTGTTGGGGTATCCTACAAATTGTCTTTCATCCAACACTTACAATGACCTCCAAGGTACCAGCTCATTAGAAATCAGCCTTTAGTGTTGGTAAATGGTCGCCAAAGCTTCATTCCAAGTCCCCACCAATGTAGGACCCAAAGGTCACTGTTGTTGGTACCTCAAAACACACTTTTTGGAATTACTCCAACTTAAATTCAGCTTGAAGTATTTCAGAAAGTACTCTTTTGAAATTACTTCAACTTAACATCCGTCGGCATGGTCCTATCACACAAGCACATTTAATGGCTTGCCGCCGGACCCCATTCATCATGCAGTCAATCTCGTATCCTAAGGTGTACTTCCCAGAAACATCTACACTAGAGGGTCCCCAACGTACAGGGCCAGTGCCATGGTGGCGTATGTTTCACCCATTCATTTTGCTTCATTTCCATCTTCTTCACACCACCACCAGCATACCCAAAGTCCATAAGCTTCTGAAATTACCTCAACTTAACCTGAGTGATATGATAACTGTGTGTACCCAAAATATGGCTCTCTGCCTCAACCTCTACTTAGGGGCTCACAATCTAATTCTAATGTGGGTTTTGGGTTTCCTACTAAGGGTGATCCTATGCTCAGAAGCCCAAGGACCCTCTTGTTTTCCCAAACTTTTCTCTTTACTTCACAAAATCGTTGTCTTTCTTAGAATGGTTGCTCTCTTCCCTCTCTATTCTCTCTAGAATTGCCAACCCCCTTTCCCTCATTCTCTTCTCCTATATATAGGCTAAGATTAGTGGAGGTACTATGATTTCTCCCCATTGGTAGTGTGAATGGGGGTCCAATTCCATCATCTTTAGGTGGGCATTTAGGTGGGTGAGGCGGTAGTGGCATTGGAACTGATTCCCACCTCCAAAAGCCTGTTCGGTAGCAACATTACTAAAGGCAATACTGGGAAGCCGAGACATCATTCTGCCAAGTAACCACACACCCAACCAAGTTGAGATTGATTGGGAGTGGTTCGCTTTTGACGCTTAAGGCAAAATGGTCCCTTTATGTTTACTGGGCTCACATTGGGTCTCAATGGATGTCTGGATCAAGGTGATAAGTCCAACGGGGAGAGAGCCAGGTATTGTATCTCGAGGTCAGGGCCCAAGGTCCAATGGGCTTGGGGCCTTGTCTCGTATAATGCTACAAGGCCAGAGTCCAAGGCCCAATAACCTCGGGGCCATTCCCCGTACAATAGCCCTTCCTTGATTAGTGACTAGCTACCGAGAGTGAATCAAGGACTATCCAAACATTGGGGTCTCCCGGGAAGCCCGATCGTCATTTGTCAAACAAGCAAAATGGCCATCAATGCTGCTTTAAAAGAAGTACTGCACCAGGCTGTCACATTCATCAGTAATTATGGCCTAACGGTTCGTGAACCATGCCCACGCGTGTGGGAGTTACCAATAGGGATCAGAGGGGTTTTCCTGCCTCCTCTTCCATTAAATGCCTTTATCCTTATAAATAGCTCCTCCTGATTTCCCATACCACTTTTTGCATCCTCTCTTCTTCAATTTCCTCTCTGCCGAGCACACTTCAAGAGTGTAGTTTTCTCGTGCATAAAACCTCCAGCCCAGATCATCACTTCGTAGAGTCCCCAATAAGTCTTCTTTACTCTTCCTTCTCATTTTAGTTTTCCTCCACTCATAGAGGTTGAGAATGGGCTATTCTCACCTCCTTTCTCTTGGAGGTCCTTTGGCTACTTTTAGGGAGGCCTATGGCGTTCCTGAAGATGTTGATATTGCCTACTGTTATGCAGGCGATATCACTCTTCAAAGGCGTTCTGGTTCTAGTGTAGCATTTTTTCCTTTGATGGCCATATTAGAGGGCGGGGTTAGGTTTCCCGTAGACCCTCTCATTAGAGGTACCCTTATATTTTATGGCCTATGCCTTTACCAACTCCCTCTGAATTTTTACCGAGTTGTGAGTTGTGTTAGTAGATTAAACCAAATATATGGGTTGCAATTGAATCACCATGATATCAACTTTATGTATAGTCTCTGCGGGAATATTAGATCGGATTATTACTTAAAGACTAGGGACATGCAAGTACGGCTTATATCATGCCTACCCGATTCAAATAGAAACTCTACTGGGGAATTTGTCTAGGTGAGCGACAACTGGCTTGCCGATGAGCTTCCTTGCCCGTTCTCGCTGCGTGATATGGGTCGATATCGAGCTACCTTTTCTTGTTAATTGCATTTTACTTATGATTATTTTGCTTAAGTAGCTACTAAGCAGCTTTTGTATCGTTTTGGTGCAGAAAGCGAGAGGTTTAGGCCAGACCTCAGAATAGTGCACGTGAGGGACCTGAATTTCATACTCCGATTTGAGATATTCATGCATATCAATGGGTAGCTCCGGGCATCACATCTTATCCTCGGCTACAATCCTATCTGCACTACCTAGCAGCCGTTCGGTCTAGCTTTGTTGGTGGATAACCCATTGTTGTCTTACATTGACGTTCAGCATGCAAATTTCCTTCCACCATCTTTGATAGTCGGTGAAGTCCGAGACCTCGGGCCGAGGTATATTACAGTGGAGGACCTTGCATCATTGTGAGATGAGTTGGCTAAACATGTATCTCAAAACCGTAGAGCCCACGTGCCTATTTAAGAGCCTGAAGCCCCCGCCCAAGTAACCGAGCCAGAAGTAGCCGAGGCTGATCAAGACACAGCGATGGTGACCAGGCGGAAGATGACCGTTGACAAGTTTTTGCCCAGCATAGGTCCTATGGCTCAACCTCAAGGCAAGGGCCGTATTTCTCCTCCCTCCTTTACTAGCCGTGCCAAGAAGAAGTAGCGCATTGACGATCTACCGCCCCGCATCCCTAGCGATGCCCCTTCTAAAACCCCTCCCTAGCCATCAGGTAGGATCATGATCTGGGAGCCGGTGGGTGACTCCCGGCTAATTGCCTAGGTGGGCGTTGTCATGACGTCCTCCTTCCGGCCCGAGGTCAGTTGGCAGCCCACCTTTAGGTTCGGTAACAAGCCTCTTCCAGTGACCGCCAATATAAGGACTTGGGCACAGGGCCAAGGGGAAGGGAGGCCCAAAGCTTGGTGCACGGCCTCTTACTACCTGAGGACGTCAGGTTTTTCTCGAACGGGGATGAGGGATCTTTTGCAAGGCGGCTACAGTGGCACACCATAGTTGTAATTTTCTCACTTCCACATTTATTTCAATGCGTGTTTATCCCTTTTACCTTCATACTGACTGCTTTTGTAATATCAGGCCATGTAACTAGCCCATATCCTCAACGAGAAACTAAAGGAGCTTGTCGAGGATGCTAAGCTGGAGAAAGCATTGAAGGACGTTGCTGCTACCACAACAAAGGAAAAGGGCAAAGCTACTGAGGCTATCGAGAAGAAGGCCCAGTCCTCGGAGAAAGCCCGGTTGGTGGTGGAGAAGAAATTGGCTGAAGCAGAGGAGAAGCTGGGGGGTATAGAGCTTAAATTGGCAGAGGTAGCTAGCTAAATCTGGCCCAAGCTGATGACATCGTTGAATTAAAGGCAGCTCTTAAACCCTGTGAGAACAAGTGGTACAATGAGGGTTTCGCGGATGCTGAGAACTCCATGGAGCCTATTGTCCACTAAGCCAGGTTTCAGGGGTTCGAGGAGGGATGCCTGGCGGCCCTTCAAGCAATGAGGGTGCTCGAAGATTCCCCACTGAGGAATCCAGAGCAAATCCCATACCCGGCTCCCCCTCCCCCCATCCAAAGCCAAGTTGATGCTGCCGAGGAGGAAGATACCCCCAGTATGAGGGAGCTAGTCCGAGTGATTGACACCCACGTGGATATCGTTGATCTCGAGGTCACCAGCAACCTCAACGTTGCCGAAGATGCTCCAAACTAACAACCTCCCACCGACCTAGCTAAGGACATCCCAAACCGGCAAGCTGATGATGTAGCCCACCTCCCAGCCACCAATCCTTCTGTTTGATAGTTATGTTTTTATCTCGTTACTATTTTCCGTTTGCGTTCAATTTTTACTTTTACTTGCTCGGTTTGCCTAAAGTCACCAGGATGTGGTGACAGAACAATGATTTGACTCCTATTTTTCCAAGTTTTATTTCCCTATGGTCACAAAGTTGTGGTGACAAAACATTGGTTCATTCGTTATTTGTTTACTTTAAACATATTTGTGAATGTTTGTTACGAAATTATTCTTTGTGTTCTTTCATTTTCTTTCTCTTTTATGCATTTATTCCAAATGACTGGGAAGTTTTAGTTTTGGTTTGCCTATGAACGGTGATTGAGATTACGTTCTTATTTACCTTAAAAAGGACGAGTCGTATCTGTGCACGTACGGTGACGGGGACCGGTCTAGAGGAGACCGTCTATATCAAAAAAATAATTGGCTCCTTAGCGATAAGAACTAAGTTTAACATACGTAGGCTTGTCTAGGAAAATTTAGTGTATGGGAGATACCTCCCTCATGATTTGGATTTAATCTGGGAGATAGGTTTCAGCCCCTTGAGGAATTCGACTTGACCTTTACATGCCCAGTGATTGGAATAGAGCCAGGAGGCTTGTTTGTAGAAATGACTCAATGTAAGGTTTTCTTCCCATTCGGTGATTAAGATTGGACCAAGGGCTGGTCTCCGTCCTTAGGCAAAACTTGAGATTAGATTTCCACCTGTTCAGTGATGAAAATTAAACTGCAAGCAGGCTTCTGTCCTTAGATAAAATTTAAGATAAGGCTTCTACCTACTCGGTGATGAAAATCGAACTAGGAACAAGTTTCTGTCCTTAGAAAAATTTAGCGTAAGGTTTCCACTTGCCCAATGATTAAAATCGATCGGGAATAGGTTTTTGTCCTTGGAAAAATTTAGCGTAAGGTTTCCACCTGCTTGGTGATGAAAATTGACCGGGAACAGGTTTCTGTCCTTGGATAAAATTTAAGATAAGATTTCCACCTGCTCGGTGATGAAAATTGAACCGTGAATAGGTTTCTATCCTTGGAAAAATTCATTGTAAGGTTTCCACCTGCTCGGCGATGATTCTGTCCGTAGAAAAAATCAGTGTAAAGTTTCCACCAGCTCGGTGATCAAAATCAACTGGGAACAGGTTTCCGTCCTTGGAAAAATTCAGCATAATGTTTCCACTTGCTCGGTGATGAAAATAGACCAAGAATAGGTTTCTGTCCTTGGATAAAATTTAATATAAGGTTTCCACTTGCTCGGTGATGAAAATTGAACCGGGAACAGGTTTCTATCCTTAGAAAAATTTAGCATAAGGTTTCCACCTACTCGACGGTGAAAATCGATCGGGAACAGGTTTCTGTCCTTGGAAAAATTTAGCGTAAGGTTTCCACCTGCTGGGTGATGAAAATTGATTGGGAACAGGTTTCTGTCCTTAGAAAAATTCAGCATAAGGTTTCTACATGCTCAATGATGAAAATTGAACCAGGAACAGGTTTATGTCCTTAGATAAAATTTAAGACTAGATTTTGCTCATGTTTGTTAGCTGGGGCTAGCAAGTTATCAGTAATAAACAATAATAAAACCATGTTTGAGCATAGCAATATGAATAAACATCACCCTTATATTATTTAACATACGTGTGCCATCAATTCATTGATAAAACTTCTTTAGATTATGGATGTTCCATGGTCGGGGAAGTAGTCTCTCGTCTAGATCCTCTAGGTAGTATGCTCCAGTTCTTGCGATGGCAGTAACTCTATAGGGCCCTTCCCAGGTCAGGGCTAACTTCCCAGCGTTAGTGTCTCGCATATTTCCTACTGCTTTCTGCAACACTAGGTCCCCAACGCCAAACTCTCTTGTCTTCACATCTCGGTTGTATTGTCAGGCAAGCTTTTATTGATACTTAGCTAGCCGTATAGCCGTCGCTTCCCGGTACTATTCTAGCAACTCTAAATGCTTCACCATCAATCCGTCATTCTGGGCAGGGGCGAATCCCGCAACTCGGGCACTACATAGGTTTATCTCGGTTAGTATGACAACTTCTGCCCCGTACGTTAGGGAGAATGGAGTCTCTTCTGTAGACCTCTTGGGAGTTGTCCGGTGCACCCACAAAACGTTGGGCAACTCCTCGGCCCATCTACCCTTTGTACCATCTAACCTTTTCTTCAATCCGTTCACAATTGCCTTGTTTGTGGCTTCAACTTGGCCATTGCTTTGAGGATATTCCAGGATGGAGTACTTGTTCTTGATGCCGAGATCACTGCAAAACTCACGAAAGGCTCTACTATAGAATTGCAACCCATTATCAAATATGAGAGAGTTTGGCACCCCAAATCTCATGACTATGTTTCTCCATACAAACTTTTTGACGTCTACATCCCAAATATTAGCTAATGCCTCTGCCTCTGCCTATTTGGTGAAGTAATCGATAGCTACCAAAACAAACCTTCGATTACTTGTGGCCTAGGGAAATGGGTCGAGAATATCCAGCCCCCACTGTGCAAAAGGCTAAGGGCTATTGACCGGGTTCAGATAACCTGCTGGTTGGTGGATCAAAGGGGTATGCTTTCGGCATTGTTCACACTTCCGCACGTACTTGGTGGCATCCTTCTGCATCTACGGCCACCAAAACCCCTGAGTCATCGCTTGGTGTGCCAATAAGTATCCCTCTACATGACTGCTTCACACCCCATCATGTAGCTTAACCAAGAGTTCATTAACCTTCTCAGGGTGCAAACATAAAAGATACGGCCCCCCAAAAGATCTTTGGTATAGCTTGCGATCCGCCAACAACCAGTACCGAGCGACTGCTCAGCGTACCCTGTTAGCTTCCTTCTCATCATCTGATATTTGATCCTTGGCCAAAAAATTGATGATTGGGTCCATCTAGCATGACCTGAACGTTGAAACTACTACAACACCCATCTCAGCGTCAATACTCGGTCGCGCTATGAGCTCCACTTTGATTATCTGAGGCACATCCTCTATCATTGATGATACTAATGTAGCCAAAGAGTCTGCAAGTCTGTTTTGCCCCCGGGCCAGTTGGACCACATTGGTCTTAGTAAACTGACTCATATCCTGCTTTACTACCTGTAAGTATTCCTTCATTCGGGAGTCTCGGGCCTCAAAACTGCCCTACATCTAACTAACCACCAATCGAGAATCTGAATAAATTTCAACTTCCCGTGCACCCATGTCTAGTATGGCTCTCAATCCAGTGATCAAGGCTTCATACTTAGCCTCGTTATTAGAGGCTCTGAAAGCCAACCTGAAAGAATGTTCCAACCGTATTCCTTTTGGAGTGATGATGACAATCCCGGCTCCAGCCCCTATTTCACTATACGAGCCGTCCACGAACACCTTCCACGAGCAACAATCCACACGACAAATTATTTCCATCTCTTTTCTAGGGGAAAACTCTGCAACAAAATTAGCAAGAACTTGGCCTTTCACTGAACTTTTTGGCCTGTACCTTATATCAAAGGATCCTAGCTAAGTTCCCCATTTAGCTATTTGGCCTGTGAAGTCGGATCTCTTTAGTAATGACTGTAAAGGGTATTCGGTTAAGACATAAATGGTATGAGCTTGAAAATAATGAGGCAGCTTCCTTGTAGTGTGCACTAGTGTTAACACCAGTTTCTCCAGGGGCAAGTATCGTGTCTCTGCATCAACCAGGGTCTTGCTGATGTAATACACGGGTTGCTATACTCCTTGATCCCTTAAAAGCACAACACTTACTGCATGATCTGACACGAAGAGGTACATGAATAAGTCCTCCCGGGCTCTGGGGTTGTCAACATAGGTGCCTGCATCAAATACTCCTTCGAGTCTTGGAAAGCCTTTTCAGACTCTTTATTCCACTGGAATCCCCTCCATTTCTTCAAAAGCTGGTAGAATGGACGGCAATGATCGGCAAACTTGGAAATGAACCGGTTAAGGGTAGCTAACATACCCGTCAAAACTTGTACTTCCTTCAGATTACTTGGTGGCTTGAGGCACTTCACTGCTTCAATTTGATTGGGGTTGACTTCTATCTCTCGGTTTGTTATCAGGTATCCTAGGAACTTGCCGGCCCCCACCCCGAAAGCACACTTATCTGCGTTGAGGCACAACTTATGTTGTCGAAGTACTTTAAACACCCCTTGGAGATCCTCTACATGTTGTGCCTCTCATTTACTTTACACCACCATATCATCAATGTACACCTCCACAGTCCGCCCGATCTTATCTCGGAACATTCTTGTCATCATCCGTTAATATGTGGCCTCGGCATTCTTCAACCTAAAGGGCATCACAGTACAATGGTAGTTGGCATCAGGAGAGATAAATGTTGTCTTTTCCTGGTCCTTAGTGGCTAGGGCAATCTAGTGATAACCTTGAAAGGCATCCAAAAAACTCATCATTGGGTGCCCATATGTGGCGTCCACCGATTGATCGATCTTCGGCATAAGAAACGGGTCCTTTAGACATGCTGGGTTCAAATCCGTGAAATCTACGCAAATTCTCCATTTTCCATTCTTCTTCTTCACCACCATGGTATTCGCCAACCATTTTGGAAAGAAGATCTTCTTTATTACCCCAGCCTCCTTTAACCTCCTACTTGACTGCCTCAACTTATTCCTTAGCTGACCTCCTCGGCTTCTGCTTCTTGGGGGAAAATAAGGGTTCTACATTAAGCTTATAAACTATGAATTCGGGATCCACCTCGAGCGTCTCATACCGGCTCCAAGCAAACACATCTACATTCTGTATAAGAAATAATAATGTTTCTATCCTGTCCTCATCCCTTATACTTGTCCCTACTTGAAAATACTTGTCAACATCCGGTAGTATTCTTACTCTAATTAATTCCTTGGCACAACTAGCCTCCATTCCCTTTTGGGGCTCCTGTAATTGCTATAAAGGGACCTCTTCGGATGTTTCCTTCTATTTGGCTTGCTTGTGCTTCCAATTAACCGTGGCCACTAAACATTGTCTGGCCACTTGCTGGCATCCCCTTACTACAGCAATGCCATGCTCAGTGTGGAACTTAACCTTCACATGTAGGGTAGATGGGACTGCCTCTATCGCATGGATCCACGGCCTCCCCAGAATCACCGTATAAGGAGAAAATGAGGCGACCACTGTAAATGTTACTGTTACTTCATTTCCTTCCATATTCATAGAAAGGGAAATTTGCCCCTCGGGAATCACCACTTAGCCATCAAACCCGACCAAGAACGTATCATACCTTGAGAGGTCTTCATTCTTCAGTTTGAGCCCTTTGAGCAGATCCGAATACATCACATCGGCCCCACTCCCTTGGTCTACCATCACCCTCTTCACTATGAAACCATTTATTCGGGCTGTCACCACCAATGCATCATCGTGCGGCTGAATTGTTCCTTCTAAGTCATCGTCGTTGAAAGCAATGGGCTCTCGAGTGAACTTCATCTTCTTTTCGGATGGTCGCTTGCCCGCGCAATCTTCTACTGGCACTACGGCCAGCACCCTTTTCCTCCAATCACAACAGTACCCCCCGAGGCAGCGTGAATGACCTTGATCACTCCTAATGGGGGTGGGAGAGGATTACCCCTTTGCAGTGCACCTTGCCTGGTACGTTTGAAACAACCCCTCTCCGAGTCCAGATTGCCCTTGCTCCTCATACTCCCTATCTTCACGTCGCTTTTGCCTTCTTTCCCACCAGGTGGATCCTCGAGAGGATCTCCCAGAGCCACTTTCAGCGTAGCTCCCAGATTGTCCTCCGGACATTTTCTTGAATGCACCCTAGTAGAACCACAGCTTCGTAGGAGATTTTCACAAATGGCGCTAATTGTGCGTACCCAAAATATGGCTCTCCGCCTCAACCTCTACTTGGGCTCACAATCTATTTATAATGTGGGTTTTGGGTTTCCTACTAAGGGTGATCCTATGCTCGGAAGCCCAGGGACCCTCTTGTTTTCCCAAATTTTTCTCTTTACTTCACAGAATCGCTATCTTTCTTAGAATGGTTGCTCTCTTCCCTCTCTATTCTCTCCAAAATTGCCAACCCCCTTTCCCTCATTCTCTTCTCCTATTTATAGGCTAAGATTAGTGGAGGTACTATGATTACTCCCCATTGATAGTGCGAATGGGGGTCCAATTCCATCATCTTTGCATGTTGTACCCAACCAATATCTTCACCTCTTCCCCATCTTCTACACCCTATGATCGCCGCCAGCAATCCAAAATATTATTCTGAAATTACCTCAGCTTAACCTCTGCTGAAATGATTCATTCTTGCAAGTAAATCTAACTTCTTGCAAATAACTTTCAGCCTCACCAACCCACTCCAAGTACCATGAAACACTCTTTGGAAATTACTTCAACTTAACCTCTATTGAGAAGGCTCGGTCACGCAAGTACATTCAAATACTTGTAAACCCCTTTTCGGTCTCATCAAAGCCTTTCATATAGGTGGGTCTACTCTTCGAAAATTATCTCATCCTGCTGAAAGCTCCACCACCTTCAACTACTTCACTTGAAGAGTCAAGTGTAAAAATCCGTTTTCGAAACTCATTCCTACACCACACTCCAAAACTATGTGTGTGAACGAGTCTCGAGGGGGCATTTGTAGAGAGAGAAAATTCTCAACCTATCACAAGCTGATACATCATACTATTAAGTCCACAAAATACGATCAATTACAAAGCTCCACGTATTGTTATTAGGTTTTGCTATCACTACTCAGAAACCAACAAAAATTTGCCAAGTGTCATGCAAAAACCAATCACACATTAGCTCATGTAAGTGATGACATAAGCGGTCCAGCACATGTAAGCAATGATATATGCAACCCAGCACGTGTAAGTGAAGACACAAGCAGACCTATCAAGCTGTGACATGTGTCACCAATCAGACTCTACCACATGTCGCTCACCCACCCCCAAATTCCTATAAATAGAAGCCTTCCTAAGGCATTTAGAGGGGACACCAAGCCATCTAGAGCACAAGCAGCGTCAAAGAAGATTCAAAAGCACTCAAAAGTACAAAAGTTTTGCAGGAATTAAGCCTTAAAGCCTTCAAGAACTTCAACCCCAAAATCGAAGAACATTCAAAGCAGAATCATTCAAACTATCTGCCTAGATCCTAAAGTTTGCTGGAATCAAGCTTAAAAGCCTCTAGAAACATCAAACAAATCACAAATCAGTGAAGCTCTACTGATTCCAGCCTCTAAAGCCCATAAGAACTTCCACCACAAACTTTCGAAGATGAAGAACACATGAAGAACAAAAGATTTCTAACAAGCTCATAGCCAGCGATTCATTGTAATTCCGTTTCAGCAATCTCCTATCCATCCCTCAACCAAATTGAAGGATATTTTGTGTTCAAATCAAAATCACATTACCACAATTTCAATCAATAAGTCTTGCAAGGAGATCGAATCAGAGGATCACTCTTTTGTAATTTCAGAGAATTGTACCACACAATCATCAATACAAATTCGTATTTGTGAAAATATTTTACTTGTTTAATTTATTTCAAACTAGAAATTTAGTTGTCTACACATGTAAAGCTCAGAATTCATTTTATTTCAACTTTAAACCCAATATGTTTTTAAGGAAAAACGAATCTACTTAAACCACACTCATTAGATTCACTTACAACCTATACCTTCATTCATTTGCTCAAAAAATTGTTGGATTCAAAAATTAAACTAAGATTCTAATCATAATTAAGCCTCATTCCAACATGACCCTAATAAACAATATAAATTATTAACCTTTTCATAATGAGTAACATTCTTTTTCAGTTTAAATTAATTTAATCAAATAAACGGGTAACCAAGCCCAAATTATACTATGTGACATCAATTCTTAATAGATTAAATAACTAAACGACATAAAAGATTTAAAACATTAAAGTCCATTCCAATTGCATCTTAAAACTTGTGTTTTTGTTTCTAAAAAATTAAAAATTAAAACTTTCTTGTTTTGGATATTTCAAAGAAATTAAAAGTCATGATTGTTTTTGATATATCAAATAATCAAGGGTCATGCTAACGAGTGCCCTTAGAGCACTCGTTAACAATCTATTTTATGAAAATTTTGACATTACTTTTATGAAAAATGAAAAAAACTATCAAAACATTAATTGTTTTTTTTTTTTTCCTATAAAAACTTTCTTTAACTAAATTTTTAACCAGTGCCCGAAGGGCACTCGTTAGCATTTCTCAATAATCAATAATATCTATCTTTGGGTGAACAAATATTTTATAGAGGTCAAAAAAATTCTTAAAATTATTAGTAAAAAGAGATTAAGAAAAACAGATATTAAAAATATCTTTAAGATTTATCCAAGTTGAAAAAGATCCAAACCAAACAGTCCCCTAGGCCTACAATAAAATGTCTTCAAAGTTTAAACACAGTACACACTTTGATCAAACCCCTACAAAATTTGAACCCTCACATATGAAATCAAAACCAGACAAGAAAGAAGTCCTCCCTCTCTCTCTCTCTCTCTCTCTCTCTCTCTCTCATACGCACACATATTCAACCGAACCAACGAGACAAAAACCCAAATTAAAATTTCCTAAGACAAAATCTCTTTGATGAAGTAGTCCTCGCAGGAGGCTTTGGTGCCAGCATGGGCAAGAAAAGCTGCAACTTCTTTGGTTCCAAAGAAGTCCGAGTTCAAGTAGGTAGTACCAAAGCCATGGGGCTCGTACTCTGCAGAGGCAGTGATAAAACAGTGGTAGTCCCAAAAGCCCTTTGCATGGGCCTCAAGGGAGTTCCGGTTTGAGAACATGTTCTCAAACTGGTCGCTCTGCAAGTAGTCAGTGACGGTCCCATCACAGCATCGGAATGTAATGGGGCGGCATTTCCCACCACCTTGACAACATTGAGTTTTCGAGCATGGTCCCTTTTCACAAGGTCGCATCTGGGGTTGTAAAGAAGAAAACTTGGGACAATTAACAAGAACTAATAATATCAAGGCCGTTGTCAAGAGAGGTCTATACTCCATTTTTTGCATTGTAACAATGAATGTATTAACAAGGCTGGTGGAGTTTGAACTTTGAAGAGAGATATGTACCTTCCTATATACTGGGTGCTGGGAGAAGGGAAGGTAAACAATACATAGTCAAGTCAAGTGCAACTGTGAAAGTCATCTTTCGCGCGCGTTTTTACTTTCTTCTTTACTTTACATTACTTTTTTATTTTTTATTACTCTTCTTATACTTAAGAGGTTCTTCTTCCCTTTACTGAATTGATAAGTTTTTACAGATTTCATACTTTTTTTGCGCTTCACGATGAAAGTTTGTGCATTATTGCTCCAAAAAGAAGAGGAGTAAAGTTAAACACGTGAATTCTGCATTCTTAATGTTAGAGATATATTAGCCCATTAGTATAGTCCTAAGCTTAATTTTATTTTGTGTGCAAGTCAAGTCTCCTACTTATACTAGAAGTCTATTAATCTAGGGTTTAGTCTATTATATATACACATATTATGATTCATTATAATACAGGATTTATACTATACTATAATATATTATTAATATAGCCATTTAGGGTTTCTTCCGTAGATGTAGGCCGTTAGGCTGAACCACGTAACTCTCGTGTGTTATTGTGTTCTATACTTTATGCTTTTGCTTCTGCATCCATATTAGCATATTCAACATAGTGTATCGATGCTAATATTTAACACTTAACTTTTATTAATTATCAACCAAAACATATGAATTAAATAATTAATTTTGGCAAAAAAGCACACGAGTCCTTTGTTTTTCCAAGGATGGGCAGATAGAGGTTCTAATTTGGTGCTATGTCAGTGCAATGCTATGCTATTGTTGGCAGTATCTAAAATCAAATTTAAATATGCATTAACAGTTTCTCCCACTTCAACAGGAATTTTTATCATATTTTCCTTTCGTTTTGTTTTACCATCAAACACAAACCATATCCACCAAAAATTTACGCATAACATAATCTCCGATTTCAGCAGTAGCCAAGGAAAGAGAAAAAGATAAATAAAAGGTAAAAAGAAAAGTAAGAAACAAAGAGAAAAAGATAATTTTTCCTTTTTTTTTTTTAAATGGAGGACTCGGGTATTGTTGGTCTATGTCTGCCAGTATATTTCATTCACATTGGATTGATGCTGTGGGACACAAAGAGAAAGACCAGTTTGAGCTTCCTTTAATTTAAGGAAAATAATTTTGTATACACTTAACACGTGACATGCTTTACAATTACCGGGCATGCACGTAATATCTACAGACATAATATTTTTTCACTAATTTTTTTCCTATAATTGGTTCATGGTTTGTTGTGATCTAAGCATAATAAAAATTATAATTTTTTAAGACAATAAAAATGATATTAGTAATATACTCGGATAAAAATGATGTTGGTTTGATCACAATATAAACCGTATTAACAATTATAAAAAATATTGTGTTACCAATAATATTACTTCATAACACATTTATCAATAATACATGCATATTTATATTTTTAAAAAATCATAAACATCTATCTATTGAAAAGAAGAAAAAAAAAAAAAAAAAAAAAAAGAAGGTACATGTTTGGCAGCCCATTTCCATACATGCGTAATATCTATATATATATATATATATATAAAAAAAAAAAAAAAAAAAAAAAAAAAAAAAACACAATTAAAATAAAACCAAAGGCCCAAAGAAATTAAAATTTTCTTATAATAGTTTGTTTTGATTTGTAAATGATAAAAGAAAATTAGTGGTAGACTGATTTTCTATTTTAACTTGCTATCATAGCAAATTGTCACTCACTATATCATAATGAACTGTTAAAAAAAAAAGGTTGTTAAAATTGTGTCCCAATTTTTTTTTTTTTTTTCTTTTTGCTATGTTTGTTGTAGTGAGAATGCTCTATTCAATGACACAATATTCAAGTATAATCAATTTCCAAAATAAATATTGTGCAAGCCTAAAATGAGACTCTTGGGTTCAACCTCACTTGGGCTCACAATTTATTTGTAAAGTGGGCTTCAAGATTTCCTACTTTGGGTCGTTCTCGGCACAGAGACACAAAGTAATGTTCCTCCCCTCTCTAAATGACTATTTTCACTCTTTTTTTTTGAACCCCCTCATCTTCCCCAACTTCTGCTATTTATAACTTAGGTTAGTGGGGAGATCATGATTACTGCCATCGCTAGTGCAATTGAAGGTCCAATATTATCTGTTTTAAGTGGGTGTTTAGGTGAGAGTGGAATGTAACAATTATGGCATTGGAACTTGGTTCCAGTTCAGGTGAATCTGCTCGGTAATGATGTTTCCCGAGCATCCCATGACTTGCCCGGACAAGGTTTATATGATTGTTCGGGAGGTTCTATGCCAAGCAAAGCTCAAGATCCGAGGCCCAAAACTCGTTCTTTATGAAGGCAGTTTCAAGAAGGGTTTAGGGCGATGGGGCCGTTCCATTGGGCTTGAGCCCAAGGCCCATATAGGTCTTGGGATCTCAGTGCCGTACATTAGCCCCCCCTTGATTCATACCCGGTTGCCGGGAAGAATCAAGGAGCCAGCCGAGCCTTTTGGTCTCGAAAGTCCTATGGCCTGGGACTCATGCGGTTATGGTTTCTCATTAATGCTCATCTCAAAAGACGCGCTGTTCCGCGACGCCAAGTTCAGTTGTCATTATTGCCTGACGGTTTGCGAACCGAAGCGGCGCGCATGTCGGTTATCTTTGGCATCCGCAGGGTCATTCGTGAATCGTGCCCATTTATTGCTTGATTGAATGTTCCTTTGCTCCTTTTTTGATTCTATAAATAGCCTTCCTCAGAACATTCTTTCACTTTTTTTTCACCTCTGATCCTTCGAGCTTACTCTCTGCCGACCAACTCTTTGTGCGCTTAATCACCTACCCAGAGTTCTTTCCTCCCTTAGAACCCAAAGTAAGTCCTCTTCCCCTTCCTATTCCTTTAGCTTATTTCTTCAAGTTCCCTTTCATAGCATTTAGCGTCACAGATGGGCTACTCTCGTCTCTTAGAGGCCCCAGCTGCCCTGGCCACTTTTAGTCGCAAGTTTAATATTCTCGATGACGTGGAAGTGGCTTACTGCCACGAGAGTGAAATCGCTCTCCACCGAGGACAAGGCACAACCTTTTTTCCTTTAATGTCAATTCTAGAGGGTGGGGCTAGGTTCCCCGTGAATCCCCTTTTAGCAAATACACTTAGGTATTACGGACTGTGTCCCAACCAGCTTCCCCCCAACTTTTACAGGGTAGTTAGCTGTGTCAGTAGGTTGAACCACACCTTTGATTTATAGTTAAATTACCATGATATCAACCACATGTATAGCCTCTGTGGGAACAAAGCTACCAACTATTACCTAAAAACAAGAGATAAATCGGGTACGGCTGATATTATGCCTACCTGATTCGAATAGGAACTCTGCCGGGGAGTTTGTTCGGGTGCGTGGCAACTGGTTTGCCGGGGAAGTCCCTTGCCCTCTTTCACGGAGTGAAGTGGGTTTGTACCAATCCCTTGATCTAACTGTTCCCCCCCCCCCCCCTCTTTTCCTTTTCTTTCCTCTTTATTGAAGTATATCTTCATTATCGGATATTGATATAACACTTGTTCTTTTGCAGACGGCAAAGTGTTCGTTCTGGACATCAAAACCGTCCAAGTAAAAGACCTGAACTTCATCCTTCGTTCCGAGATATTCGTGCACTGGGACGGACAGCTCCGGGCCTCGCACCTGATCCTCGGAATAGAGCCAGTTTACTTCACCTGGCAGACCTTCAAGCAGCCACTATTAGTTGATAGTCCCTTGCTGTCATATATTGACATTCGGTACGCGAGCTTCTTGCCGCTGAAGCTTATAACCGGGGAGGCAAGGGAGTTCGAAAGGCGCTACACTTGCTCGGACGAGCTAGCTCCTTTACAGGATGAGTCCACGGAACGTGTGTCTTGGCGTCTTAGAGAGTTAGCTCACGAGGCAATTCAACAAGAGGACCCTGTTCAAGAGCAAGCGCAGCCCGAGAACCCTATTGTGGAGCCTGAGTAACCAATGATTGAAGTAACTGCCTTGTCGGCTGAAGATACCCAACCCGGTGAAGGCATGGTGTCAAGGAGGGTTATGACTATTGATCACTTCGTGCCCGGTGCACGGCAATCCATCCAGCCCCCACCTTCTCAGGGTCGGAGCCAAGTGCCTCACCCTCCACCCTCTTCTCAAGCTAGATGAGCCCGTAAGAAACAGAAGGTCGTCGATCAACCATCCACGGGTCTGGGAGATGTTGTCGTCCAGACTTCTCCCCAACCAATAGGGGGGATTGTTATCCGCGAGCCGCAGACCCAAGTCAGTCTGGGGGTTGCGTCCTCTTCCCAAGCTGCTCCAGCGTGGAAGCCCAAGTTTTTGTTGGACGGCAAGCCTTTGCCTTCGACCGCCTGTGTGCGACTGTGGGAGAAAGGCGAGGGTGGCCGTATTGCCCAGACCCTGGCTGAGGGTCTTCTTCTTCCCGACGACATGCATGCCTTCGAGGAGGGGTCTGAGGAGTCCGTGAGGCGCCGGTTGGAGTGGCATGCTATTGTGGTAACTCCTTAGTTGTCTATTCCTTTCCATACATTTACTTCTACTTCCGTACTAACTTTTGTGATTGCCAGGCTGCTCAACTGGCTCACATACTGGCTGGTCGTGCACGGGATCTTGTCGAGGAGGTTGACCGTGAGAAGGGGGCGTGGGAGTCAGCTGGCAAAATAGCAAAGGAAAAACTAAAGGCAGCTGAATGTGCCGAGAAGAAGGCCGCTGCCGCGGAGAAAAATAGAGCGCTGGCGGAGAAGAGGTGTGCTGAACTTTTGGCTAAGCAAAACGAAACGGGCATGAAGTTAGCTGAAGCCATTAGCCTCAACACCTCTTAAGCCGAGGAGCTAACCGACCTGAGGGCAGCCCTGGAGGCTTGCGAGCAGAAGTGGTACAACGAGGGATTCGCTGATGCCGAGTAATCTGCAGAACCGGTAGTGGCCTAGGCCCGAAAGCTGGGTTTTGAGTCCGGGTGGTTTGCCACTTTTCAAGCTCTGGGAGTTCCCGAGGATTCCCCTCTAAGAGACCCCAGCCAAATTCCTTTCCCGAGCCCCGTTACTGCCGTGCAGGATCCACCGGCTGCTGCTGAAGAGGAAGAAACGGCAAGCATGAGGGAGCTGGTTGAACAGATCGATGCTCATGTCGAGCCAGATGAGATGGAGGCCACCAGCATACCAACTGTACAGGACCTTCTTGGTGAAGACCTGCATTACCCCTTGACCGTCCAGCAAGAAGTGACAGATCCAACCCAGCCTTCCAGCTGATTATCTGCAGTCTAGTTTTTTCGTGCTTTTACTTATCTTTATAGCATTTTTAGTTTATTTTCTCAATGGTATATTTGCCTACGTCATCGGGTTGTGGTGAACAAACAATTTCTTTATTTCAGAAGGATGACCCGAAAACAATTGCCGAGTTTTGGCGACGAGATATTAACTCTGCTTTTTAACTTTGCTTTCAACTCGTTGAATGACTCTCTATTTATTTGCGTGTTTACTTAGATTATGTTAGCGGTTTCTTATACTGTAGTAAGTCAGGTCGAGAGCTGCCCAAAACCTGTTGCACGGTGCTTTGGATAATCCAAGAATGAATTTACAATTAATGCTTGTAAAGGGGTTAAGGTTTCTACCTGCTTGGCGATTTGATCGAACCAAGGATGAGATTTCTGTCCTTAGTCTTTTATTCTTTCGCAGTGATAAGGTTTCCACGTGCTCAGTGATTTTAATCGAACCGAGGACAAGGTTTCTGTCCTTAGAAAAAAATTTTGTAACTGTAAGGTTTCCGCCTGGTCGGTGATTTTGATCGAACCGAGGACGAGGCTTCTGTCCTTGGAGTTTTTTTTAGGTAACGATAAGGTTTCCGCCTGCTCGGTGATTTTGGTCGAACCGAGGACGAGGCTTCTGTCATTAGAATTTTTTTTTGTAGCGATAAGGTTTCCGCCTGCTCGGTGACTTTGATCGAACCGAGGACGAGACTTCTGTCCTTAGAATTTTTTTATAACGATAAGGTTTCCGCCTGGTCGTTGATTTTGATCGAACCGAGGACGAGGCTTCTGTCCTTAGAGTTTTTTTTGGTAACGATAAGGTTTTCGCCTGCTCGGTGATTTTGGTCGAACCGAGGATGAGGCTTCTGTCCTTAGAACTTTTTTATAATGATAAGGTTTCCGTCTGCTCAGTGATTTTGATCGAACCGAAGACGAGGCTTCTGTCCTTAGAATTTTTTTTTTTTTTTTTGGTACAAAACATGCAATTGTCTTAATGTGCAATGACGGGATCGAAACAGCTTAAACAAGTAACTTCATCATTATCTTGACTTTAGCGAAGTACAAAGTTTTCACTTACATTTACTATATGGATGGTCACGGGTAGAACTTCTTTAAATTGTGAGCATTCCATGGCCGAGGGAGCGGCCTTTCGTCAAGATCTTCCAGGTAGTAAGCCCTCGCGCCAGCGATGGCGGTAATCCTGTATGGCCCTTCCCATGTTTGAGCAAGCTTCCCGGCAGCTACGTCTCCCATGTTTCCCACGACCCTCCTTAGAACCAGTTCCCCGGTGCTGAATTCCCTCCCCTTTACATCTCGGTTATATCTCTGGGATAGTTTCTGCTGGTACTCTGCGAGCCGTATGGTTACGGCCTCCCGGCATTCTTCTAACCAGTCCAAGCGCTTCATCATCAGGTCGGCGTTCTGGGCAAGGTCAAATCCTATAACTCATGCACTGCATAAGCTCACCTCAGTTGGTATTACGGCCTCCGCCCCATATGTCCCCGTGGATCTTCTGGGAGTCGTACGGTAAGCCCATAAAACATTAAGCAGCTCTTTAACCCATCTTCCCTTTGCCCCGTCCAACCTCCTCTTCAACCCGTTCAAAATTTTCTTGTTCACTGCCTCAGCTTGGCTGTTGCTTTGAGGGTATGCCGGGCTTGAGTACTTGTTCTTAATGCCGATATCCCGAATGTTGGCTAAGGCCTCGGCTTCTGCCCACTTCATGAAGTAATCCACAACCATTAATACAAAACGGCGGTTACCTGTTGCACGGGGAAACGGGCCGAGGATGTCTAGCCCCCATTGTGCGAACGACTATGGGCTGCTGACGGGGTTTAGACAACCTGCCGGCTAGTGGATCAAAGGGGCGTGCTTTTGGCATTATTCACACCTCCTGACATTTTTCGCGGCATCCTTCTGCATTTGTGGCCACCAAAACCCTTGGGTCATGGCCCTGTGCGCTAGAGACCGTCCCCCAAAATGGCCACCATACACTCCATCATGCAGCTCGGTCAGAAGTTCGTTCACTTTCTCAGGATGTAGACATAAAAGGTAAGGGCCTGCAAAAGACCTCTGGTACAACTTACGATCTACCGACAGCCAGTACCAGGAAGCCACCCGAAGAATCTTTTTGGCCTCCTTTTCATCGTCCGAAACTTTATCCTCAGCTATGAAGTCTATGATCGGGTTCATCCAACACGGATTTGCCACTGGCATCATGACAACTTCAACCCCAGCCAGGTTGTCATCACTTTTCACCTCGATGCTTGGCTCCCTTATAAGCTCTATCTTGACAAGCCGAGGTATATTCTCGGTAAAGGATGACGCCAACGTGGCCAGCGAGTCGGCATGTCTGTTTTGTGCCCAACCTAACTGGGCTACCTTCACTGTCCCGAACCAGCCAATGATCTGCTTAGTTGCACTCAAATAGGCTTTCATCCGAGAGTCCCGAGCTTCGAAGCTTCCTATGATTTGATAAACGACCAGCCGAGAGTCTGAATAAATCTCAACATCTTTCGCGCCTAAACACAATACGGCCCTCAACCCAGCCAAGAAGGCCTCGTACTCGGCTTCGCTGTTTGAGGCTTTGAATCCTAATCTGAAGGAGTGTTCTAATCGTATGCCCTCCAGGGTGATGATGACAATACCAGCTCCGGCCCCCATAGCATTCGAAGTGCCATCTACAAACACTTTCCAAGGACGGCGCTCCGCATTACAGATTATCTTCCCGTCGTTCTTAGGGGTAAATTCTGCAATGAAATCAGCAAGAACCTGTCCCTTTACCGAGCTTCGCGGTCTGTACCTTATGTCGAACGAACCCAAACGAGTTCCCCATTTGGCTATTTGGCCCGTGAAGTCCGATCTTTTTAGCAACGACTGTAGGGGATACTCGGTGAGGACGAATACCGTATGAGACTGAAAGTAATGCAGCAACTTCCTCGTGGCGTGTACTAGTGCCAAAACTAGCTTCTCAAGGGGCAGGTATCTCGTCTCGGCATCTACTAAGGTTTTGCTTATGTAATACACTGGCTGCTGTACTCCTTGATCCCTTAGTAACACAGCAATCATGGCATGGTCAGACACTGAGAGGTACATAAACAAATCCTCCCCGGACTCTGAGGCTGTTAACATGGGCGCTTTTGCCAAGTACTCCTTCAGCCCTCGAAAGGCCTTGTCGCATTCCTCGTCCCAATGAAACCCCTTCCATTTCTTCAGAAGTTGATAAAACGGTCTGCAGCGATCCGCGAATTTGGAGATGAATCGGTTTAGGGTGGCTAATATCCCGGTTAGCACCTGTACTTCCTTTGGATTGCTCGGTGGTATGAGGCGATTCACGGAATTTATCTGGTCGGGATTGGCTTCTATCCCCCAAGTAGAAATTAGATAACCCAAGAACTTGCCAGCCCCCACACCGAAAGTGCACTTCTTGGTGTTCAAGCGCAACTTGTGCTGCCGGAGTATCTCAAATACTCCTCGGAGGTCTTCCGTGTGTTGCGACTCCTTTTTGCTCTTTACCACCATGTCGTCAATGTATACTTCCACCGTGCACCCAATTTTCTCTCGGAACATCCTCGTCATCATCCACTGGTATGTGGCACCGGCGTTCTTCAACCCAAACGGCATGACTTCGTAGTGATAGTTAGCACTCGGGGAAATAAATGCTGTCTTTTCTCGGTTTTCGGGAGCTAAGGAAATCTGGTGGTACCCCTGGAAAGCATTCAAGAAGCTTATCCTCGGGTGCCCCTACGTGGCGTCTACAAGTTGGTCAATCTTGGGCATTGGGAACGGATCCTTAGGGCATGCCCTATTCAAGTCTGTGAAATCCATACAAAATCTCCATTTACCATTCTTCTTCTTCACCACCACCGTTTTTGCTAGCCACCTCGGGAAGAATATTTCTTTTATCGCCCCTGCTTCCTTCAGCCTCTGGACTTCCAAGTTCACCGCGTCAGCATGCTTCTTCGATGCTCTCCTCGGTTTTTGCTTTTTTGGGGGGAATGATGGGTCCACGTTGAGCTTGTGGACAATGAACTTAGGATCTACGCCGGGCACTTCGTACGGACTCCAGGCAAAAACATCCACGTTCTGTAAAAGAAACAACAACATTTCTACCTTTTCTCAGTCATTCATGCTCGTGCCTATTTGGAAATACCTTTCTTCGTCCGGAAAAATTCTGACCTTCAAAACCTCCTCGGCAACGTCCGCCCTGGTTTCCCCTCGGGGTTTCTGTGATTGCTATAAAGGCTCTTTTTCGGTCTCCTCCGCTCGTCCGAGCTGTTCGTTCTTCCATCTGACCGCGGCGACCAGACATTGCCTAGCCACTCGTTGGTTCCCTCACACCACGGCGACTCCATACTCGGTGGGAAATTTCACTTTCACGTGTAGGGTGGATGGAATGGCCTTCATTGCGTGGATCCACGGCCTTCCCAGGATTGCAGTGTACGGTGAGAATGACCAGACTACTATGAAGGTCACTATTACTTCCTTGCCTTCCATGTCCACCAAGAGAGAAATTTTCCCTTCGGGAACCACGACCCTTCCGTCAAACGAGACCAATGGTGTGTCATACTTCGCCAAATCCTGATTCTTCAATCTGAGCCCTTTGAATAGGTCTGGGTACATCACGTCGGCTCCGCTTTCTTGGTCTATCATCACTCTTTTTACCAAGAATCTGCTTATCCGAGCTGTTACTACCAACGCATCATCATGAGGTTGGATCATCCCTTGCAAGTCTTCTTCGCCAAAAGAGATGGTTAGCCGACCAACTTTCATCCTCTTCTCGGGTGATTCTCCTTCTGTGCAGGCCACCGTCAATACCCCATTAGCTGTTGCCGTACCTCTCGGGGCAGCGTGGATGACTTCGATCACTCCCAGCGGTGGTGGGAGAGGATTCCTTCTCTGCTGAACACCCTGGCCGGAATCTCAGTCAGCGAAGTCCACTACAAACTCTTTCAGATACCCTGCTTTTACCAACTGCCTGAGATGATCTTTCAATACCAGAAACTGCTCGGTTGTGTGCCCTTTGTCCCTATGGTATGTGCAATACAAGTTTTGGTTCCTCCGAGATGGGTTACCCCCCATTTTGTTCAGCCACCTAAAGAATGATTCGTTCTTGATCCAATCTAGAATTTTGTGCACAGGTTCTTTGAACGCCACATTAACTCCCTTAATTTACGCCTCTGGTTCTTGCATCTTGAAATCTTTTCTCGGTCTTGTTGGGATAACGCCTTGTCGAGATCTCCCGAGTAACGGGGCTTTCCCCTTATTTTGTAGCCGATCATCTTCCAGGGGTTTATACTCCTCAATGCGCCTCATAAAGTTGCCTCATATCCTCGGGAGGTCTCTTCGTCAACGACTCCCGTAATTCAGAATCTTTAGGGAGCCCCATCCTGAAGGTGCTTGCCGCTATCTTCTCATTTCCTCCACCGATCTCGTTCTAGAGTTCCCAGTACCAGCTTGCGTAACTCCGAAGGGTTTCACCGACCCTCATCTTTATGGAAAGTAGCTCATCCACCGGCTGTGGCACTCGACTGCATGTCACGAATCTACTGCCGAATTCTAGAATCAGCTCGGCGAAGCTACGAATAGAGCCTTTTCGTAACCCGTTGAACCATCTCAGGGCCGTGGAGCCGAGACTGGAGGGGAATACCTTACACATCAAGGCATCATTGTGTGCATGCAAGGACATCATGTGGATATAATGACTGACATGCTCCACAGGGTCTGTCTTCCCGTCGTAGGAATTGAATGGCGGTCTTGTAAATCTACTCGGCATAGGGGCCCGTTCAATTTCGTCTAAGAATGGCGACCGAGCAGCCCTTCGTAAGGCTCGGCTCATGGCGTCCATGGCAGAATTGTGGGGTCGCCGTTCCTCTGGCGAATCAGACCCTCGATCCTTGTATCCATGCGAACACGAACGGTTCCGACAGTAACGTGTCTCTCGAGAGTGTGAGCGATTCCTACGCCGGTGCGATTCTTGAAAGGGTGATCGGTTTTGGAATCGTTGTGTATCGGATTGGCTAGAGCTCTCTTCGCCCCGATTTCCCATGCTATCATTTCTCCTTTGCCGGTGGTGGTGGTCCCTTTCTTGGCGTCGACCCCTTGCTTCCAGTTCTAGATCCATCACCAGTCTACGCAACCACTCCAGCTCTCGGTCTCTGTCATCATACTGCCTGTCTCCCGAGACACCCGACACCGTTCGGTGGGTCTGATCCAACCCTTCTCCCTGGCCAAACTCTTCCTCTCCTCGCAGGCACTCCCTATCCTCGCGCCTTTTCTGTCTTCTTTCCCGCCATGTGGACTCCTGAGAAGATCCCACAGAACCACTCTCGGCACTTCCTCCTGAATGTTTTTCGGGCATTTCCCTTATTTGAGTCTTAGTCGAACCACAGCTTTGTAGGAGAGCCCCACGGTGGGCGCCAATTGTGCAAGCCTAAAATGAGACTGTTGGGTTCAACCTCACTTGGGCTTACAATTTATTTGTAAGGTGGGCTTCAAGATTTCCTACTTTGGGTCGTTCTCGGCACAGAGACTCAAAGTAATGTTCCTCCCCTCTCTAAATGACTGTTTTCACTCTTTTTTCTGAACCCCCTCATCTTCCCCAACTTCTGCTATTTATAGCTTAGGTTAGTGGGGAGATCATGATTACTGCCATCGCTAGTGCAATTGAAGGTCCAATATTATCTGTTTTAAGTGGGTGTTTAGGTGAGAGTGGGATGTAACAATTATGGCCTTCGAACTTGGTTCCAGTTCAGGCGAATCTGCTCGGTAATGATGTTCCCCGAGCATCCCATGACTTGCCCGAACAAGGTTTATATGATTGTTCGGGAGGTTTTATGCCGAGCAAAGCTTAGGATCCGAGGCCCAAAACTCGTTCTTTATGAAGGCAGTTTCAAGAAGGGTTTAGGGCGATGGGGCCGTTCCATTGGGCCTGAGCCCAGGGCCCATATGGGTCTTGGGATCTCGGTGCCGTACAAATATAGTCAGTTTCTTGAATCTTAAAAAATGAAAAAAAGAAAAAAAGAAAAAAAATTTATATTTCAAATAAATATATTCTCAACAAAAAATTTAGGAAAAATCTCATGAAGAAAATTCCATAAGCTTGCCTAAATGATAAACTTCCTTCCTGTTTTTCCCATTTTTTTACACGATTCTAACAATGAATACACTGTTCTTTCCCTCTCGTGCATTTGTCTTCTTCTGTACTTTTGTATAATTTTTTTGATATTGTTTAGAGCTTAGAAATATTTAAGTTCTGGGGGTGCCTTTCTTCTGCCATACTTATGGAGTCTTTGAGTAAATGTCTAGTCTTTGTTTAAAGTCTTGCTATTATTTTTCCTCTATTATTATTCGTTCAATATAGAGATATTTAGGTATAGCCGGTTTGTTCGTCTCTCAATTTTTATTTCGAATCTATTTTTGTCTAATCTTCTTGTATATTTATTTTTTCTGCGTAGTCTTTGTCGACTGTCTTGTTATTACTTTTGTACTGTTCTTCGTTCTCTAGTCAAGTTTGTTTGTCTATTAATTTTCTATTTTGAGTATGTTTTTGTCTATTCTTCACGAGTATTATTATTTTTAATAAATTTAATCATATTCATATACAGATAAAGGGATAAGATATGTTTCCCAAAGGGCATTAACCGTTCCTGTCCCTCTCCTCTCTCAACTCAAACCCTCCCTTTTGAGTTCTCACTCACTATGTCTTCTTTCTCCTCTCAACTCCTCACAACCACAAACTGCAATTCCCCATAGCATTTTTGTAAGAGTAGTATTTATTACGTACACGCCTCTACATGCAGCGAAAAAACAATTAACTGACTGAATTGGAATTTATGACTTAAAGTCACAATTTTAATTATTTTTTCATGTGTGTAAATGTGTATGCATTAATGTGCATTATTGTGTGCAACAATTTTTTTACCTTTAAGTTTGTAGTTTTGGATTATTTTTGTGCAAAGTTACTTGACTAAGTGAGTTACCAGACTAAAATGACAACCTCAAACTTAAAGAGATAAAATGATTTTGGTGCAAAATTATAATACTAAAATGACCAACTTCAAACATAATGGATCAAAATGATATTTGGACAAAATTAGTAGGTGTGAATTGTATTTTTGCCAATTTTTTACCTTTACGTAATAGCTCTTATCATTGTCCCAGAACTCCACTCCACCCTTTTCAGTTTCCTGAATGGCCCATCCTCACTAAACACCTCCTCTCACATCTTCTTCCCTTCTCCTACAGTCCTAGTGGAAAAGGACCCTCCAAACTGCTTTTTAGATATTTTTATTGAATATGAATTTTGAAAATCTAACCGTTAAGTTCCATTTATTATTATTATTCATGCTTACAAAATTTCAAAAAAATAAAAAATGAATAGTAATATCATCGACTAATTATTTGGATTTCAATTTTTTGTAATTTAAAACTATGCATAAAAAATAATTTTATTGATTGAATAGTAAATATCCGATTTAAAAAAAAAATTGACATGCTTATTAAAAACATAAAAAACATATAATTCAACGATTAGATTTTCAAATTTTACATCGAATAAAAAGATATAGTAGATCTCACTTATTAGTCTGGTCCAAACCATTTTTTTATATATATTATTATTGAGAAGAAAGCCCAATCTTATTCATTAAGGGGGCCGTTAAAATCAGCCTGAAGTACAGGTGCGACGTCTAGTGGTACATCTTCCATCTAGACTATTAATAGAGGGGAGCAAAGTGCTCGTCTTGCTAAAGAATGTGCTACAAAATTACAATGCCTAAAAGCCTAAGTACATGTGAAAATTGTAAAGCAGTGAAAAAAGAAGAGGCAAGGTAGTGCACATCCTTTGTAATGTGGCCATACTGTGCTAAGCTATTTGAGCCTTGCTGCAAGTCTTTGATGAGAGTCTCTGAATCCCCTTCCAAGATGACTCGATCTATCCCAATCTCCGCTGCAAATTCCAGTGCTTGTCTTGCAGTTAGTGCTTCAACTTCAATAACTGTGAGAGGGAGAGGAATCTGCTGTGTGAGGGAAGCCATAGGGAGGCCGGCTTCATTTCTAATGATCACCCTGATTCCTGCCTGTTGTTCCTTTTCAAAAAGTGCTCCATCAAAGTTGATTTTGTACTATGTATTGGGAGGAGGCTTCTATGCTGTTGAGGCTCGGGTAGAAGGTGAGTGTACTGTCAGCTGGTGAGAAGTGAATTCTATCAATCTCCCTTTAGCTTGCTGCAATATTTGGCTAAGTGTACCTATTGGTTTTCCCAATCTGAGATTGTTGCACCTGATCCATAAGTCCCAAATTACCATAGCAAAGAGTGTAGGGTCTCTGTTCTCAGCATTAATGCCGAATAAGTCTGTGAAGTTGGAGCATTAATTGTCGTAGGCTTGTGTGGTTCCAAAGTGGGACTTGCTTCCACAGGTTTGACAGGTCTGGATTGTTGGGATATTATACAAAGTAATAATGGAAGAATAAGGTTAACATAAAAGATAAACAAAAAATAGATAACTTAGAGACACAATATCATTTTTCTTAGACAATATTTGCCCCCCACACTATTGTTACTAAAGGGATATCGCAAATTTATCTCTAGAATACAACCAAGATGTTGGGTTCTACAGATAACAATTCTGGAGAATGACCACAGGATTTCTTATGTTTCTCTCTAACTTACAAGTGAACATAAGCCTCTATTTATACGCATAGGGTTATATTTCATCAAAAAACACGTATGGAGAGTTAAAATGTTTCATAAAACCGTTCACAATGCTTGAAACCTCTCCAAACTCTCTAAACAGTCACCAGAAAATTCTACAAAAAAATCCTGATTTTTGACTTTCAGTCAGTCAAAAATTCCTTTCGATCGATCGAGTGCTCTTTTCAATCGGTCAAACAAGAATCGAGCAGCAATCAAGACATCTAGAAACTCCAGGATTATTTTCTTACCATTTCGATCAATCGAAAATGCTTAACTTCGAATTTTCACTTAAAAAATTCCAGAACTTGAATTTTCACTTTAACACTTTTATGAAACAATATTCTTCAAACTTAAACATCATTATCATAACGTATCCTTGTATATACTTATATATACAACATGGACAAAGGTAGAGAGCATGAATCACGTCTTCATTCTGAGTTTTGAAAATGCCACATACTCCGTCAGTGATAACATGTCAACACACTAAATTAGTCTTTGAAGGCAAAGAGAATTTGTACATGAGTGATTCTTCCGCTCTTGGAGATGCAGTTAACAGATTCACTTAGGCAGCAATTAGGTGGAATGCTTCCCATTTTGGTAATATCTTTACCAAGAAAAAGAACATAATGGCTAGGATTAATGGGATTCAACGGGCATTGTCTGTGAGACCTTCTGCATTCCTTGCTAATCTGGAAAATGAGCTTCTCAAAGATCTAGATAAAGTGTTGAGTCAAGAAGAAGAGTTGTGGGCTTTAAAATCCCGGGTTAATTGGATGATACAAGGTGACCGTAACACTAACTTCTATCATGTTTCCACCCTTGTTAGAAGAAAAAAGAATCAGATTTTAGCTATCAAGGACTCTGTGGGGGAATGGGTTCTTGAGGAGAGTGATGTAAAGGCGGTTGTTAGAAGCGGGTTCAATGGTATTTATACTTCTTCTTTTGTCTCGGCCTCTCGGGCTGCTCCTGTTATATCCCAGTGGCAAGCTAGCTTATCTAATGAAGAAAGGGAGAGTATTGGTGGGGCTGCTTCTGTGGAAGAGATAAAATCAGCCCTGTGGTCTTTAAAAGCCTTCAAAGCCCCTGGGCCGGATGGATTGCATGCAGGATTCTTTCACAGATTTTGGTTGATTGTTGGTGATTCAGTTATTGATGTTGTGAAGAAGGTTTTTGCGGAGAGGGCTGTCTCGGAATACTTAAATAGAACTCTCGTTGCCTTGATTCCGAAGATTCAAAGTCCTAAAACTTTGAATAACTATAGGCCAATTAGTCTATGCAACACGGTGTATAAGATTATTACTAAGATTATTGTTGTTAGACTTAGACCTTACTTGGACAAGCTTATCTCTCCTCTTCAAACAGCTTTTGTCCCGGGAAGGAAAGGCATTGATAATGTGATTATAGTGCAGGAAATCATTCATACTTTCAGTAGAAAGAAAGGGAATGTGGGGTACATGGCTATTAAGATCGATCTTGAAAAGGCGTATGATAAACTTGAGTGGAGCTTCATAAGGGACATGCTCATTAGGGCAAATATTCCAGCTGACCTAATTGACATTATTATGAGTTGCATATCCACGATATCGACTTCTATTTTGTTTAATGGGGAAGCTCTGGATCCGATCTATCCTACGAGAGGCATAAGGCAGGGAGATCCCCTATCTCCGTACTTATTCATTCTATGTATGGAGTTCCTTGGTCATCTCATTGAAGAGAAATGTACTGCTAAGATTTGGCAGCCCGTAAAGGCCTCGTGTGGTGGGCCGGCTTTCTCTCATTTATTTTTTGCAGACGATTTAGTGCTTTTTGCCAAAGCTGATCACATTAATTGCTCGGCTGTGAGGGACGTCATTGATGAGTTTTGTAGTGCTTCGGGTCAATCAGTGAGTGCCGCTAAGTCTAGAGTCTATTTCTCGCCTAATGTGGATAGGGATTCTAGGGAGTCTTTTTGTGATATTCTTAGTTTTGCCTCAACTGCTTCTCTTGGCAAGTATCTTGGAATTCCTATTAAGCACCCCGGATCTTCCCCTCAAGATTTTAACTTCATTCTTGATAGGGTTAAAAATAAGTTAGCGGGTTGGAAAGCTAACTTGCTATCTTTGGCTGGGAGGGCAGTCCTTATTCAAGCTTCTTTGGCGGCTATCCCTGCATATGTCATGCAATGTACACACATTCCGAACAAAATATTAGAGGGAGTTGATCGGGTGAATAGAAATTTTCTTTGGGGGTCTTCTGAGTCATCAAAGAAAATTCATTGGGTTGGGTGGTATAAGGTTACGAAACCTAAGGAGAAAGGGGGTCTTGGCTTGCAATCTGCTAAGGGCAGAAACACTGCTTTGCTGGCCAAGCTTAACTGGAGGCTGCATGTTGAAAAAGAAGGATTATGGGCCCAAGTTCTAAGGAAAAAGTACTGCAACTAGAGGAGGACCAGCTCTGCTAATGCAGATAGACTGCCATGTTCGCAAATTTGGAAAGCTGTTAAGATAGGGAGGGGTACTTTCAATGAGGGTAGCATGTGGACGGTTGGAAGGGATAGCAATATCAATTTTTGGTGGGACAATTGGACGGGTAAGGGACCCCTCTGCTGTATGATACAAGGTCCTCTAATCCAAGGAGCTAATCAATGGAAGGTATGTGATTTACTTTCAGATTTTAGTTGGGATTGGGGGCAAATTCCTTTTGATCTCCCTGTCAAGGTAAAGGCCATAATCCAAGCCATTCCCATTCCTATCACGAGTAGAGGTCAAGATAGGCTTGCTTGGTCAAGTAATCCAAGGGGCACTTTCGATCTTCGGAGTGCCTATTCAATTGCCACGGCTGATATAGATACTCCTCTGTTCAGTTCTGGGTGGATTTGGAAGCTTGAAACGCTGCCTAAGATCAAAAATTTCCTTTGGATGTGCCAACATAATAGCATAGGTGTTAGGAGTTGCCTTGCCAAGAGAGGGGTGACAATTGAAGACTTATGTCCAATCTGCCAAAGGGTTCCAGAATCAATTATTCATGCCACTAGAGATTGTGAGTGGGTTAAGGGAATCTGGATGCAGCTTGGTGTGAGTGCTTCTAACCGGGATTTTTGGATGAGTAATCTTCAAGACTGGACTAACCTTAATGGGAGAACCAATTGCAGTCGTGCCCAAGAGAAACCCCCTTGGAAAATTACTTTTTCTTTTGCTATGTGGTGCTTATGGAAAAACTGGAACATGGTTGTCTTTCATGGGAAAATGGTGAACCAAAATCTGCCTAAGGAGATAATGGACCAAGTATTAGAGTTAATCTACTATGTGCAATCCCCCAGGAGTCCAAATCACAAAATCAGTAGAAATCTTCGCTGGGAAAGGCCTCCAACGGGCTGGAAGAAGCTTAATACAGATGGATCTTGCTTGGGAGGGTCGGTTAGAGCTGGATGTGGTGGCCTAGTAAGGGATGAACATGGAGAATGGGTTGCGGGCTTTACAAGACACATTGGCACTACGAGTAGCTTCATAGCTGAATTATGGGGGCTGAGAGAGGGTCTTTTACTGTGCTGTAATTTAAACATTGAATCCCTTATGGTTGAATTGGATGCTCAAGCTATGGTGGATGTATTGAAGAACAATGCCTATGAAAATAATGTTGTTTCTCCCATTTTGGATGACTGTAGACTCTTGGCAGCTCGGTTTCATCAGATTCAGTTTAATCATTGTTATCGTCAAGTTAACCGTTGTGCGGATTTGCTTGCTAAAATGGGTGCTGCTCAGGAGCTTGATTTTATTTCCTTTGTAAGTCCACCTGTGGACATTTGCAATGCCTTTGAGGATGACTTGAATGGTGTTTATTGTAATAGGATGTGTTCTGTTTTTGCTGTAAGTGTTTAGTTTTGTTTAATACAACGTCTATTTACCAAAAAAAAAAAAAAAATTTGTACATGCTCACCATATCAAATTAGTCTGGTCCAAACCTGGTTGTACTAACTATATTTACTGTACGTTACTTTATATATATATATATATATATATATATATATAGGTACATAATTTACATTATACTTTTATCCTTGTGTACTTAGAGTTTTAGACTCGGCACCTCTCTCCCTTTTAAAAAAAAAAATTAAAATTAAAAATTTTAGGAATCTACATGGCATCTCTATACGTTGGATTTGAGAATCATTAATATGTTTTCAGTTTCAACAAAGTTAGGAAAAAAAAAAAAAAAAAAAAAAAAAAAAAAAAAAAAAAAAAAAAAAAAAAAAAAACCGAAAAGAGATGAAAAGGGAATTTGTTAGTATGTGATGCTTCATTATTGTTTCGTGGAACGTGGAATGGAAGTCTTATTTTGTTTTGGTGCGTCGTCAACTGGACCTTTGTATGCAGAAGAAGTCAAAGGCAGAAAAGCATGCAACTATAGTTGAAAGTTGATTAAAGGTGCCCATGTTATAATCTTCATTTTATTTTATTTTTTCTTTATTGATGGGTATACGTATGAGTGAAATCTCATATTAAATAAAAATAGGAAGAAAGTGACTAATATAACATAATTGGGTCCAAACTCATTATAAGCTTAATCTTTTTAGTCAAGTGATATTGCTATATGTGGGGATATTGAGCCCAAGAGCTCATTATCTATGTATACATTGGGCCTAGGGCCCAATTCGAGAACGTAAAGTCATCCGAGGAGGAATAAACATTGTTAGGGGAGTCTGTGTTAGTAAATGAAGCGGTCAGTTTTGGTTATAAGGGCCAAGGAGGGTGGGCCGAGAATGAATGCCTCCTCGGCTAATCAAAGCCAAGGTCAGAAGAGTTGGTCTACCATCCAGGGGAGCACTCTAGGAAAATTCTGTTGATACGGATAAGCATTACAGGAACACAGGATAGGGAGAAGTCCTAAATATCTAAGGAGAAAGTTGCTACCACCACATTGAATGCTCTGCAGCTAACTTTCTGGTTACATTAATATGGAAAAAACCCTTGAATAGTACTGCATTAGCTACCCCAACACACAGAAAGCCTGAGAGGGTGTCTCATGAGACAAGTATTCAAGTAGTGGTTTGGATGGTTAACAAGTGAAGAGCCAAGATCGTCTAAAGAGAATTATATAATGGAGGAGACTCTTCATGGAGAAAGGATTGAGAAATCAAGAGAGAAACAGTGTAGCAATCAGAAACTAAATTTGTAATCAAACTTAATTAGTAGAAATATATAAGAACGGATCTCCTCGGACTATGTCAATAACGATTTTCTTTGAGTTAAATCAATATATCTTTCTGTTCTTATCATTTGAACCCACTTTATTTGTTGTCCAACTTATTTTAGTCCAGTTTTCCAACCCATTCTCTACAAATTCATTGTTTTGGGCTTTTTGGGCCTGAGTCCATTTATCTTTTGGGCTAGGAAGCTAAATCTGGTCCTTACACTATATATATGTTATATTAACTACTCAATTATAGTCTTCCTATTGTATTATCTTTCTAACAAGTGATATTAGAGCCTATAATGGTATAGGGCAAGTGTGGCAAAGTTATCATAATCCCTTTTGCAGTTAAAGCAAAGATAGAGGTTAAATAATAATGAGAATAAGAGAGTGATTAATATAATATAGCTGTAACACCTCAAAAATTTATATAGCATAATATTATTTTCTGAACAATTAGAAATTGTCACGACATTTTCATCATACCGAATTCTACCTTTCGCCTCTTATAAACTCAATTTTTACCAATATTAAGTCAAAAGACTATTTAAAATGACAAATAATATCATTAATACTGAAGTCCACAGCGTCAACTTCTAAAAAGCCAAAAGAGCGTACTTTTCTCCATGACCCTGAAGAGCTCCATTATTCAGCGACGTTCACTTCACTTCCTCATTCAACATCCTTATGCTTGAGATGAAAACGTATAGAGCTCCACAGTGAACAGTACAAAGTGCTCACTACAATATTCTGATAGGCAAAATCAGTTTCAAATGGTAGCGTAAAAATTATTTCTGATTTTTGACCCCAAGATCATAGCGGAAATTGTCACTGTATCTTAACAAACTTGAAAAAAGGGTTGCCAATTAATTAATTAATTAAAAAATGACAAGAAGAAAAAATGGAGACAAAAACAACTCCAATCATAAACTCATTTATAGTGACATCATTAATAGAAAATATTTAAATAAAACAATCCCAAGCAATTAATTCAATACATATGTTTAATATATACATGAACTTTATTTAATCCAAATCGGCATCATTTTATTTAACTCTTTTTTTTAATTTTTTATTATTTTTTTTAACATTAATAGCTTTGAAATATTGTTGAAACTGTAAGATTTAATTCTAAACTTATGACAATATAGGGTTCGCTTTAGTTTTGAGACAATATCTAAAGTATAAATTGAAATTATAATTTATTCAAAAAATTAATTTATTAATTTTTTAAAAGGAAAAGATTATTTTCCTTTTCTAATGGAAGACTTGGGGATGGTCTGTGTCTCCTGTAGGTACATTTGAGTCACAGTTTTTTGTTGCTTTTCCAGTGGGACACAAAAAGAAACAACCTATAAAAGAACGATAAAGAAAAAAATGAAGAGGGAGAGGAAGAAAAAGGAACTTACTTTATGACCGTTGACGGAGGACTCGGTATCCTCACGTTACATCACTGCCATGCGTACTACTTGACCGGTCATGCAAATAATACATGCAACAACCATTAACGTACGCTGCAAATATCATATATATGACATTTTTTATATAATTATTTTATGAGTAATGTTAAGTATGAAATATTTTTACAGTAAAGTATAAGTGATAAGTTATTATTAGTTTTAATTTGTGTCTATCATTAATGATATTTTTTTTAATCCATCAATAATGGTTTGACACCTAAGAGTTGTTTTAAAATTATTATGGAATTCCTTTGTTTTTTTTTTTTCAACAAATTTAGACATTTTTTATTTGGATTATTTATTTAATTATTTTATTTTTTACCGTGGTTGATATGACTTGTTTTAATTGATATATAATAAAAATGAAGTTAATGATACTTTCATATAAAAATGAGATTCTAATAACTTATAATATTAAATACCTCACATTACCTTTTATTTAGCTAATAATGTAATTTTTTTTTTAAGAAACAAACACACATGATCGAGAGTGGGACGATGATATTTTTGAGTGGTCCAATATCTAAATGAAATTAACCACTTTATTTAATGGATTTCAGTTAACTCAATTGGTAAAGTTTCTGATGGTTGTATAGGAGATCTGGAGTTTCCCGCCTACACCAAAAACTGATTGGTGTCTTGGTCTGATAATAAAGAACTATCACCAAGAGCGGACGCCATAGGTTGAAAATCTCAAAAAAAAAAAAAAAAAAAACCCACTTTATTTAAATTTTGTCAATTTCAAGGATATTAAAAAAATTAACAAAACTATTCATATTTCAAAAACTTGTCTCAACACCACCGCACACCCTTAGTGCGATGGTCACTCCACAAGTATGAGTGTTTGTCGAGTGTGGGGGGCAAGGGCTAGGGTTTAAGTCTCCAGGAGGGACTTTCACACATATATATACTTAGATTAGGTTAGAGTATAATTCTATCTTGTAAAAAAAATAAAAAAATAAAAAAATAAAAAATAAAATAAAATAAAAAAACCTTGTCTCAACAAGAAATTTAGAAAATGCTCATGAAGAAAATTCCTAAAGCTCCCCTCAATGATATATGTCTATTTTTGATCCCATCATTTTATAAGATTCCAAGAATAAATACACATCTAAGCATTTTATTAGGAACTTAAGATGCCTTTTATTTAGCTAATTATGTTTTTTTTTTTTTTTTTTTTTTTAAGATATGATGGTGTCACAGAATCCCCAAACCCATAACTCGTCCATATGTCTCGTCCAACGAAAGAAGCAACAATAGGCGGAGAGAATTGCAACCGTACCAGCGACCCTCGTCCGTATATGGACGGGCTTAATACCTCAAGATCTACTCGTCATTTATGGACGACAAGCCTTCCAAGATGATCTCGTCCGTCTTTCACTAAAAGTGGACGAGATCATCCTGGAGGTCTCGTCCATCCTCATTATGGATGGACTAAAAGTGGACGAGATCATCCTGGAGGTCTCGTCCATCCTCATTATGGATGGACTAAACGTGGACGAGCTACTCATGAAGGTCTCGTCCATCTTCATTATGGATGGACGAGTTCATCGGCCCGTCCGACCTAAGTAACTTCCACAGCGGTTACTCCCAATTCTCCGGACTCCTCGACACTGGGAACGGTTACCAAATAGATAACCGTTCCACACACTATATAAGGCTTCTTCGATGAAGGAAAAAGGTATTCAGACACTTTCTTACTTTTAAGAGAACACTTCTTCGTTACAGAGAGTTCCAAGTAACTAACTTGATCATCGGAGGATTTTTGGCCGGTCGACACCGGTCCCCTCTGATTCTGTGTCTTTGGTATTACAGGAGATAGCCCGAAGATCAACGTTCAAGTCTTATCAACCCACTGATAACCAAGGAATCATCAAGATATGTCAAACTTTTTGATAGTTAGATAATGGGGAGAGGGAGAGGTGGAGATTAGCGGAGAGAGAGGGCCATAGCCCCACTTGAGTTTTAAAATTTTTCCTCTCCTTCAGTTTAATAAGAAAAATTTTAATGTATGTGTAGATTTTGTTTAATGATTCCTACATATTTTTATTTATTTAAATTATTGCAAAACTTCCTTCAAAGTAATGTACGTTGCAAAAGTAAAAATGTCTCATTTTTATTATTTTAATATTCAATTTTTTAATTATATATAACTCATTAAATTTAGGATCATTTAAAGCATATGTTTCCAAAAGTACATTAATAAATCTTAAATTTTATATCTTGTAAGTAAATGCTCTTTTTCTATTCTAAAAGCAAACTCTTATTTATTTTGAGAAATATTATTTCCACAACACTTTCATAATATTTTCACACAAATTGTTAGGTTCTAAAGACTTAGGTTTTTATATATTTAGAACTCTAATCTGTATTGTTGGCAAACCATGATCAAAACAATGTGTTTAGGAGTGTTTAGTCTTGCTCAAAGTTGTATCTTTTATGTAAAGTTGGAATCGAGCTGATGCAAAAGTTATTGTGCATTTCGGCCAGGCTCGATCGACTGAAGCTTAGGCTCGATCGATCGAATCTCGGGCAGAATGCGTTTTTCTGCAGATTTCCAACTCAGCCCTAGTTTGTTTAGAACGTTTAGGGTTTTCTAATTTGTCATAAGTATAAAAGACAAACCATAGCCACGTTTTAATGTTGCTCATATTGCTGTTTGTGTAAATCTCTTGTGAGATCTAGAGGAGCTTTCCTTTACACAAACTTAGGGTTTTCAAGGAGGAGATTTTATCTACACCTTGTTCATCAACTCAGTTGCTGCCATTGAAGTTTAAAGAAACACAAGTGGGTGTGCTTGTATCTGGTGGTGAATCCAAGAAAGAAGGAGTCCGTGGATTCAGAGCTTGCACGTGGTCGTGTCAGTAAGTTCTACTGGTGGGTAGCAATAAGAAGTCGAGCATGGGGGCTTGTAAGTCTTATTTTATGAACTTCGATTCATTCAAGATAGTGGATTCAAGTTTACCTTGAGGATAGCTTGGTCAAATCCTCCCTAGGTTTTTACCGGTTTGGTTTCCTAGGTGATCATATCTTTGTATTATTTATCTTTCTGCTGCTTTGCATGATATGATTGTTTTGAATTGTGATAACCTAGTATTTGTTAAATTGGACTAAGTAACAACTTGGCTAATTACCTAGGTTAATCCAATTATGTTTTTAAGGGGTCTAAAAACTATCAAGTGGTATCAAAGTGGGTTGCTCTCTTGTTGTTGATCTTTTGATCACTGAGCTGATCCTTGACCCCTGTTGTCATGGAACACGGACACTCTCTAGTTATTCCTCCTCACTTTTATGGGAATAATTATGCTTATTGGAAAGTAAGTATGAAAGCATTCTTGAAATCGATTGATGAGAAAGTCTGGAACTCCGTTGAATACAGATGGGAGAAGCTCACTACTCCTGTTAATGAGTGGGAAACTTCTCAAAAAGAAGCAGCCGCGTTCAATAGCAAGGTTATGAATGCTATCTTTAATGCTGTTTCTATGGAGGAATTTAAGAGAATCTTTAATGTTGAAGTTGCATATATTGCTTGGAATATCCTCCAGACTGTGCATGAAGACACAAAGGCTGTCAAAATCAATAAATTGCAACAATTGACTTCAAAATTTGAAAGCATTAAGATGTCTGATGATGAATCTTTTAATGAATTCTATGCTAAATTGAATGATATTGTTAATTCTGCTTTAAACTTGGGTGAAATCTATGATCAACCTAAAATTGTTATGAAGATTCTTAGATCTTTAACTGAAGACTTTAGACCCAAGGTGACTGCCATTACTGAGAGCAAGGATGTGGACTCCACCCCTGTTGATGAACTTGTAGGATATCTTCAATCTTATGAGTTGGACCTATCCAAAACCAACAAATCCAAATCAATTGCTCTAAAGTCAGTTGATGATGTTGAGGTTGGTGGATTTTATGATGAGCTCTCTGCTACAGAGATTGCTTACCTTGCCAAGAATTTTAGAAACTTTCTCAGGAATAGTAACAGAAAGGCAAGAGACACGAACACTACTGGACCTAGAAACTTTAGGAAGAATGATCCCACTAAGGTTAACAATAATGATAAACCTAGAGAAAAATTAGGTCAATCTTCTAATAATTCTATGGGTCCTCAGTGTTTTGGATGTCAAGGGTATGGTCACATGAAATCTGAATGTCCTACCTATTTGAAGTCTAAGGGTAAGGTTATGGCTGTAACCCTTAGTGATGGTGAAGTTTTTGATGATGAGTCTGATTATGATGAGGATAGAAACTTCATTACTTTCACTGCTACTGCTGTAGTCAATGAGAACATATCTGCTGAAAAGAACCCTTCTAATGGGGAACTCTTTGAAGATGCATATCTTCAAAAGGCCTACAATAAGCTTTGCAAAGTTGCTGCAAAGGATGCTATGAATGTTGAACTTGGCCTGAAGAAAATTGAATCTCTTGAGCTTGATAAAAAGAATTTGCTTGTAAAACTGTTTGATGCTAATGAACTTTTGAACAATGTGAAAACTGAGAATATGCTATTTCTTGATAAAGTTAAATCTTTGGAACTTAATTTATCTGTTGCTAGATCTGCTAGTTCTAAACTTAATCAAATGTTGAGTGTTCAAAAGTCTCCTTCTGACAAATCTGGATTAGGTTATGTTGAAAGCATCTTTGTGTCTGCTCCCCATTCCACAAACTTTGTCCCTTCATCTTCTTCTGAACCTTCTGTGAGTGAGATTGTGAGTGAAACTGTCAAATCCCCTATGAGTGAGGTTGTCAAACCCATAGAAGTTTCATCATCTAGGAAAATTAAGGTTGATCTGAAAAAGTCTAAACCTAAGAAGCCTACCCTATCTAAGGACAAGTCACATGATAAACCTGTATGGGTTTGTCATTTTTGTGGAAAATCTGGACACATTCGTCCAAACTGTTACAAGCTGCAAGCTGCAAAGAGAGCAAACAAACCAAAAGTACCTGTGCCTCAAGCACAAGATCCTACGGTACTCATTGGTGAATTGGTAAAGGCTTTAAACCTTTATTCCAATCCTGGAGTTGGTAATCATTCCCCTGTGAATAAGAACTCCAATGCTCATGGTGCATCTAAAAGGTTTTGGATACAAAAGACTCAGACTAATTGAGTCTTTCTGACATGGTCCTTGTGCTTCATTGCTCTATCCTTTATGACCATTGTTCTTTGGTTTTGTTTTTTTTTTTTTTTTTTTTTTTTTTTTTTTTTTTTTTCTAGGATTTGCATTGCATAATATTCATGCATTTCATTCTAGGTGTTTTTTTTAATTAAAAAAAAGGGGGAAAAGGGAAGAAAAAGGAAGCAGATTGTGTTTTGTACTATTTTTTTTATTTTTGAGAACAAGGTTGGTCAATTTATTTTCACATAACATGTCTTTTGTACCTTGTTTAGCTTTGATAAGCTTACTTATTACACTTTACTAGTTGAAGCTTTGTAGTGCATATTGTGTGGGAAAGATGTTTATGGTTTTGATCACTTTGTCTTGATCTTGAAATCACATGTTTTTTATTGTCAGACTTGAACTTTTAGAGAAAGGCATAAATAACTATCTCACCACTGTTTACTAACCAATCATGAACACCTTAGTGCATATCGTAAGATTTTATGCTCGAGAAAGTGTAACATATGCACAAAAAGAACAAAAGGTGTAGCCTCGGTTTAATTGCTAAATACTTAAAATTGGTGTGTACTATTAGGCTCGATGCCAAATCACATAATTAAAATTGGTGTGTACATTATCCTGGCTTTTTGATAAGTTTCAGATTTGACTTGTTCAAATCACTTTTTCAAAACTTTTTCAAACTTTTTTCTCTCACTCCGACTAGGCAAGGCTCCACTGAGATTTTTTGTTGTTTTCCTCCATTTTTCTTGCAAGGATTCTCTCTCCCTAAGCTGGTATGTCCACATTACCCTGTCTTTTTCATTTATTTTCTGTTTTACATACATTTTTTCATGCATTGAAGTGTTATTTTCGAACTTAGCATATTTTGGGGTTTTTGATGATGCAAACCATATTTTGTGAAATTGAACATTAGGTTTTTGTTCTAGGATGTTATAATCATGATCCTTGTGGTTTAATTTGATAAATTTTGTGGTTTTTGAAAAATAAAAAATTCTAGGGCTTGTTTTGAATTCGAATTAGGGCTTTTTGTTCAAATTGGTTTAATTAATGAAATTGGCTTGTTGTATTGATGTAATTGGTCATTATTTTCTAAAATCTATCTTTTATGATGATCAATTCGTCAATTTATTACAAATTGATCAAGTGTTTTTTCAAAATTTTGGGGTTTTTGTTAAGAAACTCTATGCTCAAGCCAAATTTGTGAACTTGAACTAATTTTGAACTTAATTGCATTGCATTAGGTCATGCATCACTACATTTAATTTGTTCGTGCATCATATAGATTTTTGTTCTATATTTTTTTTTTGTGCTAACTTGCAGTCTGCCTTTGGTTTTTTGTTTTTTTTTTTTTTTTTTTTTTTTTTTTGCTTTGTGTCTTGGTCCTTATCCTAGCACTATGCCTAGGAAAACTAGAACCCATAGGACCCCCTCCACTTTCTCTGAGTCTCCCTCTAGGAGTGAGGTGTTTAGGAATGATAAAAGCAGAGAGGCCTTTGAGAAACTGAACAATAAGCATAAGATTTGGGCTGAGCATGCTGTGATTTTAGATGAGATTGATCCAGCCATTAGGGCTAACTTTGAGTCTAAAGGTTGGTTGTCCCTCTTAGAGATAGATCATTCACCCCCGATTGCCCTGATTAGAGAGTTCTCCTCGAATCTTTCTTGCCACGTCTATGATTCCAACACTCTTGTTAGGAGTTGGATACGAGGTGTTGAGTTCACCATTACTCCTCGGGTAGTGGCTGAAACTCTTGGGGTTCCAGTTGTTTAGGAGCCTGACTATCCCTATGATGAGTCTCCACCCTTAGATGTTTGTCATGTCATACATCACTGGGTCTTCTATCCAGTGGGGTTCTGATCCTCGGATCATGTCCGCTGAACTTACCGAGACTGCCTATTTTTTCTTTAGGATAGCGTGTCATTCTTTGTGGCCTATTTCTCAACTCCACACCATTCCTCTAGAGCGATGTGTGTTTTTGTATGCATTTGTTTATGGTGTGTCTATCAGTTTCCCTCATCTATTCCTTCATTCTTTAGGAGTTCTGCCGTAGGGCATGCGCTTATTCATCCTATTTTCATTCATAGGATTCTGCTATTTCTGGGTCTAGATGGTTTTCCTTCCGGTGAGCCTGTTCATGTTGTTGCTCCCATAGGTGCCACCTTTTTTCGGCAGAGGGCTGCTTACTTGAGAGTTGCTCCTTCGCGTCCTAGAGGTGTGTCATCTGGTGCTATTCCCCCTTCTCCCTCTTCTACAGGTGCTGATGCTGCTAAAACGTCTGGTGCTACTGCTGCTGATGCTGATACTGATGTTCCTCCACTGACTACTTCGGATGATTCAAACATTCGACGTACGTTGGATCATGACTGGACCTTTCAGGCGACTCATGGACAGATTTTGGTGGACATGCTCGATGAGATCCGTGCTTTGCACGCAGAGTTGGCATAGTTTAGACGATCTTCACCGTCACCTCCCTTTTGATGATGGATTTTAATTGTCCTTTGGCATTCCGTCACAAAAAGGGGGAGTACATATTTGAGCTTGTAGAGTTTTTGTCTTCAGGGAGAGAGTATTTTTTGCTGGATGAAACTTGTGAAGTTTAGATTGTATCTAGGTGCTTCACATTGTATTTTATCTTTTTAGCTCTTGCCATATTTTTGCTGGAATATTCATGTTAGGGGGAGTTACTTTTATTGCTTTATATGTTTCTTGTTTTCAACTGTTTATTGATTTATATTTATGAGTTATTCATTGATATATGTCTTTATTGTGTGTTGTTTAAAATCAAGAATTTAATTTGTTCACTTGTATTTTCCACACATGCGGTTATGCGTTTTGTTTAGTGTTTTAGGAAATATACAAGTTGATTCAATTGAGCTGTTGTCTACACTTGCAACTGATGGATAGTAGTTAGGATTGAATTTGTTTTATGAGCATTAATTATTTGTGTAAAGGGCTTTTATTTGTAAACTTTGAGTTTCTAGTTGTGTTTTGTCACGGATTACCAAAGGGGGAGTTTGTTAAGTTCTAAAGACTTAGGTTTTTATGTATTTAGAACTCTAGTGTGTATTGTTGGTAAACCATGATCAAAACAATGTGTTTAGGAGTGTTTAGTCTTGCTCAAAGTTGTATCTTTTATGTAAAGTTGGAATCGAGCTAATGCAGAAGTTATTGTACATTTCGGCCTGGCTCGATCGATCGAAGCTTAGGCTCAATCGATCGAAACTTAGGCTCGATCGATCGAATCTCGGGTAGAATGCGTTTTTCTGCAGATTTCCAACGCAGCCCTAGTTTGTTTAAAATGTTTAAGGTTTTCTAATTTGTCCTAAGTATAAAAGGCAAACCCTAGCCATGTTTTAGTGTTGCTTATATTGCTGTTTGTGTAAATCTCTTGTAAGATCTAGAGAAACTTTCCTTTACACAAACTTAGGGTTTTCAAGTAGGAGATTTTATCTACACCTTGATGATCAACTCAGTTGTTGCCATTGAAGCTTAAAGAAACACAAGTGGGTGTGCTTGTATCTGGTGGTGAATCCAAGAAAGAAGGAGTTCGTGGATTTGGAGCTTACATGTGGTCGTGTCAGTAAGTTCTACTGGTGGGTAGCAATAAGAAGTCGAGCATGGGGGCTTGTAAGTCTTATTGTATAAACTTCAATTCTTTCAAGATAGTGGATTCAAGTTTACCTTGAGAATAGTTAGGTCAAATCCTCCCCAGGTTTTAACCAGTTTGGTTTCCTAGGTGATCATATCTTTGTGTTATTTATTTTTCCGCTGCTTTGCATGATATGATAACATAGTATTTGTTAAATTGGACTAAATAACATCTTGGCTAATTACCTAGGTTAATCAAATTGTGTTTTTAAGGAGTCTAAAAACTATCACAAATCTTAGGTGGTAATATATTACTGGTTCTCATCTAGATATATCATTGACATAACTTTTTTACTTACCACTAACAGTTTGTTACCTAAGATTTGTCATGAAAATATTGTAGATATAAGATTGCATAAAGTTTTCTCAGACATTTTTTCGTTAGAAGAAAATATGTTGTGATTTTTGTGGTTAAAAATGAAAGAAGAAAATTTCATTCATAATTATTATATTTATCTTCTATTATATTATATTGTATGTTTTAAGGGCATACAAAATTGACATTTAATATTTAATCTATTCAAAATTAATTGATTTGTATACATATCATGTTTTCTAGAAACTATTATTATACTCTAACGTGTAATATTTAATTTATTTACCAAAAAAAATGGATTAAATTTTAAAGAAAATTAACTATGATTAATATACTTTGGGAAGTCATTAGACTTGACTTATTGAAAGAAAATATCTACTCTTAAATTATATGTAACTATCTAACTGACTCAATGAATTTATATATATATATATATATATATACAAGAACATAATGTATATAATAAATTATGTCAAATATATGGGTTAAGAATAAATTATACACAAACTGTGTGTGTATTATTTTGTGGATTTAAAAATTATTGATATTTTTAGGTTGAACCCCTAGAAAAAAAACTTGTCTTTTTTGGAAGTGAGATTCGAATCAAAGACATATAACACCGTAAAATATGCTATTACCATTAACCTATCACTTGAAACCCTCTAGTATGTTACAGTTAGAGCCCAACATAAATGCTCTTTTTTTGTACTTTTTGCTTGATATAAACAAAGGAAGCGAAAAAAAAGGGATACATTAGAAGATTTTACCAATAAAATACATATTATACAATCCATTCTAATATTCTACCAATAAAATACATATTATACAATCCACTCTAAAATAATTACTCAATAACAATAAACCAAAACAAAAATATCTCAAAGGTTAAGTAACACTAGCAAAAGGCAACTGCGAATCAATACAAACTTTTATTGTCTAAGCAAGTTTCGCTTCACACAAAAACATACAAGCAGATTATAAAAGCTCTTACTCCCTCTTCATGTTTGAACTTTTCCTTCGGTTACTTAATATATATATGTTTGTAGAACCATATTAATGCATTACCTTAGAAAAAAAGGATTAGTTAAAGAAAGCTCAAGGAGATGAGGAAGTGGTTGGATTGAAAGCAACTTGCTCAGCACAGCTGAGCACTTCATAAGGCCCTGCTTCTTCTCGACCAACTCCCATAAGATCAAGGTAATAGAGGTAATGGGATATGATGTTGTTCATAAACTCATTATCACCTTGACCGCAAACAAGATCTCCATAAAGCACATTTATGGTAGCTCCAAAACCAGAAACTTGCTTGGCGAGAGAGTCATTTTTAGTGGGTTTCCAGTAGCCAGTAAAGACATCATGTGCTGAAGGTAGATGCTCCATAATTGGTGTCATCCACCTCCAAATTGCAACTTGGAAGCTAAGGGTAGCATTTTGTTCAATATATTCAGGATGCTTCAACAAATCCACCTTTAAATCTTTACTGACTTCTCCATAATTGTAATTCCTATTGAAAGCAGCAATAAAGAAAGTTGTTTGGATTGTGGCGTGCAACAATGATTTGATCAATAAAAAAAATTTCTCCAATAGGAAAAAAAAGACACATACAAGTCTTAGGGTAATATAGAAATTTGGTTGCACATGTTTTTTCAATAATCAGTTACTTAGATTTCGTTTGAAGAATGCATGACTCATGTACTCTTGTTTGAATTATACTAGAAAGGAACTCACTTTGATGTTTTGTTAACAACTTAAGACGGCAAAATAATTCAAATGCATATAATATAAAGAATGTAATATTCTTGTTAGTGTAATAGAAAAGATACGTACCAATAAATAGGCAAAGCACCTCGGCCATAGTATGCAACTCCAGGAGCACATGGATAAATGTTTTTGTTGTGCTTATCACAATAATTGTTCGAGTTGGAATTCATTTGCTTATTATAGCATAAACCCCATTCCAATAGTTCCTTAGTGGCCACTTTATTTCCACCTGAAAAAAGTATCATTCAGTTTTACTTTGTATAGCGAGTGAGTAAGCAAAGGATCATTGACCATAACTTTATAAATTTAATTACACAACCAATCCTTCAATACGAAAAGCTCCGGAATCAAATTGTTCCAACTTCCAACTTAAATGTTTTTAAAAGAAAAGAATCTACTTAAACCACTCTACTCTTACTAGATTCACTTACAACCTAAATTTTCATTCATTTCTTCAGAAAATGTTAAGACTCAAAAAGAGACAACAACTAAATTAAGATTTTAATCATATATCTCATCTCAACATGACCCTAATAAACAATATAAATTGTTTACTTTTTCATCAGTTAAATGAGTAACATTCGTTTTCAGTTTAAATTTATTTTTATCAAATAAACGTATAACAAAGCCCAAATTATACCATGTGACATTAATTCTTAATAGTTTAGAAGGCAAAATGACAGAAAAGATTTAAAACATTAAAATCCATCCAATTGCATTAAATTAAAACTTGCTTGGTTTGGATATTTCAAACACAAAGTGGTTGTTTTTTAAATATCAAATACTCATAATATCTACCTTTAGGTAATCAAATACTTTATAGAGGTCCATAGGCCTAAAATGAACCAAGTCTTCAAATTTCAAACATAGCATAATGATCAAACCCCTACAAAATTCGTACCCTAACATATGAAATCAAAACCAGACTAGAAAGAAGTCCTTACTCTCTGTCTCCTCACACACGCACACATTCAACAAAACCAACGAGGCGAAAACCCAAATTAAAATTTCCCATGACAGAAACTGTTAAGTACTCACAGGAGGTTCTAGTGCCAACATGGGCAAGAAAGGCTGCGACTTCTTTGCTTCCAAAGAAGGTCGAGTTCATGTAGGTAGTACCAAAGCCATAGGGCTGGTAGTGAGCAGAGGCAGTGATAAAAGAGTGGTAGTCCCAAAAGCCCTTTGCATGGGCCTCAAGGGAGTCCCGGTTTGAGAACAAGTTCTCAAACTGGTCGCTTTGGAAGTAGTCAGTAACGGTCCCATCACAGCATGGTGATTTGAACGTGTGGCACCCAACACATGACGTTCTGGAATAATCTTTCTTTTTTGGGCATGGAGCACCAGGAGCAATATTACACCTAACACACGGAGCTCCACTTCTATCTTGAGCATGCGGTAGATCCGCAGCTGTAGAGTGGTCACAATTGACAAGCACTAATAATATCAATGCCTTTGTCAAGATTACAGAATACTTATACTCCATTTTTGCACGTAACATTAACAAAAAGGGTGGTGGAGTTTGGAGAGAGGTCTGTACCTTCCCATATTATATATACGGGTTGTGGAAGAAGGAAAGGTAAAGAAAGGATATATAGTCAAGTGCGCACAGCTGTGCAAGTCATCTTTCCTTCGCATCTTGTTATTGTGATGAAAGTTTGTGTGAACGTAGAATTATTCCTCCAAAAAGGAATAAATTAAAGTAAACACGTGAATTCTGCATTCTAAACTTTTATTAATTATCTACCAAAACACATGAATTAAATAATTAATTTAGGAAAAATGCCAACAAGGCCTTTGTTTTTCCTGGATGGGCAGGGAGAGTTTCTAATTTGGTGCTGGGTCAGTGCTAGGCTGTTGTTGGCCTTATCTAAACTGGATTGGCCTCACAATCTTAACCATACATGTTTATTTATTTATTTCTTTGAGAATTAACCATGTTTATTTTGAGTAGCTGCTTACCAAAGAACATTAATTTGTACACCCATAACTTTATAATTTAATGAAACTTATTTAAAAAAAAAAAAAAAAAAACCTACGCTAGACATAAAATTTTGTTTGTGTTCTTGAAGATGAACTGAGAAAGCAAATACCTCGGCCACAATGATGCATAAATAAACATCCAGGGAGTGCTCAAAAGCTTGTCAGGGGCGGCGTTACACACACCCCATGGGTTCAAATGAATCCCCGACTTGCCCTAAAACAAAATTATATACAAAATTTTAATTTTTTTTGTTTTTGTTTTGACCCCTCTAAAATAAAATTTTGAACACTTTGATCCTTATTTAAAAAAAAAAAAAATCAATTGAAATTAACTAAAATATGATTATTTTACTGCTATTTTTACAATATTTTCATAATAAAAGTTAAGTAATAAGTTGTAATTATCTTTTATCTAGACCTGTAACTAACATAACTTTTTTACCTATCATCTAGATTTTGTTGTGATATTTGTATGAAAATGTTGTGTCAATAACATTACTCTTAAAATATTTAATTTTATAAGAAATAAAAAAAAATTCAAAATTTTGCTCATTTGTTAAATTTTTTTTTGTTAAAAGCCTTCTTTCTTGGACTTTGGCTTACTTTGGGATTGACAATAGAATAAAGTTTTTTTTTTCCTTGCACTTTTCTTCTACATCTGTGGTTTACTAAATGTATGATTGGTTATTTGATTCTATTTGTTTATGTATTCAATAGTTGTTATTTTATTGATCTTTAAACTATTAATAATTTTTTTTAGACTATTGTAAAATATAGTTGTATTGTATACTAAATTGTATGGAAGTCGTGTATATAAAAAAAAAATCTAGTCATTTTATTTTTTACTTCCCTACCCAATTTTGACCCCCTAGAAAAAAATCTAGTCATTTTATTTTTTACTTCCCTATCCAATGCTAACCTCCTAGAAAAAAATTCTGGAGTCGCGACTGAGTGTGAGGAATGAAAATGGTATTGTTTTATATTCAACAGTCTAATATAATCATTGATTATTGATGAATTGCGAAAATATAGAAGCAGTGTTGACGATTACAAGTTTCTTTTTTCTACTACAATGATAATAATTTCTCTCAAAATATTTTTTTTTTCCCTTTTATGGGTCGGGGACTAAAAGGAGAGCAATCATGCATATTGTAGAGTCCCCACCTAAAACGCTATATGAGCATACCTTTTCTCCGTGTCCCTGAAGAGCACTATTTATTCAGCCACGTTTACTTCCAAAACATACAGATCGCTCTACAATGAACAGTACAATATGCTCACTACAATCTGATAGGCAATATCATTATATACTAATAACAAATCAAAGAAAATCAAATTTAAATATGCATTGAAAGCTTCTCCCACTTCAACAGGGATTTTTACCATATTTTCCTTTCGTTCTGTTTTACCATCAAACACAAACCATATCCACCAAAAATTTACACACAACATACACTCCGATTTCATCAACAGCGAAAGAAAGAGAAGTGGAAAAATAAAAGGTATAAAGAAAAGTAAGAAAGAAAGCGAAAAAGATACCTTTTCCTTTTTTTTTTAAATGGAGGACTCGGGGATTGTTGATCTATGTCTGCCAGTATAGTTCATTCACACTGGATTGATGCTGTGGGACACAAAGAGAAAGACCAATTTGAGCTTCCTTTAATTTAAAGAAAATAATTCTGTTTACACTTGACACGTGACATGATTTACAATTACCGGCATGCTCGTAATATCTACAGACAGAATTTTTTTTCACTATTTTTTTTCTTCTCACAATTGGTTCATGGTTTGTTGTGATCTAAGCATAATAAAAATTATAATTTTTTTTGAAGACTATGAAAATGATATTAGTGATATAGTAGGATAAAAATGATGTTGGTTTAGTCACAATATAAACCTTATTAACAATTATAAAAAATATTCTGTCATGCATTAATATTACTCCATAACACATTTATCAATAATACATGCATTTTTTTTTTTTTAAATCATAAACATCTATGTATTAAAAAGAAAAAAAAAATGGTACATGTATATTGTAAATAAATATCAGCCCATTTTCATACATGCGTAATATTTATATAAAAAAAAAATTCAAAATAAAACCAAAGAGCCAAAAAAATTTCATAATTTTCTTATAATAGTTTGTTTTGATTTGTGCATAATAAAAGAGTGGTAGACTGATGTTCTATTTTAACTTACTATGTTAGCAAATTCACTCATATATATATATATATATATATATATATATATCATAACGAACTGTTAAAGAAAAAAGTTGTGAAAATTTTTTGCCCCAAATTTCTATTTTGATTTATTTTGCTACGTTTGTCTTAGTGAGAATGCTATAATCATTTTTGTGATGTAGTCGATCTAAAATAAGATATCTATTCATTTTAATTTCGAAAAATTCATTTCTCCAGAGTTGATCGATTGTATCATCTATATATAATGCGTAACATACATATTATAGCAATATTCTATATGTGATACATGCATTAGAAAGAGAATCTAGACTTTTTATATAATCTAATCATTTTTCAAGGATCGAAGCAGGAGCTAATATCTTCATGGAAATACTCTTTTGTTAAACCAATACCACTTGTTACTAATGGGACCCCTAGGACTACATCTATGTTCAAGGTTCTCTTCAAGCAGTACTAGACTCAATATTTACTACCCTGCTCGCCCAGTTAGGTTCGCAATAGTATCATAATTTCATTTTAATATAATACGGAAGTTTTTTTATTTATTAAGTTTTTATTGATGTATAATGAAAGTGAAGTCAATGAAACTTCCTTCTTGTTTTTTATTTTTTTTTTACACACAATTCCAACAATGAATACACCGTACACGCTGAGTGTGTAAGGAAATCCAATAACAAATTTCTTTCTTTTATGTTTAGCTGGACCAAAATAATTGCATCTCTTTTAGTCAAATTCAGCTCAACTCATTGTGGGGTCTAAAGTGAATATTTTAAGTGGGTTTTTTTTTTGGTTATATTTAAACATTAGTTGCATAATATTTATATTTTGATTTGGAGTTGGAATAGAGGTCTGTACCTTCCCTGTATTATATACTGGGGACTTGGGTGATATAAGGTTTAGGAAAGAAAAGATAGTCAATAGTCATCAAAATTTCGAAGACTTGGGTCGGTCTTCGGTCAGAAAGTCTGCAGAATCTTTTGCTTTTTAAGCTGCCTCTTTACCTTTTTTTTTTTTTTTTTCGCTAAAGAGGTTTTTGATTCCTTTACTTCAAAAGAAATAAAGTTAAGGGTGAGTTTGGTTCAGCTTTTTGAAAAAGTACATAATAAAAAAGTGGAGTTTTGTAAAAATGCATAATAAAAAAGTGGAGTTTCAAAAAGCTGAGTGTTTGGTAGAAACTGTTAAAAAGTGCATAATGAAAAGCTGAGTGTTTGGCTAGCATTTATAAAAGTGGCTTTTTGAGGGGTAAATGACCAAAAAGGACAATGTATATATAAGGGAATTTATTTCATACATTTTTTTTTTGTGTGAGTTTGTTTCATACTTAAATCAATTACTTCATCATACTTAAATCAATTTTTCTCTTTCTAAAAAAATTATTTTTTTCTTACCAATATTAGCTATTAATAACCTACCACTTAAGATTTATTGTGAAAGTATTGTAAAAATATTGTGATAAAAATTGATACTAATTTTAATTTGAACGTACTATTAAAATTTTTTTTTCTCTTTTATCTTTCTAAAAAAATTATTTTTTCTCACAAGTGTTAGCTAATAATAACCTACTACTTAATATTTATTGTGAAAATATTGTGATAATATTTCCTTCTTTTTCATTTTTTTTTCTCCTCCACTCACTTACTGCATTTTCTTCTTCTTTTTTTCTTTTTTTTTTTTCCCTCTTTTTTTCTAGTCCACACACGTGCCCACTCTTTTCCTTTATTTCCTTCTTTCCTTTCTTTTTCCATATCACTTCTCCAAGTTCCAGAACGTCCCAGAGAGCTCTCCTTCTTCCTCTTTTTTTTTTTTTTTTTCTCTTAGCTCTTCGTCTGCATGATTCTTCCTCTTTTTTTTTTTTTTTTTCTTAGCTCTTCGTCTGCATGATTCTCATCAAACGAAGATAGAGGGGAAATCCAAAAGGGAGGAATGGGTCAGATCGGTGCTTGATCTCTGCCTTCACCGCTGCTTGTCTTCCTCTCAACCGTTGCTCGATCTCTTCCCCACTGCCAACGACATGTGGCGGAAATGGGTCAGCTCGGTTTTTTTTTGGTTATGATTTCATTATTGGGTTCCTTTGTAAAATTGTGTAAAATTGGTTTGATTTTGTTGATTTTGTGTTTGGATTATCAAATGTTGAAATGGGTTGTGGTGGTAGACCGGTGATTGTTGGGTGGTGCTCTGTTTGTATTTGGTTGATACTTTATTGACCGGTGTTGGTCTGTAACAGAGGAGCGGAGAAGAGAAAAGGGCAAAGTTTATTGGTGATGGGTATTTCGGTATTTTCAATATTGCAATGGTAATAATACAAAACGCGCAGAGCGCGTTTTCATTTATGGACCCTCAGGGGTCCATAAGCCATTCCGCATTTTCCCTCAGTTTTTTCTAAAAGTTCAAAACGCAACTTTTATAAAAAAGTTGCGTTTTGAGCTTACCAAACGCAAAACTGGGTTGAGCTTTTTTGAAAAAGCGCTTTTTGGGCTCCAAAAGCTGAACCAAACGGGCACTAGGTGGGGATGGCAGTTAGTTGTGTCGTAAAGTGTGTTACACACTCCTTTTCTTTTCTTTTTTTAGTATATATTTTTTATCCAAAAAAAGAAAAACAAAAAAACTGAAAATGTGACACACGGTGTGTAACTCTGCATTCTAAACTTTTTTTTTTTTTAATTTCTATTAAAAAAGAATAAGTTAACTAATTAATTTTCAGAGATTTTTTTGAAAAAAGATTTATAAAATCATTCACATGTATTAAATTGCTCAATTTATATAATTATTTAAATAAATTATGTTACCATTAAGTATCACATTACCAAAAATAAACATGAATAATTTTTTTAAGTTACTAGTTTGTAGCAAAAATGCAAAATTCTATGGTAATTATGACAAAAGGGAAAAATCCTTAAAAGATCTAAGGTATATATTTGGTATGATGGACAAAAAAACAAGAGGGAAGTGTATCAATTTGTGGGCCTAGAAAATAATGAAGAGGGCCAAAGTCTTTAAGATCAATTTTGAAGCTCAATTGGATAATCAGATGAGTTAAAAAAAGAGGGATGGTTTCCTCTAATGATAATAACATCAACATACAGGAACAAGTATAGCAGATTGGAAGAATGGTTGTAGATAAAGAGTTTGTCATTTTCATTTTTCACTTGAAGCTACAAAGCCAAGATGTAGTAATTGAAAGTTGAACCTTTCAAGCTAGGCTCTAGGAGCATGCTTAAGTCCATAAATGATCTTTGTGCAAAAGATAAACATAATTAGGAAAATAAGGATGTAAATAGCCTCGAGGTTGTGTCATGTAGACTTCTTCCTTCAAGACCCGTGAAGGAAAGGATTACTAACATCATGCGCTTCAAAGACCAACTGCAAGAGCAGGATTCAAACTCATTGTTATTGGTTTAGCAACTGGACTGAATATTTTATCATAATCAAGTCCATGTTGATGTAAATTATCCCTTGCAACTAGTCTGGCCTTGTAACGGGCAATGGAGCCATCATCGTACTATTTGAGCTTATATACCCATTTACAAGTGACAATATTCTGATCTAAAGGAATTGGAAGGTCTTAAGGGCGTTGAGAGGTGGAGGATGTGAGTGCAATTGTTCCCATGGAGATTTGAAGCCAAAAAGAGATGAGGGTAACATGTTTATGAGATAAAGGGGAGTAATGAAAGACCAATAATTGAGAGGTAATTGGACTTATGTAGTATATCTAGGCCTGTCTCAATAATATGCCTATGTTTTCTTTAAAAATTATCCTTTGTTGAGGAACATAAAGATAGGATAAAAGGACGTAAAATAGCATGAGTGAAGAAAATTATTGAATTTCTGATTTTGTATATTCTCCTCTACCATCAATCCCAAATCCCAATGGTATGTTTGTATGGAGAGATTTTAGGGAGGATGGAAAATTGAGAAGAGAAAGCATTTTTAGTGGGTTTTTGGTTGGGAGAGGAAAAAAAAGTTGTAGGTGTTAGAATAATGTGACCCAACATAATATATATGATACCTCTATTATTAACAAATAAATATTCAGTCTCTTGTGAAATTATGCAATATTTTTATAATGTAAGATATTGATATATTGAAATAGGTCTACTTGATTTAGTAGACTAAAATTATGAATGCATTCATTGTAGTCCTTGACTTGACCATATCCATCATGATGTAGCCTATTCTGATAGGTACATTGTTGGACCATGATGGGAGGTGCAAGTTAAAATTACTCAGACTATGGAAGACAATAAGGGCTAGTCTTTCGATGGTTAGTGCATAATAATCTCGGAAGTCCTTTCATAACGAGATTCATGCATGTTGAGTGTTGGCTTTAATAAATCTATCATGTCAATACCAGTAACTTGAACTCCTATTAAAGGTGTTGTCATTATAGTAGTTCTGGATATGAACGATAGATGAATCCATGTATTAGCATGGAGTTACAAAAGTAATAATACATTAATGAACTTCTTCATTAATGAATCTAATTAATAAAGTTGTTTATTAACAAATGTAACATTTCTGTTACATGAAGTGTTATTACGATAGGAATGATTTTATGGCTGGTCATGTCCTTTCTGAATATTATAAATATTGTCAAGGCCACACTTGCAAGGGGGTGTGAAAGAGAAAATAAAGCTCTTGTTAATCCTGACCAGCTGGGGAGAGCATCCTGATTGCTTGTGAGGTCCTTGAATAACATAATCTAGTATGTGAATTTCTCACATCTTATTGTTGATTTTTATTACATATGCACATGATATAATTGTTAATTGATAGATGTATTATATTTGTTTCTCTTGAATTATTACATTTTAAGTATAATTCCAACAGTCACAAGCATGTAGGCTCTGCTAATATTTATGATAACTTGTCTTTATGGTTTTTTTTTTTCCCCCTATACATGCGATATTGTTATATGTTAGGTATACAATAAATTTTTATTAATAAATGGTTGTAACAAATACAGCATAACGCCATTTAGTTAATTTTAAGTTTGTAGTGGGAGTTAGTTTTCTTCAAAGTTAATACATCTATAATTCTTTCATTATTCTAAACTCAAACATGATGACACCCCTTCGGTTAATCACATGGATGAGATAGGATTTTGAAAGATTATATATATAAATGTGTCAACGCCCTTACGGATAGACACAATGTGTATATATATGTGTGTGTGTGTGTGTGTGTGTCAACGCCTCTACGGATAGACACAGAGTCTAATTTAATATAAATAAATAAATATTTAAGAGATAAATACTAATTGATTAAATTCTTCCTTAATAAATATTTAAGAGATAAATACTAATTGATTAAATTCTTCCTTACGCCCCTACGGATACAGGATGAATTTAATTGGTTGAAATATTTGTCATTAAATATAAATTCTTGTATGTTATCAAAAGAAATTGATAGCCAAAAGAATTGGATTTTAATACACAAAATATATGTGTTGCGTTTTACAGAGAGATGGCAAATTCCTCTGGTTCTCTGAACATGGCTGATATCATGAAAAATTGTACACTTTTTGGACCCAATTATTCAGAGTGGAAACGTAGAGTAGATTTGTACATGGGGTTTTATGATTATAGTCATTGTATTAAATCTGAATGTCCACCTAAGCCCAATGAGGAGTCTGTTGAGTCTGATAAAATCTCCTATAATAAATGGATTGAGGCAGATAACAAAATGAAATTTTTTATGTTGGGATATATGATTGATTCATTGATGGTTAGCTATATGAATTCCCCTAGTGCTAAATCCATAATTGATAGCCTAGAAGTCAAGTTTAGAAAAAAGTCTAGTGCACATGTGGAAGGCTTATGGGAAAAATTTATTAGGACTAAATTATCAGAAGGAGAAGACGCTTAATATGATTGCCTTAACTGATGAATTAGCCCTTCAAGGAAGACCAATAGATGATAAAACTAAAATTTCAACTATCTTGTCATCCTTGCCCAATTCTTATGATACCTTAAGACAAATTTATTTTGTTTCGAGTTTGGATCTTGGTGGGCTAATTCAGGAGCTATTGCTCATATTTCTAATACTATGCAGGGGTTCAAAGGGCTACAGAAAATAAATGATGGAGCAAGTTACATTTATATGGGAAATGATGCAAAAGCCAAGATTGAAGGCATAGGAGTTTTTGAGTTAAAACTAAATAATGGGTCAACTTTTGATTTAGTTGATTGTTTGTATGCTTCGAGTCTTAGGAGAAATTTGTTATCTATTTCTATGCTAGAAAAACTTGGTTATGATTTTTATTTTAGAAATGGACAGTTCTTGATGAAGAAAAATAATGTTGTAGTGCTATATGGTTTTCGAAATAATAATATGTATCAAGTGCATTTGTGTGGGAGTATTGTGTGTGATGTTAATGTTTCTGTGAAAGATAATGCAACTTATCTATGACACTTAAGATTGGGACATGTTAGTAAACAAAAAATTGGAAGAATGATTAAAATGGGTCTATTAAGTGATGTCATATTAGAAGATTATCCAACATGTGAAAGTTGCATTGAAGGGAAAATGATGAAAAAGTCTTACTCTATAGGAGGTCATACTTCTCAGGTTTTGGAGAGAGTTCACACTGATATTTTTGGACCTATGAATATAAATGCTAGAGGATATCGTTATTTTATCACCTTTACTGATGACTTTTTTAGATATGGCTATGTCTATTTGATGAAATATAAATCGGAGGCTTTAGAAAAGTTTATCACTTGTAGACTTGAGGTTGAAAAATGGAAAAACAATGTAATAAAATCTGTCAATTCAGATAGAGGTGGAGAGTATGTATCAAATGATTTTGAGAGATATTGTGCTGAGAATGGAATTGTTCATTTTCGCACTCCTCCATATACCCCTGAGGCTAATGGGATTGCTGAGAGACGCAATAGAACACTCCTAGACATGGTTAGATCTATGATGGCAAGAGCAAATTTGCCAACTTCATTTTGGGGTGAAGCTATTCTAGCTGCTATGTATATCTTAAATAGAATTCCCACTAAAGCCTTAGAGAAAACACCTCATGAGTTGTTTGTTGGTAAGATAGCTAGTTTATCTCATATTAAAATATGGGAATGTATTGCTCATGTTTTAATTCCTGATCCTAGTAGGGATAAATTGTTGTCTAAAACAAAAAGGTGTGTCATGGTGGGCTACCCACAGCGGTCTAGAGGATATAGATTGTTTGATCCAGAAAGTCAAGTAATTTTGGAAAGTAGAAATGTAAAATTTTTGGAGGATCTTTTTGAAATTGAGGGTAATGATGATTTTCAAAAGAAAGTCTTGGAAGAACAAAGAGATACGGAGTCAATAATAGTGAAAGCTATAGATCCAACACCTTTGAGAAGAAGCACTCGAATTTCTAAGGGGCATGATATGTCTAACTATTACCTTTATAATAGTGAAAACTATAAGAAGGTGAAAGTTAGTCAAGATTTGATAGACCCAGTAACATACTCTCAAGCCTTAGAAGATACTGATTCAAATAATTGGATTAGTGCTATGAATGAGGAGCTTGATTCTATGCAAAAGAATGGTGTTTGGAGGCTAGTGGAAAGGCAACAAGGAATGAAAATAGTTGGATGCAAATGGATTTTTAAAAGAAAGAGAGATGTCTCAGGAAAAGTGGAAAAGTTCAAAGCTAGATTGGTGGCAAAGGGCTATACTCAAGAATATGGAGTTGATTTTGAAGAAACCTTTTCTCCAGTTGTAAGAGTCCAATCTATTTGTGCTATACTTTCTCTAGTTGCATTCTTTGATTTTGAACTTTATCAAATGGATGTAAAGACTACGTTTTTAAATGGTGCTCTTGAAGAAGATGTTTATATGGAGAAACCTGAGGGTTTTATTTCAAAAGGAGATGAGAACAAGGTATGCAAGTTAGAAAAATCTATCTATGGATTAAAGCAAGCATCAAGACAGTGGAATTCGAAGTTTCATGAATTAGTAACAGTTTTGGGGTTTATGCAAAATTCTTCTGAACCTTGTGTATATGTGAAGAAAAATTCGAATAAGGTTGCCATTCTTACATTATATGTGGATGATATTCTTCTGGCAAGAAATGATATCGAGATGCTTTCTGAAATCAAGCAGTGGCTATTCAAAAATTTTGAAATGAAGGACCTAGGTGAAGCGTCATACATTTTGGGGATTAAAATTGAACGAGACCAGGTGAATAAAAAATTGAGTCTCTCCCAAGAAAAATATATCGAGACTTTATTAGAAAAGTTTCATATGGTTGACTGTTTGAGTGAGAGGATTCCCTATAATTTTCTTAGGCCACTTTCTCAGAAAGATTGTCCTAAAAATGAGCAAGACAAACTAGACCCAAAGTTACACCTATATGCATTTGCTGTAGGAAGTCTTATGTATCTCATGATTTGTACTCAACCAGATATTGCTTTTGCAGTCAGTATGGTTAGTCATTTTCAAGTAATCCAGGAAAACTTCATTGGATGGCTATTCAATGGATTTTCAGATATTTGAAGCGAACTAAAGATAGGAAATTGACATATCATGACTCTGATGATTTAAAATTATCTGGATTTTCAGATTCTGATTATCAAGGATGTCTAGATAGTCGAAAGTCTACCTCTGGTTTTGTATTTATGTTATGTGGTGGAGCTATTGCATGGAAAAGTAAGAAACAAGAATATGTTGCTCAATCTACGATGGAAGCTGAATATATAGCTTTGAATGCTGCGGCAAAAGAAGTTGTATATTTAAAACAATTCTTAACAAAGTTGCTAATTGTAGAATGTGTTCAAAGACCCATTCCCATTTTGTGTGATAACAATTCTGCCATTGCTATCACCAAAGATCCGAAATGCCACTCTCGTGCAAAACATATAGAGGGTTGTTACCATTACATCCGAGATATGATTATGAAGAAGAAAGTGGTTGTTCAGAGGGTTTCATCAAAGCAAAATTTGGTTGACCCTTTTACCAAAGGCTTGTCCTCTGGGCTATTTGAAACACATGTATTGGAAATGGGGTTATGTTAGGCCAAGTGGGAGACTATTAGAATAATGTGGCCCAACATAATATATATGATGCCTCTATTATTAACAAATAAATATTCAGTCTCTTGTGAAATTATGCAATATTTTTATAATGTAAGATATTAATATATTGAAATAGGTCTACTTGATTTAGTAGACTAAAATTATGAATGCATTCATTGTAGTCCTTGACTTGACCATATCCATCATGATGTAGCCTATTCTGATAGGTACATTGTTGGACCATGATGGAAGGGAGGTGCAAGTTAAAATTACTCAAATTATGGAAGACAATAAGGGCCAGTCTTTTGATGGTTCGTGCATAATAATCTCGGAAGTCCTTCCATAATGAGATTCATGCACGTTGAGTGTTGGCTTTAATAAATCTATCGTGTCAATACCAGTAACTTGAACTCCTATTAAAGGTGTTGTCATTATAGTAGTTTTGGATATGAACGATAGATGAATCCATGTATTAGCATGGAGTTACAAAAGTAATAATACATTAATGAACTTCTTCATTAATGAATCTAATTAATAAAGTTGTTTATTAACAAATGTAGCATTTCTGTTACATGAAGTGTTATTATGATAGGAAGGATTTTATGGTTGGTCATGTCCTTTCTGAATATTATAAATATTGTCAAGGCCACACTTGCAAGGGAGTGTAAAACAGAAAATAAAGCTCTTGTTAATCCTGACCAGCTGGGGAGAGCATCCTGATTACTTGTGACGTCCTTGAATAACATAATCTAGTATGTGAATTTCTCACATCTTATTGTTAATTTTTATTACATATGCACATGATATATTTGTTAATTGATAGATGTATTATATTTGTTTCTCTTGAATTATTACATTTTAAGTATAATTCCAACAGTAGGACCTAGTGTTTTCTCCTTGAGTCCACAAAAAAATTTTCTCCCCAAATTGGGGATGTGTTTTGGACACAATTGTCCCTCCCAAACGTTACTTTTTTAGATTTTTTCTTCTTTGCTTTTTTTGTTTTTCTCCGCTAATCCATTCTTCGTTTTATTTTTTCTTCTTCTTATTTGCTTTTTCTTTTGCGTTGACCCTTTATTTGTTTTTTGTTTTTTTTTTTTTGGTTTGGTTTGGTTGGTCATTTTTCTCTCTCTTTTTTTTTTTCCGTCTTTAACTATGCGTTATTGTTTTTTTTTTTTTTTTTAACTTTTTTCTTTTGTATCAGGCATGATTTTTCTTTTTGGGTGATTGATTTTTTTTTGTTAACGCATTTTTTTTAACAAGGTCTGTAAGTACATTTATACAAAATCTATTTTCTATCATTCCGTTTTTCTTCTTAACCAAACAAAATAATTTCCACCCCTCCATTTTTCCACCCTTCCAACCAAAAACAAGCGAGGGAGACAAAAATCTTTTATATCCTCCCCACTTTTTCACCTCTTCTCCATTTTCTATCCTCTCATTTTTTCATCCTTCCAACAAATGAACCCTAAGGAGATGAAAAAGTGGGAAGACAGAAGGAATGAAAATGTGAGAGGATAGAAGGGATTTTATTTTCTCTATTTTGTATTTGGTTGGAGGTGGAAAAGAAAAGGAATTGAAAAAAATGAGTTTGTATAAATTTACTCATATGCCTTTATTAAAAAATGATGCACAATTAAAATAAAAAGTGGCAATCACCCAAATTTATTAAAGAAGAAAAACCGTGCCCAAAAAAAAAAAAAAAAAAATCCCATCTAGTTAAACCCTAAACTAAAAGAAAAATAGCATAACAAAGGAAAGCACCCACAAAACCTATCACGCCAAAAAAAAAAAAAAAAAAAAATTTGAGGGGGGTAGTTCAGTCATTGACTGCAATTATTCCTCTCCCTTCTATTTTCTCCCCAAATTAGAGAGATAGAATATTGGTGGGCTAAAGAATAAAACACTTGGGCCTCACCAATTTTCCATTCTCCCTTTCTCTCCAATCAAATATCAATAAAATTAGTTCTTTCCACTTTATTTTCCTTTATTTTCTATCCTCCTTACTTCTCCCCCAACCAAACGGACTCCAAGAGTTCTAATTTTGGTGGAATATTGAGTTTCAACTAGAGTTTTAAAGTGTTTAAAAATTAACAGAACTTCATATTTTTCTTTTTAAAGTTAAAAAAAAAAAAAAAAAAAAAAAAAAAACCATGTAATCTTGCGGAATCATTTACAAAAATGACATGGAATCTGAAACCAAGAATTGATATAAGGGGTGCAAGCCCCAAGACATCATTATGTACAAGCTGGAAAGGAACTTAGGAGACATATCATGTTTAGTCAATGAAAAACTATGCATTTTAGTACTTATGCAGTATGTACATGCTGAACAATCTCATTCATGTGACTAATCTAAATAATACACATTAATTGTTTTATGAGTCATTATATAACAGGGTTGAGGAGATTCTTCAAAAATTAGTTTGGAGGAATGCTTTGTCCAGTCAGCTTCTACCATGGAACTACTGCTTCATCTAGGCTTGACCTAATGCCCTTGTTATGAAACATCCATTGGGACTAATTTTGTGGCCCAATCCAAAAATTCAAAAGGATGGGCTTTACTAAGCTCAGATCAATTACACCAAATAAAGTGGACTCTCCTATTTCCAATGAAAGGATGACCTTAGAATAGGATTTAGGCCCAAATCTAGTAAAAAATTCACCATGGAAGAGGCGTCTGAGAACTTTTCTGACTTACAATTGCTTCCATAGAAGAAAATTTTCAAAATTAAAATTAATATAATCCGTCCAACAATTGATTATGTAACAAGAAAGACTAAATCAGTTAATCATATTATCAATTGAAAATGATTTTACCGTAATTTAGATAAATAATTTTATTATTAATTTTGCACTTCAAAAGGTGAGAAAAATATATTTCAAATAAAACATTATATCTCAAATTGTATCAAGTTGATTTAGGAATCTGAGAAGTTTCAATTAACAACATATCTCTTTCATTTTTGTTAATCTTAGTCCAGAATAAATGCACATTTTTTTATATACGTAGTGCTTGTTAAAAAAAAATGGAAGTACAAAAATGAGATATTCCAAGATTTCACAACTAAAATGCATACCATACAAGCCTAGAAACTTTCATATACAATCCACAATAAATAGTTACAAATATTAAGAACTTGAAAACAAAAATTATATCTCAATAGCCGCACAACACTAGCAAAAGGCCGTTACAAATCACTAAATAAAAACTATTGACCTTCAAGCAACTACAAGAATTTTCGTCTTTTGCGACCAATGTTTTAGTGATGACTAAAAAGTCGTCACTATTAGGCATACATTAGCGACGAAAATATATGGCTATCGCTAATAAGTGTATTGTAGCGACAACACTAAGGTAGTCGCTAATAAGTTGTCGCTAACGCCATGGAGAGAATTTTATTTACTTTTGGAAAATGGAGGGCAACTTTTAGCAACGACAATAAATTTTGTTACGACGACATTTACGTCGCTAAAATAAGGTCTATTTTAACGATGACATCTATCATTGCTAATAATTATCTTTAGTGACGACCTTATGTTTCGTCACAGATATGTGGCCAAAAATATATAATAAATATATTGTTGGGGACATATTTTTATGTAATTGGCATATCTTTTGACAAAACGCACTTTACTTATATTTGAGTAAATCTAAGTAGCTTCAAGATGATCATTACAAGTGATTAAATTGAAGACATGAAGACTACTCAAGAACTATTCAAGAAAAGTGCAATCTGCAGGTCTCAGATAGAAGCTCAATTTGTCGAGATTCATTAAATCTCGACAGATGCCTCGATCGATCGAGCTTACGGGTTTTCAGATTATAGTCAGCAATGTTTTTATTCTAAAGGACTATTTGTTTATGGGTTTGTATAATCCTTATTGGACTAGGAAAACCCAAGGTTTGTGTAAACCTATTTGGAATGGGAGAGCCCATTAAGCTCCTATTTAAAGGAGGTGGGAAAAAGAAAAACCTAACCCTAGAGAGCTTCATAAGATTTTATTTTTGAAACCCTAGCCTCCTCCTACAGAAGAAAGAGTTCTTGATGCGTTTCTTGTACGCCTTTGGGTTCTGTAACCAAGCAAAGTATCTTGCACCAACATTGAAGATCTTATTGGTATTTCCATGTGAAACTGCTGCAAATCAACTACAACAATCAAAGGGTTGTTGTGGAGTTAGTCACGTACTGGGATTCGTGCAAAGGAGTAAGTCGCGTACTGGGATCCGCGCATCAGATTGCTTAGTCACATACTTGGGAGCCGTGCATCAAAAAGGAGAACTGTCACTACAGAACAAGTCCAATTGGGTATTGGGGTAAGGGTTCAACTGTAAGTTGGTAAGGTACTTGAGATTCCTTTACTTGTAACCGCTTGTTGTGATAATAGTGGAGTTTCGGGAGTGGTGACCTGAAAATCACCAGGTGGGGTTTTTGCCGTTAGGTTTTCCCCATTCATAAACAAATCACTGTGTTATTTGTTTTCTGCTGCATATTTAGTTTATTGGTGATTTGTTTGTGCTACTACGCATTTGCATGATAAATTGATTAATTAATAACTTGTCTAATTAATTAATTAATTTCTATCACAAGGGGTCATTCAATTTGTGGCCTATCAAGTGATATCAGAGCAGGCACACTTTGATTAGGTTTTAATCTTTGATGTGTGATCCATTGACCCTTGTTGTCATGGAAACTCTTGATTGTTTTGATTTGCATAACCTTATGTTGAATGATGATGATGATATTCAAGATGCTTATTGCAAGCTTTATAATTTTTGTATGAAATCTCTTTAATGTTCTACAAAATTAAAAGCTAAATTTAAAAAGGTCAAGCTTGAAAAAGATGATTTGATTGCAAAATTGGATGAAGCCAATAATTTGAATGAAAATTTTAAAAATCAAATTTCATCTCAGGTGGACAAAATTAATAGTTTGGAAGAGCAACTAGTTGAATTTAAAATGAAGTTGAAAAATTAACTAGTGCCAAACTTGTTGTTGAGCCTAACTCAAAAGAAAAAGATTTTTATATTCCCCCATTTAAAAGGCATAATGAAGAGTTGAAGGCTAATATTGCTAGGATAGACAAAGGTAAACAATCTGATGTCAACGCAGAAGTTTCTAAACCTATGTCTAAAACTCCTCCTAGGTTGAATAAAAATTCTGAATTTGTCCCCACTTGTCATCATTGTTATATTATTGGTCATATTAGGCCAAATTTTCCTAAATTAAGGTCTTTGTCAACTCTAAGGTTAGACCTCCTTCTAGGAAGCATAGTAGTTCGAAAACTTCTCATGTTTGTCATCATTGTGGTGCTTCCGATCACACTCATCCTAATTGTTTCAAGTTGTTTCCTCATAAACGGGTGTCCAATAGGTCTCATCCTTTGTCTAAAGGCTCTGTACCTATTCTTGGTGAGTTATTAAAAGTTTTGAGTTTTTTGACTCAATTTCAGGGGAATTCTAATTCCTCTATGTCCTTTAGTAGTGATACTAGGACACGTGCCTTTTCATCTTCACGACCAAAGACTCGTGCTATGTGGGTGATAAAGGATCTTAAGACTTAATTGTCTTTTGTTTGTCATTTGCTTTAATTCTTTCTATCTAAAGTGGGACTCTCTTTGCTTGATTTCTTATCTGTTTTTGGAATCATGCTTTCATGCATCTACACCCTTCTATCATGACTTCATGCATATGCATATTTCTTTCATGCTTTCATGTTGTTTGTTTAACATGTTGTTTGTTTGTTTGTTTTTAGTTTTGTTTATTTTGTTTTTCATATAAAAAATTTTAAAAAAAAATTGAAAAATCAGAAAAATACAAAAATAGTGTGTGTTATGTGTACATTGGTACTTGTGTACCTTGGATGGCCATTGAAATAAAGTCTTCTAAACTTTGTATCATTTGTAGCTTAGATGAGTATCTCTATGCACAACTAAGCAAGTGAGTTTTGTGGCTCGTGTTTGTGATGAGTACGATTAAGTTGTCTCTTAAACTTCACACTCATATTACTCTTTTTGACGGGAAGGACTAAAAAATCCTGAGAGAAAGGCATAAATAACCATCTCACCACTGTTGCCTGCCAATCATAATAAGACACATGTATGCTTCGGCATAGCAAAAGTGAAGTGTCAATGACATTTGTGTGCTTAGGCATAGCAAAATTTGAATGTCAAATATCATTGGGTATTTCTTTTCTCTCTCTAACAAGCCCATGCATGATATGTTTAAAAGAAAAATATGCAAAGAAAATTCAAAAGCAAAAAGATAAAAAATGCTTTAAAAATGATTGCAAGTGTGTATTCTAGGAGACGGAGGAGTTATAGGATATACCTCAAAGATGATAGTCCCCATCAAGCAGTTATGATTGTGTGTGAGTTAAAGTTTTTCTCATATCTCAAATCGTCATAACATGCATACACTTATGCAATCTTGCGATGCTTTTCACACACAACACGCAATATTATTTGCTATTCTTGATACATGTGCAGGTACAATGTGATTTGGCCATCACGAGGTTTTACATGTATTAATGTATGCTCACTAAACTGTCTTGACTTGTTTTTGAAATATAAAATTGATTAGATTTGTTTAGTGTGTGTGTGTGTGTGTATGTGTTTCCTTTTGGAGATCCATGTACTTAAAACTATTATTGAGAGATGATTTTGAGAGCTTAATATGTTGATTGGATCATTGGTTGAGTTGCATGTTGGATTGCATTCATGTCTGTGTTTTTCACATCTCGAAAAACTGGTTTCAAAAGCTTGCTCGACACCTCCTCAATACCTTGCTGTCTGTCGAGCTTCTTCAGCTTTTTTTTATTACAATCCCGACAGCTTCTCGACACCTAGTGGATTGATCGAAAAAGCTCCTGTCTCCTTAATAGCTTCTCGACACCTGGTGGATCGATCGAGATCTTTTTTAGCCTTTTGTTGATTTGTCCCTCGACAGATCCTCGACAGCTGCATCTGTCGACGTCTATTATGCTCGACACCTATCTCGTCACCTCTCGATTGATCGAGATCCTCTTGCATGCATTATTTTTCACATGTTTTGCATATTTTTTATTATCTTTGTGTCCATAGTATCTTTTTTTTCTTTTTCTTGTTGGTCTATGGTTCCTTGTTCTCTTTGTTCCCTCTATGTCAGTTTTCTGTTTGTCTCCGTCATGTCTTTTGGCTTTTTATGCCCTTTGACAATCGTGTCAAAAAGGAGGAGAAATTTGAGAATTGAATGTCTTTCCTCAGGGGGAGTAATAGATTTAGGGGGAGAACTTCATGTTAAAGGGAAGAATGTTTTTGTTATAACTAACTTAGGAGGAGAGTTAGTTTGATACACATTGATATTGATATATTTTTTAGTTGTGTATCTTTTGGTTTTGTAATCATTTACATACATCATGTATTGTTTCTATATTAGATGATGTTGTATGTGTTTCACTCTTTATCTCACATGTGTTGTTTCTCTCTTTATACACATGTTTCTTGTTTATTTAACTTGTCATTATTTTCCACATGGTACCTTGATGTGTTTTGTTTAGTGCCTTTCAGGAAAGACAAGTTAAAGCCAAGTCAAGATTCCGAACCTTCTTCTTGCAGCAACTTCCAAAGTTCAGATCTTTTAGACTAGGCTTATTTATTCTATAATCTTGAGTAGAATGTATTCTAGGACATTCAATGTACTCTTGTGGTTTTGTCACGGATTGCCAAAGGGGGAGATTGTTGGGGACATATTTTTATGTAATTGGCATATCCTTTGACAAAACGCACTTTACTTATATTTTGGTAAATCTAAGTAGCTTCAAGATGATCATTACAAGTGGTTAAATTGAAGACATGAAGACTACTTAAGAACTGTTCAAGAAAAGTGCAATCTGTAGGTCTCGATACCTGCTCGATAGAAGCTCGATCTGTCGAGATTCATTAAATCTCGACAGATGCCTCAATCGATCGCGCTTACGGGTTTTCAAATTATAGCCAGCAATGTTTTTATTCTAAAAGGTTATTTGTTTATGGGTTTGTATAATCCTTATTGGACTAGGAAAACCCAAGGTTTGTGTAAACCTATTTGGAATGGGAGAGCCCATTAAGCTCCTATTTAAAGGAGGTGGGAAAAAGAAAAACCTAACCCTAGAGAGCTTCATAAGGTTTTCTTTCTGAAACCCTAGCCTCCTCCTATAGAAGAAAGAGTTCTTACTGCGTTTCTTGTACGCCTTTGGGTTCTGTAACCAAGTAAAGTCTCTTGCACCAACATTGAAGACCTTATTGGTGTTTCCATGTGAAGCTGTTGCAAATCAACTACAACAATCAAAGGGTTGTTGTGGAGTTAGTCATGTACTGGGATTCGTGCAAAGGAGTAAGTCGCGTATTGGGATCCGCACATCAGATTGTTTAGTCACGTACTTGGGAGCTGTGCATCAGAAAGGGGAACTATCACTACAGAACAAATCCAATTGGGTATTGGGGTAAAGGTTCAACTGTAGGTTGGTAAAGTACTTGGGATTCCTTTACTTGTAACCACTTGTTGTGATAATAGTGGAGTTTTGGGAGTGGTGACCTGAAAATCACCCGGTGGGGTTTTTGCCATTAGGTTTTCTCCATTCGTAAAAAAATTACCGTATTATTTATTTTCCGCTGCATATTTAGTTTATTGGTGATTTGTTTGTTCTATCACGCATTTGCATGATAAATTGATTAATTAATAATTTGGCTAATTAATTAATTAATTTCTATCACAAGGGGTCATTCAGTTTGTGGCCTATCATATATTATATATATGCTTTATTTATCAGTGATGACACATTGGTGGTCGCTATTAGAAGGCTATTAGCGATGACACAACATGTCATCGCAAATATATCTACCTAAATATAATGGAGGGTAAAATTTTCACTCTCAAAAAGTGGTGAGAATTATTGGAGGGAAGCAGATTTTATATTAGCAACGAATTAGGTTGTTGCTATAAGGGATCTTTTAATGAAGACAAAGATTGTCGTCACTAATATGTGGCCAAAACAATTTTGATATAATATGATTTTTTTTTTAATCAAATCTTCCAAATGCCTCTTAAAATATTTAAAATGACATAAATTCCTTTAAAATGTTTGAAATGATTAAAATATCATTAACCTCATCAAAATGACCAAAATACCCCTAAACTTATATAATGACCAAAATAAACTTGAAGCCTCCAAAGTAATTTAAAACTTTCAAATCTGTTAAAAAAAGAAGAAGAAAATATGAGACAATGGAGGGCTTGTTGCTTCAATATACTCTCAAATCATAATGTTACCCATTTGAAACTTGAAATCGATAAAATAATAAAAATTGAGAAAGTTTTGATTCCACTCAAAATACTGACTAATTCTCATAGTTATCAAAATGTGAATCGTATCGAGAATCAATTTTTGATTTTTCTGTATCATGTGTCATAAGAAAGGTATTAGTCAATATTTACCAAACTAATAAATTCATTATAAATATATGAAAGGTATATTCATTATAAATTCATAATATATTCAACTAATAACCAATTCAATCATCAAATATGTAATGATATTTACCAAAAGTAAGTAAATAAATCAAATTAAAATATATTTATAACATACATATTCAAATTAATTAAAATCAGAAGTGATAATACATGATGTATGAGCCAAAATAATAATTTTTTTCATCATTTTGCCTAATCAATTTTATCTAAGTCAATGTTAACAAGATGTTCATCATCTTTCAAAATTATTTATTTATTAAAATTTTCTAACAACTATTCCAATACCCAATAATCCACTGAAAACCTTCCCACTAAACCTAATTTCACAAAGTCTAGTGGTCTCGAGACCATCTATTAAGTTTGATTAGGTTTGACCAACTTTAACTGTGTCTTTCTATAAATCTAATAGTTTGATTGTGACCATAATTTACTAGAATTAACCTTTCATTACACTCTTCAAGTCCAATGGTTAGATTTCAAATCTAAGTATGGCGTGAGATGGATATGTGTTGTATATCTGTATGGCTATGTTCTCTCAATCTGACCATTCAATTGGTCTCAAATTTCACCAACACCAATATGTCACCATACTCTTCAATCCTAATGATCAAGATTTGAATATAAATTTCACCAAGTCCAGTGGTCACAAACCATCTATTAAGTTTAATTGGGTTTGACCAACTTTAACTAAACTTTGACTACCTCTTTCTATAAATCTAGCCATTTGATTGTGATTATAATTTACTAGAATTAACCTTTCATTACACTCTTCGAATCCAACGGTAAGATTTCAAATCTAAGGATGGCGCGTGATAGATATATGTTGTGTACCTGTATGGCTATGTTCTCTCAATCTGACCATCCAATTGTTCTCAAATTTCATCAACATCAATATGTCACCATACTCTTCAATCCTAATGATCAAGATTCGAATATGAATTTCACCAAGTCCAATGGTCTCGGGACCATCTATTAAGTTTGATCAAGTTTGACCAACTTTAACTAAATTTTGACCGTACATTTATCTAAATCTAACCATTTGATTGTGACCGTAATTTACTAGAATTAACCTTTCATTGCACTCTTCGAATCCAACGGTTAGATTTCAAATCTAAGGATGGCATGTGATGGACATGTGTTGTGTACTTGTATGGCTATAATCTCTCAATCTACCATCTAATTGTTCTCAAATTTCACCAACACCAATATGTCACCATACTCTTCAATCCCAATGATCAAGATTCAAATATGAATTTCACCAAGACCAGTGGTCTCGGGACCATTTATTTAGTTTGACCGGGTTTGACCAACTTTAACTAAACTTTGACTGCACATTTTTCTAAATCCAACCGTTTGATTATGACCATAATTTACTAGAATTAACCTTTCATTGCACTCTTCAAATCCAACGGTTAGATTTCAAATCTAAAGATGGCACATGATGGATATATGTTGTGTACTTGTATAACTATGTTCTCTCAATTTGACAATTCAATTGTTTTCAAATTTCATCAACAATAATATTTCACCATACTCTTGAAATACAATGATCAAGATTTGAATATGAATTGGAGCATGATGGTCACATGCCATATGGCCCCATGAAGATTCAGTTATCCTTATTCTCATAATTTGACCGTCCGATTAAAATTATGTTCCCCAGATTACTTCCTTTAAAGTTATGTTTTCCCTTAGATCACATATGGGAGTGACAGAAGTATTAGTTCAAAGTACTACCTTTCAAATTATATTTTCCATAAAAAAAAATATTACTTTTCAAAAATTCATTTTTAAAATGAAGATGCTAGTAGGTGCTCCCCTTGGATCAAACATGAGATTTTCAGTTTATCTTGACATTAACCCTTACTAATTGTGAGTTTTTCAAATGGTTTTCAAACTAAAGTTATTTTTGTTTTTTTCCTCTAAAATCAAAACCATCAATATCTAAAAACGTGTCTTATTTTTTATGCATGTAAGATATCATGAGACATATGCCCCCAAGGCTAGGTAAGTGTATTTTAAAATAATCAAAATACTCCTAAAACAACTAAAATGACCACAATACTCTCGAAACATCTAAAATGAGCCAAATACCCCCAAACCTCTAAAATGACCAAAATACCGTTAAAATTTCCAACGGTCTCAGGACAATTTATTAAGTTTGACTGGGTTTGACCAACTTTAACTAAACTTTTACTGCACCTTTTTCTAAATCCAACCGTTCAATTGTGACCATAATTTGCTAGAATTAACCTTTCATTATACTCTTCAAATCTAACGATCAAATTCTAGATCTAATTATGGCGCATGATGGACATGTGTTGCATACTTGTATGGCTTTGTTATCTCAATCTGACCATCCAATTGGCCTCAAATTTTGCCAACACCAATATGCCACCATCATACTCTTGAAATCCAATGATCAGTATTTGAATATGAATTGGAGCATGACAGTCACATGCCATGTGGCCCCATGAAGATTCAGTAATCCTTGTTCTCATAATTTAACCATCCGATTGAAATTATGTTCCCCAAATTACTTCCTTTAAAGTTATGTTTTCCCTTGAATCACATATCGGAGTGACAGAAGTATTAGTTCAAAGCACTACCTTTAAAATTATATTTTCCATAAAAAATACTAATTTTCAAAAAATCATTTTTAAAGGGAAGATACTAGTAGGTGCTCCCTTGGATCAAACATGAGATTTACAATTTATCTTGACTTTAACCCTTACTAATTGTGGGTTCTTCAAATGGTTTTCAAACTAAAGTTATTTTTGTTTTTTCCTCTAAAATCAAAACCATCAATCTAAACACGTCTTATTCTTGATGCATGTAAGATATCATGAGACATATGCCCCCAAGGCTATGTAAGTATATTCTAAAATGATCAAAATACTCCCAAAACAACTAGAATGACCAAAATACTCTCAAAACATCTAAAATGACCCAAATACCCCCAAACTTCTAAAATGACCAAAATACTCTCGATATCTCTAAAATGACTAAAAATACCCGTGAAATCTCTAAAATGACTAAAAATACACAAAAACCTCTAAAATGACCCCCCCCCCCCAAAAAAAAAAATCTCGAAATCTTTAAAATGACTAAAATACCCCAAAACCTTTAAAATGACCCAAATACCCTTGAAATATCTAAAATGATCAAAATTTACTAAAATGAACAAAATACTCCTTAAACTCTTAAAAGGTCAAAATTTTCATTTTAGAGGTTTTAGGGGCATTTTTGTCATTTTAGAGGTTTTAGGGTATTTTGGTTATTTTAAAGGTTTCGAGGTTATTTTAGTAAATTTTTAGGTTTAGGGGTATTCTAGTAGTTTTGTGTGCATTTTGGTCATTCTAGTTGTTTCCAGAGTATTTTGGTCATTTTGGAAGTTTTAGGAGTATTTTTACCATTCATAGTACATTTTAGTCATTTTTGTGGTTCCAAGGGTATTTTGGTCATTTTAGTGGTTTTGGGGTAGTTTAGAAGTTTCAATGTATTTTTGCTTATTTTAGAAGTTTCGGAGGTATTTTGATTATTTTTTATGTTTCAGGAGTATTTTGGTCATTTTAGAGGTTTAGGGGTATTTTGCTCATTTTAGATTTTTGCGGTTATTTTGGTCATTTTAGAAGTTTTGAGAGTATTTTGGGTCATTTTAGAAATTTTGGTAGTATTTTGGTCATTTTAGTGATTTTGGGTTTTTTTGGTCATTTAAAAAAATTTGGGGGTATTGTTGTCATTTTGAAAGTTTTAGGGATATTTTAGACATTTGCAGTACATTTTAGTCATTTTGGTTGTTCCAAAGATATTATTTTTTTTCATTTGGGTAGTTTCGGGGTATTTTAGAGGTTTCTTGGTTTTTTAAATTTTAAGTTATTCTCAAGAGTAAAATAAAATTTATTAGTTTGGACAATTTTGTCAATTTATAAATTATTATATCTCCACCAAAAATTTTATTAGTAAAATATAAAACTATATTGTGACTAAACACAATAGTTTGTCACAATATTGTGTTTTAACGAAGGCAACCTAAGTCTCTCACAATAGATGGCCTATTGTGACAAGTTAATATCACAATAGATATAGTTTTTTGGTCATAATAACTCCTGAAATGTAAATAAAAATAAAAATAATAAAGTATCTGAATTAAAGTCCCATGAGCCATGATCTCCAACTCTTTCTCAGTCAGTACCCAATTACCCACTTATCACTCATCATCTCTCTCCATCCCTCTCACACACCTGCTGAACCTGTAGGCCTACTGTTGACCATCTCTTTAACACCTATAGAACCTGTAGATCCAGTGCCGCTAACCATCTCTTAGCCACTTTTCAGGTATTGTCTCTTTGTCTCTTCTCTCATTTGTGTTTTCAATTTTTTTTCCTTTACTTCTTGTTCATATTTAGAGGTTGTTTGGATCCACGTTTCTCTCTACGTTTCACATTTGCGTTTAATATTTGCTGGGACCCACGCTACACAGTAGCCAAAATAAACACTGAGATGAGAAACGCAGGAATGAAAATACGAGACTCACCGTTTCATCAAAACCCAAACGCGATGAACACAAAGCCAGCAAAATTCATTGCACAAGCACAGCTGATTTGATCAAAACGGTGATTCATTGCACAAGCATAGAACATGATGAACCCAGAACATGATTCATTGCACAAGCCTAGCAAACCCATTCTCTTCGCGTTCTTCATTGATCAAACCCAGAACATGATGAAGGACCGCAAACCCATCAAAACAGAAGATCAAAACAGTGAAACCAAAGCCATATGAATCAAACCCATGTGAAAAAAAATCAATAGTCATTAAATGGATCAAGCCATCAACCGGAGCAACTGATCAAATGGATCTACCCACTGTCGATCAACCCATGATTCATCTTCTTGAAACCCAGCAAACCCATCAACTGAGAAGATCAAAATAGTGAAACCAAAACCGTAAACCCAAGTGAAAAAAAAAAAAAATCAAACCCATCAAACGATCAAACCCAGTAAATGGAATTGATCAACCCATCCACTAAGCAAACGCAAATCAAACCCATTAAAACAACCTGCAACCTATCAACCCATCCACCACCACCGAAGGAACCCAATCTTCGCCGGCATCGGACTGGGTTGTCTTCCTCGACTCTTCACTGGCGTTGGATCGATATAGGTCTTCCTTGTGGATTTCTCTGTTGGGCATGGAACTCTCCGATAGCATAGGCGTTAGCTAGTACGGTGAGGAGTGAATAGAAGAAGGAAAGGAAAAAAAAATTAGAGTAAAACTTTGATATTTATTTGCTACAGTAATTTCAGCTGAGCTATAGTACCCGTATCACCAAAATAATCATCCACGTTTTTTCACTTATTTGTTATAGTGTTTTCAGTTTTTAGTTTCAGAAAAATAAGTTCTATCCAAACAGACCCTTAGTGTTAGTAATGTTGGTTCGCTTTTCAATTTTTTTACAAATTTCATATTAAAGTTTGCTCCAATCAGTGGGACCTTAGGTATGACTTTTCTTTTTTTGTTTAGTTTTTGTCATTAAATTAATAAATATATAATGCAATAAATCAAAGATGGAGTTGGGATTTAGCTACCGTACTACATGCCTTAATTGCTAATGGTTTTTTTTTTTTTTTTTTCTTTTTTGGTAATTAATGCTTATGGTACTACGAATGTGTGCTTCATTCCAAGTTCCAACCTAAGCCTAGACAAGTCACTAAATCCTTCTGCTTATATATTTCATTGACTCTGAAAAAACAATTGCTTATATATTTGACAATTGCACCCAAAAAAAAAAATAAATAAAAAGTTGTTTGACTAGATCATTTAAAACGTGTTTGGGTCCTTTAAAATGGGTTTGTATTCATTACTGTGTGGAAATTTCAAGAAACTCCTGAATTTGATAACTATTTATAAAAAATGCACAATTTTTTGACTAAAGGTTCTGCCTTTGTACTATCTAAAACCCTTAATGTAAATGTTGGGGAAATTTTTTAAAATCCCCTTAATGTCTATGTGTAAATTAAAATGAGTGTTTACTAAGTAATAGCAATGTTGTGAAAACAAAAACAAAAAAAATTTAGCAAGTACCAAACATATCCACAATAAAATACCAAGTCTTACATAAAATACTCTTTAATGTTGAGAAAAAAATCACAGGACAACTCTAAAAATTATCCACCATAAAATAGAAATTACAACTCTCAAATTAGTCCTATTAAATCTACAATAAATGGAATATGCACCAAATAAGGCCGAGTGGCCTTTATTTGCTTCAGCCAAAAACCAGCGTGTCCCACCTCAAGTCATGTCTCATTTAATGAAGGCTGACTTTTCTACAAGCTTGCAAGACAAGCTCATTTAGAGCTTTGATAAGGTGTGGGCTGGACCCATGGTGCTATGATGCACCTAACAATAAATATATTGTTTGATTGTTGGCAGGAAAAGGATTCCAAAGCTGGCCTGGGTAGAACTCTTCCAATTGTCTTTGTTTGCACTATTAAGGTAGTAATTGGATACATCCTCTTTTTATATTGATTCCCCTAATTAATTCACAGTAACATGAGGATCTAAATAGTGACATACTAATATTAATTGCAGGGGATTATTAGCTTAAAATTTATACATTATAAGAGCTTAGCATTGACATCTGCAACATTTTTCAGCTATAGCTAAATCTCATTCTTGCCATTACCCTCATCTTGACTATCTCAATTTGGTATGATCATGTTTCTCTCAAAATTAATGATCATGGTGCTAAAACTTTGTTACTACATGTGTATTAATTCTATAAAAGAAGTCATTTTTATGGTGCTACAACTTTGTTCCTAGATGTGTAAAATATAATTGAAAGTCACAAATAAATTAATTAACTAGAGCATTGTATGGTAACTAGTATATAATTTTATTTTAATTTGTTTGAAATCCACGTATGCGCTGGGGTTGGGATACTCAGTAGTTATTATAAGACCTTATGATGCTTGGCATTGGCTTATTTACCTTATAATTTTTTTTTTTTAAAATAATGGGTATGTCTGAATTGAAAATCTTGTGGTCCAAAAATTCCAAACTTCATCATTCATTTTCACTTCTCATTGCTTAGTCATTTGATCATTTGTTATTTTAATCTTTCTTTTAAAAAATATTATATTTTTAACTCACTGTTGGGTTCTTGGAGCTACCATAGAGTTCTCTATCCTTTATTTTGTCCCAGTTTTTCATTTGATGCTTGGATTTGTATTCAACTCAAAGCTATTGCTGGTATTCCTATTAAGCGGGCTAGTTTACAAGAAGTAGCAACCTACCTTGTGAAGAAAGTTGGGTTATACTTGGTAAGTAGTTCACTTCTATTACATCTATGAATTATCATTTAGCTTTTTAATAATCTTGTTAGTTGTTTTAATTGTTACAATATGAAATATTAATGTATGTAAACTCTCTTGTTGATAATACTTGAATGATGGAAAATTCTCTAGAATAACTTACTAAATTCAATTGTTAGAGAACTTGTTTAACTCATCGACCCACTTCTTCTCAAGTAAAAAAGTGTTTGTTGAAATTATGATAGGGACATAAAGATGGATAAAATAAAGTTGGATGCATGAAGAAAATGAAGAAGATAATAGTGATGAGGTATATCAAGAAAGTGAATGTATTAGGGTTAATGCAATAATTCAACAAGAAAATGATGAAGACTTAACTCTGTTACATAGAGATGATGTGATAACAATAAATTTGGGGGCCTTAATAGCTGTTGAAGATATATATGTACAACTTGATGAAAGTATGTTCATCAATGATGACTTGTCTAATGAGGAATGGGATACAAACTCCAACCATGAAGAAGAAATTAATATATAGTGATGATGATGTTTTAAGCTCAAATCAGGAAAAAAGATTTATCTAGCAATGATGAATCTATTGGAGATCTTTGGGATGAAGATTAAGTTGAGTTTTGATGCAAGTTAAGTTTTGATGCAAGTTAAGTTTTGTTAAATACATAAAGATTTCATATCTTCTCAGCTATGGTATTTTTGAAAAATAAAAATGTTAAAATTTTATTTGGATGTTAAAACTATTTTGTATGCATTTTTGTCATTTACTTTAGTTGACATTTACATTAGTTTATTCTTTTTATTTCAGGTTAAAATGTCGCATGCCTTGGGCTACTAATGATGTTGAGGGGAGATACATTTAATTGCGAGCTTAGTTGTATATCTTCTTGAAGTATTTGTTATTATTTGATTAGTATTTGAGATGGTAGATTTGAATTTAAATTATGTATATGATATTGAACTTGGGTATTGTTTTTCCTTATTAGTAGTTATTGACTGTGTTAAGCTTACATGAGTATTTGTGATGTGTGAGATTGTGGTTTATGATTTATTATTATTTCTCATTAGGTACCCATGTAAATTTCAGAATGTAAATTTTAAAGAAAAAAAAATGTAAAATATTATTAGCGACGAAATTGTCGTCCTAATATTTTATCATATCATTAGTGATGACAAATAATATCATCCCTAATACGAAATTTTTAGTGATGACATATTTATGGTCACTAATATATCATTATTTGTGACGATAGCAAATGTCGTCGCTAGTAGTGACATATTAGCGACAACAAAAATGTCATTGTTAATAATAATCTACTAGTGATGACAAAAAAATTCGTCACTACTAATGAACTAGTAGCGACGACATTTCGTCTTGGATTCTTGAGTTATTTATGACGACAATTGTCACTATAATCGATGACTTTGTCGTCGTTAATGGTATTGTATTTGCGACGACATTAATATCATCACTAAAAAACTTTTTTGTTACCATTTTTGTTTAACGAAACTTAACGACGACATTTTTCATCGCCAATATAATTAGCGACTATATTTAAAGCATTAGTGATGACTATATGCCGTCGCTAAAGACCAAATTTCTTGTAGTATATAGCATCACACGGAGACACACACATAGTTTATACATACAATTACTCTCCCTTAATGTTTGATCATTTCCTTTTTGTTACTTGATTGGTTCAGAGAACCTTATAAATGCACCTCCATAAAAAAATGATTAGTTCAACAAAGGGCACTATCCATCAAAACCAAACAAAGCTCAAGGAGATGAGGAAAAAGATGGATTGAAAGCAACTTGCTTAGCACAACTAAGCACTTCTTGAGGCCCAGCTTCTTCTCTGCCAACACCCATAAGATCAAGGTAATATAGGTAATGGGAGAAAATGTTGTTCATGGACTCATTATCACCATGACCACAAACAAGATCTCCGTAAAGCACATTCATGGTAGTACCAAATCCAGAAACTCGCTGGGCTAGAGTGTCATTTTTGGTGGGTGTCCAAGTGCCAAGAAAGACATCATGTGCTGAAGGCTGATGTTTCTTAACTGGCATCATCCATCTCCAAATCGCAACTTGGAAGGCCAAGGTAGCATTTTGCTCAATGTATTCTGGATGGTTTAATAAATCCACCTTCAAATCTTTACCTGCTTTTCCATAATTGTAGTTCCTGTTGAAAGCATAAGTAAACAAAAAAAAAATTCGAATTGACGCATGCAATTTGAATTGATCTACACTAAATTCGTTTGAAGAATGCATCACTTAGATACTCATATTTGAATTATGCTAGAAAATAATCTCATTTTGGTGTATTTCTTAATAGATAAACATAAATCTTTGAACGAAATTTCAACTTTGGATAAAATTAATCGACATAAGATGATAAAATAATTCAGATGCAAAGATATACATGATGTATGATCAATGTTAGTGTAAATGATAAAGTAGATACCAATAGATAGGTAGAGCACCACGACCAAAGTATGCAACTCCAGGAACACATGGATAAGCTTTTTTGTAATGCTCATCACAATAATTCGAATTGGAATTCATTTCCTTGTTATATATAGCATGAACTCCATGCTAATTGATCCATGGTGGCCAATTTATTTCCACCTGAAAAACAACAACAAAAAAAATCCACTTTTACTTTGCATGGATATGTTGTGCTCCAAATTAGTTTAGTTCCAACTTAAATTGTTCTTTGGAGAAAATGAATTTAGTTAAATCACCATATGATTAGACTCACTTACAAGCCAACACTTTTCATTCATTTGGTGAAAATACAATATAAATTTTTTAGGTTAAATTACGAAGCTAATCCTCCAGTTATTGAATAAAGTTCAATCTGAACCTTATACTATTAATTCTAACAATTTAGTCACTCAAATTTAAAATTAGGTCAACTTCATACTTTGGTCTAATGTATGTTTAAATATAAACATAATTAAGAGTTGAAATTGATTTGATTTAAAAAAAAAAATTACATTTTCTATAATAATCTTCTAATATGTGTTCTATTATCCTCCTTAAATTTTAAACGAAGAGAATATTCAAGGATGAAGTAAATTCGATTTTGAATTTTTTGTAATAGATTTTGAAAGTTGAGGAATTAAATTGGCACAATTAATTTTTGAAAAACTAAATTAATACAATTGAGGGATCAAATTGAATTTTACCCTATAGTTGAAAAACCAAATTAGTGATTAAACATTTTTTTATAAGATTTGTTTTCAGTTAAACCATTTTAATCAAATAAAGCTATACAAAGCCCAAATTATAAACTATAACATCAATACATATAAGAGATTAAATAACTAAATGATATAAAAGAATTAAAACATTAAAATCCATTTCCAACTTCATCAAATTAAAACTTGCTTTTTGATATATATATATATATATATATATACAGATATATATATATATATATATCTATATATATATTAAGAGAATTTAGAAAGTTATGGCTTTAAAAAATGTCAAAAATACCCCTAATCTAATTAGATTATCTTTATTCTTAAAAAATAAAAAAATGGGGTTAAAATTGTAATTCAACAAAAAAAAAAAAAAAAAAAAAACAACAACTACTAGAAAACTTTGGATGAAGTTTCAACTTTGGATAAAATTAATCAACATAAGATGATAAAATAATTCAAATGCAAAGATATATATGGTGTATGATCAATGTTAATGTAAATGATAAAGTAGATACCAATAGATAGGTAGAGGATCACAACCAAAGTATGCAACTCCAAGAGCACATGGATAAGCTTTTTTGTAGTGCTTATCACAATAATTCGAGTTGGAATTCATTTTCCTGTTATAGCATGAACCCCATGCTAATTGATCCATGGTGGCCAATTTATTTCCACCTAAAAACGACCCAAAAAAAAAAAAAATCCACTTTTACTTTGCATGGATATGTTGTGCTCCAAATTAGTTTAGTTCCAACTTAAATTGTTCTTTGGAGAAAAAGAATATAGTTAAATCACTATATGATTAGAATCACTTACAAACCAACACTTTTCATTCATTTGGTGAAAATACAATATAAAATTTATATGTTAAATTATGAAGCTAATCCTCCAATTATTGAATAAAGTTCAATTTGGTCCTTAAACTATTACTATCAATTTAGTCACTCAACTTTAAAATTAAGTCAACTTCATACTTTGGTCTAATATATGTTTAAATATTAACATAATTAAGAGTCGAAATTGATTTGATTTTAAAAAATTTACATTTTCTAAAATAATCTTCTAATATGTGTTTTATTATCCTCATTAAAATTTAAACGAAGAAAATATTCAAGGATGAAGTAAATTTGATTTTGAATTTTTTGTAATAGATTTTGAAAGTTGAGGAATTAAATTGGCACAATTCATTTTTGAACTAAATTAATACAATTGAGGGACCAAATTGAATTTTACCCTATAGTTGAAAAACCAAATTAGTTATTAAACATTTTCTTTTATAAGATTTGTTTTCAGTTAAACCATTTTAATCAACTAAAATTATACAAAGCCCAAATTATACCCTATAACATCAAATATATGAGAGATTAAATAATTAAATGATATAAAAGAATTAAAACATTAAAATCCATTTCCAACTTCATTAAATTAAAACTTGCTTTTTGATATATATATATATAAACTTGATATATAGGGGAGAGGTTTTGAACCGATACAAACTCTTTACTGTACAAGCAACTTTATCTTCACAATAAGACAGATAAAAAATTTATACAAACTCTTTCTCCCCTTCATGTTTGAACCATTCCATTTCCTTAGAAAAGGATTAGTTCATGAGGTCATGCTCTTCCTCATCAAGTTTAAGGAGATGAGGAAGAGGATGGATTGAAAGCAACTTACTTGCCACAACTGAGCACTTCATTAAATCGTGCTTCTCCTTGGTCAACACCCTTAAGATCAAGGTAATATAGGTAGTGAGACATGATGTTGTTCATGGACTCATTATCACCTTGACCGTAAACTAGATCTCCGTAGAGTACATTCATATGGTAGCACCAAAACCAGAAACTTGCTTGCCCAAAATGTCATTTTTTGTGGGTTTTTAGTAGCCAATAAAGACATCATGTGCTGAAGGTTAATGGTCCTTAATTGCTTTCATCTGCCTCCAAATTACAACCTGGAAGCCCAGTGTAGCATTTTGTTCAATGTATTTTGGATGCATGGTTCAACAAATCCATCTCTAGATCTTTGCCAGATTCTCCATAACTATAGTTCCTATTGAAAATATCAGTAAAGAAAATCATTCAGAATGTGGCATGCCACTCTAAATTGATCCATAATAGATTTCTGGACAGGGAACAGAAGACGCATGCATGTCTTATAGTGTAGTAAGTAGGTTGCATATGTTTTTCCCAAGTCAGTTACCTAGATTTTTTTTTTTTTTGAAACCAGTTACCTAGATTTTTTATTTTTTATTTTTTTAAGGAAAGAGTCTGTGGGGCCCAACAATACTTGGGCCAGCTCCGAATAAAAGCAATCTTTTGGGCCAGCTCTATTTATTCGTTAAGGCCCAAAGGTCCAAGCCGAGGAAGGTTATGGCCCAGGCATTGTAATGCAAGTACAAAATAAGCATTGGGATACAGCCGAGGACGGTTCGATCCTCGGCCGGTCCAAAGTCTCCTCGGAAGAAAGGGCAAAAGTGGTATAGAAACAACTTGGGAAAAAATCTGAAATATCTGTACCAATATAAAAGGGTCTGCTGGAAAGCGTAAACAACTGGGGAAAGCTGCCCTTACTGCCATTAAATACTCTGCACCTGACAAAGACATACTCTCCAGTTTTTACAACCACCCCCAACCACTCTGAGTAAGGACTGATGGGACAAGTATCAGTCTTGGAATGTTGATCCTACACGTGGACGAAAGATAAAAAAACATAGGCTAATATAAAAGGAAAAGGAAGCAATTCATAGAAGTGGCTGGGAAAAATAACCAAAAACCAGAACCTCCCAACTCGCCTCCTGGAGAAAGACTCCTAGGGCGAAAATGACCTAACCATGTATGGACATCACGAAAGACTCACTGCCTGGTGACCAAGTCCTAGCTTTTCAAACCCACGCTCTACAAATGATATTGTTTGGGCCCTTTTACGTGCGAACCCAACACTATTGTGGTTTGATACGAATCGTGTCCTTATAGAGTCAATTACCTAGATTTCGGTTAAAGAATGCATGCCTTACGTACTTTATTTGAATTACGCTAGAAAAAGGGTTTCATTTTGATGTTTTCTTTAACAAAGATAAATTAAACTCCATAAAAGTTTCAACTTAGGATAAAATTGAACAATACAATATGAGACTCAATTTTAATGCAGAGAGGTAAAGGACGTATGATATGTTAGAGTAATTAAAAGGGTAGATACCAATAGATCGACAGAATACCCCAACCATAGTATACAACTCTAAGAATGTATGTTTAAGTGCTTTATATAGTGCTCATCACAATATAAGTCCATGTTGGTCCTTACCAAAAGTTGACTTAATAGTCCAATGTTAAATCACTATATCTACGATGGATGCATCCATTCATGGATTTCAGTAGTAAATTAATGACAAATGTTATGTTGATAATATTTTTACAATATTTTCATAATAAATTTTTAAGTAGTGGATTGTTACAAATTATTATTGGTGGAGTAAAAAAGTAATTTTAATAGCAGGTTTAAATTAAAACTAGTAAAAATTAATTACCTATAATTTATTGTAAAAATATTATAAATATAACACTTCTCTAAATTAATATAATATGTAAATATTGATAATTAGAAAAATAATGTAAAGGACCATGTAAAATCTTTTATATTGAGGTCAACATGGAGTTTAAAATTTTAAATAGATATGCTTAATAGATCATTACCAAACTATCCTTTTGGACCAGAGAGGCTCAACGGGTCCCATCACTGCAGAATGATTAGATTTTGTAAATTCCTGTTTACTCGAAAAGAATACAAGTAAGAAACACGTGAATTGTGCATTCTAAACTTTAGGGATATGTTAGGGATATGATTTTTTTTTTTTTAATAATAATTGAATTATTACGAATTTTTATTGGTATTGTTCTTGACCCATTAATGACATTACTTTATTATTAACAATAAAAAATTGTTATTTATGAAATATTTTGTGAAAATTATTTTGACTCTAAAATTTAAAGAATTAGCCCTTGAAAGTTTGAGACTAATTGGTTTTCTATCCAAAAAACCAAAGAAGAATTAACTGATTAATATTACAAAAATGAAAAAGCCAAAAGGCCTTTCTTCTTGTTAGGGCAGAGGTTTTAATCTTGTAGTGTGTTGGGCCACAAAATTAGGGCCAGTTTGGTAATGTTGTTTTAGTAATATTATTTAAATGTTGTGAAAATACGTGTGGGTGAAAAAATGTTGTGAAAATACATATTGTGTTATTTAAACAACACTAACAAACAGACCCCTAATCTAAACTTTTTTGAACCTTCAAAATTTGAACAAAGTTTGTAATTTGAGTAGTTGCACTCTACAACCTTGCATACCAAATTCATTTTCAAAATCCGTAATTTTATAATATAATGATATCTTCTACGTTTTAATATATATATATATATATATATATATATATGCAAAAGTGGAAGCTCAAATATCAAGATTGATTGTAAAAATATTATAAATCTTAAAAAGATTTGCACAAGAAATAATAAGAATGAAAAAACCCAAAAGCAAAATACACAAAAATCACATAGAAGAGAAGAAAAAAATCTTTAATTATTTGATATATAAAAAATTTGTAAAAAAAAAACCAATTCTTACTTAAATTCATGTCAGGCCTCAAATTGTTTGAAGCTGGTCCTTGCATTGTGCGTCTGAGAATTTCGAATGACAGTATATTTCTTTCATTTATGTTAACCTTAAACAAAGTAAATCTACATTTTCTTTTATACCTAACCAAGCGCAAAAAAATGGAATACCTTCCAAGATTTCACAACTAAAATGCTTATCATACAAACATAGAAAGGTTTGCATCAGCGGTTCTATTTCCTTGCATAGATTCAAAAGGAGTTTGAAACAAGTCAACAACTCCTTATAAACGAGTTTTTTCTTCCACTGTTGCAACTTTGACCAAATGCGCTTTTTAACATAGCTGAAACCTTCCTACCATAGAAACAACCAAGATATTTCTCAAACTGTCTTATGATTGGGACCCAGAGGGCAGATTTTAATTCTTCCTGAAAGATAGGTATTATTTCAATCCAATCCTAAATTCTAATGGAATATACCTAACACTTACGAACATTATCTCAATCCAATCCAGGCGGCGTCATTTTGTTTAAGCCTTTTCCATTAAGTGTATATATAATGTGTAATGAGTTTATGGTTTAAACTTAAGTGTTGTTAAACTATCAGATTTAATTTGAAACTTCTAAAATTGTAAGATTTATTTTGGAACAATCTTTAAACTATAGATTATAATTTATTCAGAAATTATTTAGTAAAAAAAACGTAAAAAGAAAAGTGACAGACAAAAAGAAAAAGATTCCATTTCCCTTTTGCTAATGGAAGACTTGGGGATTGATGGTCTATGTCTGCCCGTGTATATCACTCACATTGGATTGATGCTTTGGGACTCAACAAGGAAGACGAATTGCTTTGGGACTCAACAAGGAAGACGAATTTGAGCTTCTGCGTCACATACAACACACCCCCCACCCCACAACCAACACCACACCCCCCCCCCCCCCCCAAAGCAACCAAAAAAAAAAAATCCTTTATGATGGAGGACTTGGGGATTGCACTTTACATTTAGACGTGTGAGGAAAAGGTAGATACCAATAAATTGGCAGAGCACCCCGACCATAATATACAATTCTAAGAGTTCATGGATAAGTGTTTTTGTAATGCTCATCACAATAATATGAGTTAGAATTCATTTCCTTGTTGTAGCATAAACCCCATGATAATGGTTCCTTGGTAGTCACGTTATATCCACCTGAAAAGCACGATCATCCACCTTTTACTTTGCATAAGGGAGTAAAGGATCATTGAATATACATCGTATACAACTTTAATTAGACAATAACTGTTGGGGGACCACAATTTAACTTCTTACAACCACTCTAAAAACAAACTCATGTGGTGTAATGTCAAAAACCATAAAAGATTTGAGTGTACATTCCTCATCACCAATTGGTTTTGAGGTGAAATAACACAACTCATAGTTTGATAAATAGTATCAGAGCTAAGGTCATGGGTTTAGGTCATGGAAGTGTCATTGTGAGGGAGGGATTGCTAGAGGGACCACAATTTGACTCCCTACAACCACTCTAAAAACAGGTCTGCGTGGTGTAATGTCAAAGACCATAAAAGATTTGAGTGTATCTTTCTTATCCAATTAGTTTTGAAGTAGAATGGCACAACTCACGGTTTGATAATAACAATTCAAGAACATATAGTGCTCCAAATTCATTTAGTTCGAACTTACAACCCAATCTGTTTTTAGAAGAAAAGGATCTACTTAAATCACTCTTTGCATGTAGATTCACTTACAACCCTATGCTTCATTCATTTGCTTAAAAAAGTTTACGTTTCAATAGGTAAATTAAGATTTTAATCACAAATCTCATCCTAGAGCCTAAACAATATAAATTTTTAACTTTTTCATTAGTTAATCAGTAAAATTTTTAACTTTTTCATTAGTTATTCAAATAGATGTTTAACAAAGCTCAAATTATTACCTTCAATAAGAATTCTTAACAAATCAACTAAACTCCAGAAAAGAGTTTTAACGTTAAAATTCATTTGCAACTTTACCAGTTAAAGCTTGCTTCGTTTGGATATTGCAAATTAAAAGTACCTTTTTTATTTTCCAAATAATCAATTATATACATCTTGTGTAATTATGATTTTATTGATGATATTTCAGTTGATAAAACAAATCCGTAGCCTTAATTATCCATCATTTCATAACCAAATTAATATTATTTTGTGATAAAAAAAATAGCAAAATTTGATTAAAAAAGTAAACAGATGTAATCATATTTTAAGATTTGTTCAACTTGGAAAAAGAACCAAACCAAACAGGCAACAGTCCACTAGGCCTACAATAAAATTAACTATTTCAAATTCAAATACTGTGTACTGATCAAGGTAATATAGGTAATGGGAGATGATGTTGTTCCTGGACTCGTTATCACCGTGACCACAAATAAGATCTCCATAGACATAGAGCACATTCATGGTAGCACCAGAACCAGAGACTCAGCCAAATTATCATTTTTGGTGAGTGTCCAAGTACCAATAAAGATATCATGTGCTAAAGGTTGATGCTCCTTAATTGGAGTCATCCACAATAACATACAATTCAGTTACTTTTCTCTCCCCTGTAGGAGTCCTCTCTCTCTCTCGGCTTAGCATGGGTTGCTTTCTCCCCAAATCTCCGTGTGGGTCTTCACTTGGCATGCCTTAATCTTTCAAGGTAGGGCCATAATCAAGTCTTCATGGACCAGGCGGTGATAGATGGCCTTCAGCACTTCCGGCTCACTAAAGAAGAAGAAGAAGAGATCTACATCACTCCTATGTGCAGATCTGATCTTCTTGAAGAATGTTCTTTGAGCCTATTTGGTCCTCTGCTTTTGGATCGTCATCAAAACCAACAAGCCTTGAAAAGCACACTTCAATCGGCTTGGAAAATGGGTTTCGATCTGAGAATAGTTGATGTGGAACAAACTTACTCTCCAAACTTCTCATATATTTCTTTTTGGAGTGTGGCTTTTGAAAATCTAACCGTAGAATTTTATATCAAATTTTATTCAAAATGGATATTATTTACTATTTGATCAATTAATTTATTTTTTATATACAACTTTAGATTACAAAAACTTGAAATTATAACATTTATTTGATGACATAACAATTGATTTTTGATTTTCTTGAAATTTTCTAAGTATTAAGAATGTAATAAGAACATGCAATCTAACTATTAGATTTTCAAAATTCACACTCAATATAAGTATATATGATGAGTTTGTATGGTTTCTCTCCAAACTGATTTGAAAAAACTTTGTTCATTGACGTGGGTAAGGACATATTCCAGTTCAAGTTTAGTTTAGAATATCAAAGAGTGTGGGTTGAAAGGAATGGCCGTGAAATTTTGATAACAACTTGCTGCTCCTCTGCAGATGGAAAAAGGGTCTCTATATCAAATATCTCCTTCACTCACTTTCTCTTTTGGGTCCAAATTTGGGGTCTAGCATTTGAAAACATGTCAGAAGTTGGCAGAGATGTGGGAAACAATTTGGGGCACTATATTGAAACGGACAAAAGCTCATGGCAGTCAAAACAAGCTAAATTTATGCGGGTGCGAGTAAACCTTCCGATTAACAAAGCTTTGTGTAGGGGAGGTAATGTGGTCAACAGAGAAGGAGGAAAGTTCTAAGTTACTTTCAAATATGAAAGGGTACCCAACTTTTTCTTTTTGTGTGGGAAGTTGGGTCATGATTAAAGACATTGCTCTAAATCTCTAGATAATCATAATCAAGATAGATAATATGGGGATTGGCTTAGAGCCAATGGAAATCTCAAAAACGGTTTTGGAAAATCCAAAGCTTCCAGCAGTGAAGGGTACGAAGATAAAGATGTAAGACCTAATGATAGATCCTATCCAGTGACATCCAATTTAGGGGATCTGGCGTTGGAAACGACAAAAAATCAAGAACTGGTCAGAGTTTGAATGACATAACTCCGGTAAGGGTTAGAGCAACCACATCAACTTGTGGAAAAGATTCAGTCTATTTTATACAAAAAACCTACTTTTTCTATTTTACACCATCACTTTTACAAAACACCTACATCAGTTTATTTATTTTACAAGACTTTTCAATAAAATATTCATTATTCATCAATTTTTTTATTATTTTCCTTAATGGTTATACTTTTTTAATTTAAACTTATATTTTAAGTAAACTACCAACACCGGTGGCTCGGCCAATGGAGCCGCTTGTGGTGCAGGTCCGATGGCCCACCGGATTGGTGTCTCCGACCATTGTACCGCCATCACCGGTGGGCTAATTGTTGTAATAGTGGCTCTGACGACCGCCGCCTATAGCTAAGTATATACCATGTTCAATCAATCCGAAAACAAGGAAGAAATAGAAATTTAATACAATTTAGAAAACTCCAAATTCTTCAAACACTCCCTACACACGGGGAAACTAATCCATATCAAAATACATAAAATTTAATCCTCACCTGAACTCTAAAATAATCAAATATAAATACACACAAAAATTGAAATGCTAATAAATTCCAAAAATAACTTCGGGTGTGCTTCGAAGAATCCCTAAAAAAAAACCCTAAACCAGAAAAAATTTGAAACAAGAAACCCCCAAAAAAATTAGTTTAGAGAAACTTTCAAGAATCTTGATTGAAACCAAAAAACCCTAAAATCTCAATGAGAAAAACCCATACCTTTTTTAGAGAAATCAACCCCAAAGTCTGTCAATAAAGAAGATTTCGTCTGTCAATTGATCCACCCTCCTCACGGAACTGCAAAACTCCCAAACCGATCACATTATTATTTCCTGTGGTGATGAGAATGAGTAAAAGAATTCAGACTGTAATATGAGAGGAAGAACTCAAGAGGGAGAGGGAAGCTGAGACTTGAAAGAGGCGTTGGTGTGCTCAGTGAGAGGAGAGAGTAAAAAAAAAGAGCGAAAATGAGGTTTTTATTATACTGTACAAATAATATTATTTTAAGGGATAAACGGGTTACAGTGCCCGTGTAAATTTACACGGTACTGTAGCTCGTTGAAAATTTTAGATGAGTTTAGATAAGTTTAAATGGACTGATGTAGTGTGTTTTTTGGTTGAAAATGTGTAAAAATAGTCAAAATGTGTATCTTACACATTTATAAAAGAGCTGGTGTGGATGCTCTTAATACAGTAGAATTGTTAGCAGTTCAGGCGGCTGAAATTCAAGTGGGATTGGACAATCCAGGAAAATCCAGTCACATGCCTAGTACTAAAAAGACCTCACATGTTCAGCAAAAAATGCTGACGTCAAAACCCCACCCAAATGCTTCGAGTAAAGACATTAGAGCATTCTCATTAAGATGGGTAAATGTTATAAATGCTAAAATTTAGCATGCCAAATGCTATAAACACTAAAAAACATCCTCCATCAATGCTGTTAAATGTTATTTATTTTGCACTTCGGCTACAGTGGACTGCTATCTCTAGCAGCCCACTGTAGCAAGATTGTAAAAAAAAAAGTATTTGTTTAATAAAACCCCGCTTCCCTTTTTCGCGCCCATCTCCTCTTCGCGCCCATCTCCTCCGGTTTTCCCTCATTCTTTTCGCGCCTATCTCCTCTGGATTTCCCTCATTTTTTTTTTTTTTTTTTTTCTGGTTCTCTCTTTCTCCCACGCCTATGCCTCTGCCTCCTCTCTTTTCTTTTTTTTTTTTTTTTCTTCGTTCTCCCTCAACCCAAGCCGCTCATCCCTTCCCTCAACCCACGCCGCCAATTCATCTCCGCTTCACTACTCCCTCTGACCAAACCATCATCACAAACACAGCCTCTGCTCTTCTTCCTCTGAGTGAACCCATACCGAACCCACTCTTCTCTCCCTGACCAAACCCAAAAGCCCAGTCTTGAAAGTCATATTCTCATCTCAAAACCGAAGATTCATGGGAGGGGATTAGGCTTCCATTTGGGTCAGACTGAAGCTCCATGGGTTAGGCTTCCATTTAGGTTTTGTTTTGGGTTAGGGATTTTGTGGATCTTGTATTGCTGCTCAGTTCTTCCCGATCTGATCTTAGAGCTAAAAGCTTTACCCAAATTTCGCACTCCAAAACCACCGCTGACCAGCGCACGGCGCCATTTTGAGCTTTGGCGGACAAGTCCTCGGCTCATCTCTAATTCTCTCTTGTCAGGTACACCTTGCTTTTTTTTTTTTTTTTTTTTGGTTTCTAATTCTGTTCCTATAATTTTATCTAATTCAATTCTTTTTTTGCAGTATAACCAAAAACACTAGAGCGATACCAGCAATCTTGCTTCACTCCTTAGGATAACAGCATTGAACGTGAAGCACAGGTTTGTGTTTGCTGAAATTCCTCCTTAAAATTCTAGTATCATCTTTAGAGTTTTATATGTTGAATAGATTTTAGACAGATTTGCATTTTTCTCTACACACATGAAATCAAACTTTGCTCACATATGAACATTATACTAGTATGAAATTTCATACATCATGTTTGAATTCAGTGCCATATATGCTTATACACATGATTAATAGTTCAACTGATGTGATTTTTGCTGGACTTTAAGATAATGTGATACTACCTCCTCCCATCTATATTGGATATTGTTTCTGTTGGTTTTAATTTAACTGCTGTTTTTTCCTCTGCATTGGTTTTTCTGCACTGGTTTTAATTTAACTGCTGTTTTTTCCTCTGCACTGGTTTTTCTGCACTAGGTAGCTGTTGGATTTCTGCATTGGATAGCTGCTGCCTGCAGAGTGTGGGCTGCTGTTTTCTTATTCTGCACTGGTTTAATTTAACTGCTGTTTTTTCCTCTGCACTGTGTAGCTGCTGGATTTCTGTACTGGATAGCTGCTGCCAGCAGTGGAGCATCAACAGCTAATGCAGCAACTCAAGAAGCTGTGGTGGAAGATGCTGTCAAAGCTAAATGGCTTGGTTGCTGCAGAATTTTGTTTATGTGTAATAGTAAAAGAGTAGCTCAAGTCTGTAATTTTAGTTGCATACCAAGTTGGCAGGAAAAAATTATGGTTGCTAACATCTCAAACTTGATGCAAAATTTCAACAATATAAATGAAAATGGATATGTTCCATTTAATAAGTGATCATCCTATTATTGTTTCTTTGATAAATGATGTTAGTGTTTTATGGGATTCTTATCAATTATTGAATGCTAAGAGAATAAATTCCAAAAAAAAAAAAAAAAAAAAGCTAAGAACAATTCTCTCCAATACTACGCAGTAATGTTGCAGGGTACTTTGGAAGTTAGTTATGGTAGTTATTTGAAAATATAAAGAAAGAATAAAAAAAGAATATTTAAATGAAGTGGTAAAATAATAGAACCTTTGATGTTGAGTGTTTTGTAAAGTGGGTTGTTAAATGAATAAAGTAACTTTTTAAAATGCTAAATGCTATATTTTATAGCATTCTTGATGAGAATGCTCTTAGAGACGAATCATCAACTGTGGGCTTTCAAAATCATTACATCCATGAAGTCAGTCACCGGCCCTTTGAAACCAAAAGAAGGGCCCATCTCTAACCTTGATCAGCCTATTACTCAGTTGGGCTCGGACAAAGGAAATTAGATAAAAGTCAAGGGAAAGTGGAAGAAAATAGCTAGAGACTAATTGGTTTTCAACCCAAAAAAACAAAGAAGAATTAACTAATTAATATCTTCTTCCCTCAATGATATATGCATATCCCTCCAAAAAAAAAAAGATATATGCCTATTTTCGTCCCCATCATTTTTTAACAATGATATATGCATATCCCTCCAAAAAAAAAAAAAAAAAAAAAAATCATATATGCCTATTTTCGTCCCCATCATTTTTTAATATTCCAAGAATAAATACACATATAATTGTTTGATTAAGAATTTAAGACATTTTTTATTTTGCTAATAATGCTTTTTTTATTTTTATTTTTTTATTTTTATGATATGTTAAACTTTTTTATTGGTAGATAGGAAGAGGGAAAGGTGGAAATTAGTGCAGGGAGGAGAGTGGGAGGCATAGCCCCCACTAGACTTTTAAAATTTTTCCCTCCTCCTTTAGTTTAATATGAAAATTTTTAAGGTATGTGTAGATTTTGTTTAATGACCCCCTTTGTATTTTTATTTCTTTAAATTATTGCAAAACTTCCTTCAAAGTAATGTTGCAAAAGTAAAAATGTCTCTTTTTATTATTATTTTAATATTCAATATATATATAACTCATTAAATTTAGGATCATTTAAAGCATATGTTTCCAAGAGTACATAAATTATAAATCTTAAATCTTATAAGTAAATAACCACCGCATACTCTTGGTGCGATAGTTACTCTATAAATATAAGTACTTGTAGGGTGTGGGGGGTAAGGGCTAGGGTTTAAGCCTCTAGAAGGGAGTTTCACACACATATACACTTAGATTAGGATAGAATAGAGTTTCTATCTTGTATCCAAAAAAAAAAAAAGAAAAAAAATCTTGCAAGTAAATATTCTTTTTCTACTCTAAAAGCAAACTCTTATTAATTTGGAGAAATATTATGTCCATACACTTTTATGACATTTCCATATCAATAATCCTAAGTGACAATATGCTAGTGGTTCTTATCTGAATACACTACAACATAATACTTTTAATTAGCCACCACTAACAGTTTGTCACCTAAAATTTTTTGTGATAGTGAAAATGTTGTAAATGTAGTATTTATCATTCATTTTGTATATAGATATTAGGGATATAGGATTATATAAAATATTTAAACTCTTTTTCATTAGAAGAAAATATGTTGTAATTTTTATGGTTAAAATTTTAGGACATGTACTTATAAGTTGTAATATCCATAAACAAAAGCAATTTTGTTTTAATTCACTATTATTATATACTTATCTTCTATTATATTATATTGTATGTCTTAAGGCATACAAAATTGACATTTAATATTTAATCTATTCAAAATTAATTGATTTGTATACATTTAATGTTTTCTAGAAACTATAATTATAGTGTAACGTGTAATCTTTAATTTATTTAACAAAAATATATGGATTAAATTTTAAAGAAAATTAACTGTGATTAATATACTTTTTTTTTTTTTTTTGATACAAGATAGAATTCTACTCTAGCCTAATCTAAGTGTATATGTGTGTGAAGCTCCCTCTTGGAGACTTGAACCCCGGCCCTTGCCCCCCACACTCCACAAGCACTTATACTTGTAGAGTGACCATCGCACCAAGGGAGTGCGGTGGTTGTGATTAATATACTTTGGTAAGTCATTATACTTGACTTAATGAAAGAAAATATTTTGTCTTAAATTATATGTAATTGTTTAATTGACTTAATGAAACTTTCTTATGTACGAGAACATAATGTATTTCAAACATATGTGTTCAGGATAAATTATACACAAAATGTCTGTGTATTATTTTGTGGATTTAAAAATTATAGATATTGTTGTTTCTCAAAAAAAAAAAAAAAATTATAGATATTGTTAGGCTAAGTCCCTAGGAAAAATTTATGACTTTGTTTAAAATGAGATTCGAACCAAACACATGTAATACCATAAAATATGCTATTGCTATTGACCTATCACTTGAGACCCTCGAGTATATTACACTTAGACCAACATAAATGCTTCTCTCTCTTTTTTTTTTTGTACGTTATGCTTAATATAAACAAAGGAAGCAAAAAAAGTGGGACACATTCCAAGATTTTACCAATAAAATACATATTATACGAACATAGACAGGTTTGTAGACAATCCACTCTAAATAATTACACAATAACAATAAACCAAAACAAAAATATCTCAAAGGTTAAATAACACTAGCAAAAGGTTGCTGCAAATCAATACAAACTTTTATTGTCAAAGCAAGTTTAGCTTCACACAAAGACATACAAACATATGATAAAAGCTCTTACTTCCTCTTCATGTTTAAACTTTTCCTTCGGTTACTTAATATATATGTTCGTAGAACCATATTAATGCATTACCTTAGAAAAAAAATAAGGATTAGTTAAAGAAAGATCAAGGAGATGAGGAAGAGGTTGGATTGAAAGCAACTTGCTCAGCACAGCTGAGCTCTTCATGAGCCCTTGCTTCTTCTTGACCAACACCCATAAGATCAAGGTAATATAGGTAATGGGATATGATGTTGTTTATGAACTCATTATCACCTTGACCGCAAACAAGATATCTGTAAAGCACATTTATGGTAGCTCCAAAACCAAAACCTTGCTTTGCGAGAGAGTCATCCTTGGTGGGTTTCTAGTAGCCAGTAAAGACATCATGTGCTGAAGGTCGATGATCCATAACTAGTGTCATCCACCTCCAAATTGCAACTTGGAAGCTAAGGGTAGCACTTTGTTCAATGTATTCTAGATGGTTCAACAAATCCACCTGTAGATCTTTACGAACTTCTCCATAATTGTAGTTCTTGTTGAAAGCTTCAATAAAGTTGTTTGATGAATAATAAAATCTTCTCAAGCAGGAAACAAAGGATGCATACAAGTGTTAGGGTAGTAGAAAAAGTAGGTTGCACCTATTTTGTTCAAGAATCAGTTGCTTAGATTTCTTTTGAAGAATGCGTAACTTATGTACTTGTATTAAATTATGCTAGAAAAGGAATTCATTTTGATGTTTTGTTAACAACTAAACATAAAAATTTTATAAAAATTTCAACTTAGGATAAAATTGAACAATATAAGATGAGAAAATAATTGAAATGCATAAATATAAAGAATTTAATATTATTGTTAGTGTGATAGAAAAGATACATACAAAAAGATAGGCAAAGCACCTCAGCCATAATACGCAACTATAAGAGCACATGGATAAATATTTTTTTTTGTGCTCATCCCAATTATTGTTCTAGTTGGAATTCATTTCCTTTTTATAGCATAAACCCCATTCTAATGGTTCCTTAGTGGCCACTTTATTTCCACCCGAAAAAGAATCATCCAGTTTTACTTTGTATAGCGAGTGATCAGCGAGCAAAGGGTCATTGAGCATAGCTCATTTATAAATTTAATTACACAACCAATTCTTCATTACGTAAAGCTCATCCAAGAATCATTTTGTTCCAACTTCCAACTTAAATGTTTTTAGTAGAAAAGAATCTACTTAAACCACTCCACTCTCAGTAGATTCACTAATTACAACCTAAAGTTTCATTCATTTTCTCAGAAAATGTTAGACTAAAAAAAAGACAAAAACTAAATTAAGATTTTAATCATATATCTCATCCCATCATGACCCTAAGAAACAATATAAATTGTCAACTTTTTCATCAGTTAATGAGTAACATTCGTTTTCAGTTTAAATTATGTTAATAAAATTAGTGTGTAACAAAGCCCAAATTATACCAGGTGACATCAATTCTTAATAAATTAAAAAAACTAAATGACAGAAAAGATTTGAAAAATTAAAATTTATTCCAATTGCATTAAATTAAAACTTGCTTGTTTTGGATATTTCAAAAACAAAGTGGTTTTTTTTTTTTTTTTAATATCAAATAATCATAATATCTATCTTTAGGTAATCAAATACTTTATAGAGTTCAAAAAAATTATTAAGATAATTAGTAAAAATAGATTAAAAAACAGATTTAATCATATCTTAAGATTTATTCAAGTTGAAAAAGATCCAATCCAATCAGTCCATACTCAATACTCCATACTCCATAAACCTACAATAAAATAAGTCTTCAAACCTCTACAAAATTTGAACCCTCACAAATGAAATAAAAAACCAAACAAGAAAGAAGTCCTTACTCTCTCTCTCTCTCACACACACACTCAGGGGCGACTCCAAGAATTTTCTTGAGGGGAGTCATTAAGAAACTTAAATTAAACAAATTTTAATAAAAAGATAACTTGAATATATTGTGTTATTGAAAAAAAAAAAAAAAAAAAACACACATACATGAAATTTTACAATTTTCTTCTACGAGTTTTTATATTTTAAAATCGTCACATAATAGTTTATTATCAATTGTCATTATCTATTGCCAATGTAGATGTAACCATTTTATTTTGTTAAGTTTGTATAACATTTTTATTTTTGTGTAGTTGTCATTATTTATTAGCTATTTCATAAATTATTGACCTTATATTAATTATTGACCCACATAACCACATTCATCGATACATAAATAATACATTTAACAATCACTAACTTTACTTTTTTTTTTTTTCTTAAATCACTAGTTATATAACAAAAAGTTATTATAACATGATAACAATATACACATGTAACAAATATTTCTTGGTTATTAAATTATATAAAGTTATAGTATATTTATACTATATATATACACCTTCACACATCACAATTCACACAAATAACATTATATAAAAAAATAATAATAATAATGCACAAAATTAGTATCAAACACACACACACACACACACACATATATAATATAAATTTATAATAAAGAGAGACATTCAGAACTCACAAACACTCACATTTTAATCTTAGACTTAGAGATATATAGAAAGTCAGATAAAGAATAGAGATGAGATGAGATTCATGAGAGAAAGGGAGAGTGATTTGTATTGTTAATTAGTTTTGGGATGAACTAATCTATGTTGTTTGATTTTTGTGCTAAATTGATTTGTGATCGGGGTGTGCAAGATTTAAGCCAAGTTGTGCAAAAATATTTTTAAGGATAATTAAATTAATAAAAAAATATTATATATATATATATATATATTTTTTTTTTTTTCCAAGTCGGGGTTCATTTGAACCCCTTGACTTACAAGTGCGGCCGCCCCTGCACACACTGCCACACACATGTTCAACCAAACCACGAGGTGAAAATCCAAATTAAAATTTCCCAAGACAGAAACTGTGAAGTACTCACAGGAGGTTCTGGTGCCAACATGGGCAAGAAAAGCTGCGACTTCTTTGGTTCCAAAGAAGGTGGAGTTGATGTAGGTAGTACCAAAGCCATAGGGCTGGTAGTAAGCAAAGGCAGTGATTTAGCCGTCTTGCAGTTAGTACAGCTCTTTGCTCCTCTAACATATATTGGCAATTTCTTTGGGCACGGAGGTTTACATCCAAAACACACACTTCGATCCGCAGCTGCAGTGTGGTCACAATTGACAAGTACTAATAATATCAATGCCTTTGTCAAGATTTCAGACCATTTATACTCCATTTTTGCTCGTAACATTAATTAAAAGTGCGGTGGAGTTTGGAGAGAGGTCTGCACCCTGCACCTTCCTTATATATATACTGGGTGTGGAAGAAGGAAAGGAAAGAAAAGATAGTCAAGTGCGCCCAACTGTGCAATTCATCTTTCCTTGGCATCTTGTTATTGTGATGAAAGTTTGTGTGAATATAGAATTGTTTCTCCAAAAGGAATTAAAGTAAACTCGTATTCTGCACTCTAAACTTTTATTAATTATCTACTAAAACACACGAATTAACTAATTAATTTTGGCAAAAAGCTAACAAGGCCTTTGTTTAGGAAATTAATACTCATTCCATTCCAAATTTTGATCTTGTATTCCGTTTTAAAATGTCCAAAAATATTGTTATGTTTCTAAAATTAAAACCCGCTAATTTACTAACTTTTGTATTATGCCCCTACATTATGGATAAACCACAACTTGCCTGCATGGCGAGTTGTGATGGTAAGGAAAAAGTTAAGAGTCTACAACTCTACCACTTATAATTCACAATTTAGACAAATTTTGACTTTTATTGTGTTCCTAGCATATTGCTACTTTATTTTCATGAGCATAATTTTTTTTTTTTTTTTTTTAACCAATAGACTTATTGTAGCCCGTAGGAGTATTTTTTTTTTTTTTTTTTGATTTAAAAGATAAGTTTGAATTTGAAGCCAAGCAAACAACATTTGTATTGTACGGGTTGTTCTACAATACCCCCTATTATTTTAGTTAACCCCCTATTATTTTAGTGAGTACAGACCGTACCCACTAAAATCTTAACAATCAATTCTAATGCTTTTAGAGCATCTCCAGCAAATTCATCAAATTTTTGTACTGTTTGGAGAATGAACAGTAACTTTTACCTATATTTACCTACTTTTTCAAATACACTTTCTAACAGATTCTCTATCCCATTCTCTATCTTATTTAAATATTATTTCTTCATTCATTATTTATTCTTTTTTTAACAACTACACATCTTCCAACATTTTTTTATGGGATAATTACACATAACCCATTTGTAGTTAGGACGAAAATCACTTTGTCTATCCTTGGTTTGAAAAGTATCACTTAACCCATCTGTGGTATATTCTATTTGTTTTCCATAACCCACCTCTGTTAAAATTAAGGATAAATAAGTATTTTGGTTCAAACTTTATGTCTCTCTCCTCCCAAAACAAAAAATAGAGCAAAAATGCAAGAGAAACAAGATCAAAAAGTGGTATTTATCTCTCTCTCCATTCACACAAATTTTAAACATGAAGAACATACCCAAAAAAAATAAAAAGCCTAACCCCATTGCCTCCCTCAACCCGAGAGCCGCACTCCTATCCTATACCAGTGTGTAAAAATAAAAAAATAAAATAAAAAAATAAAAAATAAAAACCTTAAAACCCACCACACAGTCACACAGACTTTCCCACAACTCTTGTTTTTCTTCAGTCTTCATAGAAACAAATGGTTCCAAACCCAACATCACTCACCCGCAAATCCCTACTCTCTTTCAGTTTCATGAGGTTTTCTCGTAGACCCATTTCGCATTCCACCCGAATTCCCACAAACCCAGTTCAGATTAGCGGGTTTCGTACCTGTTCTTCATGCCACTCTTACTCTCACTCGTTGAATTCTGGCCATGGAGCCAAGTTTAAGAGTTTGGGCCGTTCTGAAATGCGATTTGGGCAACTGGGTTTTGATCATTTTCTAGTTTCTGCGGTTTCGGATGGTGGGTCAGGTGGCTATGGAGGTTCTGGTGGGAGAGGTGAAGGTAGTGGTGGTGGTGGTGATGGTGGTGCTGGCGGCAGTTTATGTTGTTAATGGTTTCCAAATGTAGTTTATGTTATGCTTTTTGGTTTCCAATCTTTTTTTTTTTTTTTTTGAAATTCGAGGAGTTAGCCAAAGGGTTGAGGGAGGCAATGGGGAAAACTTCTATCTTTCTTTTCTCTCTATTGTGAACCCATAACCACTGGCCATCATGATTTCTGCAAAAAAACAATAAAGCACACCCAAATGCAAAAACCAACAAAACCCACAAATGGTGACACAAAACCACCAAATGGAGAGCCACAACTCATTAATGGCGAGAAAATTTGTAACCACTTATGGAGAGCCAGAACCACCATGACAAGATGAAACCACCGGGCCGGGACAGGCTGAAAAAGAGATATAAAAACCATGAAGAACACGTTGATCTCACCACAAGTATCTCTCTTGAAAAGTTTCTGAGTTTTGGGTGTTTTGATTCGCATTATGTTGTGTTTTGGTGTTAAGAGGTGTTTTTGTAATGGCTGGGCTTGAGGTGGGTTACAGAGATTGACGGAAACATACCACAGATGGGTTAAGTGATACTTTTCAAACCACGGGTAGGCAAAGTGATTTTCGCCCTAATCACAGGTGGGTTATGTGTAATTATCCCTTTTTTTATTCAACACTTGATTATTATAATAGAAAAAAAAAATTTTGAAAAATGAACGGTAGCCCATCAGACTTGATGAGCTACTGTTCATGAGTTAAAAAAAATTTTGGGTATAGAGAATCCATTGGAGTGGTTTTTTTTTGTCTCATTCTCTATTATAAAGAATATTTTGCTTTTATATAGACCATTGGAGATGCCCTTAATCCAAACCCATATTTGAGTTTAGTGGAAAACCAATTACTGGTAGAGCAAGTTACCATTTAAAAGTAAAAAATCAAAGAACCAAATCATCTTCGCTGTCACTTGCAAGACCAGTCAAAAGAGGATTGTTTTGGCTAGATAGCTCCTTTTGTGTATATTTGTTTCTCTTGCGGGCGTGCTTTTTGTCCATCTATATCTCCTTTCGGCATCCCAATTTACTCACCAGTTTAGGTAAGGATCAAAACATAACTCTAATTTCCAAATGATCTGTTTTCCGTGTTAATGATTTGCTTGTGTTCTTAGTTTTTTTTTTTTTTTTTTTTTTTAGAGAAATAGCCTTGATTGGTCCAAAATAGTTTTGTAATCTGTCCTGTGATTTATCATCGTGCTATAATCACCCATTGAATCCACTACTTTTTAGATACATTCAAATATGTGGTCGATTAAGGAGTTATTTACTTTTGCTCACGAGAGTTTTAAGGTTTGCCATCATCGGGGGAATGTTTGAGTTTCATTTGCCTATTAATTTGCATTGTAGGCTTGGATGGGCAGAGAGAGTTTCTAATTTGGTGTTGTGTCAGTGCTAGGCTGTTGTTGGCCTTATTTAAACTAGCTTGGGCCTCACAATCTTAACCATGCATGTTTATTTATTTATTATTTTTTTTATAGAATTAACCATGTTTATTTTGAGTAGCTGCACTCTAAAAGCTTGGTTACCAAAGTACATTTGTATTTTGTACATCCATAATAACTTTATAATTTGTTGATACTTATTTAAAAAAATAAAAAAAATAAAAAAAAACTCTGATAGACGTAAAATTTTGTGCGTTCAAGCAACATTGGCTTGAAGATGAACTGAGTGCTCGAAAGCTCTGTTAGTGTTAGGAATGGAAATGGTATTGTTTTATATTCAACATAGTCTAATATAATCACTGATTATTGATGAATTGCGAAAATATAGAAGCAGTTTTGACGATTACGTACAAATAACTTTTTTTCTACAATGATAATAATTTTTCTCTCAATTTTTTTTTTTCTTTTTTGGGCCGGGACTAAAAGGAGAGCAATCATGCATATTATAGAGTCCACACCTAAAACGCTATAAGAGCATACTTTTTCTCCATGTCCCTGAAGAGCTCCATTTATTCAGCAACGTTCACTTCCTCGTTGAACCTTCAAGGTTAAGAGTCTGCACATGCTTACAAAGTTACAATGCACATAGCTTTCTCAGGACTCAGCACAATGAACAGTACAAAATGCTCACTACAATCTGATAGGCAATATCTTAATATACTAATAACAACTCAAAAAATCAAATTTAGATATGCATTGAAAGTCTCTCCCACTTCAACAGGGATTTTTACCATATTTTCCTTTCATTCTGTTTTACCATCAAACACAAACCATATCCACCAATAATTTACGCACAACATAATCTCTGATTTCAGCAGTAGCGAAAGAAAGAGAAAAAGATAAATAAATGGCAAAAAGAAAAGTAAAAAAGAAAGAGAAAAAGATGATATTTCCTTTTCTTTTTTTTTTTTCTTTTTTCTTTTTTTTTTATGGAGGACTCGGGGATTGTTGGTCTATAATTCGTAGCCCAGCCACAATCTCCTCCCCACCATCCAAGGCACTTTCACAAATGTAAGAACAAGAAAAATCACCACACACCAACACATGAACAATCCAAAAAATTCCAAACAATTTTCAGCAACCCATAAACCCAGAAAATCTTAGCAACCCAAACAATTCTACAAAATTTAAAACCTATAAACTCAAAAAAATCATAGCAACCCAGAAAATTCATAGCCATAAACAATTAAACATGCAACCCACCAAGCAAAAAGAAGCCAACATTGCCAAACTCATCCCCACCACTATGAAGTGACAATCCAAAATCAGCCATCCTACCACCGATCAACCCCAAACAGAAAATCACACGACACATCATCAAAAATTATTGGTAGTCCGTGACTACAAGTTCAGCTTGACACATCGTTTTTTGCATCTGAAAAGCTTCAAATTTTGTTTAGAGGAATATGAATATGTCTTCAGATCCTAGCCTCCAGGTCATTTTCTCCCAACCCCGAAGCCTACCGTCTCCAACTTGCCACCCGGCAGCGACAGCGACCTCAGCAGTCGATACTGCCCCGCTCATCACCAGAAGCCTCCTCTACGAGGAAATATTACATTAAGCTTTGCCTTGAATGAGGTCTAAGAGCATTACCTTCTTTTTCCCTATGGATTCAAGTATTTGATAATTTTGTGCATAATGGGTTTCAGATATTGCAACTTAATGATAACGATGGATGTTTGCGTAGTGTAAAGTGTAAACTAAAATGGTTTATTGGGTTTAAAGTGTTGCCTTGATTTACAATTTTTATTGCCTCTCTATCAGTAGCTAGTTGGATGAGTTTCCTATAGATGCCTTTATTTTTTGACAATTGAGATTTGGGTATTGTAATAACCATTGGCTTGCATAATTCTGAATTAGCTGGATTTTGTTTAGTAATTTGTTCGTTTCCTGCATCTTGTGTTGTTTTATGAAAAATAATGTCATGTTTTTGCAATGATATCCATCTGTCACAGCTGTGATTATATCCAAAATCTGCAATTTTTTGTTTGTAAGCTCCAATGGCCCTTAGCTTGATCACTTCCACTAGCCTCATGTTATACAACACGCCCCCACCCTTTTTTGGTATGATATCTTTTTGTTATGCAAGTTCTTTTGGTGTCAAATCTCTACAATCCATTAAAGCTTCCAGCTACTGCAAAATCAAATTCCAAGCAACAGAAGAGAGGTTAACTAGTGGCCCCCACATCCAAATGGCAATAATTGTGGATGGGTAAAAATACTATGTCCATAAATATAAAGAACACTTCGAAATACAATAAAAAACAGCCACCAATCACACATTTACCACTTCTTTAACATCAAAATAAGCCTAAAAAGCAAACACAAAATCATCTAACAAAATGTTGTCCCCCACATATATCTTGCTATATCATCTACAAAAGCAAAATAGAAGCAAATGTGACAAATCTAAAACAATTTGGAAAATTTATAAATGGAGAAACAAAAAGCACTTGGAAGATTTCAATCATAAAAGCATGTAAATTTTCTAAGATTGACTTTGCACCTTGTAGTGCATGTATACGCATGTAGGTGCCAAAATGATCATATCACTAATCTTGATCATATCTAAGCAAAAAATATAACTTCTAGCATGATCTAGAAATTAAAATGACTTACGAATCAAAGTTACATCACTTACATGTTTATGCCTTGTTCCTGATACTTAAGAATTTACATGATAATAATCGCATGTCCAAGAATGAGTCTTGATGATTAAAGTAAGCTTTTCTTAGGGAAATAGGCAAGTTTCATGAAAAGACTATACCCAAATTTTTTAAAATGAAAAAAAAATAAAAAAAATCATTGGGGCATTTTATCAAACTGTTGGATTACAGAAGGAATGAGCCCAAGTTGTGAAATCAATTGGCCATGAATTCCTTATTACCCAATACAAAAATCACTCAAGATACACCATTCTATCAAGGACATAACTATAATTATCAAAGAGATCAACATGATTATCAAAGGGAAGCAAAGAAAAGCAAATAATTAAAAAATCAAGAACTCCTATGGCAGTACATTTTATGGGGCAAGAAAATCCTAGAATTTCATCTGGAGAAAAAGAAAGGGAAAGTGGACTCACCCCGTGCGGCGATGAGCAGGATAGTGCCAAAATCTCCATTGCTGCCAAGTGGGAAGTTGGAGATGATGACCCAACTTCGATAGAAAAACACCTTGTTTGGCACTGGTGGAAAATGATCGACCCACGACCCATCAAAGACATATTGTGATATTATTCCATAATAAAAGAAAAAAAAAATTAGAAAGTTAATTTCAATACCCACTCATTCTCATCTGAAATTTTGAATTTTCTCTCAAAAAGGGAATTTTAATTTGCTGTCTTAGAACTAATGGGGTTAAAGTTGCGTTAGAATAGTAAGCTTTAGTGGGATGACATAGCAAAGAAACTTATTACATCAATTTGTAATGATCTATCTTCTTTCAATGATGTGTCTAATTTTAATTAGTTAGGAGTTGGTTTTGTAGTCTTGGACTACCCAATAATTTTCCTTTCTTCCTAATCTCTTTATCCGTTTCTTCCTTAACTTTTTTACTATACCCACCTGACCCTCTCTCTCTCTGCCCAAATGGAGATCTAGTCGAGAGTTGAGAGTTGCTGTGCATTAGTCTTCCTATTTTCCTACTACCTAACAATTGGCGGGTAAATTTTCTCTAATTTTTTTTCTTTTCCTCTCTCTATCAAGGCCTGGTATGATGAAGGGAGGGGGATGATTCTACCAAATTTATTCTTGACGGAAACATATTTTTTGGTCAGAATGCCTAAAATTGACCAAAATCTGTTTTGTCAAAATTGGTCTGATATTAAACTAAGATGGAACAAAGGGTATGGCTGTGCCAAATTGCGTGCTAAAACGGAAAATTTGTGTCATACCGGCTAGAACATAATAAATATCAAAACATTGGGATAAACAATGGGGAAAAAGATCCTCTCCATTGAATAGATCTGGCAAGATTGAATTTAAACTCATTAATTCGTCTTAATTTGATGGATAAAAACATATATGGGTAAGGTTTTGTTGGTCGTAAAAAAATGAGTCAACTCCAATTTGACCTACTAAACCTGTTGATACCCTCCTGTTAGCGATTAACCACTCATGATAGTGAAGTACAAAGAGAAAAGGTCGACATAGTGTCCCCCATCTCAAAATGTTCATGAGTTGTTGTAGATCTTATTCAAGCACCACATGTGTTAATTGTGGCTGATTTACCTACTCTTTTGAAGTCGGCACCAATTATTAGGATTTCAAAGGTATGATTGGCTACTTATATTTATTTAATTTTATTACCAAGTCTAAAACGAAGAAAAGTGAGCTAAACAAGGGTAAAAAATTGTGTCTCAAATCATAGTCATGAATTCGGGAGTTTGTTTAGGCATGAGAAAGGTGTCTGACACCCTATAACATCTATCATTTGATAACACTTTATTTTGACTTGTTCCAAGTTTTTGGTCATTGGAAAATGAAATAAACTTTGGAGTTAACTCTAAAGAAAAAAAATTTTGGTTTTTTAAATTGTTTTGAAAAAGGTGTGTGGCATCTAGTTACTCTTTAACTGGAATTCCTAACACATTTCTATTATGAAAATCCATTAGCATTACGTAAATTTGATGAAGTTCCATGCTTGGTGCATCACAATGCACCTAACATGACCCTTGCTAAAGTTTTGAGGTGAAAATTCAATAGCATTTCACTTCTTTTTTTTTTTTTTTTTTCACAGCGTAAATCTAGTAGAGTTTAGCATTGAATACGTTGTGGCGTACTTGCAGGGTTTCACGTTATGTGTGTACAGCTTCAACCGGTATTTTTGGTTCTCGGTGCACTAATGTGCAGCACTAGTGACATCCCATGTTTTGTATGTTGTACACACGGCGAAACATCATAATGTCACTAGATGACATGGATGATAACGATCACATAAGAAGGTTTATTGTGCACACATGGAACATAGACCTATGTCCACATTTAATAGTCATGAACACATGGTAATATCCCAAGGTTAGGAAAATCCACGACCAAAGAGTACTCTACATCATCCATGCACAACTCACCTTGGTGCATACATACATCACACAAATCTAATATCTAAGCTAAAAAGGTATAAATCTTCTAGAAGACTCTCACTCTAAATAGAACTCAGAATTTTATTGAATGAATTGTGAGAATACAAGCAATTGAGCAAAATACATAATATCTAATCTATATGTACATATGATCTAACTAACCAAAACAAAATAACAAACTTCCCTATTTTGGTGGGAAAAGCAGTTACAAGATTTAGCTAATTATACACGTGCTAATTTCATTACATTGCCTAACTAACTTCCTAAACCACGTGGCATTAGCTCCTCCTAACTATGGATGAACAGTTCATGATATGGCATAGTTTCTATAACTTCCAAAAACTCCTTTCTTGCCCAAATGTGCTCTGCTATCACTTGATCATTGCCCTTCAACTCTCCAATTCTGTTATGATGCTCTTCAAGCTTTTTAAGATGCCCTGCACCTGCATTATCAACCCTACTGTGATGCCTTGTACTTGCAGTGTCAATTGCAACCCTGCTGTGATGCCTTGCACCTGCAATGTCAATTGCATTATCAACTTCAACAAAAGGCATGGATATGGAAATGGGCTTCAAACTAAGCACCACTGACTTGGATTGGCAGAAAAACCAATTTGATCATTCATGCTCCACGACTATAAAATAATTGGGTCTAAGCAACTTGAGTACTGTGACAGCTCCACAAGTTTCACAGGAGTTGTTGCAGAAGTACCATGTGAAATTTATTGCTCTGAATCCAAGAATACAAGTGAAAAACACACAACACAAGTGAATCAACAAATTGCAATATATTTATTTCAAACAAAGACAATTATGTGATTTTTGTGAGCTAGATGCGATGCAGAAGGCAATTTTGATGATTTCTTAATGTTTTGGAGATCATTTAGTGAATTTTAAATAGTTTAGGGTGTTTTTCATGGTTTTCCTAGAGTTGAGGGTTCTTTTGGTAATATTTGAATGATTGGAGGGCCTCCATACAATTTTGGGGCTAAATTGTATTATGGAAAACGGTTGGGGTAAAATTGTAATTTTAAAAAGTTTTGTGGATTAAAGCATAATTATGGAAAAGTATTGGGTTAAAATGTAATTTTGAAAAGTTTTAGGGTTCATTTGGTTGGAAATATGAAAAAGTGGAAGGATATAAATGGTGAGAAAATAAAAAAGAGTTAGTTTTCTCTCATTTTTGTTTGGTTGGAAGGATGAAAACCTCCTTTAGATAAATTTACTCTTATGTTCTTATTTCGTGTTTTTTTTTTTTTTTTTTGAAAACTCCTTATTTAATTACTCTCTCCGTTTCACTTTGTTTGTCCTCTATTCCATTTTGGGATGTCCCAAAATATTGTCCTGTTTCTAAAAATAAAAATTATTAATTTACTAATGTTCCTATTATACCCCTATTAATTTACTAATTCAATTTTTTGATAAATTTATTTAAGGATAGTTTTGGAAACTTATACACTTTTAAAAGGTAGACAAAATAATAAATAATGTTCCCTTAAAAAATTTGACTTTTCAAACAGGACAAACAAAGTGAGACAGAGGGAGTATATATAAAAAGTAATTTCTTTATAATAAAAATGTTTCTTATTTAACCATTAAAATTGAGATTGAAGCAGCAAAATAAGAAGAAAAAAGGGGGAAAAATAGTAGATGTCACACCACCCCCCCCCCCCCCCCCCCTCCCCCTTCCAAAAAAAAGAGAATGATTTTTTTTTTTTTTTTTTTTTAGAGTTAAAAGAGAGATTGAGATTGAGCCAACATAGTAAGAGAAGAAGAAACAAAACCAAGGAGGAAAAAGGGTAGTACGAAGAAGAAAAAAGAATGAACAGACCAAGCAAGAAAGAAAAGGACAAAAAAAAAAAAAAAAAACAAGAAAGATAGAAGAAACTAAGAAGCATGTTCAACAATATAACTGGGGTAAAAGAGAAATTGGAATGGCTGAGCAAAGTAACCTGTGTTTTCTCCCCAATTTGGGAAGAACATTTTGGTGGGCTTAGGGAGAAAATATCAGGGCCCAATCAATTTTTTTCCCTCTCTTCCTTCCAACTAAACACCCACAAAAAATATAATTGGAATGGCTAAGCAAAGTAACCTGTGCTTTCTCCCCAATTTGATGGGTTTAAGGAGAAAACATTTGAGCCCAACCAATTTTTTTCCCTCTCTTCCAACCAAACACCCACAAAAAATATTTTCTCTCCACTTTTTTCTCCTTTTTTTTTTTTTTTTTTTTTTTTTTTTTTTCTATTCTTCCTATTTATTTATTTATTTCAAGTTTAAGGGCAGAAAGTAAAACAATTTCAATAATTTAGAAACAAAAGAAAAGTTTCTCAATATCAATAATTTAGAAACAAAAGAAAAGTTTCTCAATAGTTTAGGGACGAAAAATAAACTTCTTAGAGTTTGAAAACAATAAACAAACTTTTAATAAAGTGTACGGACCAAAATAATATTTTACCCAAAATTCTTTAAAAATTAATTGTATGGATTGATAAAAAGTATGCGTTGACATGTACAAAATGACGTAGTTTTATTAATGAATCAAAAGTCAAAACTTAGTCACCTCATCAATGGTCATTAGTTGCAGGGTTTAAGTCCAAATATAATGTAGGGATGGGCTCCTCTCCTGTTTGTTACCTCCAGTTCTCTCCCATTTTAATATGGATGAATGCCACGTGGAATCAAAACAATCCAAAGGCCAAAAAATAAGCCACAAAATTATCTCTTGTTTTGCCTCTCTCTCCATCACTTCACCTCTTTTTCTCTCATTATCTCTCTTTTCAAATGGACCAAACATGAGCATCAAACTATCAGAGGCATCAAAACAAAACGAACAAAGGATGTGAGTGCTGTGCTTGGGATTTTATCATTCTTGGCAAGAGTAGTCAAATGGTTCCTCCCAATAGAAGGTTGGGTATAAGGGTAAGAATGGTAATCTCACACCCACCTTACACAGCAGTATTTTCTTGGCTTCCCCTGAGAAAATAGAGATCTTTAACTACTTTTTGGTCTCCTCAAGCACCGATTTACTCCGGGCAGCAAGCTATGATCTTGGTGGTGACTTAGCTCTATATGAAAAAAAATCAAATAAAAAATTGGATTTGTTTCGTGGCTTTTTTTTCCCCCCCTTTTAGGTTGCACAGAACTCACATACTTTGTCCCTTTTTTTTTTTTTGATAAAATCTTTTGTCCCTTTTGTTTTGATGCTTATGATGCTCAGGTTTGGTCCATTTAGAGAAAGAGGAAAAAGAGGAGAAAGAGAGAGAGAACAGGTGAAAGTAACAGGATAGCATGGAGAAAGAAGAGAGAGAATTTCATGGCTTATTTTTTGGCCTTTGGATTGTTTTGTTTCCACATGGCATTCATCCATATTAAAACGGGAGAGAATAGGAGAATCAACAAATGGGAGAGGAGCCTGTCCTTATAATGTAACGTTGAGGACTTAGAAGCGTGAATCCAAAATTTGAAACTTCAGTGAGAAATTCAAAATTGCCCTAAATTTGGTATTAAAAAAATAAAAAAATAAACTCTTTTTTCTTTTTCTTTTTTTACTAAAAGTTAGTGTCATACTGTGTATTAATTATTTTATCAATTGAAAATGAGATGTTAGTAAAATTTGAATAAAAAACTATATTATTAATTTTTCATTTCAAAAAGAGAGAAAACTGGATTTTAAACTAATAAAATTATAATATAAAAAGTTATATATTCTTGAATTATCAGATATAAGAAAAACAAATCTCACTAAAGTTACTGCCATAAGCCTTAAATTTTATGGAGCTAATCTTGGCATGTGAGAACCTTCAAATTCAATAACAAGATATTGGGGTAATTACAGTAAACCTACCTGTAGTTTAGCCAAAAATTATTTTGTCCAGATGTGGTTTAAAAAATGTCACTTTACCCATCTAAAGTAAGTTCTATTTGTTTTTCGTAACCCACCTCCATTAAAAACATGGGTAAATATGTATTTTTGTTTCCATTTTATATCTCTCTCCTCTCAAAACCAAAAAAAACATTAAAAAAAAAAAAAAATAGAAAGATAACAAGATCAAAAAGTGTTATGGGTAAAGACAACTTTATGCAATTTTGCATTTACACTTTTGCTATCTCAACCACAAACCCAATATCAATTCGCTCATAGCTCGCAACACATGTACTGCAAGCAAACTTCATCTTGGAAGGATTGAATCCCATTTCATTTACTTCCCCCACAACCTCTCTAAACTGAACCAAATTGATAAAGGGTAACAAACTAATAATGAAACTATATCCAGCAACTAAGAAAAGAACCCAGATAGGTGAATTTTCTAAACTGTAATCTTAAGGAATTTATTGAAATCAAAGCATAACAGAGTTTACAACATCATGACTATTACAACATATACAACAGACACATAAACAAAATTAGAACCCTAGACAACAACACCACAAGGTAGTTGCAGGAGCTAGACCTTAGAATCTAACTCCACCTCCATGTTTAAACATATCCTTTTTGTTACTCGACAGGTTCTTAGAATCTTACTAATGCATTACCTAAACAAAAAGGATGAGTTCAACGAAGGATGAACAATTCCTCAACACCAAACAAAGCTTAAGGATTTGACGGAAAGGATGGGTTGAAAGCAACCTACTCAGCACAGGTGAGTACCTCAGGAGATCTTGCTTCTTCTTGATCGACACCTATAATATCAAGGTAATATAGGTAATGGGAGATGAAATTTTTCATAGACTCATTATCACATTGACCGCAAACAAGATCCCCCATAGAGCACATTCATGGTAACTCCAAAACTAGAAACTCTCTTGGCCAAAGTGTCATTCTTAGTGGATGTCCAGTAACCAATAAACACATCATGTGCTGAAGGCTAACGCTTCTTAATTGGCATCATCCACCTCCAAATTGCAACCTGAAAGGCTAACATGGAATTTTGCTCAATGTATTCTGGATGGTTCAACAAATCTACCTTCAAAGCTTTACCTGCTTCTCCATAATTGTAGTTCCTAAAAAAAATAAAAAATAAAAATTATTTGAATTGTGGCATGCAACTATCAATTGATTTGCAATAAATTCTTTGTAATGGCAGGAAAAAGGCATATACACATTCTTAGGAAAATTATTAGGTACTCCCGGAATACCATAAATGCATATTCACCCCTTTCATATAAATGGTGGGTCTCACCATGAATTTAATTAGTGGGATCCATCATTCATGTGAAAGAAGGGAGTATGCATTTATGGTACTCCGAGAGTATACAATAATTTCCCCACATCTTAGGGTTGTAAATTAAAATGTTTACATCTTTTAATTAACAAAATATTTTACTTAGTTTTATCAAAAAGTAAGTTGCACATGTTTTTCCAAGAAACATTTATCTAGATTTTCTTTGAAGATTGCGTCACTGAGGTACTAATATTTGAATTATGCTAGAAAATTATCTCATTATGATGTTCTTTTAATTGTTAAACATAAAACTTTCAGCGAAGTTTAGGATAAAATTCAATGACCAAAGTTGATAAAATAATTCAAAGGCAAAGATATAAAGTATGTACGATTATTGTTAGTATAATTGAAAAGGTAGGTACTAATAGATAGGTAAAGCACCTCGACCAAAATATGCAACTCCAGGGGAACATGGATAAGCCTTTTTGTAGTGCTCATCACAGAAATTTGAGTTGGAATTCTTTTCCTTGTTATAGCATAAACCCCCTTCTAATTGTTCCTTGGTGGCCACTTTATTTTCACCTGAAAAATATCACCCACTTTTACTTTGCATAGACAATAAGTGAGTGAAGGATTATTGACTATTGCTCATATATATACAATTACAAACTCTTAGTTCATCCATGCGTAGTTCTTCAAATTAATTTAGTTCCAACTTAATTTTTTTTTTTTAAAGAAAAGAAAATTTTAAACCACCATATGAATAGACTCATTTACAGGCCAATGTTTCATTCATTTACTTAAAAAATATAGGATTTTAAAAGTATATGAAGATTTGAATCATAAATCTCATCCCAACATGGCCCCAAAGTTTTAAACAATGACTTGTGTTAATTTTAGTTTTTAAGGTTATTACAAATTTGATCCTCTAACTATAGACTCTATTTAGTTACAAGGATGAAAAAGTAGGAGGATATAAAAAAATGTTAATTTTTCACAATGTGTGTTTGGTATAAAGGACGAAAATGTTAGAAAATGGAAAACAAATATAAATTTCCTTTTTTTGGTTGAAAAGAAATTAATAGAATGAAAAAGAAAAAACAAATTGTGTCAAAAATTACTATTATGTCCCTACTACATAAGAAAAATAATTTTTAAAATTTATATAAAAAATAATATTATCAATTAAATTAATCAAATCCATTAATTATTAAAAAATCATAAGCAATAAGGTTTCCTGTGTTAGTTTTAAAATCCAAAAAAAAAAAAAAAGTAACAAAGGGAGATAAAAACACGTAAATATGGACAAGCGACACAAGCACAACAAGTAAGGAAAACTAATAAGACAAAATTTAACAATTAGTAGGAAAACAAAAAATAAAAAAGGAAGACCACACAGTAAGGTTGTATTTGGTATTGACTTAAAAAAACCAGATTTTTTTACTATTCAGTTATTTTTACTATTATTCATAAGTCTTATTATATTTTTTGATACTATTCATGAGACTCACCGTACCATTTCAATTATTTTTTAGCTTTATTTACAATACTTTCAGTAAAAAGTTTTCAATTTTAGCTAAATAAACTGTTTCCAAATAGATTTTAAGTCAGTAACACACACAGGTATTTATAAATAAAAGGGGAACTCTTTCATTAACAATTTTTTTTTTCTTTAAAAAACATGTTGGAGCTCATAGCATTTATTGATTCTTAACATGTGCCAGGGCATTTGTTAACCATAACATTTTTTGGCCTACAATATAATAAAATAAGTCTTTAAATACAGCACACACGCAGATGAATGATTATTAAATGCTCTAAAAATACAGTAACAGGGTGGAGTTTTTTCACATATTCATGATAGATCGCGTTAATTAAATTCATGGTGAAATAGTAGGATCCACCGTAAATACACATATCATAACATTTAATAATGTTCCTCAAGTTTACTTAAACCCCCTAAAAAATTGGAATCCTCACATATAACATAAAAGACAGAAGGAAAAGAAGTCCATAAAATACATACATACATACATATATATATATATATATATATATATATATATTCAACCAAACCAACAACACAAAAGCTCAAATTGAAGTTCACAAAACATAAACTCTGTCAAGGGATACATATATACCTTGACAGCAACTTCCTGGGTTTGTTCCTATTGCTGGTTGTTTTGGCCGTCTTGCGTAATAGGCCTATTGTATACATCTCGACCACCCTGTACCACTAATTCAACGCCTTGGGATGAATCATAGCACGACTGGGTTCCTGGTGAACCTAGCCCTTGCTTTCGGTTCGTGTTGCACAAAGGACAGGGCTTCAAAAGCGAACCTCCAATGTTGTATGCGCTGGCCGCTCCACGTTAGAGCCAGGGTGGTCCTAGGACCACCCTGACCTGAAAAAAAAAAAATATATATATATTATTATATATAAAATTTAAAAGTTTTATGATTTTTTTACCCTTAAAAAAATGTGTGACCACTCTAAATTTTTTTAAGCTCAATATAATTAAACTTTGGACAAAGTTTAATTATATTGAGCTTAACTTGATTGTAGACACTCGATATGTTTTTTTAATGGATACGAATTTTGACAAATCCATAATTAGATTACATTTTTTTTTCTTATATCCTCCATGCTTGCAAAACTTCAAGAAAATAAAAAATCAATAGCTTATGTCATTAATCAAATATTTAAATTTCGAATTTTTGTAGTCTAAAATTATACGCAAAAAATAAGTTTATGGATCAAATAGTAAATAATGTCTGATTAACATGAAATTTGACATGCATTTTAAGAACATAGAACATACAATTCAATAGTTAGATTTTCAAAATATGTAGCCATATTAATTTGTATAGTGAAAATTATAGTCTTAAGTTACAACTAAATTTGTAGTCAAATTTTGTCCTCAAACTTTGTTCCTCTTAAAAATATATTGAGCCCTTACAAACGAAAAGAAAAATCCAAGAAAAATTTTATTTAACTAAAATTTTGAAAAAAATGTAGCTTGCAACATTGATAATGAGATTATCATACAATAATTTCAAATTTTAAAAATAATAATAATAATAATAATAATAATAGTAGAAGAAGAAAATGGTAAGAATTCATGTATTTTGGTTTTTTTTTTTTTAGCTTTTATTTTTTGTTGTTACCAATATATGAATTTATCTTCTTATTAGATTTTATTTAATTTAAGTTTCTTCATGACCATCAGAGAAAAAATTTCTAGAACCTCCATTGGTTGTATGGCTCATTCAACAAAGAGTACTCGATACAATTCACAAGCACTAATATAAAAGCCAATATTGTAAAGAGGACAGAACATTTGTACTCCATTTTTTAATGTAAAATCAATTAAACAATTAATGGTGATGGCTGGAAAAAGGTCTGTAACTTCACTATTTAAGCGGCTATCAGAAGTTGCTGCATATAAACTTAGAACTGTACTGGCTGCTGAAAGAAAGAAAAGGAAAGTTAGTGAAAGTCATAAATTATTTACTTATTTTAGTCATTATACTAACTTAATTATAATCTCTTTATCTTTTTGGTACTTTTATCTGATCAATAAAGACACTACCTTTTGTATAAAAAACAATTTTTTTTTTCTTTATAGTAAATTTGATTATACTATATCTACAATGGGTCCATCCATTTACGGATTTGTCATATATTAATTTATAAATATTAATAATTGGATAATGGCAACGTTGATCCATCGTTGTTTCTGATATGCAAAAGAGAGAGAGAACAACACAACACAACTAGATCCATCGTTGCAGTAATGTCAGTATGCGAACTTCCACTCCAAAACAAAGTACAAGTGGAAAACAGAAGAACCTTCTTATATTATATTCTGATCATAAATAGGACAATGAACCCTCCAAACAAAAACCTACTATATAACAAGCCGACTGCAGTTTCAATCTTTTGAGGAGAAGGATATGAAATGTAGTAAAAGAAAACAAAAAAAAGGGGCCAGCCAATAACTCACGTGACATCACTGACATGCGTACTTGACCGGTCATGCAAATAATACACGCAACAACCATTGACATGGCATTTTTTGTTAATTATTTTTATGAGTAATGATGTTTTTATTTAGCTAATAATGGTTTTTTAAAGAAATAAACACACACGAAAGAGTGGGAGGATGATATTTTTTCTTGGTCCAATATCAAAATGAAACTAACCACTTTAGTTTTTAAGGGAAATTTTGTCAGTTTCTAAGATATTAAAAAACTAACAAAACTATTCATATTTCAAAACTTGTCGGGAATTTTAGAAAATGCTCATGAAGAAAATTCCAAAAGCTTCCCTCAATGATATATGCCTATTTTTGTTCCCATCATTTTATAAGATTTCAAGAATAAATACACATATATGCGTTTTATTAAGAATTTAAGATGCCTTTTATTTAGCTAATTATGTTTTTATTTTATTTTTTTATGATTTGTCAAACTTTTTGATAATGGGGATGGAGAGGGAGAGGTGGAGTTTAGCCGAGCCATGTGATGGTGTCCCGAGAGAGATTAGAAAATCAATAAAATAAAATAGGGAAGGAATAGTACTCCCTAAAACTGGGGAGCAATTGTAACAAAATCCTAAATAGGGTAGAGATGGGTTATAAAATGTGGGTTTTTTTTTTTTTTTTTTTTTTTTTTCGTGAGTTTTGAGTTTTTCGGGTTTGCTTACCTATTTTGTCCCCTTACCTTAAGATAGGGACATTGCTACCAGTGCTTTCACAAATATAGTCTATACATCCAGAACTTTATAGTTTCATGAATTTTTTTTTTTTTTTCCATAAAAGCAAAAGCTCTTATATGATGATTAATTGTAAAAAAAATATTATGTACCTTAAAAATATATCCACAATAAATAATAAAAAATAATTTGTGTTAACACCCCATTTTGCAATCCGCATTTAACCACACATGGATGGTAAAAGGGTAATTTCACCTTGGAAATAGGTATCTTAATTATGGCCATTAGATTCATAATTTCATTTCATCAAAATGATCTTAATATTATAACGATCAAATCAACTAGTCATAAGCCCTAATCGGACCATCAGAATAAAAGTTATCATCAAATCAAGTTTTAATGGCCAAGATGTACTATCACAAATCGAGTACGACTATATGTGATTATGAACAATTGATTCCAATTGGTTATAATTATAATTAACTTGAGATTAATGACATGTCATAATTTGATTGGTTAGGACTATATCTTATGATAAGGTTGCACACATTTAATTAATTAAATAGTCAAACATTAATTTTACAATGAGTAATTTGTGTAATTATCTTTTTAATTAGGGTAAATTTGAAACTAATTAAGTTTGAAATGGAAGTGATTGGAGCCTATTAATGTTAGTTGGAAACTAATTTAGGACTTATTAATGTTAATTGTGCTGAAATTATTTCTAACAAATGACCTATGCTCACCATTTCATTAATATCTCTCAAAATATTTTGAATTTGTGAGCGAGGTTAATTTTTCCAAACACTAGACATCCGGAGCTTCAATTTGAGCACAAGAACAAGACAATTCTAATCATAATTGAGTAAGATATGATTTTTTTGAATTTGGTTCTGCGAGTTGTTACAATAGCTACGGGAAAAACTAGGCTGTAAATGAACCAAGCCGATCGTGAACAACTTGGGCTCAGCTCGATAAAAAGCTCGTTCATGTTTGTTTATTTATAAATAAGCCAAGCTTGAGCCTTAGTTTTCGGCTTGTTTGATAAACAAGCTGAGCCTGAGCAAAATAATTTGTTCGTGAACAATCGGGCTCGATACAATACAAGCCAAGCTTAAGCTCATATATAGCTTGATAAAAGGCTTGATATATATATTTACTAAATAAACTTAATATTTTTACATTACACATATTTTAATAATAAAATTTCCCATATGATATAACTTTTCAGTACCCATTACTTTAAGTTTTTTTTTCTTTCCCTTAAAAAAAAAAAAAAAGACCGGAGACTTCACTTTGTAATTCACGCTTTTTTCAATTTCCACTTCTACCTTCTAGAGTTCTCTAACTAGTACAGTAGTACTTCATGCATACAGCTGGACTTCACTCCACTTCTACCTTCTAGAGTTCTCTAAAGACTCTAATACAGTAGTACTTCAATACTTCATATACTGCTGGACTTCACTATCTTATCCCTTTGTTCTCTTTTCATATTATTTTCGTGTGTTAGTTTAGTCATTTAGTTACTCCTTTCTATTTGAATACTCTATATCTTAATACAGTTTAGTTTCTTCTCAGTTCTCTCTACCGAAACTTCACAATTTAGTTCTATCATTGAACAAAAAAAACTCAATTCAATTTTATTCAAATTGAAATTTTCAGCTGTAGTCCATGTCAATCCTATGTAGTCTGCAGCCTAAAACTCTTAAGCTATCTTGGAAAGACCGAAGTTTCTTTAAGAAGCTTCAATCTTTCTCTCTTTTATCATCAGTTTCTTTCTTTTCCCATCAGTTTCTTTCTTTTCCCCAAATTTTTACAAAGAATTGATCAGCTCTCTCTCTCTCTCTCTCTCTCTCTCTCGTGAGGTCATGAAATTCCACCAAATCTGCCCTATATCTCTTTGCAACAAATGAACAAGTCCTAGATTTGGAAGAGTTAAATGCTAGCAAAGAGGATTTAGAGTCCGGTGTTTACCGAATCAACATGTAATTTAAGGGTTCTAGTGGGTGTGCAAAAAGCTCCGACAACAACTCTAGATCCAGTGTAGTATTTGGCATCACTACCATCTTCGCTCTCAACCTCCATCCTCCAAGACATTCATAACCTTCTCTCACCATAAGTAAATTTTCATGTTTAAAAATTTTCTATATATTTTTATAGTTGTTTGCATTGTAGTTTGTTTGATATTGCAAAATTGTTTTGATTTCCAAGTTATGGTTGTTTATGAAATTTCTATATAACTTAGAAAAATATTGTTGGTTGAATTCGTTTGATAATAACTTAACTTTGTAATTAGTGGATTGTGGTTGTGGAGTCTGGTTTGTAGTTTGGAATGGGTCAGTGCTTTTCTTTTCCTGAGGTGCAGAGTCCTTTGTGGTTAGCTAATCACAGGTGGAATTAGAAGCATGAACAAATGAGTATATTTTTTTCTTATTTTTGTTTACTTAATTGTTGGAGACTTGAGCAAATTTGAGCACAATGCAATTTTGTTAGATCCCAAGCAAAAAAAGCTTGACTTGAGCTTGAGTTTGAGCTTGATGTTAAGCTCGAGCTTGGCTTGATTAATTTATCAAGCCAAACCAAGCCGAGCTTAAGATTTAGTGTTTTTCCACAAGCTCGAGTTCAAACATCATATTTAGGCTTGTCTCAAGCTCGAGCCAAGTTTGAGCATTTGATTTTTACAACCGAGCCAAGCTCAAACAGGCACTACTCGCTTGAGCTTGGCTCATTTACAACCCTAGCGAAAAACCAAATTTTGCTTACTCATCACTCACACCAATCTCTACATTTAATGCACCAGCTTTCTCCAAAATTTGAAATAGGTTGTAGGTTCATGATTCCTTTTGATCATTTGTCAACCCTCATTAAATGACATTTTATTCATATTTTTTCCACTACAACTATATAACTCCCCCTCTCCTCCATTCCAAGAGAGAGAAACACCCTCTTTTCTACTCTCTGTTTCTCTCTCTTGAGTTCTAGTGAAGTAAAGTAGTTTTGTCATATCTTGATCTTCCTGAGACTCAAAGTATTAAGTGAGATTCACTCTTCCTCTCCTAGTTCTTCTTTTCTACTCCACCCTTAGAACCTCCACCAAGAGTCTCCTCCTTCACCGTATAGATCTTGCATGTAGGTATAATCCCTTTATCTAACTGGTTTTTTATATTACTATGATGAGATTAAGATTAGAACATGCTATTGTTTATTTAAATTCCTTGAATATGTTTAAATGTTTTTAAATGTTCATATATGTTCTTTACATGTTCTTGGTTGTTCATCGCATGCTCATGCATAACACTAGTTTTGATCTTAAATTCACATAAAAAATATGAAAAATATGTTTGTTTCATAATTCTCTCAAATCCTTGAATCTAGGATATCACCTTCCACACACATTAATTTACATGTTCTTGGTTGTTCATCGCATGCTCATGCATAACACTAGTTTTGATCTTAAATTCACATAAAAAATATGAAAAATATGTTTGTTTCATAATTCTCTCAAATCCTTGAATCTAGGATATCACCTTCCACACACATTAAATTCAATCGAAACAATGAACATGCAAATTAATTGATAACATATTAGATGATATGATATGAATGTTGGCCACTATAGTCTAGAAGACCGGTTTTACTGGGAAAGGTGGGTGTCTAACACCTTCTCACCTTGTAACATAGTCTTTGAGGTTAGATCAAAGGTTGATAGATCAATACTTATCTTTGTAATTTTCAATTTCTAGATTGTAACTAAGAAATAAAGTCATGTACTTTATTTAGATTGTATTTAGGACCAAAGCCATGTGATTTCCTATGATCAACGTACATTTCTTCTCAAATCAATAAAATGATGAATTTATCTATTTTGGTTTCTTATTAATTCCAAAAATTAAATAAGTAGCGACTCTATTATAAAACCCTTAATCTAAAGGGAAAAATATAATCAGTCGAATATCTATTTTGAAAGGCAATAACATGACTCCATCCATTCACGTGAATTTGGCCCAACACCAAAAACGGGCCGAGGGGGCGGTCTCTCACAATTTGAAAAAAAAAAAATTAAAAAAAAAAGAGAAGAAAAAATCTTTAATTATTTGATATTAAAAAAATATTAAAAGTAAAAGTAATATCATTAGACCTCAAATTGTAATTAAATTGGTCCTTGCATATGAGAATCTCCAATGACAACATATTTCTTTCATTTATGTTGACCTTAGACCTTTCTCTAAAAAAAAAAAAAATTGTTGACCTTAGACCAAAAATAAATGCTTAATAAAACAAAAGAACAGGAAAATGGAATATATTTCAAGATTTCACAACTAAAATACATATTATACAATTATAGAAAGGCTCATATACAATCTACACCAAAAAATTCTACAACTTAGAAAATTGAAATAGAAAGACTTCCAAAACAGTACTAGCAAAAGCCAATCACTACAAATAGTTTAAACAAACTCTTACTCCCTTCATGTTTGAACAAACTCTTTTTTTTTATTAATGATATTACAAAAGGATTAGTTCAACAAGGGACATACTATTAATACCAAACAAAGCTCAAGGAGATGAGGAATAGGATGGATTGAAAACAACTTGCTTAGCACAACTAAGCACATCATGAGGCCCAACTGCTTCTCGGCCAACATCCATAAGATCAAGGTAATATAGGTAATGGGAGATGATGTTGTTCATGACCTCATTATCACCTTTACCACAAACAAGATCTCCATAGAGCACATTCATGGTAGCTCCAAAACCAGAAACTCTCTTGGCCAAAGTGTCATTCTTAGTGGGTGTCCAGTAACCAATAAACACATCATGTGCTGAAGGCTGATGCTTCTTAATTGGCATCATCCACCTCCAAATTGCAACCTGGAAGGCTAACGTGGAATTTTGCTCAATGTATTCTGGATGGTTCAACAAATCCACCTTCAAATCTTTACCTGCTTCTCCATAATTGTAGTTCCTAAAAAAAATTGATTTGCAATAAATTCTTGTAATGGCATCATCCCAGGATTGTGGCATGCAACTACGAATTGATTTGCAATAAATTCTTGTAGTGGCAGGAAAAAGGCATATACACATCTTAGGTTTGTAAATTAAAATGTTTGCATCTTTTAATTAACAAAATCTTTTACTTAGTTTTATCAAAAAGTAAGTTGCACGTGTTTTTCCAAGAAACATTTACCTAGATTTTCTTTGAAGATTGCATCACTGAGGTACTAATATTTGAATTATGCTAGAAACTTATCTCTTTATGATGTTCTTTTAATTGTTAAACATAAAACTTTCAACGAAGTTTAGGATAAAATTCAATGACCAAAGTTGATAAAATAATTCAAACGCAAAGATATAAAGTATGTATGATTATTGTTAGTATAATTGAAAACGTAAATACCAATAGATAGGTAGAGCACCCCGACCATAATATGCAACTCCAGGAGCACATCGATAAGACTTTTTGTAGCGCTCATCACAGTAATTTGGGTTGGAATTCTTTTCCTTGTTATAGCATAAACCCCATTATAATTTTTCCATATTGGTGGCCACTTTATTTTCACCTGAAAAATATCACCCACTTTTACTTTGCATAGACAATAAGTGAGTGAAGGATTATTGACTATTGCTCATATACAATTACAAGCTCTTAGTTCATCCACATGCGTAGTTCTTCAAATTAATTTAGTTCCAACTTTTTTTTTTTTAAGAAAAGAAAATTTTAAACCACCATATGAATAGACTCACTTACAGGCCAATGTTTCATTCATTTGCTTAAAAAATACAGGATTTTAAAAGTATTTGAAGATTTGAATCATAAAGCTCATCCCAACAAGGCCCCAGAGTTAATGACTTGTGTTTATTTTATTTGTAAAGGGTAAATTACAAATCTGATCCTCTAATTATAGACTCTGTTTGGTTACAAGGATGAAAAAGTAGGCGGATATAAAAAAAAATGTTAATTTTTCACAATGTGTGTTTAGTATAAAGGATGAAAATGTTATAAAATATATTGAAAACAAATATAAATTTTCTTTTTTTGGTTGAAAAAAAAATGGTAGAATAAAAAAAAATGTGTAAAAAATTACTATTATGTCCCTACTACAAAAGAACCAATTTTTATAAAAATATATATATATATATATGTAGAAAAATAATTTTAATTATTATATAAAAAATAATATTATCAATTAAATTAATCAAACCCATTAATTATTAAAAAATTATAAGCAATAAGGTTTCCTGTGTTAGTTTTAAAATCCCAAAAAAAAAAAAAAAAAAAAGTAACAAAGGGAACATAAATACGGACAGGCGATACAAGCACAAGAAGTAAGGAAAACTAATAAGACAAAATTGAACAATTAAAAGGACAAAAAAAAAAAAAAAAGTAAAAAAGGGAAGGCCACACAGTAAGTCAGTAACACACACAAGTATTTATATTAAAGGGGGGTAATCGATCACATAAAATAAATTTATAAATAAAAGGGGGAATTTTTCATTAACAATTTTTTTTTTTTTAATCTTTGAAAAACTTATTAGAGCTCATAGCATTTATTGATTCTTAACATGTGCCCAAATATTTGTTAACTATAACATTTTTTGGCCTACAATATAATAAAATTAAGTCTTTAAATACAATGCACACACAAATGAATAATTATTAGATGCTCTAAAAATACAATGATATGGTGGAGTTTTTTCACATATTTATGATTGATGGCATTAATTAAATTTATGGTAAAATAGTGGGATTTACGATAAATAAACATATCATAACATTTAATAATTTTCCTCTCAAATTTACCATAAATTTAATTAATGCGATCTATCATGAATATGTGAAAAAACTCAACCATGTCATTGTATTTTTAGAGCAACTATTAATTACTCATTTGTATATATTAAAAATATTTAGTTTTTTTTTTTTTTTTTTAAACATAAAAGAGAGAATGAAAAGAAGTCCATAAACCACATATATTCAACCAAACCAACAACACAAAAGCTCAAATTGAAGTTCACAAACCATAAACTCTGAACTACTCACAGGAGGTTTTGGTGGCAACATGGGCGAGAAAAGCTGCAACCTCCTTGGTCCCAAAGAACGTCCGGTTCATGTAGGTAGTACCAATGCCATAGGGTTGGTAGTGAGCAGAAGCAGTGATAAAAGACTGGTAGTCCCAAAATCCCTTTGCATGGGCCTCAACCTCAAGCGAGTTACGCTTTGAGAACATGTTCTCAAACTGATCGGTCTTCAAGTAGTCCCGAACGGCACCGTGACAGCAACTTCCTGGTTTGTTTGGATCAAGTGCTCCTCTTGTTGCACCCTGTACCACTAATTTTACGCCTTGGGATGAATCACAGCACGACTGGGTTCCCGGTGAACCTGGCCCTGGCTTTCGATTCGTGTTGCACAAAGGACAGGGCTTCAGAAGCGAACCTCCAATGTTGTATGGCTCATTCAACGAAGAGTACTCGATACAATTCACAAGCACTAATATAAAAGCCAATATTGTAAAGAGGACAGACCATTTGTACTCCATTTTTGAATGTAAAATCAATTAAACAATTAATGGTGATGGCTGGAAAAAGGTCTGTAACTTCACTGTTTAAGAGGCTATCAGAAGTTGCTGCATATAACTTTAGAACTGTACTGGCTGCTGAAAGAAGGAAAAGAAAAAGGAAAGATAGTAAAAATCATAAATTATTTATTTATTTTAGTCACTATACTAACCTAATTATAATCTCTTTATATTTTTGGTACTTTTATCTGATCAATAAAGACAATACCTTTTGTATAAAAAACAACTTTTTTTTTTCTTTTTAGTAAATTTGATTATACTATATCTACAATGGGTCCATCCATTTACGGATTTGTCATATATTAATTTTTAAATATTAATAATTGGATAATGGCAACGTAGAGGATAGAGTAAACACAATTATTCGGGATGACATGAAATTTGTAGTATAGATATGTTTAATGATGAATTGTATTGGATGGAAGACTCTCCACCACCAGATGTGGATGCTTTGTTTTAAGATTTTTTACATATTAATGAATGAATGATGTGTTTGGTTTCAAAAAAACTTGACTTCCTTTTTACCTGAAAAAAAAAAAAAAAAAAAAAAAAAAGAAGACTTGACTCACTTTTGGACCACGAGTCCTACCACTTCAGAATGTTTAGCTTTTGTAGATTCTTCTTTACTTGTAAAGAATACAAGTCAGAAACACGTGAATTATGCTTTCTAAATTGGCAAAAACACTATTTTAGTCCTTACATTTTGGAGTTATAATCAATTTGATCCCTACATTTTTGTAACAGTCAATTTGATCTCTATTATTTTTAACTTACAATCAATTTGGTTCTTACCGTTAACTCATTAATGAAAAATGCCTATGTGGCAAACGGTATGCATTGTTGGCGTACTTACTGCTGATGTGGCTACTCAAATAGCAATAAAAAAATGTTAATTAACATTAAATCATACCATGTCAATATTTTAATTAATAAATAAATAAACAAAATAAAATAAAATAAATTCCTTGTATGGAATTGCTAAAACCGTAGCCACTAAGCATAAGAAAAATATTAAGTATCAACACACATTCAAACTCTCACACCACAGATTCAAATCAATGCATTCTCGTTTGTCTTCCATCACAATACTACATGCTCACACCTTGGTTGACAAAGGTTTTAATCTCATGATGTGTTAGGCTGCAAGCTAATCTAAACCATCTTGGGCCTCAAAATCTTAATCATGTTTGAAATTTGAGTAGCTGCACTCTAAAACCTTGCACAAGAGCATTAGCGTCAACTTCCTAAAACTATTCTTCATACTTTAGAATAAGAACATATTTTTCCTATTTTAGATAACCCCATTTTCAAAATACCCACATCAAAATTCCTGTTTTAAAACTTATTTCATTTTAATATTATTTATATTCTTTAATTTATTATTTCCTCTTATTTCTTCTCTTTATCTAATTTCTTCCTCCATTTCCAAGAAAACCCTCCATAACTCTTTTGTGTCACTGCTACCATCCACCAGTCGTTGCAACATTAAAAGAGATCTGGTGGAGAGAAAGGGGAGATCAATGGAGAGAGATTCAATAAGATGCCACCACCTGCCATTAGCCAAGGTTGCACCGCCTACCACTAACCAGCGCCAAGCCACGTGATGGTGCCCCGAGAGAGAGAGTAGAAAATCAATAAAATAAAATAAAATTGGGAATGAATAGTGCTCCCTAAAACTGGGGAGCAATTGTAACAAAATCCCAAATAGGGTAGAGATGGGTTAATGTGGGGTTTTTTTTTTTTTTTTTTTTTTTTTTTTTTTTTTTTGTGTGTGTGTGTGTGTGTGTGTGTGTGTGTGTGTTTGCTTACCTATTTTGTTCCCTTACCTTAAGATAGGGACATTGCTACCAAGGTTTTCAGACCCGGACCATTCATTGAACCGTAAAAGGGAGAGGTTCAAGGTTTTTGAAGTTGAACCGGGGTCGAACCGTGATGACGTTATAATTAATTTAATAATTAATTAAAGCCTAAATATAGATATTAAATTTATAAAACTAGCAAAATTGACAATATATCTATATATGTGAGGGAAATTTAATGATTTTCAAGCATATATTTAATAATTAAATAAGAAAGTTAATAAAATAAAATAATAACCATAAAAACATTAAAATTTATGATTAATTTTTGAAGTAAATTTGAATATCTTTGAAGGATTTTAATTATATTTTTTTTATTCCTTGTAAGAGATGGATAATTTAATTAAGTAGAATAAAATTGTAAAAAAAAAAAATTACTAAGGGGTTGGACCGCACGGTTCTCACTGGTTCGTGCGGTCCAACCCCGGTTTTAGCGGTTCACGGAATTAACAAAAAATCCGGTTCTTTAGGCTTAAAAAATCGGTTTTCATCCCAGTTTCCGATTTTCACGGTCCGACCTCCCGGTCCGGTCCGGTTCTGAAAACTATGATTGCTACTAGTGCTTTAACAAATATAGTCTATACATCCAGAACTTTATAGTCTAATGAAATTTTTTTTCCATAAAGCAGATCGAAGCTCTAATATCATGATTAATTGTAAAAAAATATTATGTACCTTAAAAATATATCCACAATAAATAAGAAAAAATAATTTGTGTTAATACCTTATTTTGCAACTCATATTTAACCTCACATGGAGGTTAAAAGGGTAATTTCACATTGGAAATAGGCATCTTAATTATGGCCATTAGATCCTTAATTTCATTTCATCAAAATGATTCTAATATTGTAACAATCAAATCGACTGGTCATAAGCCCTAATCGAACCATCTGATTAAAAGTTATCATCAAATCAGGTTTTATTGGCCGAAATGTACTATCACAAATTGAGTACGGTTATATGTGATAATGAACAATTGATTCCAATTGGTTATAATTATAATCAACTTGAGATTAATGACATGTCATAATTCGATTGGCTAAGACTACATCTTATGGTAAGGTTGCACACACTTAATTAATTAGATAGTCAAACATTAATTATTCAATGAGTAATTTTTGTAATTATCTTTTTAATTAGGGTGAAACTAATTAAGTCTGAAATGGAAGTGATTGGATCCTATTAATGTTAATTGGAAACTAATTTGAGGCCTATTAATGTTAATTGTGCTGAAATTATTTTCTAACAAGACTTTTGCTCACCATTTCACTGATATCTCTCATAATATTTTATATCTATGAGTGAGGTTAATATTTCCAAAAACTAGACATTCAAGGCATCAATTTGAGCACAAGAACGAGACAATTCCGATCAAAATTGAGTAAAATATGATTTTTTGAATTTGGTTCTACAGGCTATTATAATAGCTATGGGAAAAACCAAATTTTGCTTGCTCATCACTTTCACCAATCTTTACATTTAATGCACCAGCTTTCCCCAAAGTCTGAAATAGGGTCTAGGTTCGTGATTCCTTTTGATCATTCGTCAACCCTCATTAAATGACCTTTCATTCATATTTTTGTCTAATACAACTATATAAACCCCCCCATCTCCTCCATTCTAAGAGAGAGAAACACCCTCTTTTCTCATCTCTTGAGTTTTAGTGATATAGAATAGTCTTGTCATATCTTGGCCGTCCTGAAAATTAAGGTATTGAGTGAGAATCACTCTCCCTCTCCTAGTTCTTCTTTTCTACTCCACCCTTAAGACCTCCTCCAAGAGTCTCCTCCTTCACTGTGTAGATCTTGCATGCAGGTATAATCCCTTTACCTAACTGGTTTTTTATATTACTATGATGAGATTAAAATTAGAACATGCTAGTATTTAATTAAATTCCTTAAATATGTTTGAATATTCTTAAATGTTCATATGCGTTCTTCATAAGTTCTTAGTTGTTCATCACATGTTCATACATAACACTAGCTTTGATCTTAAATCCACATAAAAAAATATGAAAAATATGTTTGTTTCATAGTTCTCTCAAATCCCTGAATCTAGGATATCACCATCAACACACATTAAATTCAAGCAAAGCAATGAACATGCAAATTAATTGATAACATATTGGATGATATAATATGAATGTTGGCCACCACAATCTAGAAGATTGGTTTCACTGGGCAAAATGGGTGCCTAACACTTTCTCACCTTGTAACATAACCTCTGAGCTTAGATCAAGAGTTGATAGATCAATGTTTATCCTTGTAATTTTCAATTTCTAGATTGTAACTAGGAAACCAAGCCATGTACTTTATCTTAGATTGTATCTTGGACTAAAGTCATGTGATTTCCTATGATCAATGTACATTTCTTCTCAAATCAATAAAATGATGAATTTTTCTATTTTGATTTTCTTATTTATTCCAAAAATTAAATAAGTAGCGACTCCATTGTAAAATCCTTAATCTAAAATGAAAAATATAATCAGTCGAACCTCCATTTTGAGAAGCAATAACACGACTCCACTCATTCACGTGGGTTTGGCCCAACACCAAAAATAGGCGAGAACATGGTCTCTCACAATTTAAAAAAACAAAAAAATTTAAAAAGAGAGAAGAAAAATCTTTAATTATTTAATATTAAAAAAAATCTTATAAGTAATATCATTAGACCTCAAATTTTAATAAAGTAGGACCTTGCATGTGAGAATCTCCAATAACAACATATTTCTTTCATTTATGTTGACCTTAGACCTGCTCTCAAAAAAAAAAAAAATGTTGACCTTAGACCAAAAATAAATGCAACTTTTTTTCGTATGTAATTAATGCTTAATAAAACAAAAGAATAGCAAAATGGAATATATTTCAAGATTTCACTACTAAAATAAATATTATACAATTATAGAAAGGTTCATATAAAATTTACACCAAAAAATTCTACAACTTAGAAAATTGAAATAGAAAAACTATATCTCAAGACTTACAAAACAGTACTAGCAAAAGCCAATCACTACAAATAGTTTAAACAAACTCTTACTCCCTTCATATTTGAACAAACTCATGTGCTTAGTTGTGCTAAGCAAGTTGTTTTCAATCCATCCTATTCCTCATCTCCTTGAGCTGTGTTTGGTATTAATAGTATGTCCCTTGTTGAACTAACCTTTTTGTAATGTCATTAATAAGAAAAAAAAGAGTTTGTTCAAATATGAAAGGAGTAATATCAAGGTAAGATAAGTAATGGGAGATGATGTTGTTCATGGACTCATTATCACCTCTACCACAAACAAGATCTCCATAGAGCACATTCATGGTAGCACCTACAAAGTTGTGATTTACAACTATGTTTTATGTTGGCTTTATTCCATGACAAAAAGTGTTGTAATTGCTCTAATTTTGTTCCTTGTATTTTGTGGGATTCTATTGTATTGAGTTTAGTATTAAGTTGGTGAAGACTCAAGCTTAAATGAAGAATCAGTGGATTTCGCGAGAAGCTCACGAGAAGCTAAGCCGCGAAAGAGCATGTGAGGAGCACATGACTGGAAGTTGAAGAGTCGTGCCAGGCTGTCATTTTCGCGAGTGTCTCGCGGGTAAGGCCTTCCCGCGAGACAGTCGTGAAACATTCTACCTAGAGGATTTTTATGTGTGAATTCCTTACCCTTCACCCATACTATATATACCCTCATTACCCACAAATGTAAGAGAGGCCATTTAGAGAGAAAAACCCTAGATAGGTTTTCTACAACACACACACCCATCTTTTTGAGAGAGAGCTACTCATCCTTAGTGAAAAATCATTGTAGCCTCTTCTCCATCCCTCTCCCATTATCATACCTTGAGAGGAGATTTGTACCCAAACACAATCCACACATTTTCAGAGTGTAGTGAGTGTTTTTGGTGTTGCTGGGAAGCATTGGAAGATGCCAAGGTTGGCGGATGCAACATGGAGCTTGTTGCGGGATCCGAAGAGCTAGACAAGACACGGTTCCGAGAAGCCTTGTTAGAGTAGGAGCTTGGAGGGCTTAGGTACAGAGGGTAGATTAGGCTTAGAGGGTCTCTTGCTTATCCATGTATCCCAACTAATTGTCTAGTGGATCGATTACCGCTTGGAGGGCAACGGAGAGGTTTTTCGCCGAGTTCTTCGGTTTCCTCTTCGATAACACATCTCGGTGTTATCTGTGTTTGCATCTCTCTTCCCTACTCTTGTTCATTTCATTTTAATGTTGTGTTGCTTTAAATATGGATTAGAGTAGCTCCCTTGCTTGTATGCTTGCTTTTACACTATTCCGCACTTAGTATTAAGTTAGTGTAAAATCAACTAAGCCATAATTTGAATTGGGGGTCTAAACAAGCTTTTGTGTTTTCAACACATTTTCGAGCTTTCAACACCAAAACCAGAAACTCTCTTTGCTTAAGTGTTATTCTTGGTGGGTGTCCAATAACCAGTGAAGACATCATGTGCTGAAGGTTGATGCTCTTTAAATTGGCTTCATCCACCTCCAAATTGCAACTTGGAAGGCCAAGGTGGAATTTTGTTCAATGTATTCTGGATGGTTCAACAAATCTACTCTCAAATCTTTACTTGCTACTCCGTAATTGTAGTTCCTATCAAAAGCAAAAATAAATAGAATCATTCGGATTGTGGCATGCAACAATGAATTGATCTACAATCAATTCATCTAAGGGAAGGAAACAAAAGGCACATTTAGGGTTGTAAATTAAACTATATGCATCTTTTAACTAACAAAATGATTGTATTTAGTTTTACCAAAAAATAGTCTGCACATGTTTTTTTTCTAGGAATTGATTACCTAGATTTTGTTTAAAGAATGCATCACTTAGGTACTCTTGTTTGAATTATCATAGAAAATGATTTCTTATCATCTATATATATATATATATATATATAAAACCGAAGTTTTTGAAGCTCCCACAAATTTCCACATCAGCACAATATTAAAAAAAAAAATCAGAAACCAAAAAAAAAAAAAAAACTTTTCTAAATCCCAAAAATACTTAAACGCAAAATCAAAGTAGCCCACATAAACATATTTTTCCAAAACAGCAAATATATTTTAAAAAAAATTCTACCCCAAACAAAACAAAACCCAATTCTCTTCTAAAACTAAAAAACTAAAACCCGTCCTGCTCTCTCTTCTTAGAAACCCAAAAAACAAAACTCTCTCCTTCCCCCGTCCTGCTCTCTCTTCTCAGGAACCCAAAAAACAAAACTCTCTCCTTCCCCCAAAATCAAAATCCAAAACTCAGATGAGAAAGAAGTAAGCGATCAAAGGTAGAGCTGATCAGATACAATGAGTCTCGCACCCACCTTCAAGCGCCTCCCCTTCTATTACTGCGGGTACCTGTTCTCTCTTTCAAATTCATTCATTGTTATTTGAATCTCTCTCTAATTTTCAAAATTCTTTTATTTTGTGCTTTGCAGTCTTACATTGACACTTTTTATTTTCTGGTAATTCTCCAACTTCTTTTAATTCTAAATTTAATCCGCTTAGTTTAAAGTTAGGGTTTTCAAAATTTCAGTTATAGTGCGTGGTAGGTGTTTAATGCTGGGTCTCAGTTAATAAATCCTTATTGTTTGTTAAAAAAAAATCTACCAGCGAGTGTGAGAGAGAGACAAAGACAAGTCTTTTGATGTCGCAAGAGTTGTGATCTTTATAATATTTGACTGTAGCATCAGTAATTGGCACTAAGTTGCTAAGTTACCATCCTTCCTAGAATCTTCTCCATTTTGTTTCTCTCCAGCAAAAGATTCAATGTTTAATAAATATTGATATAAAGCTTCCAAATTATTTTCACGATCAGACAAACTTAGCCAAGTTGAGCATCTATTTGGGTGTTGAGGAAAAAAACAACAGTGAAGCAAAAGTAAATGGAAGCACAATCAATTGTGAAGGTTCCTTTTAGATACCTTTGTGAATTGTGAATTTTGCTTTGTTAATTTGCCAATTGTGAATTACTTTATGTTATTCCTACTAAGATTTTTCTATGGTATTCTATTTTATTTCACTTTTGTTGCAGGTGCTTGCATTTTTCTTTTTTTTCATGTTAGTAGCTGAACATGATTAAGGAGGGGTTACGTATGATTCTTTGTATCAGGTATTTACCTTTCCTTTATTATGTACTATTTCTTGCATATTTATTAATAATATGTTTCTAGAAAGAATTTGAAATTGGAATGTGATTGCATATTTAAGTTTCTTGGTAATCTCAAACTTGGGGCTATTCTTGAGTCAGTTGACTCTGTTTTGTATTTGTAGTTTTAGCTGTGTATATGTACTGGCTATCATTCTGTTTGATATATATATATATATATATATATATATTAATAAAATTTTGATATTGTTAATTGTCATAGATGTTTTTTTACCTCCAAAACAGAGACTCACGGCTAAACCCGTTACTATCATAGTATCATCATAAGAGAATCAGACCAAATGTTGCTATTAAAATATGAGCAAATATTATATTCAAACATCTATGACAATTAACGATCAAAATATGAGAGCGTAAAGGCTGCCCTTTTAAGCAATGAGATTGAGCAAACTCAATCAAAATATGAGCAAATATCATATTCAAACTAACAATCATATCATGGCTCTAAGCCAACTTCAATTCTTTGTTTTTAATGATTTTTACACTTTTTTTTTTTTTTTTTGCTTAGGCTAACTATATATTACAAATTGCAGATGATATGCTCCCATTTATGCAGATGATTGTTGTGGCTGATATTGATTTTTCCTTAATTGATTCAGAGAGGGAAAAGATGCCAATTGCCAAGGTAAGCTCTAAATCCAACTTCTTTTAAAATAAAAAAAAATTAAAAAAAAAAAAAAGAGCCATGGTTAATAAATAGAGCCTCAAAATTTATAATTGAAGGATTGGAGATCGAAAAGGATGGCGAATGGATTCTCTGCGAGCTATTGCCAAATTCTTTTGTGATCCTTGCTGGAGATGCTCTCATGGTATTTCACTCTCTTTCATTTAATGAAAGGAAAATTCATTCCCAAGAGTAAAGCATATAGCAATTTCTATCTTACCATTTTATTTTATCTTTGAAAAAATTGGTCATTATTTCAATTGTCCAAGAAGTCATGGAATTCCAAGCAAAGCCAAATCTTATAATTTTGAATTATTTGGTAAGCATGTCAGTAGACATTTTCTGAATTTTAATAGGATTTCGCAGACAAACTAACAATCATATCATGGCTCTAAGCCAACTTCAATTCTTTGTTTTTAATGATTTTTACACTTTGATATTGATTTTTCCTTAATTGATTCAGAGAGGGAAAAGATGCCAATTGCCAAGGTAAGCTCTAAATCCAATTTCTTTTAAAAAAAAAAAAGAGCCATGGTTAATAAATAGAGCCTCAAAATTTATAATCGAGTAGATGACAAATGTCTTTAACTTATAAGACAATTTTCTTCTAAACTTCTTTGAGCTCAAGTGGGATGGTTTGAAGTAACTGCCTAGCTGGTAATCCACTTGGAGTGGGTACTTTCTCTTTTTAGGTAGCTATGGACCAATTGCCCCATCTGGCACTATTATACTGCCCCGACACTAGGTGGATGTGATGCTGACAATAGGCCTGTATTCTTGAAGCTAGAATGGTATTTTAACAAGTATGTTTGATTGACATTGTGAGTACAAGCACTAGAAATTTGGATCTTTACAGACTAATATTACTACTTCTTCCTAACATGGGTGTCCAGAGCTCCTCAAGCACACAACTATTTCTCTAGATGTGTTTAGTATCCCCATCTCTCTTACATGGACATAAGCTGTTTGATAAAATTCCTGTGATTTTTTTTTTTTTTGGTTATTCTAGGAGTCATATTACATGAAGATTGGTAAGGAAGAAGATACGTAAAGAATGTGATGCTATGTTCCTGATTTAATCAGGTTGAGATGTGTTTGTCGGCCTTCTTTTTTCAATGTTATTTTTTGCAATGTAAAAAAATGACTGGCTAGGTTGCTTAAGCCTCTAGACAATTAAAGAATTTTGAACAAAAATTACCCAAACTCATGATTTGGAATTGGCTACTGTGGTTTTTGCTTCAGATTTGATGGTAAAGTATTGAATGTTAATAATAGGCCCTTGGTTACAAAATTGTTATGATCCAATATGTAGGTATGATATATAAAAAGGTCCATATATGGTTTTGGATGAGGGATAGCATGAATGGTTTATATAAATAGTGTAAAGAACTCCACTCATTTTTCTTATGCTTTTTCAATTGAACCAAGATGGATTTTGTTTCTCCAACTTAAAATGAATGATTGGCTTTTATGTGCTACACCTATTCTTTGAACTTGCTTTCAAGTTTCATATGATTGTATTCTTTAAGAAAACATCTATTAAAAATTTGTTGTTTTTCACCTACTGGAATATGCTTTTACATCCTTTATGAGATTTTGTGTAACCAACACTTGCTATGGCTCAGTTTGTTGTATAGTTTATAGTGGTGGAACAACTGAGTGTGTATTTTGGTTTATGCAATTAAAATAGTTGGTTTAAGATCTCTAAAGATGACAAGAATTATCTGCAAAGTTGTAAAGTTTGTTTAATTCTTCATATTATTTTTTTCCTATAAAGTTTTTTTTTTTTCCCAAATCGTCACCATTAGCAATTCATTACTATTTTTTTTTTTCTCAAAGTCATAATACATTTAGTGTTAATTTTGTGATTTTGCTTGGGTTGTCCTTGATTAATTTTTCCTGTTACATTTGTAGTTTTGCATTGATTTATGATTATTATGCTACTATTTTAAAGTTGAGTATGGACATTTTTAGTAATGTTCACTTTCATTAAGTGTTGTTTCTTTTACATGTACACAAGGTGTTTGATGAAATTTCTTATGAGTTCTAGAAGCCATAATACATGGAGAGTCGTAAGGAGAAAGATAGGTAAGAAATGTGATGCTCTATTGTTGATCTAATCAAGGTAAGCTGTGTTTTATTCTTATTACTATTTATCAATTAAAAATGTATTGTATATAAATATTTTTTTAACAAGGGGTTGCTGATATTTCCTAGAGGTATGAAAGGTTTGATTTAGCATTGACAAAAAGTAGATAACTCAATTCAATTATGATCCTACTTTCATGGAGGAAATGAGGACAAGAAGACAAACATCTCATGAGTTTCACATACACAATTGCAGAACCAGTTCAGAAACCATAGAAATATGGAATATGCAAATGGACAAATGTCCATGTACAATGATAGATTTGCTAAAGAAGTTTTCATAAAAGAAATATTCAACTTGTGGTGGTGTACATAAAAGTAACGTTCAACTAGCATTAATAACACCTACTCTTCTAAGTTTATGAAATTTTACATGTATTACTTTTGTGATCTTCTGAAAGTATGTTGTTTTAGGTTTCTACAAGTTCTGTGTATATTTTTATTTTTATGTGAACTTTTATTTTGAACCAATTGTTTTTATTTTCATATATTTTCAAGTCAATACCTTGAACAAAATAAATATATTTAATTTCTATTTAACTATCCCGTGCATCGCACGGGTTAGCGACTAGTGTTTCTTAATATGGAAACATAAAACGTTTAACGGAGTTTCAACTTAAGATAAAATTGAATGACATAGGATGAGAAAATAATTAAAATGCAAAGATATAAAGAATGTATGTTAATTGTTAGTGTAATTGAAATGGTAAGATACCAATAGATATATAAGTAGAGCACCCCAACGATAGTATGCAACTCCAGAAGCACATGGATAAGCGTTTTTGTAGTGCTCATCACAGTAATCTGAGTTGGAATTCATTTCCTTATTATAACATAAACTCTAGTCTAATTGTTCCTTAGTTGCCACTTTAACTTAAGTCCACCTGAAAAATATCATCCATTTTTACTTTGCATGGGCATTGAGTGAGTGAGTGATTATTAGCTATTGCTCATATGTAATTTAACTATAGTTTGTTGATCGAGACATTATGATTCAAATTAATTTAGTTTCAACCTAATTTGTTTTTTTAAAGAAAATAATTAAACCACTCTATGACTAGACTCACTTACAAGTCAATGCTTCCATCATTTGCTTTAAAAATGTAGGATTCAAAAAGTATTTTAATATTTGAATTATAAATCTCATCCCATCTTGGCTTCTATTGCCGGAATAATACAATTTGTTAATTATTTTAGGTTACATTACGAATTTGATCATTTGATTTTTGGGTAAAGTTCAATTTTGTCGCTCAACTAGTAATGTATCATTTCAGTCCCTCAAATTTTAAAATTGAGTCAATTTCATCCTTTGGCAATTGTCCATTTATAAATATTAATAGAATTAAGAGTTGAAATTGATTTGATTTTAAAATTTTTACATTTTTATAATAACTTTTTAACTTGTATTCTATTTTCCACATTAATTAATTTTTTAAAAGATGAAATTGATTTGATTTTGATTTATTTTTACTTGATTTTAAATTTTGAGGGACTAAATTGGTATAATTAATAGTTGAAGAAGTAAATTAACAAAATTGAGGGACCAAATTGACCTTTACCATATAGTTGAAAAATCATAATAGTAATTAAACATTTTTAATAACATTCATTTTCAGTTAAATGCCAAAAGCTTTGTAGCTGAATTGGCACCTCTCCATGCACATAGTGCTTGGGGGTCTAGGGGGGAAAGGGTTCGAGCTGCGGGGTTAGCAGCATGTTGTAATTATTTCTCAAAAAAAAAAAAAAATCAGTTAAATCATTTTAATAAAATATAATATGTAACAAAGCCAAAATTATACATCAATTCTTAAGATATTTAATAACTAAACAACATAAAAGGATTAAAACATTAAAATCCATTTCCAGCTTCATCAAATTAAAGCTTTCTTGGTTGGAATATTTCAAACTAAATGTAGATGTTTTTGACATATCAAATAATCAATAATATCTATCTTTAGGTAACCAATTGTTTGGAGAAATTATACTTTATTACCCTAAACTGTATCCCTCATTACATTTCCCCCCCTCCCCCCTAAACTTTTCGAATTCACATTTTGCATTTTAAACTGACTTTTGCTACACTTTGCACTCCGTCGTCAAGTTTGCTGTTAACTTAAGATAAAAAATTATGACCCTGTGTGAAAAGACTTAATTGTATATTTTCTCAATCACAAAACAAAGAAGAAATTACAATTTGCCACCCTAAACTATACTCCCGATTACACTTTATACCCTAAACTTTGGTTTCCATCCAAGTTAACAACAAGCTTAACGTTACGGTGCAAAGTGTAATAAGGATAATTGTGTGTAAAACATGTATTCGAAAAGTTAAGGGAGCAAAGTGTAGTATAGGGTATAATTAGGATGGTAAAGTGTAATTTTCTCTAAATGTTTACCACCGAACTTGTTAGGCGAGCATGAAGTGTTGCATAGCAGTATATAACATTTTAAATCATTTGAGAGAGAGAGAGAGAGAGAGGTAATAAAATGTTTTAATGGCGTTAGCAAAAGGTGATTTTTTTATAAAATAAAATAAATAAATAAATCATTTTGAATAATTTGATAGATGGGGAGGGGATCAATTTGAGCCTATGCCTACAATATAACAAAGTTATGTCTTCAAACACAATAATACACATTCTGATCAAGTTTACTTACTTAAACCCCTACAAAATTTCAACCCTCACCTATGACATCATAGACAACAAAAAAAAAAAAAAAAAAAAAAAAAAAAAAAAAAGTCCCTAATTAAACACATTCATATTCAACCCAACCAACAACGCAATACCCCAAATTGAAGTTCACAAAATAGATACTCTGAAGTCTAAAGTCAAAAAAAAAAAAAAAAAAACCTACCTACAATCCCATTAAGTTCCAGTTGATGTAGGTAGTACCAAAGCCATAGGGTTAGAAGAGAGCAGAGGCAGTGATAAAAGAGTGGTAGTCCTAGAAGACCTTTGCATGGGCCTCAAGGGAGTTACGGTTTGAGAACATCTTCTCAAACTATTCGTTTTGGAAGTAGTCAGAAACGGCCCCCTCGATACAGCATGCGTTTGGTTCACAGCATCGGTGGTTATAATCAGGGGCGACTTGATGTATTTGAGGGCCTAAGACGAAAATTGATTATCTTGTTTTAGATGCAAAATTACTATCGGGGGCGGTTTTTTGCGCGTAGCCACATGCCTTTGGAGGTGTGACTTTACTAGACCCGGATTTGTTTTGGGAAGGTCAACTTGAAACTCAACATTGGGCCGCATAGACCAATCACTTCCGATATATTTTTAAGCCTACAAAATAGATAAAACCCAAAGTCTTAGAATCATGATAATGGTTGAAATAAATAAATAATATGCTTAACATGATAACTTTGATTAAATGGTGAGTTGATATGTTATTATTATGTTTATTAAGTGATGTCCAATATTAGTAAGTGTTTAATTAGATGTCTAATGTCCAACAATGGGATGAGTCCAATAGTCCATGTCTAGTTGCGGTTCATGGTTCATGTTCAACATAATAAGGTATGTCTAGTAATGGTCCATGTCCAAATGATATATGTCCAATGGTAGTTCATTTCCAAAAAATATGTGTTCAAGGGTGGTTCATGTCCAAATAATATATGTGCGACGATGGTAGATCGATTTATTAATATGTATGTTCATTAATGAAGTATTAGCTAGATCATGTTCATTAAATAGTGAGATGATATTAAAATAACTTGCATCCAGTGGTAAAATAATGATGAATTACCATATGCTTAATAATGTAATTTCAAAGATGGAGAAAACATTGACTTATTTTTTATGTTTCTGACCCTAGCTGTGGAGCAGCACTTCATTCTTTATATGATTTGTGGCTCTAGCCGTTTAGCATTAATGGGTTGATAACCTTCATGTTCTTCGTATTTTGTAGATCCAGCCGTATAACATCAGTGGGCCTTAACATTCCAGCAACACGAGAAAAGGAGTCCAGCAACATAATAACATTATTCGAGTGGTATAATGATGATGAATAAAATATACTTAATAATATAAATTTGAAGACAAAAATATGATAACTTATCTTCATGTTTTGCAGCTCCAGCCGTATCACATCAGTGAACTTAACATTTCAGCAACCTTCATATTTGAAAGGGGAAAATGGATACAACTAGAAGGAGAGAGCATGTCTAGCTGTGTGCATCAGTTGGTTAAGTTTGTCCCCTTAATCATGCACTTAAATGATTTTCCCCATGTCTTTTAGTTTTTAGTCAAGTATGAGTGCTATTATCTTTTATAAGAAAAGCTTTAAGTATTAGAAATGTATGTCTTCAATGAGAAAGATTTTAATATGAAGTCTTTGTGTCTTTTAAGAGAAAGGCCTTAGTATTGATGTTCATATGCCTCCCATGAGAGAAGGCTTTTGTGATGTGTTCTTAGAAGCGATTTTGAGATGTGTAGAGATGGTAAGAATATATATATATATATTGTGAGATATGGTGTTTGTAATGTGTATGGAAACTATATGTAGATACTTTGTTGGACATGGATCTTGTATATGTATACTTTGTGAGACGCGGAGTTTAAAGATACATAAGGAGTATGTATGGGTATTTTGTAAGGAATGTGTTTGTAAAATATATGAAAGTGTGAGATAGATGATATGAAGGTTAAATATAATAAATAGATGAGATTATAGCTACTTCTGAAGTGGTTTTTGTGTTATGTCATGGGTTATGTTGCTTTCTAAGAAGGGAGATTTTGTATGAGAAATGAAGAATGAGATGGAGATGTGTTTTTGGACAGCAAGATGATGATATTTTAGGATAATGGAGTGTGGGAAAGATGGGTAATGGATAATGGTGTTGTAATATGTGTGTTGTGTTGTTATCTATGAAGAGGGATTTTGTAAGCAAGATGAAGAAAGATATGAAGATCTTGTAGAGATATAGCAACAAGATGAAGTTTCAAAATAATGGGGTGAGAGAGGGATGGATCAGTTTCCCCCCTTTTAGTGTTTAGCTTGGTCCTTTTTATATAGAGTCAAGTTATGTAACTAGATCAGAACTTAGTTGAAGGGAAAATTAGCAAATAAGGAAAAGTCTTTGATAAGGTAAGTGGCTTCATTAGAGGGATTTCGTTTTTAACCAAAAGAAGAAAGCTAGAGACTTAATGGTGCTGGAATTGCTGTCACAACTGTCAATCATAGCTGTCACAGCTGGCTGATAACATCTTTTGCTTGGAGGACAATACTTGGCATTAAATTCATGATTTGGCTAAAGATGGTAAGATAATCTTTATGGGATCCTCTTGTTTCTGGTATCACAGTTGCTGGGATTGGGCATTAATGAGCGAATGACATCATTTTAGGACATGTGTCAACCTGCTAGAGCTTCTGCAGCCTCTGCTGGGCTGTCACAGTTTCTATAGAAGCTATTTGCAGCTTCCGTTGGAGCCGTTTCAACTTCTGCGGAAGCTATTGCAGCTTCCGCTAAAGCTGTTACAGCTTGTGCAGAAGCTATTGTAGCTCTCGTTGGAACCGTTTTTGGTGTTTTCGACTAAGTTTCCTCTCTTGGAAAAATTATATGTTTAGTCTATATATAATTTTGGTAAGTAATAGACTAGTTGGTTGATAGTTGATAAAGTTTTAGAGATGTAATTATTGTCTTTTTGTATTTTAACCAAATCTTAGAGAGTAAGGAGAGCATTTTAATACTAGATATGAGATATTAATATATATTTAGCCATGTGCTTAGAATTGATTTGTATGAAAATAATAATATAACTAATATGGAATGATATAATTATATTTTAAAACTTATATTATATGATGGACATTAATTTTTATGTAAAGAGCATGAGAAGTTTTATTATTTTAAGTGTTATGTGATATGAGAAGCTTACCCAAATGTTACCTATTGCACACTGACCCATCAAAGTTTAGGGATTTGGGGAAGACACACCAAGCAACATGCTTTCCTTTATCAACTTTGAACCACTGGAGCTTTACTGAACATACTTCTTGGCCCTTCAAACCACGGCTCCCAAAATTCCCCCGATGAGACTCATGAGCTTGGATCATGAGCCAAAAAATGAGATGATGTGTTATGAGCTTGAACCATGGGCTTTGACCCCCTTTTTGTGTAAATATGAGCTCTTTTGAGCTTTAGAAGAGATTTTCCCAAAATCCATGATAGTGTTGACGTGGTGTGGGTCGCCAATGAAATGAAGCCATGTGGTGTGCAAAATTTGTCATCAACAATTGCTACTAATTAACATGAACTATGTAGAATTTTTTCTTTTTTTAGAAATTTTATAGACAAAAAATTTGACAAAATTTTTCACACTTATTGATATGGTAGATTGATAATGGTAAGCAAAAGAGTGGTGTTAGTGGTAAACTTAGATGAGAATTAGTAAAAGTTTGCTAACTAAACTCTTATTATTATTCTTTTTTTTTTTTTTTAGAAGTGCAACATTCACAATATTTTTTTACAACAAATCTTAGGTTTAAGTTGCTTTTTGTTTTCTATTTGAAAATATCACAATAATTATTTTTTTGCCATCAATAAGAGGCTGTAACAACCTACTACTTAGCATTAGTTGTAAAAGTGTTATGAAAAATATTGTGAACGTTGCATTTTTCTCTATTTTTTAGTTTTTTTCATCTGGTAAAAAAATATTATTTTATTTATTGATTATAAATAACCCTATTAGTTAAAATTTGAGGGCCTTTTTTTTACTTGGAACCTTAGGCGATCGCATCTCTTGCTCCACCATTCAGCCGGCCCTGGTTATAATTAGGTAGACGCTTGCCGCATCTATGACAGTCCTTGCGCCCAAATATAGTTCCAGATGCCCCCACAAACGATGGCTTCACAGAAGACTCATCACAATTGACAAGCACTAACATAGATGCCAATATTGTTAAGAGTACACCATTTAAATTTATACGCCATTAATTTTGCATGTAACATTGATTAACAATGGTAAAGACTGGAGAAAAGCCTGTACCTTCACTTATTAAGGGGCTGTAAGAAGAAGTAGCTGTTTATAATAAACTGAGTACGTACTGTGCTGGCTGCTGGGAGAAGGAAATGGAAAGATAGTCAAATTGCAAGTTGAAGATGGTAAAATATAGAACCTGATGGGCCTACCTTAATGGGCCTGACGGATCGGAACTGGTGGGCCTGTATAAAGATGATCCCCTGCACTTTGAAGGCCTATTGCTAACAGACGTAGTAAGGGCCCATGATCCAAGGTCCAAATCGCCTAGAAAAGCCTTAAGAGCCAAAAATGGAAATCCTTGCTCACCACGCTCAGAGGAATTTGTATTAGAGTCCCACATGGAAAAGATTTGGAAACCAAGAAGAAAAGTCAACCCTTTGCCACTATAAAAGGCCTGCCACCCTCAGAAATCGAGGTACGCTTTAATTGATCCTTTCTAACGCTCTAAGTAGAAAGAAGAATTCTAACTTGACCGTCGGAGAGCTTTTGGCCGGCACCACACCGGTGCTCTCTGAAGGACTTCTTTCGATTGCTTCTGTCATGCATGCGGATCTGGTTATAACCCGAGAAAGCATCCATGAAGCTTAGCAATTGGTGTTGAGCCGTCGAGTCTACTAGGATGTCGACCCTTGGAAGGGGATAGCTATCTTTGGGGCATGCTTTGTTAAGATCGGTGAAGTCCACGCACATCCGCCATTTGCCGCTCGTTTTCTTCACCATTACCACATTCGCCAGCCAATCGGGGTAGTAGACTTCCCTGATGAAGCTTGCCTCTTGGAGTTTGCGGACCTCTTCCGCTATTGCTTGGTCTCGTTCCGGGGCGAATACTCTCTTCTTTTGTCGGACGGGTGGAAACGAGGGCAACACATTCAACTTATGTACTATGACCGAGGGATCGATTCCTGGCATATCGTTATGGCTCCAGGCGAACACATCCTTATTGCTTCTCAAGAAAGCTACGAGCTCTTGACGGATTGCGGGTTTGGCAAGCGTTCCGATCTTGGTGGTTCGATCTGGATTGGAACTGTCGAGAGTTATCTCCTCTAGCTTCTCTGTAGGTTCTGCCGTCGTTCGATGTTCTTCTATGTTCAAGGCCTGGATCTGGTCTTCCACCTCCATCATAGCTACGTAGCATTCTCGTGCGGCAATTTGACTTCCGCGTAGCTCTCCTACCCCATACTCCGTTGGGAACTTGATCATCAGGTGGTAAGTTGATGTTGCCGCCTTCCATGAGTTGAGCGTGGGTCGTCCAATAATAGCATTGTAGGTTGACGAGCAATCGACCACCAAGAATGTTACGTCCTTGGTGATTTGTTGGGGGTAATCTCCTACTGTCACCGATAACGTGACTGCGCCCAAAGGGAATATTTTACTCCCTCCGAAACCAACGAGCGGGGCGTTTGTCGGTATTAGCTGCTCCCTGTCAATCCTCATTTGTTGGAACGCCGGATAATACAAGATGTCGGCCGAACTACCGTTGTCGACCAACACTCGGTGGATATTGTAGTCGCCTGCCCGCAAGGTGACGACGAGGGCATCGTCGTGTGGATGGTGTAGGCGTCTTGCATCCTCTTCCGAGAACCCGATAATGGGGCCTTCCCTTCTTGCCATCTTTGGCACTGTACCTGCCAACTGGACATTCTGTACCATCCGAAGGTATGTTTTGCGAGCCTTTTTCGACGATCCGGCCGCGGCTGTTCCTCCAATTATCATCCTTATGTCCCCTAATGGGGGTCTTGGTCGCTCGTTTTCTCGACGGGGTGTTGTTCTTGTGGGGGTTGATCCGTTCTCTCCTTGCTGACGAACTTCTTCAGCTTCCCTTGTCGGATAAGGGTTTCGATTTGTTGCTTCAAGTCGTAGCAATCGGCCGTGTCGTGACCATGGTCACGATGGAAGCGGCAATATTTGTCTCTGGACCTTTTGTTGGGATCACTCTTCAGCTTTCCCGGAAACGTCAGGGATCCTTCGTCCTTAATCTGCATCAGGAGTCCTCGCCGTTGTCCTTAATCGAGTACGGTGTGACCCACTGGTGACAAATTTGAATATTCTATATCTACAATAGGTCCATTTATAAATTTTGGCCATAAATTAGTATTCAAATATTAATATTGATAGTTGGATGATGTAGAGGAGTAAGAACAACTAACAAGTATTAGCAATGGACCAGAGACTTTAATTCACGGGTCCCTTCCGTCCTAAAGTGGTTCGCCACTGCAAAATCTTTTACTTGAGAAGGAATAGAGTTGGAAGCAAGCAACACGTGAATTCTGCATTCTGGACTTCAATTAATTTTATGCGCACACCAAAAAGAAAATAATTTAAACTAACTATTTAATTTTTGCAAGAAAAAAAACCCAAGCGGTCTTTCTTTAATCTTCACTGGGGCAGAGGTTTAATTCGGTGTTATGCTAGGCCACAGGCCTAATCTAACCCGACTGGGGCCTCAAAATCCTAACCATGTTTGTTTTGAGTAACTACACCCTAAAACCTTGTTTAACAAATTCAGTTCATTCGTTGATTAACTTTATGGAAAAATTCTTAGTTTATATTGTACTTGCAATTTAAATCTTATATGGTAGACTAAACAAATGTGAACAATGTAAACCTATAATTATTTAACTTTATAATTTAATAATTCTTTTTAAATATGAAATAAAAATAAAAATTGACCCTATCATGGACATAAAAATTTTTATGACCCCATGGATCAAACCTGTCTTCTCCCCATTTGAAGGAGACAGAAGTACCATCCAAACTACAGGGTTCCGTAGTAAAATTTTTGAGGTTAAGATTTTTTTTTTTTTTTTTTTTTTTTTTTTTTTTTAATTTTATTCAACACATTACAAGAGGAAAGGTTTAAGTGTTTAAACTTTAAACACATGCATAGTGGATTCTAGTTTCGGGTGCATTACAAATTCATGAGTGAAAACTTTTGCTCTTTCCCTTAAAAAAAAAAAAAAAAAAAAAAAAAAAAAAAAAAATTGTTCAAAGAAAATGATGTTAAAACACCTAAAGATATTATTTAAGTGACCATGTAGTTATTGTTTGATATATGGTTTTATATGATTATAAAGCTTTCAATTCGCTTAAAACACATTCCTTTTCAGTTTTCACACACAAATTCACACTCTATTTAAGTGTCAATTCATAATTGGATTTCAATATTTCTACAAGAGTTCATCATTGATACTTAAGCATATTGTATCAACTTACGCACCAATCACAAGTTGACTACTCTTAAGCAAGACATAAATTTAGGTGTGAATTTCAGTATTTCTACAAGAGTTCATCATTGATACTTAAGCATATTGTATCAACTTGCGCACCAATCACAAGTTGACTACTCTTAAGCAAAACATAAATTTAGGTGTGGAGAGGGAGAAAGTATATCATGTTTCGGTAATACCAACTCAGCTTCTATTTTGACTAGTGTTTAACTCGCGCAATGCGCGGGATCATTTTACATATTAATGATCTTTGCATCCAACATAAACTTAGTTCTCATACTTCTATTGCATACATTCAAACCTAAATAATTTAGTATATTTAAGCATATAGTATCCAATATCCCCTAAAAATTTTAAACATTACTCTCTTCAAATCACATCACGTATGTACTTCCATTCTCCAATAGACCATTCTTCAAAGCAATTAACAACATCATCTAACTATGAAGCTTTTTTTTTTTTTTTTTTTTTTTTTTTAATTTTTTTATAAATAATAAGTAAACTATGAAAGCAAATAACATTTATTATTCTAATATTTGTAGCTATGAATTTTCACAGAGAATATTCATTAACTGGAACATTCTTTAAGGTAAAGTTGGCATGTCGTAAGATGATAACAGAGTATAATTTTTAAAAGAACATGCCAGATCAACAGCTTCCTTATTAACAACATCAAGAGCAACCATTTTTGATTTTTCCTTTAGATGCAACCCTACACCAAGTTGTTAAAAGAGACTTTGCATGGTTAGACAATTCATTACATCTCACTAACTGGTTTCTCACTTGATTGAAACCTAATCACATGAAAAACCACATCAAGCTCAGATCAAATGCATAGCCAAACAAACTTCGGATTAGCCAAAAATAATTACAAATTTACTGAAAGAAATAAAAATAAATAAAATCAGAGAGAGCAAAAAAACTAACAGTGGATTGCTATTGGCAAAACAATGTGAGAGGAGATAGGAAGATTGCAAATTTGCATAGAAAAGTCATTAGTTTAGTTGAAACTAAAAATAAATCTACAAAATTTATATGAAAAAAAAAAACTAATTATAATCAATTCAACGTTAAATATTTACTCAGAGGAGTTTGAATATGTACTAAATGATGAAGGCCGTGACATAAATTTATATGAAAATGCCTTTATATTGTAAATTAGAGATAAAAGGAAGGAAAGAAACACCGTAGGAGGCCTGATGTCAATGTTTTCATATAGTTCATTGTAGAGAGTTCAACTGCCTCTCAAATCTCTTGTAAACCACTTATGCTAGTGTATGATTCTAGTAGAGCCATCTCAATCGACTCGGACATAGCTAAGACACTCAGACACTAATCAGCCTTAACATTGCAAGTAAAGTTGTGGCCCACTCTTAGAAGATATTTCTGCAGGGAGTAAGAGAATCAATTAAGATAGATAGTTCAGTTGCACACAGCCACACAAACTGCTCTCTTTGTGTATTTGTAAATGTGATTTGTAGACATATAAATGTTCAACTTGAAGTATAATTACGACTGTTCTGCCTATTAAAGTTTCTCAACAAAGCAACAAAATAAAAGCATGAGATGTTTCAATATTAATGGTTTGAAAGTATATTTACGTTTTTGGTGAGCTAACAATAAAGAATTAGATAAAGGAAACTAAATGTTACATACCTATTTCTACACCCCCTGTTCTGCAGAATGCCAAAATAGCCATTAAGATTGCAAATTGTTCACTTTGAAATGGCTGGCTTTGCAAAGTAACCCACAATTCAACCAACCTATAAAAACTACTACGATACAAAACTCACAACCCAAATCCAATACCCAAAAGTTTGATTTTTAGGGACCATAAGAATTGTTTTAGCAGTGTAGAGAGAGAAATCTAAATTAGAGAAAAGAAAGAGTGGGTAGGATGTGTTTTATCGACTATGAATTATATTGACAAACATACGCAATCAAATTTACAAATTGTTGGGAGCATATCACACTCTTAAAATACAAATTGACTTTAGAAACCAATAATACTCAAACTAAAAGCCAAATATCTAATGTTGAATTGACTTTACAAATTTATTTTAGAAGTCAAATTGACTTTAAAACTGAATAAAAGTTAAAACGATTCAAAAAAAACAAATCTAATGTTTGGCCTTGCCATTGCCATCTACCCCATCAATCTCTGCTAAACATTTAAAACAAAAGCACACCTAAACATAACTCTAAATGTTAACAAAAAGAATATATCAAGTATTGAGCACACACTTTACACTAAATTTTTTTGATGATATTATTCTTTCTTGAAACTTGATTATCCAATCAGTAGCGGTATTTTCTAAATTTCTCATAGTTCTATCTTCTCCTAGGCCTTTCCTAAACACATCTATTTTCAATAGGGCGATACTCCCAGTGCTATTAAAAAAAAAAAAAGTAATGATGATATTTTGAGACCAAAGAATTCAAAGAAAAATACTAAAACCCATCTTTTTTTAAACTGTTTTTGTTTAAAGTTTTTTTTTTAATCAAACATTAACAAATGATAAAGAGATACAAATTTAAATAAAAGCAACAAAGGAAAATTAGGCTGTCCTGACCTTTATATTTAATCAAGTAGCTCTTCTTGAATAGCTACCAACTGTCTTATAAGCCAGAGTAGAGATGATAGATCTACATTAGCACGTGAGGAAAAAAAAGTCATTGAAAATACAAAATTACTGAGAAGCAACAATGTAAATGAGGCCCTTGAAAATTTGGCATATTTATGAATTATTAGTTCTTGACAGGAAAAACTCAGCGAATCTGAATTTCAACAAAAAATGAAAGGGTAAGAAGTTTTTTAAACTGACAGAAGAGAAAGATGAAAGATAGACGTACACCAAACAAACTATCATTAAGTAAATAATCACACAACCATATTAAGTAAATAATCCCTTAATATGCAGTAACACATTTTTTTAACAAACTATTTGCCATTTATTTGTTCGTTTCTACTCAAAATTTCACTATGGAAAAATTCTCAAAACAAAAAAGTAGAGACCTTAATTTGAGACCAAAGCATCCCAATAAAAACCAACCTTGCATCTTCTAGGCATTTGATCAAACACTTCAAGTGCATAATTAAACCTGCTACTGTTAAGAACAACAGCATATTTTGATTCTGTCAAATTTTTACACCCAAATGCAATGGGTAGGACTAACTTCCCTTTCACAATCCAAACATTCATATGAAAATCTACTAACCCAAGTTTCGACTAATGCTAAATTAATCATTATGCATGAGCATGGAAATACCTTACTTTGATGCATGAAATGCATAAGAAGTCAATGACATTTAGAGAAGATATAGGGCTTACCAATTGATAGAGAGCAACAACAATTAATAAGGAATAAATATGCGTAAGGAATTTGATGGAGGAAAGGGTTTATCTGTGTGTGTCTGATCCAATGGGAGAATTTGACAGTTGCAATTTCTGAAGAGGCAAAATTGGTTTGTGATTTTGGATTTTCTTTTCCTTATGTCTGTTGTTTTGAAACGGAAAACACAAATGGAACGAAAGTGGACCAAATTTGGTAAACTACACAGATTTAGTATCCGAAACAGAAAAATTAACAACGCTATACTGACCTTGTGTGTATGGAGTTGCAGAAAGGAAACGAATAGAGAACGAACAGGGGAAGAGTTTCCTTTTCTTTTGCCTGTTTTTGTTGAATGAATGGAAATAGTGGATGATAACGTAATTTAAGCGGATAGTAGAGTGTTTCATTTTCATAGTGAGTGCAACACTTGATCTTTTGAAGTTTTCATAGTTTTTTTTTGGATAACGTTGTGTCTAATTTAATATAAGCCACAGAACACAATGGAACTGAAAAAAATCTACTGCCGAAAAAATTAAAAAAAGAATAGTGACATATTAAAACCTGATTTCCTTAGCCCTAATTTTTGAATCCAAATCTAGAACCAAATTGAAAAAATTGAAAGCATATAACAGAACTAATTTACCTAAAAAAAAATCAGAGAAAGAATAGAACCCATCGGAGGCGTTGTTTGTGGGCAGAGGGGACTTTTTTTGTTCTTGACGCTGAAGTCGGTATCATCTTCCTTCTTCTTCATCTTTCTTTGGTAAAATCAAAATGGCGAATGAACTCTGATCTTAGTGAGAGAAATAGAGAGGCGTTCTGTCAGAAACAGAGAGGCGTTCTCTATTTTCTCCATGTCTTCATCGCCTCTCTTTTTCTGTTTCTTTCTCCGTGTATTCATCGCCTCTCTCTCTATTTCTATTTATTTGTACTCTTTAATTTTAACCGGTTATTTTTTTGTTATTTATAATGAGATGATTTTAAATGATGTCATAGCGTTACCAAACAATGTAATGTATTAAAGTTACACATGTCTGAATTTTAAGTAGGGACTTTTCCTATTTGTCACCACCTCCTTAATTGTAGGATCCCAGTTTCCCTCAGCTTCTGCTATTATATATATATAGATATTTCTTACCCAATAAATAAGTGACACTTATTTCAAAAAACTACATCATATTACTCCAATAAATTAATTACAATCTTTTATATTATCAGAAAGATAAATTAATCATTTATTGGAGTAGTCTGATGCGGTTTTTTGAAACATGTGTCACTCATTTATTAAGTAAGAAATACCAAAATAGATGTTGAGTTGGTATTACTGAAACATGGTGTACTTTCTCGTGAAGAGGAGTGTCCTTAGCATTATTCTAAATATTTTTCATCCAATTTTCGTTTCAATTAAATAAATTAATAAACAAAAGCCCCTATATTTCACTAGAATAAAAGGGAAACCGTAATTAAAACAGAGAGAGACACAGAGAAAGACCAATATGTGCTTCTGTGCCCGAGTGGACTTGGGGAGTGATGGTCAACGTCAACTAGTATATTTCATTCACATTCACATATGGAATTCACAGTTTACACACCAATAACTCTTCTCTAAGGGGAAGTAGGGATTCTAATTATTCGATGGGCCAATACGGAAAGTAAATCAGTTTCTAAGGTTTTAAAAAATAGGAATTAAAGAAATACAAAACAAAAAAAAAATACTTATACTAAATAAAAATCTCATCTCAGTCAGAAAGTTTTGAAAATCTTCACGAAGAAAATTCCCTAAGCCTTCAAGGACCTTTCTCTTGTTGTTTTCTTTTTTCCCTTTTTAATACCATTCCAACAATGAATAAACCCGTTAATTAGCATTCCATAGAAATCTTGAAGATTTCTTTTGCCAATTGGGGGCATGTAAGAGCTCCAATAATAGCATTACTTCATTCTTTTTCTTTTTTCTTTTCTCTTAATATTAGACCAAAATAAAGGCGCAATAACCAAAGAAGCGCAGACGTGCGGGATCAGAGAGATTGCTTGAAATATATAATATTCCAAGATTTCACAACCAAATGCATATTGAATAATTACAAGTTCACAATCATACAATGGTTCCTGCATTCATATGCAATATTCCAAGACTGAAAACAAAAATATATCTCAAAAATTACACAACATTAGCAAGATGCAGGCAAAGTCAACACATCTGCAGATCTCCAAACTAGTTTAGCTTCATACGATGGAAGACAGTTGATAGATTTTATATCCTATTCCCACCTTCACGTTTGAACCTTTCCTTTTGTAATTTATTACGAAAGAAAACAGTTTGATAGATTCTATAGCTTCATACCAAGGAAGACAGTTTGACAGGCGAAGTTAATGCTTTAACTTACCAAAGGATTAGCTCAAGAAAGAAGGGGCTATCTATCAACAAAATACATGTAGGTTCAACCGTTCAAGGAGGAGGAAGAGGATGGATTGAAAGAAACCTGTTGAGAACAACTAAGCAATTCATGAGGCCCAGCTTCTTCTTGGCCAACACCCATAAGATCAAGGTAATATAAGTAATGGGAGATGATGTTGTTCATGAACTCGTTATCATCTTGGCCGCAAACAAGATCTCCATAAAGCACATTCATGGCAGTGCCAAAACCAGGAACCCGCTTGGCCAAAGTATCATTCTTAGTGGGTTTCCAGTGACCAATAAAGACATCATGTGCTGAAGGTTGATGCTTCTTCACTGGTGTCATCCACCTCCAAATTGCAACTTTGAAGGCCAAGGTAGCATTTTGTTCAATATATTCAGGATGGTTCAACAAATCCACCTTCAAGGCTCTACCAGCTTCTCCATAATTGTAATTCCTGTTGAAAGCACCAAGATAGAAAATTGTTTGGATTGTGGTATATATGTAACTATGAATTAACTTAAAACAGATTCTTCAGGGGTTGGAAACGAAAGACACGTACATACAAGTCTTGGGGTTTTGTAGACAAAAATGTTTACGCCTTTTAACTAACGAAATGCCCATATCCAGTTTTACCAAATATTTGGTTGCATATGCTTTTATCAATTTGTTACCGATTTCGCATGAAGAATGCATGGCTGAGGTAATTATTTGAATTGTGATAGAAATTGATTTTGTTTTAATGTTTCTTTAACAAATATAAATACAACTTCCAAAGTAGTTTTAACTTAGGACAAAATTGAAGATGTGAAAATAATTCGAATGCAAAGATTTAGAGGATGTATTGATCATCGCCAATGAGATTAAATAAGTTGATATGCAAAGATGTAAAGGATATATTGATCATTGCTAATCAGATTAAATAAGTAAATACCAATAGATAGGTAGAGCACCCCGGCCATAGTATGCAACTCCAGGAGTGCATGGATAGGTGTTTTTGTAGTTCTCATCACAATAATACGAGCTGGAATTCATTTCCTTGTTATAGCATAAACCACAAGCTAATGGTTCCCTGGTGTCCACTTTAGATCCACCTAAAAAAATATCATCCACATTTACATTGCATAGAGATTGAGTGAGCAAAGGGTCATTGATTATAACTCATATACAAAATTATAAAAAGCCATATCATCATAGGCAGTGTTCCAAAAAATTCATTTAATCTCAAGCCCTTTTTTTTTCCTTAGGAGAAAAGAATCTACTTAAAACACTATCAGTAGATTCGATCAGTTTAAGCCTAATGCGTGTTTCTGTTTATTTGAAAATGACAGAATCAACAACTAAATTAAGAGTTGACTTGAATCATAATTCTCATCCCAACTCAGTCATAAACAATATATATTGTCAATCTTTTCATCAAATTAACACGTAATAAGCCCAAATTATACCTCTTGTAGTATCAATTCTTAACATATTAATTAACTAAACGCCAAGAAAGAATTAAAGCATACCCTTCTTTTTGAACACAACTTCCTCAAATTAAAGTTTGCTTGGTTTGGATATTTCAAACTGAAAGTGCTCCTTCTTCTTCTTTTTCTTTTTTTTTTTTTTTTTTTTTTTTTTTTTTACAAGATAGAAATTTTACTCTAATTTAATCGAAGTATATATATATGTGAAACTTTCTCTTGGAGACTTGAACCCTGACCCTTAGCCCTCACACTCCACAAACACTTATACTTATGGAGTGACCATCGCACTAAAAGTATGCAGTTGTACTTAATTAGCTTATCTTTAAGTACCCATATATTAAACTAGCTATTAAAGTTAAGAACAAAGTTTAGTTAGCCTAAGGCTACAATCCTGCTCAATATCTTTTTATTGGATATGAATTTCGACAAATCTACCATTGGATGAAATCTTCTTTTTATATTCTCCATACTTGCAAAATTTTTAAAAAGTTAAACATTAATAACTATGTCATTAATAAATTGTTTAAATTGCATGTTTTTGTATTTTAAAATTATGCATAAAATATAAACTTATAGATTATATAGTAAATAATATCAAATTGATGCAAAATTTAACATGTGTATTAAGAGCATAAAGAATATGCAATTCAATAATTAGATTTTCAAAATATATAGTAATATTTATTTTATTGAGTAAAGTTGTAGTTTTAGGCTACAATTAATTTTGTAGCTAAATCTTGTCCTAAAATTAATTAGCAAAGAGAGATTAAAAAAAACATTTATCATAGTTGTTTAAGATTTATTCAATTTGAAACAATCCAATGCAAACAGTTCCCATAGGCCTAATATACAATAAAATGAAGTCCTCAAACAAATTAATTACATACTTTCTACAAAAATTTGAACTTTCAAATCTATGTAAAGCCTATGAACTCAAACCCAGACACAAAATAAGTCATCAAGCATAAATTGGACAAAACAGAAATTCTTATCTCACACAATAAATCTAAGGACGCATCCAATTTCACGTCAAACTAAAGTAGACGACCTGAATGGCGATTAGCTCTGCCTAGAACTTTCTACATAGACTCTTTTTTTTCCTTTTTTTTTTTCACCATTTACAGTTGACCACTTCAATAAATTGTGAAATTGAGTATATCCGCAATATTGTCGTAACCTACAGGATGTTTTGGTAGCAACATGGGCCAGAAAAGCTGCAAGTTCCTTCATTCCCAAGAGTTTCCGGTAGGTGGTACCAAAGCCATAAGGCTGGTAATCAGCAGAGGCAGTGATAAAGGACTGGTAGTCCCAGAAGCCCACTTCATGGGCATCAACCTCAAGTGAGTTACGGTTTGAGAAAATGTTCTCAAACTGTGAGCTCCGGAAGTAGTTAGAAATGGCCCCACCACAGCATCTGCGGAGACGGGTATTGCACCAAGGACACGCATCTGTTTCGTATGATGGCTTCACAGAAGACTCCTCACAATTCACAAGCACTAGCGTGATCAAAGCCATTTTCAAGAGTAGTACAGACCAATTGGAAGCCATTTTTGCATGTAAAAAGTAAACAAAGGTGGTGGAGAGTGGAGAGTGGAGAGAGGTCTGCACCTTCACTAAAGAAGGAGACTCTATATAAGAACTGTATCCAACACAGTGGAAATTACTGAATTTTGTGGCTGATGTTAGAGAAATCAATAGAGAAGCCAATAATGCAGCTCACTCCTTATCTCGTGGAATTTAGAAAATTCATGTACAGCATCCTTTGGTTTGGGGAATGGCCCCGCATCTTTTGTAAAAGCTATCGCTGAGGACTCCCTGCCTGTTCCCTCCTTTGATTTTGTGCCTTTTGGCTTTTTCAATAATACAGTATATTTTCTTTCATCCAATAAATAAATAAATAAAAGTGGCTTCGGAAAGGGAAAGATAGTCAAGTGCAAGTCATCAAAAATAAATTTTAACTCAACCACTAATTAGTGTACCTAATCTCTTTTTCTTTTTGACAATTTCTAACGTACAGGAAGGAGGGAAATAAAGACATTAAAAACTCATTCAGTGAACTCTTTTAGATTTAACAAATTAATTTGTAGACTTGGCGGGTCTCTCGCCTCCACTTGCCGAGCTATTGCTTTCTTTTTGCTCTTCTTTAGTTCTTACTTTAAAGGGGCAAAAAAACACGTGAATGCTAAATTTTGTTCTTTAATTGATTAATTTTTGAAGCAATTATGATAGATTCATCAAAATTTTCGTAGAAAATTTCACTCCCTCACGTGCACTTACTACTCAGGTCACTTGAGTCGATCACAATACAAAGGTTAATTTTTTTTTTTTTTTGAAAAATGAATATGGATTATATGAACAATTCGATGCCTATAAGCATATTATTGGGTTCAATTACGACTAAATTGCAATTTGTATGCTTCGAAATTTTTTTGATTTTGTTCCTTAGAAAGTTAGAATTTTAAATTTTAGATTCGTAATTCAAATGTTATGAATTGTTTCAATTTAAGTCTTTTTGTTAATGTGATGTTATGAGGTGTCCATTAAGTGCCAACTAAATTGTAATTTATACCCTTAAGGTTTTTAATCATTTTTTATTTTTCCCTTTAAAATTTCAAAATCTAGATTCATAAAACTATGTTATTTTCAGTTACGGTAGCATTTAATAGACATCTCATCCCGATGCATGGATAGAATGATTTAAATCCAAATGACATATAAAGTTAAGAATAAATATTTGAAACTTTAAAAGACAAAATCAAATTTACCTACTTTGAGAGTGTAAATAACAATTTAGTCTTGTATTATTGTACTTTCCATTATATACTATTAATATGTAACCCATGTTTACGCATATGGATGATAAATTAAAGTGGTGCTGTTGATGATAGCTTCGGTTATTAAACATATAGGATATTAGTTTGACTAGGGCATTTAGAGATACTAAAATGGTTTTTCCTAACAATTTTCATGATATTAGTTACACCAAATTTCTCATTACATTTCTATTATGCATATAATTTTCAAAATCACTATTGGATATTACATATACAATATCAATTCATAATCATTATATGTGAAAATCTACTAAATACAACACAAAATAAAAATATCTACTTGGTCCAATAGTATCTATAAATTGAATGGCTATAGGTGCATGAGATCATTCAATTCAATTATAATGTTTTAGATTCAAGATCTCCGCATATAAAATATCTGAATAGATTAATAGAAACAATACAAAAATATGCTCATTAGTTTAGGAAAAAAAAAAAAAAAAAAAAAAACTAACAGCAAATCTAAATAATTTAATTTTTATGGAATGCTAACAAAAGCAAAATTCAATTTTGATTCTAATTGAATTTTCTCTAACATTTGGTTTAATATATATATATATATATATATATATAAGTATTACCAAGTAATGGACCATACATAGTCATGATATATTTAAAAGAAAAAATCAAATTTACCCTAAACTTTGAGAGGGTAAATTACAATTTATTGTCTATTTGGCAAAGATTATTTTTGCCAACTTATTTTATTATTTAGCTTATTTTTGTTACTATTCATGGGCCTCACTGCAATTTTTGGTACTGTAGGGGCAAAGGCCCAAAATCATATAATGGGCCTTGGGCCCTATACGGGAAGATCGTCCATATCCAAGGAGAAGAAGTGGGTGCCAAAAGGGCTCCCAGCCCAGTTCTCGTGGATGGGGAGACATTTAAAGGGCGGCTCGAGGAGAAATGCCTCCTTAGACATGATGAGTATGGCACAAACATGCACTCTGTCTACTAGAAGGACCCACCCTAACGGACATTAATAGCAGGGGTGAGTCCCACAAACCCGTAGGAAAGAAGGAAACGTAAGGTGTCCAAGGATAGGCTGTAGCTACCGCATTAAATGCATTACAGCTACTTTTCTGACCGCATTAATGTGGAGAAGACCTGTGAACAGTGCTGTCTTGGCTACCACAACTCACAGAAAGTTGGAAGGAGGTGTCCGATGGGACAAGCACTCAAGTAAGGGTCTAGATAATCAACAAGTGTAAGGCCACGATAGCTTCAAGAAGACTATATAAGAAAGGGAGTCCCTATGAGGAAGGGGGACGGAGGGAGAAAAAGAAGAACAGAGGAACAGTACATACAACTGTAATCTTCAAACAGGGACCAGCATACGTTCATTTCATCTCATCGGACTGAGGATCTATGGATACCTACATGCATCACCCGTATTCAATTGTAGTATAGCCCAATATTAACCACTGTCCACTTTGCTAAGACTTAGTTCTATAGCCTACTCTCTATAAATTCATTACTTCTGGGCTCCTTGGACCAAGACCCCATACCTGTTGGGCTTGGATTCCAAATTATGACCCTACAAGTAGCACCGTCTGTGGGAAGAGCTTGTGCCTCAGCAAGTGCAACCATTAAATATGGAAGGATCAGGCCCGCGCCAAACGAGGCCCGCAGACTCCCAACGATAGGACAACTTTCTTAACCTCGAATGGGAAAGAGATCAAGACAAGCGATGAGAGGTTAGTGTACATACCTCCTATACGAGCAGAAGCCGTTTGAAAGGAAAAGGTCATGCATCCCAAAAGCAGGACGATAATAGGGCTCTATAGCAAGAAATCGATGACCTGAAGAGGAAGTTGCGTCGAGCACAGCGAAGGCGTCCCTATTCTAGTCTGGACACCAGTAATGAAAAGGACAACGAATACAGGCAAAGGTCGAGAACCCCACCAAGTGAAACCTTCTCCTATGAGGAAAAGCAACCTCACAAACGTAGCCACAAAAGTCCGTCCTACAAGGGCCTAGTGAACGACGCTATGAGCAAAGCCCTGGACTGAATCTCCCAGTCAACCTTCACACGCAAGATAGAGGGAGCCAAACTCCCTCGGCGGTTCCACCAACCCACTTTTACCATATATAACGGTCAGACGGACCCGTAGAGCACGTAAGTCAGTTTAACTAGAGGATGGCCATCCATTCCAAAGACAAGGCTTTGATGTGCAAAGTATTTCCATCCAATTTGGGACCCATGGCAATGAGATGGTTTGACGGCCTCAAGCCGAATTCCATAAATTCCTTTAAGTAGCTAACCTAGGCCTTTGGCTCTCGCTTCATCACGAGCAGTAGGGTTCCTCGACCCTTGGATTCCTTCCTATCCTTATCCATGCGAGAAGGGGAGACCCTAAAGGCCTACTCGGATAGGTACTGGGAGATGTATAATGAGATAGAGGGCAATTATGATGACGTTGCCATCAGTACCTTCAAGAGAGACCTGCTGACCGATCACGGTTTAAGGAAATCCCTGACGGGGAAACTGGTCACTAGCCTGTGCCAGCTCATGGACCAAATCGACAAGTATAAGAGGGTAGGAGAGGGCCAACAGGTGGTTAAGGGTAAAGCGAAGGTTATCCCTCAGGAGATGAGGGATTTCAGGTCAGACCGATTTAGCAACAACAACCGGCCGAAAAGAGATTACACGGAGCAACTTGGATCTGCCGATGCGCAGGCAGTCCATGCTGTATTCCGCGATCTATTACATCAAATTTTGGAGAAAATCAGGAACAAACTATTCTTCAAATGGCCAAATAGGATGGTAGGTGACCCCACGAAACGCAACCAAAACCTATACTGTCGATACCACCAAGAACCAAGGCACACCACCGATGACTATAGAAACCTAAAAAACCACTTGGACCAGCTTGTCCAAGAGGGAAAGCTCAGTAATCTCTTGCATCATTCTAGTCGCCGACAAGAACAGACGAACGTTGAGACACGGCAAGGCACCTTGAAACCGCCTATTGGTACGATAAATGTCATTCTCACTATTCCAGGAAGAACCGGCTCCCATCTTTTCAGAGTAATGTCAGTGGCCCAACTCCCTGCTGAGGTTGACAATCGTGAGTCTAAGAGGGCAAAGGGGATGGCCTCACCCATGCTGGGATTCTCGGATGAGGATAAGGTCGGAACTATCCAACCCCATAACGATGCTCTAATCGTCACGCTCAGGATTGGGGGATATGACGTGAAGAGAGTGTTAGTCGATCAGGGCAGCATTGTAGAGGTAATGTACCCCGACCTGTACAAGGGGCTGAAGCTGAAACCTAAAGACCTAATGGCATACAACTCCCCTTTGGTAAGTTTCAAAGGGAAAACGGTTACTTTGAAAGGCCAGATTAGACTGCCCACACAAACAGGCTCGGACATAGTGGAGGTGGATTTCATAGTGGTCGATGCATACTCGCGCTACACCGCTATTGTAAGTAGACCTTGGCTTCATACTCTAGGGGCTGTTTCCTTTACCTTGCACCAAAAGGTGAAGTACCCGTCAGAGGGTCAGGTCATAAAGGTGATAGGAGATCAAGCTGTGGCTCAGCAATGCATGGTGTCCGCCATTTCATAACGGCCAAGTGCCGAGCCCTCAACCCTTGCCGAGAACGGCTTATGGCAATTACCGACCCTAGCCTTGATTGGTGGGGGATCAGCCAAGGAGGCAAGTTGCGAGGATTCAGAAAAAGTTCTTGTGGGCATCGATCCGGAAAGATTATTCCAAGTCGGCTCGGAACTACCACCTTAAGAGAAAGAAAAGCTAATTGATTTTCCTAGGGAAAATGTGGATGTGTTTGCATGGGATGCCTACAAAGCCCCGGGGACCGATCCGAACTTCATATGCCATCACCTTAACGTTAATTCGGCCGTTACACCCAAGAAGTAACCCCTCCCCCCCCCCCCCCCCGGCGCCCATCGAAAAAGCATGCTAATGCAGTCAAGGAAGAGGTGATGAAACTTAAGAAAGCAGGAGCTATCAAAAAAAATTTCTACCCTGAGTGGCTGGCCAATATAGTCGTGGTGAAGAAGAAGAGTGGGAAATGGCGAGTTTGTGTGGACTTCATGGATCTAAATAAGGCCTGTCCAAAGAAGCCCTTCCCTATGCCTTAGATAGATCGGTTGGTGGACTCAACTGCGGGACATCCTTGAATGAGCTTTTTAGACACCTTTCAAGGATACCGTCAAATACCCCTAGCTACAAGCGACCAAGAAAAGACAGATTTTGTCAACCCCATCGAAAACTACCACTATAAAGTGATGCCTTTTGGCTTAAAGAACGCCAGTTCCACCTACCAGAGGATGATGACCAGGATATTTAAGCTACAAATAGGTAAGAGCATCGCAGTTTATATAGATGACATGGTAGTAAAGAGTAAATTGGTGTTCGAGTATGTGAGGGACCTCGGCAACATCTTTGAAATCCTGAGAAGGCACAGGTTGTGCCTCAACGCGTCTAAATGTTCATTCGGGGTGGGATCAGGAAAGTTCTTGGGCTATATGATGACCCACAGGAGTATTGAAGTCAGACCCGACCAAATTAGAGCTATCCAAAGCATGTAGCCTCCTCGGAATCCCAAGGAGGTCCAAAGGCTAACCAGCATGATCGCTGCTTTGAACCGTTTTATTTCCCATTCAGCGGACAGGTGTAGGCCTTTCTTTCTCTAACAAGTGGAAAGGGTTCGAGTGGATTGAAGAATGTGCCTTGGCCTTCTAATAGCTCAAAGATTATCTGTCTCGGCCACCAATCATGTCTAGCCCCGAAGCCGATGAGGTTTTATTCGCCTACATCGCAGTGACCCCTCATGCAGTAAGCTTGGTACTGATCCGAATGGACAACAACGTACAACGGCCTGTCTATTACGTGAGCAAGTCGTTGCACAAGGCTGAGATTCGTTACCTTCCCTTAGAAAAGGCCATCTTTGCAATCGTCCAAGCCACACGAAAACTCCCCCATTATTTCCAGGCACACACAGTCGTTATGTTAACCCAACTCCCACTCAGGTCTATACTCCGAAGTGCCGATTACACAGGGAGAATTGCTAAGTGGAGGACCATTCTGGGCGCCTTCGACATCAAGTACATGCCTCGCACCGCTATAAAGGGCCAAATCCTCGCAGATCTAGTGGCTGAGTTTGCTGAACCCTCACCAGAAGAAGAGGAAGGAATGCCAAGCATGGATGAAAAATCGATTGGCGCAATCTCTCAGCAGGGGCCCACCTGTTGGAAAGTATACATCGACGGTGCAGCGAATCAAAGGGGCTCTAGGGTGGGACTCGTCCTTATTTTCCCCGAGGGTATTACGATTAAAAAATCACTGAGATTAGGCTTTCCGGCCATGAATAATGAGGCAGAATATAAAGTCCTGCTAGACGGAATGTCTATGGTCGAGAAACTGGGTAGGAAATCCATAAACATGTTCTCGAACTCAAGACTTATTGTAGGTCAAGTAAATAGGGAATTGGAGGCAAAGGATGAAAGAATGCAAGAGTACCTAGACCAAGCTAAATGCCTGCGGTCGCGTTTTGACCTTTTTAGCGTACTGCATGTATCCAGAAGCGAAAACACCCATGTTGATTCGCTTGCCACGCTGGCCACCTCTTCGACTCAATGTTTACCTGGGGTTATACTTGTGGAAGACATAAGCCCTCAATGGTGAAGGCCGAGATGATACATGTCCACAGCGTCAGAGCGGGGCCTAGCTAGATGGACCCTTTAGTACAATTTTAGAAGGAGGATGCCTTACCTGAAGAGAAGAGCGAAGCCGACAAGATTAGAAGAAAGGCTCTTCGGTTCTGGCTATCCGAGGACCTGAAACTGTATAAACGCTCGTTTTCAAGACCATACCTGCTCTGCGTGCACCCTAACGCCACAAAACTTATTCTGACGGAGTTGCATGAAGGGATTTGCGAAAGCCATACAGGGGGTAAGTCCTTATCCTATAGGGCCATAACCCAAGGGTACTGGTGGTCAAACATGCAGAAAGAGGCACACGAATACGTGAAGAAGTGCGACCAATGCCAGAGGTTTGCATCGAATATACATCAACCGGGGGGAATTCTCAATCCACTGTCTAGCCCGTGGTCGTTTGCTCAGTAGGGCTTGGATATCGTCAGGCCATTTGCTAAAGCGGTAGGGAACAAGATGTATCTGCTCGTCGGCACTTATTACTTCACCAAATGAGTCGAATTCGAACCACTAGTAAATATCAAAGACGTGGATGCTAAGAGGTTTTTCTGAAAAACATTGTCACCAGGTTCAGGGTCCCTTATACCCTAATCTCGGACAACGGTCTTCAGTTGGATAGTAAGGCTTTCAGAAGGTACTACAGTGAGTTGGGAATTGCAAATAGATACTCCATACTGGCTTACCCCCAGGGGAACAGGTAGGATGAAGCCATTAACAAGGTTATAATAACGGGCTGAAGAAGAGGTTAGACGACGCAAATGGAAGGTGGGTGGAAGAGCTACCGCATATCCTATGGACGTATCAAACCACACCCCACAGGGGAGACCCCTTTTTCGATGACCTATAGGGCCGAGGTGTTATTCCACTAGAAACAAACTTTTTGACACTAAAACCCAGCTTAATCTGCCCTAATGGCAACAATGAGCTACTGGAAAGGAGTTTAGACCTTATCGAGGAAAGAAGGGAAAGGGCAATGGTCCAGCTCGCCTAATACCAACACAAGCTTAAGCAAGATTATGACGCCAAGGTAAAGCTAAGGCCACTAGTACCTAGGGACCTGGTGTTAAAAAAAGTTCTGGGCACTGCAAAAAATCTTGCGTGGGGAAAGCTCGAACCAAATTGGGAAGGGCCATATCGTATTAGTTCGGTGGCCGGCATAAGCGTCTACTTTTTAGAGGATTTGGATAAGTATGAAGTACCACGTCCTTGGAATGTAAACAACCTGAAAAGGCATTATTATTAATGAAAGCTCCTACTCTTCATATACTCTTCAATTGGAAAAAGCCTTAGTGTTATCTACTATGCATTTTTATCTAAGTGTTAAATAGAACCCAGTTCCTGTGTGGCTCCTCGGACCACAAGCTTAGGGGAAATTAACCACTACACATCTTTATCGAAGTGTTGAACAAAACCCAGGTCCTGCGTGGCTCCTCAAACCACAGGCTTAGGGGAAATTAACCACCACGCATTTTTATCTAAGTGTTAAATAGAACCCAGGTCTTGCATGGTTCCTCGGACCACAAACTTGGGGAAATTAACCACTACGCATCTTTATCTAAGTGTTAAACAGAATCTAGGTCCTGCGTAACCCCTCGGACCACAGGCTTGTGGGAAATTAATCACTACGCATTTTTATCTAAGTGTTAAATAGAACCTAGGTCCTGCGTGGCTCATCAAACCACAGGCTTGGGGAAATTAACCACTACGCATCTTTATCGAAGTTTGAACAGAACCCAGGTTCTGCATGGCTCCTCAGACCATAGGCTTGGGGGATATTAACCACCACGTATTTTTATCTAAGTGTTAAACAGAACCTAGGTCCTGCGTGGCTCCTCGGACCATAGGTTTAAGGGAAATTAACCACTACGCATCTTTATCTAAGTGTTAAATAGAACCCAGGTCCTGCGTGGCCCCTCGAACCACAGGCTTGGGGGAAATTAACCACTACGCATATTTATCTAAGTGTTAAACAAAACTCAGGTCCTGCGTGGCTCCTTAGAACATAGGCTTGGAGGAAAGTAACCATTACGCATCTTTATCTAAGTGTTAAATAGAACCTAGGTCCTGCGTGGCCCTTCGGATCACAGGCTTAGGGGAAATTAACTACTACGCATTTTTATCTAAGTGTTAAACAAAACTCGAGTCTTGCGTGGCTCTCGGACCACAGGCTTGGGGGAAATTAACCACTACGCATCTTTATCTAAGTGTTGAATAGAACCAAGGTCCTGCGTGGCTCCTCAGACCATAGGCTTAGGGGAAATTAACCACTCAGAAAGGATGCAAAGTCATGGGAGAAGAGTCTTTTTCTCTGATTCGTACTTAGTCGTATTACTTAAACTGCAAATAATGAATTATCATTGGAAATCTAACAACACAGTCAAAATTCATTCACAATGAAAGTAAAAGTTGAAGCAGAAAAAATAAAAGTTCAAAGAAGAAGAAATTATATCATTCATTAAGCTCCAAAAGGTGTTATCTTACAAGCATTAACAAAAGCCAAGGAAATGGAACGCAAAACAAAACAACTACAAAAGAAACCCTACACTAAAGTCCTAGGCTTTATCTCGGGTTGAACTTTTTGCAGGGCCATCAGCCTCGGGATGATCATCTCCTGCTTTGGATTTAGGGCCGACATCCTTGGCTCGCACAACAACGTCTCTAATTGTGAGGGTGTGCTCAGGTGACTTGCTTTTGGCTGGTGGCTATGCCTTCTCGTCCGCCCTTTTCCCTTCAGGAATGATGGAATTGGGAACGGTGGTCGGCGCAGAAGGGAGCTCCTCAAGATGATCCGAACCAGGAATCTCATGAATATCCTCAAGGAAAAAGATATTCTCGATCCTCCTAAGCTCGAAGTCTATAGGAACTGCTGCCTAGTCCATGGCTACTCCCCAGGACTCGATGACGTAGTCCCTGCAAACCACAGCCACCTCCTCGGTCAGCTTGGCTTTAGTGTCCTTCACCCTACGCTCATAAGAGGCTGCAGTCAGCCACCTCCCTGGCCAAACTGGCCGCCTCCTTCGCCTGTTGCAGCTATGCCTTAAGGTCCGAGACCATTTGGTTCTCGGTTGCAATGTTTATTTCTGTTAAATGAAGCTGCTGGTGCATGTCCTCGGCCTGCCTCGTTGTGGTCTTAAGGCCCGCCTCAGCTCTATCCCGGGCCTTAATAGCCTCTTTAAGCTTCTCACTTAGGCACTCTTTTTCCAGCCTAAGAACACCCACAGCTTTCTCCGCGGCAAGGCGGGACTGAACCTCAGCATTCACCTCCTCTCGGAAATTCTTCACTCTCTCCTCAACCACGAATATTTGCTGGGTAACCTGCATAGAAGTAATGGAAGAATCATTAAGACGAAAACAACAAGTAGACGAGCATAGAATAAGGAACATGAACAAGGGAGAATCTTCGTTTTACCATAGCAAGGTCTCTCTTCAACGACATGAAAAGGTCCGGTTGTCTAGTGGTTCGGAGCTCGTCCATGTCGCGGGGCAAAAGGAGGGGCTGCTGCTAGGCCTTGGTGAGATACGACACCTATCCCTACTAGGACTCCCAAAGTGTTGCATCCTATGGGATGGGAGCGCCATCCAATTCCAGCCAGGGAGACTAGGTGCGCTGCTCCCCCCTAAGGGCAGCCTCATCTCGGCTGTCAATGGACTTCGTCCTCTAATCCTTGGGCTTTTTGCTTTTTTTTTGCTATTTGGCCTTTTGGGGGCCAACCTCGCCTTCCTTCAATTCTTCGACTGGCCTTTTCCACCTCAGGTTTGGAATGGGCTATAGTCAGTGGAAAGAGGAGGAAGAGGAGGAAGGGTGGCAAGAACTTGCTCCTTAGGGGCATCCTTGGAGGATTTCCCTTTGTTCCTGTTGGGCATAAGGCCCCTCAGACCGGATCTTGGCTTTAAATCCATGCCTTCGTCCTCAATTTCTTGACTTGTGTCAATCTGAGCAACTAGTAGTTCAGGGAAGTGAGCCACCAAGAAGCGATCAAGATCCAAGCCGGAATTTGAAAGCTCTACGAGCTTTGTTGATACCTCACCCTCCTCGTTGAAGTGGAAATGATCGATTTCGGCTTTAAGGGATGAGTGCGATGAGTCAATTCCCTCCCTTGGAATGGCTACCTCCTGGGGAGCACATTGAGCAGGCGGTTGGACTGGTGGTAAGTCTCTTTGAGCTAGGAAGCTTGTCTTAGAAATGTCAATGTGGGCTAATCGGGGACTCCCAACCTTATCGCCTGGCCCACGTCCAGAAGGCGAGAGAAAGAGGCTCGTAGTCCAAGATGAGATAAGCAGCCCACAATTGCCCGTCCTCGCTCTCAAAAATCTCAGACCATAAGAGGTAGTTAAGAGCTTGGACGTTGACCAGACTAATCCTCGGAGTAGTGTGCACTTTATCTGTAAAACATCCAAAGGAAGGGTTATTTCAGTCCGACAAAGAAAACAATCAAAACCGAGACCAAAACAAGTGAAAGGAAACTCAAAACTAAGATCCCTGCTGGGGGACTTGATCCTAGAGTGCCCCACCTGGTGCTCCCGCCCTAACTGGGTAGCGAAGACCGTCGTGCCATGCTCTGGAGACAATCAAATAATCGTCCTTCAAGCCTTTGTTGGACTTGGGAAGGTAAGAAATCAGCCTCATCTCGTCGGACCTGGATTTCAGGTAATACAACTCTGAAAGGCAATGGCACTCGTACAAGTGAACAACATCGTGCCATGAGAGGCCGAGGTTCATCTGTTCGTTCAGAGCGTCTACGCACCCTAGAGTCCAAAACATGTTAGCGGTGCACTAGTGGGGGGCCAACCTATGGCCGCGCAAGTAATCCCTAGTTATCCTACCTATAGGGATCGTCATCCCTCCTTCTACGAAAGCGATCATTGGAATGATGACCTGCCCCGTTTCTCTCTTGGTTAGGATTTGGTCCGAAGAGCAATATTCTAGACCCACTCCTTGTAGGATATGGTACTTGGCCCCAAAGCCTTCCATGCCGGCCGGAGAATCTACTAAATTCCTAAATTTACCCATCCTACTAACCCTAAAGGGCACGAAGAAAGGTTCACAAACGAAAGGAGGCCAAGGAGAACAACAACGAAGGGGAGTAAAGGGATATAGGGAAGCGAACACTTACAGGAAGCGCGAGTTCTAAATCTCTTAAACTTTCAAAGGATCCGCCGGGAATCCTTACAGGAATGGCTATGGATTCTGAGTATTTCACGAGAGAAAATGCTGGAGTGCTCTGGAACGCTTGAGTGTCTTTTCTAAAAAAGGGAAAGTAATCTCCCTCAGGAGCCTTATATAGTGAGGAAAAATGAACGGGATTACTCCTTCCCAAAGTCTAGAGGAACATCTACCATTGATTAAGCGTCCCACCGTTGGATGCGAGGGGTCATAGAGTCACCTGATGCAATTAATGGTGCCTCGTGGGCTACGAAACGGCAGTAGCAATAATGAGGCACGTGAGACGGTACTCCCACACGCGTGAATCAAGAAGTTGTGATAATCTATCCATTAAATATCAATATTCCACCTTTTTCTTCTCGAGTAAGAGGGAAAAACTGGAATTTTAAAGGGCTATTGTAGGGGCAAAGGCCCAAAATCATATAATAGGCCTTGGGCCCTATACGGGAAGATCTTCCATATCCAAGGAGAAGAAGTCGGTGCCAAAAGGGCTCCTAGCCCAATTTCCATGGATGGGGAGACATTTAAAAGGCGGTCCGAGGAGAAATGCCTCCTCAGACGTGATGAGTATGGCACAAACATGCACTCTGTCTACTAGAAGGACCCACCCCAACAGACACTAGTAGCAGGGGTGAGTCCTATAGACCCGTAGGAAAGAAGGAAACATAAGGTGTCCAAGGATAGGCTGCAGTTGCTACATTAAATGCGTTGCAGCTACTTTTCTGGCTGTATTAATGTGGGAAAGACCTATGAACAGTGCTGCCTTGGCTACCACAACTCATAGAAGGCTAGAAGGGGGTGTCGGATGGGACAAGCACTCAAGTAAAGGTCCAGATAATCAACAAGTGTAAGGCTACGATGGCTTTAAGAAGACTATATAAGAAAGGGAGTCCTCATGAGGAAAGGGGACAGAGGGAGAAAAAGAAGAACAGAGGAACAATACATACAACTGTAATCTTCGAACAGGGACCAGCATACGTTCACTTCATCTCTTCGGACTGAGGATCTATGGATACCTACATGCATCACCCGTCTTCAATTGTAGTATAGCCCAATATTAACCAGTGTCCACTTTGCTAAAACCTAGTTCTATAGCCCACTCTCTACAAATTCATTGCTTCTAGGCTCCTTGGACCAAGACTCCATACCTGTTGGGCTGGGACTCCAAATTGTGACCCTACAGGTACTATTTATGGGTCATACTGTACTATTTCAGCTAACTATTACTTTTATTTAGAGTACTTTTAGCAAAAAATTTTTAATTTTAACAGAATAAGTAGATCTCAAACGGACCCGTAGTCTAGTATTAATATACTTTCTATTATATACTATACGCAATAAAACCAAATGTGGGATTGGGGCCATGGTCCACCCTCCCCCACAAAATTTGACACCAAAATTAAGAGTTAGGTCTCCCAAAAAGTAAGAAATCCACCTTTTTCATAGAAAGGAATTAGCTAGCTAGCTCAGTAGTCTCTAAAAACTAATTTTCTAAATGGCCTCTTAGAAAAAGTTTAATAAAAACAATTATCCATGTACTGTCATTTTAGCTTTTTCCTAGCATTTTCACTGGTGGTGGTGACAATTTAGCTTGCAATAACTTAAAAAGTTATTTTATCTATTTTAACACCTCATTAAAAATTCAACTAATTTTTTACCACTTCATTTAAATTTTCTTTATTTTATATTTTTATTCTCTCTCTCTCTCTCAAGCAAGAGCAACCAACAAATTCTCACCTCTTACTTCTCAACCTAGAAACCCACACACCCACTGCTACCCACCACCATTAAAAAAAAATAAAAATAAAAAACCATAACCCACTATCTATGAAACCCACTCAACCCCCAACCTCTCGACCATCACCATAGCCAAAACAACCACTGCCATTGTCACCATCACCCACAACTGCATCCCCTAACCACCAAAATCACAACTACATCACAAACCCAAAACAAAATTTCAACTTTTAGAGATTTTGTGCGTCACAAACCCAAAAAAAACCAGAACCCACTATCTATGAAACCCACTCAACCCCCAACCACTCAACCACCACCACAGCCAAAACAACCACTGCCATCGTCACCATCACCCACAACTAGCAACCCCCAACCACCAAAATCACAACTACATCACAAACCCAAAACAAAATTTCAACTCTTAGAGATTTCGCGCGTCCTTATACCTTTATAAGGTCAAAGAAAAAGAGGGAGAGGGTTTGTTTTATTTGAGAGGGAGAAGAGGTAGGCGCTGGGCGATAGAAGTTTTTTATTTTATTTTTTTGTTTATTTTTTATCACTTGTAGCTGTAGTGAACTGCTATCTCTAACAGTTAACTATAGCAAGTTGGTAAAAAATTATAGGTTTACCACCACCAATGTAGCATTTTTCTTGTTGTTGGTATTTTTGGTGCTAAAATGCTATTTTAGCACCACCGACATGAATGCCCTTATTTGGTGAGTTATAGGTATTGAGTTTAAGTGGTGAGTTTTTAACACTTAGAGAAATAATTGTTATTTGAGACTACATTTTTATTTTTTGGGTTAAATTTCTAATTGTTGGTCAATGTTTGAAATTTTAAATAAAAATCTTAAATGGATGAGATCTAATGTTAAGAGTGATAGTACACACACAAATAAAATTATGTGATTTTTTCCCCTTAAATCTATACCAAATTCAAAATTTTGTGCACACATCAAAGTTTATAAAGATGATAAAATCTTTTAAAAACTTAAAAAAAAAAAAAAAAAAATTATGTGTGTATGTGTACCTTTGAGTTTAGACATCTCATTATTAATGCATCAATATGATATTCCTCCCCCACCTAAAACCAATCCAAAATTTCTATCTCCTCACCTGACTAGACTATTGTACTATTGTAGTATTAAGTTAATCAGTGCCTTTCATCCAATAAAAAAAAATAATAATAAAAATAAAAAGTTAATCGGTGTCTATCTATAGGGCCCACTTGTATAATGCTTTTTATTTTATTTTTTTGCCATTTTAGAAATATAAATATATAATACCTGTCTTAGAGTATTCGCATCAATGTAGCTATTTTTATATTTCAGAAAATAAATAGCTAAAAACTCAAAAAAACTCACACATCAGTCTCATCAAACTAGTCCAAAATAATTAGTGAGTCAAGTGACATGCCTCTTGTGGCGAGCGAGCAACTTTACTCTTCAGAGGAAAAAGAATCTCTCTCTCTCTCTCTCTCTCTCTCTCTCTCTCTCTCTCTCTCTCTCTCTCTCTCTCTCTCTCTCTCTCTCTCTCTCTCTCTCTCTCTCTCTCTCTCTCTCTCTCTCTCTCTCTCTGTAGTGGAAAACACAATGGCTAATTTTTGTTTTTGGTTTGGGTAAGCAAATTTGGTCGTGGTCTTGGGGGTGGTGGTGGTGGTTGTGTTTTTGTTTGGAGTTTTGTTGTCTTTGATGGTGATTGTCTTTGGGTTTTACCTTGGGTTGGCAGTGGTGTTGTCTTTGGTAGTGGTTTGCAGTGGTGGTTGGCTATGGTGTGGTGGTGGTGGTTGTATGCCTGTATATGTTGAAAGGGGAGAAAAATAATTTTTAAAATGAAAAAAAAAAAAAAAAAAAAATAGAGTATTGAGTCTTATGCGTGTCCGTAAAAAAAACATGGATAGTTTAAATTATAAAAAGTAGATTTTTTGATTTAGTTTAGCTAAAAATCTGATAAGACTGATGTAAATGCTCTCAACAAGGTATCAGAGCTAAGGTTTTGAACCCTACCATCATCATTCTCTTTCCCTTTTTTTTCAACAATCTTCCTTGTAGTGCCGCCCTCTTGATGTCCATCCACAAGCATTCATGCAACACCTATCTCAAATCTCTACCTTCTGAGCATCTTTTTAAGTCACTAAATACAATCGAAAAACTTCCTTTCTTGAAGTTTAATCCCTGCATAAGCATAACTTGCACAAGCACAAAATAAAAAAATAAAAAAATAAAAAATAATGCTTCTTTTTGCTCCCAAAGCATACGTAAGTCTTAGATTAATTGATAAATTACTAATATTTAATATTTTTAAATGTGAGGTAGAATTGAAACAAGAATCGAACTTAAGATCTTCTGTTTTGATACTATAATTTATTACCAATTGTCCAAAAGTTTAAACTACTAAGAAACTATGAATTTAATTATTTAACTATAATTCTAATGTTAACTATAAGTAGGTAAAGGATAAAGGAATAAGGCATAGGCATGTAGTAAATATAATCATCTTTTATGTATCTTTAGCATCAAAAGAGGCTAATGTACCATCTCCAGGCTATCTCCAGGCTGTTGAAGATGCTAAGGCATGGTATTATGATATCTGGAATAGGACAAATAAATTAAAGCATCATGCATAAGAAATTTATTATGCTTTATATCGCATTTTTTTAATGAAGGGTATAATTTGAAATTTCTAATATTACAGTGTTTAATTTGAAACTAAACTTAAATTATGGTATTTTAAATGTAATTGACCTAAAATTAAAAAAAAAAAAATTACTTCTTGAAAAAGAAAATTCCCAAAAGGGCCTTATTTTCCTTGTTTTGGTCGAACAAAGGTTCTAATTTGGAGCCTTTTTGGCCCGCTGGCCTAATTTAAACTAACTTGAGCCTCAAATTTTAATCCACTCTTAAATATAGCCAGTACTTGGATTGGATTATTGCCTATACTTCTTCTTAGTAGGAAAAAAGAATAAAAATTTTAACCTCCATGGATGTACAATTCTTGCGGTATTTGACGTGATATAAGGAAAAGTACGTCTGATTTTGCAAAAATATGGCATTTGTTTCTGTTATGAGTATGAATACTTTTTTGCCCTGTAGGTCCACAGCCATTATATTTCTGCACGTTAAAAAAGGCCCAAAATAATATATATGATTTTTTATGGGGAAAAAAAAAAAAAATATATATATATATATATATATATATGCTTTAAACATAGCAAATGTAACATGACTATCTATATAATATCTAAAAAAGTAAAGTGTAGCATTTATTTTTGCTTGGTTCCTTTTGAGCTACATTAGTGTAGTGTAGCATTCCGGTCCATTTCATTCCATTCGGTCAACTTCAGTCTATTCAGTTTACTTTAGTCCATTTGGTCAATTCAGTCTATTTTGGACTAATTGGACCTTAGATTAATTTTTTTTTTCTTCATTTTTGGGTTGAAAAGTATGAAATCTTATTCCATTTTAACCAAACTTTTAGTTTTGGGATAAAAAATGCAAACAAAATAGGCATTAGAAATTAAAGATATAAGCCCTAAAAAGCAATAAAAATTATATGTATTCAAAATTTTACCTTAAAATTCTTTTTTTTTTTTCAAAGAAAGAAGAAAACAAGCATTTTGCATTAATTACTTAATGCTAAATCAACCTAAAGTACATGAGAAATGTCTGGTGGTAAATCTTCCATCCAGACTATTAAATCAAAAGACAAACTAGCTCATCTAGCAAGAGAGTGAGCAGAATTATTCCCAGCTCTGCTAATAAGTCGTTTAATGGCAGTTCCATCTATCACTTTATTGTGAAAGACCGTATTGGCCGGTTCTACCATAAGTACCTCCATATTGCATTGAACTTTGGGGCACCCTTGGGGTAATGCACCTGCCGCCATAGCTAATCGAGTAGCTCTAGAAGCATGTGTACGCCTCAAAGGGTCCAATATACATACCCCCTTGGACCTTTAAATAACAGTCAAACCGACTTTGTGAATATGAAACATTTTCGCAGAGAAAACATAAAACATATATTAGACATTCACAAAATAGAAAAGGATTTCATATAAATTTTAAATCCATTGGATTTCATTTTTTTTATTTTTTTACTAGTTAGACAAAAACTGACAAATATTGGGAAAGACTTATACAATGAAAGTGAGAAGCCATGAATTTTGAGTCCTTGACCAAATGACCGAAGCTGGACAAAGAGTGAGTTGGACTTTGAAGCTCTCTTATCACATTAGCTTTTCAAGCACCGCACGATGAAGGGAGGGGAATTCTTTGGGACAAGGATGCTAGGACTAGACACTCAATACCTGCTGCATCTATACCTTTAAAAGTTGCACTATCAAAATTGATTTTGCAAAAATCAGTAACCGGAGGTTTCCAATGAGCAAAATCATGTATTGTTGTTAAATGCAAAATACATGATTTATTCCATTACATAAAATTTATAAAAATAAAATAAAATAAAATACTTTTAAAAAACATATGCACTATTCAACCTACAAATTTTACAATATTATATTCTTATAAAATAATCATATTACATTTTCCAGTATATCGTATGACTTTGTGACTAGTCTATATCTATATTATTATATATCTAAAAACTGAGACGTAGAATTTAATGTTGCTATATTCCTGTTGAGACACCTCATTAGCCATGTCAAATATTTTTTTATAATTTCCTTTATGATTTTTCTATTAATGCACTCCATTACTATTCAACATGTTACTATTCATTTGTTTTTAATGCAAATATTTGACTATTTAGCTACCCAAATTGATTTCAACTTTTCATTTTCTTCTTTCTAATTTCAAGTAATTGTTAAAATTGAATAATTCATTATCATTTGGTCTATATCTATATATATATATATATATATATATATCTAAAAGTTGAGGCGTAGAATTTAATGTTGCTGTATTCCTGTTAAGACACCTCATCAGCCATGTCATCCTTTTTTCTTTTTCTTTTTTTTACTTTCCTTTATGATTTTTCTATTTTATTTTATATAAAATAATTAAATATAGTTAATGGACAAACCTATTAATGCACTCCATTACTATTCAACATGTTACTCTTTATTTGTTTTAAATACAACTATTTGACTATTCAACTACCCAAATTGATTTCAAATATTCATTTTCTTTTTTCTAATTTCAAGTAATTGTTAAAATTGAATAATTCATTATCATTTAGTGGATATATGTACATGTTTACTATTCATTACAAACGTTACTATTCATTAGATGCAAATTTTTAACTATATTCAACTATCCAAATTGATTTCAACTTTTCGTTTTCTTCTTTCTAATTTTAAGTAATTGAATATTTAAAATTTTCATCTTCCTATTTTAAAAAGGATAAAGTTTAGCTACAAAATTAGTTATAGCCTTAACCTACAAACTTACTTAATATCTTTTTATTGGATGTGAATTTTGACAAATCCACCATTGGATTACATCTTCTTCTTATATCTTCCATGCTTGCAAAATTTCAAGAAAATTAAAGATCAATAGCTATGTCATCAATAAATTTTTTAAATTGCAAGTTTTTATAATTTAAAATTATGCACAAAATATAAGCTTATAGATCATATAGTAAATGATATCTGATTGACACAAAATTTAACATGTGTATTAAGGGCATAAAAAACATGCAATTCAACGGTTATATTTTCAAAATATGTTGTAGTATTTATTTTATTGAGTGAGTTTTTAGCCTTAAGCTACAACCAATTTTGTAGCTAAACATTGTCCTTCTAAAAAAAAAAAAAACTCTTCTTCTCTTCCTCCAACCTTCCCCCTCCCTCTTTGCCTCTTTATCTCCCTACTACTCTTTACTTTACCGTTAAACTTTCTTCATCATTTTCTTTTTTTTTTTTTTTTTTTTTTTTGGTAAACAAAAAAAAAACATTTTCTCTTTCTTATATTTTAACTTTTCTTTACTCTATCTTATTTTGTATAAATTTGATATCATTTATTCGATTCAATCCATATTTTTTTCCACACAAAAATTGTGAGTACTCTCTCTCTCTCGCGCTTGATTTTTGTTCTTTCTTATAACTCTAATTTAGGTTGATGGTTTTTTTATTTAATTTTTCAGTGTTGTATTTTTAAAATTTCCTATCACCAATCACTCTTATAGCCTTGGTTGAATTTTGGTTTGGGTTAATATGTAGTTTTTTTTTTTTTTTAATAGAAATTTGAGTTTATATCAAAACAAAATATACATGGCTACGAATTTGAATGTGACTACCAATGGACTTCCACTGAACAGAGATGTTTTCACAATGTTTTTAGTTTCATATATTTCTTTGGTAATGTGAATTTGAGAAAGAGAAAAGGGTAGACAAAGGATGTATGGTCTTTCATAATCCCCTATATCTTGAAGAAAGTGGAGGGCCTATTAGTCTCCCTTCTATTGGAAGTCTAGAATTTTGTATAGAAAGTCTTTTGCTATAAGTTCCTTGACTTTTTGCTCTTTTGTAATCACTCTATAGTCTATACTGTGACAAAAAGTGAATAAAATTTTTTTATTTGTAGAGTATCAAAAAAGTAATATATATATATATATATATATATATTCAGGATAGTAATTTTGTATTGTTGCATCCCAAGTGTTTGGTAAAATTTCTTTTAGAAATCTTATATGTTTTTCTCAAATCTATTTGTTATTTTTATTTTGGTCATTTTATTACAAATAATTATCATCTCCACCATCAAATTTTTAGTTAATTTAAACTTTCTTGTTAAGCTTTTACTTTGCTTAGTTGATCATCTTTACTAAAAATGCCAAAAAGAGAACAAGATAAAATATAATTTACTTTATAGCATCATTATGCTATTAATGTTTTTATGTATAGATACTTAAGGAAATTTTTCTTTTTACATTTTATTTTATTTTATATTTCCACTTTATAATATATGATTTATTTATAATGATCTATTGCATAGTTATCTTTATTTACTTTTTCACTTAGTTTCAACTGTGAGGAAGAAAGAGACATGGATCTATGTGTAGGTTTTTAGACCCCTTAAACACAAGTTAATTAACCTAGTTATTTAGCTAAGTGATTACTTAGTCAAATTATTCAGATCTAGGTTAACACAAATATATTATATCATATAAAGCAACAGAAAATAAATAACACAAAGATATGATGACCCAGGAAAACCAAACTAGTAAAAAACCTGGGGAGGATTTAACCTAACTATTCTCAAGATAAAACAGATCTACTATGAAAGAATTGAAGTTTACACAATAGCAACTTAGACTACTAACATCCTATTACTACTTTGAGTAGAAAACTTACTACCACGACCACGTGATAGCTCCGAGTCCACGAACTACTTCTTTCTTGGATTCACAACAAGTACAAGCACTCCCGCTTGTGTATCTTTAAGCTCTTAATGCAGCAACTGAATGATCATCAAGCTCTTGACATAATCTTGATTCTTGATAACCTTAAGTATATGTGAAGACAAACACCTCTAAATCTCGCAAGAGATACACATACACAGTATAAACAACAACATAAAAATGTGGCTAGGGTTTTCCCTTTTATACTTAAGGCAAAACATAAAACCCTACACGTCAAACGGGCTTGGGCTGAGTTGGAAAATTCTATAGCAAAATAATCTGCACGAGCTTCGATCGATCAGGTCTAATTCTCGATCGATCGAGTCAGACTAATTTACACAATAGATCATGCAATACATTCGATTCCAACTTTGCACATAAACATACTTTGAGCAAGTCTAAAACAAGACTAAACGTTTTGATCACAATTTTCCAACATTACAAAATGAAGTTCTAATACATTTAAACATAAAGTCTTAGAACCCAACACTATGCTTTTGAAAAAAAATGTATCTATAAAAGTTAAATCGTATACATCTATATAGTGATAAACAAAGTATACATAGTTACAACTTGGTCTAATAGTTCTCACACTATCAAATATTTTTTTAAATAAATTTATTGCATCGTGTTTTTACACATATCTCACTATATATAATACCTAACTACAAAATATATTTTGTTACACTATAAAAAAAATTTAATTCAAAACAAAATTTCAAATAAAACATATTGAATTTTTAATAATATACAATCTAATATATTAATTCAATAATTATCTAATAAAATATAACCATATCATATTTTCCCACGCATCACGCAGGTCTGCGATTAGTTTAAATAATTCCCAACCAATTTTTTACAACTTGTAGCAATAATGTTATAACTTAGGTTATCTAAGAATTAAAATTTTACCTTAATCAGAATTAACTTTATTCAAGTTTATTGTAAAATATTCGAGTTTATTGTCCTTAGAGGACCCTTGGAAAATTGTTAAGATGCTCATAATTTATATGTTGTAAAATGAAAAGGCAAAAATGTACATTCAAATTTTCAAATAACAAAAATAACATGGACTAGTTAACTAATATTTCATTAAGAAAAAATAAAATAAAACAATACTAATAGCTTATTGAGAACAGCTAAAGGTTTTTATATTATCATTGATCTTTATTTATTGGGTAACTGGATGTGTTAATTATTCCAAATGTATTTATCATAAGATTTCATCCACAGGAGTGGCAATCAATGGAGCCACCAGGTTTGAAAATAAGATGGTATCCCCGTATGTATGTAGGTGTCGGTAATAGGCCTGTCGTTGGGCTATCAAATCTTCTTTTTCAACATATGTAGTTGTGGACGGACAACTCTATATGACTCAAAGCAACCACATCGGCATGTGTAAAGTCTTTTAAAATAGAAAAAGGTACTCATTTTACATATTTTGACCCCAAAAAACACCCACATTAGTGGGTGTAAAATTGTGTATTTATGCACAATTGCTACAGTAACCGTGCATATATGCACAGTTACTGTAACTCATCCATTTATTATTTTATTAATTTTTTCTCTCTCTTGTCTTTGGTTGCTCCCCTTTTTCTCATTTTTTCTCTCTCTTGTCTCTGCTTCTTTTTCCTTCTCTCTTCTCCTTCTGGCTCCAATCCTCGCCATCCTCGTCACCGGCCTCACCGAGTTCGGCCTCGCCATCCTCATCACCAGCCTCACTAACTCTGGCCTCATCGTCCTTGTCACCAGCACCACTAGCTTCGTCAGAACCCATGTCTCCATGGCCTTGAAGCGACGAGGCGACACGATTTTAGGTCTCGATGTAAGTTCAAAAACGTGTACCAAAACACTTTTGAACGTTTAGACCCCCAAAAATTAACTTAACCAAATCAAGCAATATGTCAAACAACAAGTGTGCGGAAACTTAACACATGCTGTAATATGAAATTGGTTAAACAACTATCTAAGCCATAACAAAATAAAACCACATCAAATAAAGTAAAGGCAAAGATAGAGAGGAAGGAAGATGCAAACACAAAGATAACACCCGATGTGTTATCGAAGAGGAAACCGAAGTCCTCGGCGAAAAACCTCTCCGCCGCCCTCCAAGCGGTAATCAATCCACTAGAAAATACAGTTGGGATACAAGGACAGCAATAGACCCTCCAAGCCTAATCTACCCAGTGCACCTAAGCCCTCCAAGCTTCTTGCTCCAACGAGGTTGCGCCGAACCTTTTTCTTTTCTAGCTTCCCGGATTCCGCTACTACACCGTAGCATCAACCAATGAAGATTGGCTCATTCCTAACTGCTTCCCAGAACTCCAAACGACTGTCTCACAGAGATGATAATGGTGAGAACCAGGTTTGGTATAATGCCTCTCAAGGATTTGACAATGGAGAGGAAGAGAGTTGAGGAATATGATGAGACTCTAAGGTAGGGATTGTGTGTGAAACAATCTTGTTTTTCTTTAGGGTTTCTCTCTCAAAATTCTCTCTGGAAGCTCTCTTTCAATCGTGGGTTAAAGGGGTATTTATACTGGAGTGGAGAGGAATGTGAAACGTCAGGTTTTAGCAAAACAGGGGTGGCTCGCGGCTTGACCTCGCGGCTTGACCAAGTCGCGAGATCCAGTCGCGAGTTAACCGTATGGCCAGTTGTCCTGTTTTGTCCTGTAGTGCTCCAGCTAGCATGACTGTTCATCTTCCAGCATGCTTGGCACGTGTGCAGCTTCTGGCGGCTTGCAGCCGCGAGTCCACCCGCGAGTCCCAGCCGCGATTCTCTGTTTTCTTGCACACTCTTGAGCAATCTTCACTCTATCTCACTCACTACCCTTACAACAAACCCACCTAAATACAGGGTTACTAAATGCTGAATTACAAGCAAATTTGGCACGGAATATAAGTATTATTCAACCATCTAATTGGCTTTATTCCGTGCCAAATTTGCTTGTAATTCAGCATTTAGTAACCCTGTATTTAGGTGGGTTTGTTGTAAGGGTAGTGAGTGAGATAGAGTGAAGATTGCTCAAGACTGTGCAAGAAAACAGAGAGTCGCGGGTGGACTCGCGGCTGCAAGCCGCCAGAAGCTGCACACGTGCCAAGCATGCTAGAAGATGAACAGTCATGCTAGCTGGAGCACTACAGGACAAAACAGGACAACTGGCTATACGGTTAACTCGCGACTGGATCTCGCGACTTGGTCAAGCCGCGAGGTCAAGCCGCGAGCCACCCCTGTTTTGCTAAAACCTGACGTTTCACATTCCTCTCCACTCCAGTATAAATACCCCTTTAACCCACGATTAAAAGAGAGCTTCCAGAGAGAATTTTGAGAGAGAAACCCTAAAGAAAAACAAGATTGTTTCACACACAATCCCTACCTTAGAGTCTCATCATATTCCTCAACTCTCTTCCTCTCCATTGTCAAATCCTTGAGAGGCATTATACCAAACCTGGTTCTCACCATTATCATCTCTGTGAGACAGTCGTTTGGAGTTCTGGGAAGCAGTTAGGAAGGAGCCAATCTTCATTGGTTGATGCTACGGTGTAGTAGCGGAATCCGGGAAGCTAGAAAAGAAAAAGGTTCGGCGCAACCTCGTTGGAGCAAGAAGCTTGGAGGGCTTAGGTGCACTGGGTAGATTAGGCTTGGAGAGTCTATTGCTGTCATTGTATCCCAACTGTATTTTCTAGTGGATTGATTACCGCTTGGAGGGCGGCGAAGAGGTTTTTCGCCGAGGACTTCGGTTTCCTCTTCGAAAACACATCGGGTGTTATCTTTGTGTTTGCATCTTCCTTCCTCTCTATCTTTACCTTTACTTTATGTGCTGTGGTTTTATTTTGTTATGGCTTAGATAGTTGTTTAACCAATTTCATATTACAGCATGTGTTAAGTTTCCGCACACTTTTTGTTTGACATATTGCTTGATTTGGTTAAGTTAATTTTTGGGGGTCTAAACGTTCAAAAGTGTTTTGGTACACGTTTTTGAACTTACACTCGACAACTTCAATGGGTCTTGAATGGGTTTGTTCGCCGATCAGGGTGGGTGATGATGGTGGCTGGGTGTTTGGATTTAGTGGGTTTTAGGTTGAATGGGTTTGTTCGCCGATCGAGGTGGGTGATGATGGTAGCTGGGTGTTCTGATTGAGTGGGTTTCAGCTTAATGGTGGCTGGGTGATGATGATGGTGGTTGGGTCTAAGAGAGAGAGAGAGAGACAGTGAGAGAGAGAAAGAGAGGCAATGAGTGAGGAAATAATAAAAAAATGGTAAAAGAATGAATATTTTATTGAATAAATGTATAGAATTGATAGACTAATGTGGGTGTTTTATAAAAATAGATGTGTAAAATAGAAAAAGTAGGTTTTAGATGTGCAAATTTACAAAAATTTTGCATCCACTAATGTGGATGCTCTCACTGTGTTTTATCCTCCTACCTATTGACTATTGTGTTTGTCTTGTATTTTCAGCAATAGAATTTCTTGTACTAAGATCATGGTTATAGTACAAAGATACAGAAGAATCATGCACAATTGCATTGGTGTCAAATTTAATAGACCTCTAGCAAACCAAAAAAAAAAAATGGAAGTATTACCCCATGTGAAAACGCTATTTTGCTGTACTGCTGAGAAGGCTTTCTTTTTTTTTTTTTTTTTTTCCTGAATGAGTGAGTTTTATTAACAAAACTATAAACCAAACCTATGCACAATCTAATCATGAACTACCAGAACTTAAAAACAACAAAAAATTTAACTTAGTGCGATACACCAAACCTATGCACAATCTAATCATGAACTACCAGAACTTAAAAACAACAAAAAATTTAACTTAGTGCGATACAGGTAGCCTAATTCTTGTGGGTTTCTATTAGTTAAACTAGTAAAGTCTCTAACAGTTGAACAAAAGATCTAGAGTTTAATTTCTACCTACACCAAAAACTGATTGGTGTTTTGGTCTACTGATAAAAAGTACAATCATTAGAAGCAAATGCAATAGATTAAAACTCTACAAAATAAATATATATAAAAAAATTAAGCCTCCTTTCTAAAATATTGTTTAAGGACACTCTCTATGTACCACAAAAAACTCTGTTCTTAGATCGAATTCTTCAGGCCCTTTAAAAAAACTCAATCCAAGCGCAGTTCATATCTGTAGTTGCACAATTTTCCTGGTCCAAATCCTACTGATCAGGCCTTGGCCCAAGATGCAACACACAATAAATCTTTGTAGAGAATGGGTCAAAGAACTTAGCCTCAGTGAGCTTGGTCGGTCTGATGCATGGACAATGTTATTGCAGAAACAAAAACACAAGAATGGATATCCAGCAGAAGATTCTATTTCCTGGGTGCAGATAATTCTTTTTTTTTTTCGTCCTCCTCTTTGAGAGACTCCACTACATTATATAGGTCTCTCATTCTTATCTAAACCTTACACTTGTTGATCATCTAAGCCCCCACTTGAGCACCTGTCCTATCAGACACCCTTATCACTCCTTCGTGAGTTGCAGTGGCCAAGGTAGCACTGTTCAGGGGTCTTTTCCTCATTAATGCGGCTAAGAGAGTGGTTGTGACACATTTAATGTGGTGGTGGCAGCTTTCCATGAGATATTTTGGGTTTTATTCTTTTTTATATGCTTGGAGGATGAACTGCAATGGTTGGGGCGAGCTCTTGATCTGGACTTCGTAATGTCCGAGGAGGAGTTACTCCTCGGACAGGTTCTCTTTTACCGCAATTGGGCTTAAATAATGTTTGGGCTATGACTTCTCCTCGGACAGGATTCTTCTCGGACGGGCCCGTAGTTTAATTAGCCCATTATTTTAGGCCGGGCCCCATAATAGCCCCTCAAAACTCCGGTTTTTATCTCCTTCCGAGGAGAAAAGCGGGGTTTTGATGTTAGTGAAAGGGTGGAAATAATGAGGGCTTAGGGCGCGCGTGCGGGCAGTTACTTTGGACGCGCTACAATTTACGAGGCGCGGCCATTTACTCCCTAAGGCTTTATGTCTCCTTCATCCAACGGTGAGGCGTGGATCGGACGGCTAGTATTTTTTCTCGAATTTTTAGGCGGGAGTGATCTTTTCTCTCTCCTCCCGGCTATATAAGACGTCAGAGAGGTTCAGTTTTCTTTTTATCGGCATCTCATAAACTCCAGAGGATTCCGGAGAACTCCATCGAACTCCAGAGATCTACGAATACTTGCATCCGTTAAGCCTCCATAGCCGTTTTTCGTGAAGCGTCTCCTCCAAGAGAGATTTCCAGGCATCCTATTGAGCGTTTTGTGAAGGTATCAGTAAATTTCGTTCATTTCGCTGTTTCGATTCCCTTCTTGGATTTTACTTTTCTCCTCGGTCTTTATTTTCATTCCTCCAGTTCAGCTCAGATGGGTAGATTCAAAAAACTAGTAAATACTCCGGCCGCTATGGAGGCTTTTAGGGCAAAATACCACATTCCCCCGGGGGTGGGGCTGCAGTACTGTCCTCTTGAAGGAGTATTGACAAATAGAGGCGAGGGAGAAGTTTTCATCCCCATGATTTATTTCATAGAGGGAGGGATGACACTTCCCATGCGTAGGATTACAAGGGAATACCTGTTCAACCAAAGGTTGACGCCGCATCAGTGTGCCCCAAACATGTTCAAGATACTAGGCTATGTAGACGTCCTAGACGAGCGGATGAATCTAGGCCTTACCTAGCACGATGTGGTCCATCTGTACGAGTGTCACCACATCAAGAAAGGAGGGTATTATCTTAAATCCCGATCCGAGGTCGTTAGGTTGATCTCTTGTCTCCCAGTATCCAATAAGACCGTGAAGAAGGATTTCCTTATTGCTTCAGGGGAGTGGAGCGATGGTATTCATTGTCCAACTCGGGCAGGAGTCCCAAGTGTGGCGTCTTTAGGGCCAATCCTTTTCGGGAAAGGGTTTAGTATTGGGGGGTTATTTTTCTCGCTTTCTTTACAATTGGAAAATTTTGTGAACTAATCCTACTCCTCTTGGATGTTTGCAGATAAAGTTCATGTCACTCCTCGGCTAAGCCTCGTGAATGTGCCGGCGTTGAACTACCTTCTGAGGTCGGAAATTTACGCTACTGAGGACGGACAGTTACGTGCAGCTCATCTGGTTCTGGGCTATCAACCTCTAAGCCGCTCTTTCCAAGCTATTGGTCACGCCATAAGAGCTGGCAGTCCAAGGTTGGCTAGGATTGACGTGTCTAAGCCCGGGTTCCTAAATCGACGTGATCTTCCACCAGTCGTGCTACCTGGCGTTTGAGATCCTTTGCTAGCAGAGCAACTACCTCCGCCAGACGACCCTGACGTTGCTGTTCCGGTTGAAGGGGAAACCAAATCATCTCGTCTTTCCCTTGAGGAAGAGATAGACGAGTTTTGTTTTGAGGAGGAGGTTCAGCAAGCTCCCTTCATTGAGCTTTCGGATCCTGAAGGAGAGCAGGATCGACACTCCGCAGCTGGGGCTCCCTTAATCATAGCCTGCTCGGACGACCCTTCGGACGAAGAGATAGACCCCATGACCGGTAAGGGAAAAACTTTACGGGAGTTGATGGCCTCCCGAGGGAAAGGTCAATCATCAAAAGGTCAGTCATCAAAGGGACCAACTCAGTCACAGGCCCAGACCCTTCCTCCTGTGGTCCCTCAGGTTTCCTCGGACCTCGGCCTTAAGGTTAATCCGAACCTGAAGAAGAAAAGGCCGGTTGACGTTCCTGAGGAGGGTGAGGTGGTTGCCCAGCCGGCCAAGCAGCAAAAAACCACCCGGGCGCCAAGGAGCAGAAGGGGTGACTCCATGGAAAGTCGGGATGAGGAGAATCGTGCTGAGGTGCGCGCTACCCCGTGTACATGGAGCCCCAAGCTGGAGCTAGATGGGGTTGCTATCCCCTACAATGCGTCGGTCCGAGATTATAACCGGGGCCGAGCAGGGTACGTAGCTGATGCCTTGGAGCAACCCCTACTCCTTCCTCAGGATATGGAGGCCTACAGGCGGTTCTCTCAGCCCGAGATTTTCCTATCCCTCAAAAGGGATCTCACCATGGTAAGTGACCCTTTTACTATTTTATTAAATTAATTTATTTAACCCTGTTAAATTCTAAACCAGTCTTGTTTTATTCGCAGATTACTCAGCAGGTATTTGTGGCTGAGGAGTTTTGTCGTGATAATCGCAGTCGGGCTGAGGCTGAGACCCAGTCTTGGACGGAGATGGAGAAAGCCTTGGGGTCCCTCAAGTACGATCACCTTGAACTCACGGAGAAGTTCAAGGAGTCGGAGAAACGACGCAAGAGTGCAGAGGCCGGTTTAAAAAGTGCTGAGACCCAAGCGGAGGATCAGCGCAAAGAGCTGTATGTGACCCAGACCAACCTTGCCACCGAGAAGCTGGCAGTGCTAGATCTCAAGACTGCCCTACGAAAAGTCGAGGATGAGCTAAGGCGGGTCAAAGAAGAGGCCCAGCTGATCCGAGAGGCTGCAGAGGCTGAAAAGAAAGCTCATCATCAGCTCGGGGTCCAAGAAACGGAGGCCAGGCTATCCGAGGAGATCCCTGAGGTGTGTAGGGAATATTGCAGCATTTCATGGGCTCGCGCCCTTGATGCTGCAGGAATTCCTGCGGATTCGGCGCTGAGACTACCTAAGAACGTCTTCTACCCTCAGGAGATTCGAGAGAATCCTGATGGCATCCAAGCAGCTTCTGAGCAGGACTTGGCGGTGCCTGATGCCGTCCCCGTGCCTGACAAAGCGAAAGATCCCGCCGGGGACTCTATCTCCGAGGCTCCTCCTCCTCAGCCAGAGCAGAAGAAGGATCCTCCTGCTAAGGCTTAGCCCTTAGGCTTTTAATTTTTGTACTTCCCTCTTTTTTTTTTTGAATGAGAGTCGTCCTATTTTTGCGTTCTTTTGTAAGGATCTCTCTTTGTATTGACCTCGGAATATTAATATAGAATGTTTCCTTTGTTTTCTATGGATTTATGCTGGTACCATCTCTTTATTTAACGCTTGCAATGATATAAACGGTCGAGGTAAAAAGGATGCTGTGCAGCGAAGTTGAATGAGGGTTGCAACGATGCTAGACTGCGCGCACGCCTTAAAATGGTTTCCCTTAAGTAATAATTTCCCCTAAGTCTGTGGTCCGAGGAGCCATGCAGGACTTAGGTTCTGTTTAAAATTATGAATAGTTGCCATAAGTAATAATTTCCCCTAAGTCTGTGGTCCGAGGAGCCATGCAGGACTAGGTTCTGTTTAAAACTTGGATAAATTGTCATAAGTAATAATTTCCCCTAAGTCTGTGGTCCGAGGAGTCATGCAGGACTAGGTTCTGTTTAAAACTTGGATAAATTGTCATAAGTAATAATTTCCCCTAAGCCTGTGGTCCGAGGAGCCATGCAGGACTTAGGTTCTGTTTAAAACTATGAATAGTTGCCATAAGTAATAATTTCCCCTAAGTCTATGGTCCGATGAGCCATGCAGGACTTAGGTTCTGTTTAAAACTTGGATAAATTGTCATAAGTAATAATTTCCCCTAAGTCTGTGGTCCGAGGAGCCATGCAGGACTTAGGTTCTGTTTAAAACTATGAATAAGTTGTCATAAGTAATAATTTCCCCTAAGTTTGTGGTCCGAGGAGCCATGCAGGACTTAGGTTCTGTTTAAAACTTGGATAAATTGTCATAAGTAATAATTTCCCCTAAGTCTGTGGTCCGAGGAGCCATGCAGGACTTAGGTTCTGTTTAAAACTATGAATAAGTTGTCATAAGTAATAATTTCCCCTAAGTCTGTGGTCCGAGGAGCCATGCAGGACTTAGGTTCTGTTTAAAACTTGAATAAATTGTCATAAGTAATAATTTCCCCTAAGTCTGTGGTCCGAGGAGCCATGCAGGACTTAGGTTCTGTTTAAAACTATGAATAAGTTGCAAATAGACCGGTAGGCACAGGATAATCACGAAACAAAACATAGGCTAAGCCATTTTCATTAATAATAATATCTTCTGAGGTTATTTACATTCCATGGCCGAGGTACAGTTTTTTCATCCAAATCTTCTAAATAGTAAGCGCCTATCCCGGCCACGGATGTGATGCGATATGGTCCTTCCCAATTGGGCCCCAGCTTGCCCCAAGAGGGGTTTTTTGCGCTGCCGATAATCTTTCTCATTACGAGATCACCCGGACCCAAAGGTTGCAGTTTAACATTGGCATCATATCCTTGTCTTAGCTTCTGGTGATAATAGGCCATATGGATCGTTGCTTTTTCCCTTCTTTCCTCGGCTAGGTCTAGACTTCTTCCCAATAACTCGTCGTTAATGTTTGGGGTAAACGAGTTAGACCTCAGTGTGGGAAAGTTGTTCTCGATTGGGAGCACGGCTTCAGCCCCATAAGTCATCGAAAAGGGGGTCTCACCGGTTGACCGTCGCGGCGTTGTCCGATAGGTCCATAAGACGTGTGGGAGCTCTTCTACCCATCTCCCCTTTGCCTCATCCAGTCTTTTCTTCAGTCCGCTCACTATAACCTTGTTCACGGCCTCGACTTGCCCATTTCCCTGGGGGCAGGCGGGAGTGGAATATCGGTTAATGATCCCAAACTCGCGGAAATACTCCCTAAAGCTCTTACTGTCAAATTGAAGACCGTTGTCTGAAATGAGTGTGCGTGGAGTTCCGAAGCGGGTGATAATGTTCTTCCAGATGAATTTCTGGGCATCCATGTACCTAATGTTGGCCAAAGGTTCAGCCTCCACCCATTTAGTGAAGTAATCGGTTCCGACTATTATGTATCGCTTGTTCCCCGCAGCTTTGGGGAAAGGACCGACAATATCAAGAACCCATTGTGCGAACGGCCATGGGCTAGAGAGGGGGTTGAGGACCCCTCCGGGTTGGTGGATATTTGGGGTGAATCTCTGGCACTGATCACACTTCTTAGCGTATTCTTGGGCCTCTCTTTGCATGTTCGGCCACCAGTATCCTTGGGTGAGTGCCCTGTGTGCCAGCGATCTTCCTCCGGTGTGACTTCCACAAATTCCCTCGTGTAACTCTTCAAGTAGAGACTCGGATTCTTCTGGATGTATGCAGAGTAGGTACGGCTCAGAGTAGGAGCGCCGATATAGTTTGTGGTCCTCTGATAGCCAGAACCGAGGAGCATTCCTACGTATCTTCTCAGCCTCTAATTTTCCCTTCGGTAGGATATCATTTTGGAGGAAGTTTTTTATGGGGTCCATCCAGCTGGGACTCTTTCTGATCTGATGGACTTGGGCCGGGTTTCTTCTAATGGGACTTGCCTGGACTAAATCTTCGACAAGGATCATTCGTGGCAGATTATGCGCTGAGGACGTGGCGAGAGTGGCCAGCGAGTCTGCATGGGTGTTTACACTCCTGGAAATGTGCGTCAAATTGAAGGACTCAAAACTCGTCTGTAGGCGTTTGACTTGTCCTAGATACTCTTGCATCCTAGCATCTCTAGCTTCCAGCTCGCCCGTCACTTGGCCGACGACCAATCTGGAGTCCGAGAACGCTTCTATTACCCTTCCGCCCAATCTTTGGACCATCGTCATCCCTTGAAGTAAGGCTTCGTATTCGGCTTCATTGTTCGTAGCCGAGAACCCGAGTCTCAGTGATTTTTCAATGGCAGCACCGTCTGGCGATACTAAAACTATTCCAACTCCGGATCCTCTCTGGTTGGCTGCACCATCCACATAGACCTTCCAATGCAAGGTTCCCCCTGTTGAAATTGTGCCAACCGATTTTCCATCATGTCTTTTTGCTCGGTTATTGTATCTACAGAGGGTTCAGCAAACTCCACTACCAAGTCTGCGAGGACCTGACCTTTGATGGAGGATCTGGGCATATATTTAATATCAAAGGCCCCCAAAAGCGCACTCCACATGGCGATCCTTCCTGTGTAGTCGGCGCTTCGAAGCACCGCTCGAAGGGGAAGCTGAGTTAGAACGATGACCGTATGCGCCTGAAAGTAATGAGGGAGCTTCCGGGTGGCATGTACTATCGCCAGGATTGCCTTTTCTAAGGTAGGTATCGCACCTCGGCCTCATGTAATGATTTTCTCACATAGTAAACCGATCGCTACACCCCATTATCATCCCGTATCAGTACCAGGCTTACAGCATGGGGAGCTACAGCGACGTATGCAAACAGCACCTCATCTGCCTCAGGGCTGGACATGATGGGTGGTTGTGACAGGTATTCCTTAAGTTGCTGGAAGGCCCAAACACAATCCTCTGCCCATTCAAACCCTTTCCACTTGTTTATCAGGAGGTAAAAAGGTCGACATCGATCCGCTGATCGCGATATGAACCGGTGTAATGCTACAATCATACCAATGAGCTTCTGCACTTCCTTCGGATTCCGAAGAGCCTGTAGGCTGTTAATTGCTTTGATTTGATCGGGACTTACTTCTATTCCCCTGTGCGTTACCATATACCCTAAGAATTTCCCAGACCCGACCCCGAATGAACATTTGGAAGCATTCAGCCGTAACATATGCTCCCTTAAGATAGCGAAGATTACTTCAAGGTCTTTCACGTGCTCGGACACCCTTTTACTCTTCACAACCATATCGTCTATGTAAACCTCAATGATCTTGCCCAGCTGTGGCTCGAACATCCGGGTCATCATCCTTTGGTAGGTTGACCCTACGTTCTTTAGTCCAAACGGCATCACCTTATAGTGATAATTTCCGATGGGTGTCATGAAAGCCGTCTTCTCCTGGTCTTCTAACACAAGGGGTATCTGATGATAACCCTGGAAGGCGTCCAGGAAGCTCATTCGAGGGTGACCCACGGTTGCATCCACCAATCGATCGATTCGGGGTAAGGGGAATGGGTCCTTTGGGCACGCCTTGTTCAGGTCCGTGAAGTCCACGCAAACTCTCCACTTCCCTGTCTTCTTCCTTACTACCACCGTGTTTGCCAACCATACGGGGTAAAAGACCTCTTTAATAGCCCTTGCTTTTTTCAGTTTTGCCACTTCGTCTCTTACGGCACTAGTATGTTCCTTTAAAGGGGGTCGGGGTGGCTGCTTCTTCGGAGTGGAAAAGGGGTTAACATTCAGGTGGTGACAAATAAGGCTAGGATTAACTCCCGGGGCGTCGTAGGCGTCCCATGCAAACACATCGACATTTCCTCTAAGAAATCTGACCAGTTCCTCTTTTTCTTGAGAAGGCAACTCAGAACTGACCTGAAAAACTTCTCCGGGTCATCGTTGACAGCGAATTTATCTAAACTTTCACACCTTATCTCCTCGGCTAGCCCATCGCCTTGCCCTGCCGAGGCGGCTGGTTGCTATAAGCTCTCTAGGGCCGAGGACTCGGCACGGGGCCGATGTAAGATGGCGGCCACCATACACTACCTGGCCACGGCCTGATCTCCTCGGATCTCTTCTACTTGTCCTCTGGATGGGTATTTTACTTTTTGGTGAAGTGTGGAGGATACGGTTTCTAGGGCGTGGATCCATGGCCTGGCAACTATTGCGATGTAGGGTGAGTAAGCGTCGACCACGATAAAATTTACCTCCACCACCTCCAACCCAGTCTGTATGGGTAGTCTGATCTGCCCCTTTGGTGTAACAATTCTCCCTTCGAAGCTGATAAGGGGGGAGTCATAAGCTGTCAAATCCTCCGGCTTCAAGTTCAGCCCCTTGTATAGATCAGGGTACATTATCTCCACTGCACTTCCTGAGTCTACTATTACCCTTTTCACATCGAAGCCTCCAATTCTTAACGTAACCACTAAGGCATCGTCGTGAGGTTGAATAGTTCCTCTCTTATCCTCGTCTGAGAATCCCAGTATCAAAGAGCTTCCCTTTTTCGACCTTTTGGGTTCCCTTTGCCTGTCCTCGGAGGGGAGCCGATCAACAGCCAATACCCTGGGGAGGGGTGGTCCAGCTCTTCCTGGTGCGACGAGGATGACATGTATCGTTCCGGTGAGGGGGTCTTAAGGACACATCCTTTCGAGATTCTTGCATTGCTTGACTGGGATGGCCACTCGAGGGATGCAGAAGGTGACGTAACTTCCCTTCTCGGACCAACTAATCTAGGTGATTCCAGAGATTCCTGCAGTCCTCAGTGGTATGCCCATGGTCCTGATGATAGTGGCAGTACAAGTTCTGGTTACGTTTGGAAGGGTCTCCAGCCATCTTTCCCGGCCATCTGAAGTAGGGCTCGTTCCTTACTTTCTCCAGCACCTGTTGTACTGGCTCCCTGAATACGGCATTCACTGTTTGCATGCTGCTCTGTCTAGCCTGTCGCGAAAAATCTCTCCTCGGCTGGTTATGGTTATACCGTTCCGTTCTGAAATCATTTGCTTTGGGGGGAATGACCTTCTCTTTTCCCTTTCCTTGCAGCTGATCTTCTTCTACCCTTTTGTATTTGTCGATCCTATCCATCAGCTGATGAACATTAGACACTGGCTTACCAGTAAGAGATTTCCTTAGGCCATGTTCGGTGGGGAGGCCGCTCTTAAAGGTGTTGATAGCAACATCGTCATGATTTTCATCTAATTCATTATACATCTCCCAATACCTATCCGAGTACGCCTTCAGGGTCTCTCCCTCGTGCATAGACAAAGATAATAATGAGCTCAGAGGTCGGGGGACCCTGCTATTCGTAATAAAACGGGAACAAAAAGCTTGTGTAAGCTGCTTATATGATCCGATGGAGTTTGACTTCAGGCTGTTGAACCATCTCATCGCCATTGGCCCCAAGCTGGACGGGAAGACCTTGCACATCAGGGCCTCATTTTGCGAGTAGATGGCCATTTTCTGATTGAACTGACTCACATGTTCCACCGGATCTGCTCGGCCGTTGTACATGGCGAATGTCGGCTGATTAAAACGTCGAGGCAGCTTAGCCCCTTCAATTCTGTACATGAAAGGTGATCTCGAAATCTAGTCTAAGGCCTTGTTCATGGCATCGTTTCCTAAACCTTTACTGGACGGGTTCTCACAGTTTCGTACGGGGCGAGATTCTTTCTCATAAGAAAAAGTTTCGCTTGGGGGTGTTCTCGATCTCCGTCGATAACTTATGTCCTCTTCGTTAGAGGACGAACCTGAACTGGAGGGAGATCGGTTCCGTTGCGCCCGTCGCAACTTTCTTTTCAGGTCATCAATTTCCCGCTGCATGGCCTGATGACTATTTCGCCTCTGGGACACGTGACTACCTGTCTGAGTGTGACGCTGGCTCGTCCGGATAGTATGCACACTTCCCTCACGATTCCCTCTGCCGCCTGGGTTGGCAGGGTTATTTTGCCTTTGGGACTCAGGGGGTTGTGTCTGTTGAGAGTTAGCCTGGTGAGGATTCTCCTGGTGTGGACCTAGTTCTGCCATGCTCGACCGTTGTGCTAGCTGATACCCTAGTTCTTCCCACAGACGGTGCCAATTGTAGTTGCACGATTTTCCTGGTCCAAATCCTACTGATTAGGCCTTGGCCCAAGGCGCAACACACAATAAATCTTTGTAGAGGATGGGTCAAAGAACTTAGCCTCAGTGAGCTTGGTCGGTCTGATGCATGGACAATGTTATTGCAGAAACAAAAACACAATAATGGATATCCAGTAGAAGATTCTATTTCCTGGGTGCAGATAATTCTTTTTTTTTTTTCGTCCTCCTCTTTGAGGGACTCCACTACATTATATAGGTCTCTCATTCTTATCTGAACCTTACACTTGTTGATCATCTAAGCCCCCACTTGAGCACCTGTCCTATCAAACACCCTTATCACTCCTTCGTGAGTTGCAGTGGCCAAAATAGCACTGTTCAGGGGTCTTTTCCCCATTAATGCGGCCAAGAGAATGGTTGTGACACATTTAATGTGGTGGTGGCAGCTTTCATGAGATATTTTGGGTTTTATTCTTTTTTATATGCTTGGAGGATGAACTACAATGGTTGGGGCAAGCTCTTGATCCGGACTTCGTAATGTCCGAGGAGGAGTTACTCCTCGGACAGGTTTCTTTTACCGCAATTGGGCTTAAATAATGTTTGGGCTATGACTTCTCCTCGGACAGGATTCTTCTCGGACGGGCCCATAGTTTAATTAGCCCATTATTTTGGGCCGGGCCCCACAATATCCATTCTTGATCATTAATTTTATTTTTAGATTCCCAATCTGATCATGTGTGGCATTGCAACCTTAATTTTTATATGACCATTAAGAACTACTATGGTAAATTTGCAGCAGCCAATGTTAGCTTCCAAAGAATGACTTTGAAATTGTTTCCCTTAAACCTTTGACTCCCCACTGGTTGACCTCCTTCCAAATAATAGTCCCTTAGTCAAAGAACACTCAAAGAGAGTGTGGTCTAACTGGTCTCTACTCTCAATGAAGTTTCTACATAGCACACATGGAGTGTCTCCACTGTAAAAACTTCTGATTCAAGGTTTTTTCTTACATTTTTGAAAGTTCAATTAGTGTGAAAACACTAATGAATGTTTAGACCCCCAATTTTAAATATAACCAATACAAAATTATACTCAAACGATAAATGTGTGGAATAATAAGTACAAGCAAAAACCCAAACAGATAGACAACTCTACACCATAATTAATCACAACACAGCAGCAATTAAAAAGCAAGAATAAGGGTTAAAGAGATGCAAACACACTGATAACACCAGCACGTGTTATCGAAGAGAAAACCAAAGTATTCGGGGAAAAACCTTTCCGCTACCCTCCAAGCGGTAAAATAATCTACTAAAGAATAAAGTTGGGCTACACGAATAGCAGTAGACCCTCCAAACCCAATTTGCCCAGTGCACCTAAACCCTCCAAGTTTTTTGCTCCAACAGGGTTATGCCGAACCTTGTCTTCTCTAGCTTATCGAATCTCGCAATAGCCCATTGCATAAACCAAAATGATTTGGTCCCTTCTAAACTCCTTCCCAAGCACCAAAATACCTCCTCACTGATATAGGTATGGTGAGATAAGGATTTGGCTAAATGTACCTCTCAATGATATATCAATGGAGAGGGTGAGAGTAGAGGAATTTGGAAAATCAAATGATGAAGATTGTCGATGAGTCAATTTTGTTTTTCTCTAGGGTTTCTCTCTCAAAATTCTCTCTGGAAGCTCTCTATATTTTATGGGTATAAGGGTATTTATAGTAGGGTGTATAAGGAATGTGAAAGATTAGGTTTCTAACAAACAAGGCATTCTGGGGACTTGGCCTCGCAACTGGAACGAGTCGCGAGTTTGAGTCACGAGCTAACTGCCTAGCCAAACTGAAAGTTTTGTCCTATAGTGTTATAGCTATCGTGACCCTTTAACTCCCCCTGCATGCTTCTCACGTGTGCCATTCTGGCTACTTAACAGTCACGAGATCCAGTCGCGAGACTCCCTTGAATTGCACACTTCTAAGATTTCTTCACACTCTCTCACACACTACACTTACATAATTCTCACCTAAATACAGGATATCTAATTACTAAATTACAAGAAAATTTGGTACGGAATAAAGCCAACAAATGAATGAATAAATTCAACCTTACAATCTCCCCCTTTGGCTATTTCGTGACAAAAACCTAAAACAGACTCTAGACTTAACATGTGAGTTGGGAACAGTTGCCAAAACTCATTCATACCTAACTCTAGAAACTGTGAAGATCTTGAACCAAGACAATCATTGTAAGCAAAATTCTTGAAATGCGTATTAGGCAAGCACAATGTGATCAAGCAAAAATATTAAAGCAATAAAGCATGGCTTGGCCAAAAATGAACAATCACTATAAATAGTGATCACAATGACCATTCACACAAGGAATGAACATCCAAACATGCATGCTAATAAGCTCAATGCAAAGTATCATTTGCATGTCCAACACTTAACCAATACAAAAACTCAAGGTAATTGTATCAAGGATATAAAATCCAATAAGGGCACAAGAGTGATATACTAATAGAAATGCATACCATTAACTAAAAGTGCTTAGCTACAAAGCAAAGGTGCAAAACAAAAATACTGAATAGTAACTGAAATATTTAAACCAATGTACCAAAAGCTTTAAACTAAAGCACAGTAACCATCCAAAAGTATTTAACAAAGTGTTGTGCAAACCCATATTAAAATTATCCAAACATAGCAACAAAAACCATAATCAACATAAATTAGACAAAATGCTTAAAGTTTTTCTCCCCCTCAAAATGGTGGTGCTCCCCCTCAAGAGCTACTTCAACTACATCTCCAAAGTTCTCCCCCCTTTTTGATCGAAATGGCCAAAGGGCTACTATTGGGTAGTGAAGCTGTCAAACTTTGCTAAAAGAAGATTCATATATTCTTGGATAGCAGCCAGCCCGTCAGATTGCTCATTATGGATGTCTCCTAGCCCGTCAATCCTCTCAAGGATGATTTGAAATGCATCTGGAGGTACTGCAGAAGATGATGAAGCTCGACTACTTTCACCACGGCTTCGTGAGCTTGAGGGTTGTCCTTCAGCTTCTGTTTCAGTGTCCATAGTTTCTCCTTGTGCTTGATCACCCTCCTCTTCATCACACGGAAGACGAACTTTGATCCATGGAATTGTTAGAGCACTGATAGCTGGAGGAGTAGTCATGAGGCTAATGTCTTGAGGATTTCCACACCTTTTACATGAAATAGCCTCATGAAAGACTAGGGAAAATTAGCTTTGGCCTTGAAGTTGTCCTTGTTTCATTAGCAATGATGCAAAAGACATGAGCACTAATATCAATATAAGTGTTCTCCCAAAGCTCCATGAGAAAAATGGCTCTTGCATTATTGATGATGGTCATCTTCCTCACCGAGTACCGGTTGAACATCAGAATGTATGTGAGACATCTAAGGTCCGGTGGAAAAGCATTTGTGTTGAGGCATCTTCCTTCTCAAACCCCACCAATATGAGATTGAACCGTCTCTATGGAGAGCATCCTATCCTTGTAGTGAGTGAAGTCATTCTCTAGATCCTCAAAACCAAGAACAACATCAATATCCTCCAAGTCAATGGTGAACTCATGGCCGCTAATCCAACAATCAATTTCATCATCTTGCAAGATTGAGTTGGCATAGAATTCACGAATCAACGGTTCACACAGCTTATCCCAACCTCTATCTTGAAAACAACCTGGGATAAAATAATCTTTCAAATCCACCAAGTCCACAAATCGTTCTTGAATAATTGGAGCCTTCACAAAGAACTGATTGAATCTTTCAAAGTGTTGGGTAGAGCGGAATCGAGTATTGTCCATTTTATTCCTTTTGTCAGCACGATGTGTAGTAGTCTATTTCTTTGGTGTCATTTGTAAAAACATAGCAATAAGACCACAACACAGAGCACAACATATGGTAACATCAAAAATTAGTAAGAGGTTAGTAGAAATGAAATGGACTTAGAATAATGGCAAAGTTTTAAACTAAAGCATAGTTCAATAGCAACTAGACCTAAGAAGGCACATAGCATTAAGGCACAACATAGGTTTGGCAGTAGTTTCTCAAATATATCAAAGAGTGTGTGTGTGCAAATAACACCATGTACAACCTAAAGCATAATGCAAAATACATAACCAAAGATGCAATTTACAATCATTGAATTCCATGAACACCCTACAATCATTGTATATTATGAAATCCTCAAAAACACAAGATGTCTACGAGGTATTTACCCATAGGTATGATATGCACAACACAACATAGACAAGATATACTACTCAAAAAATGAGAAGCAACCACGAAAACATGTAATGTAGGCATCAAACTACCAAAAACTAACAAAACCCATTCAACAAACTCAACACCATATACCTAAACCATATTCGAACATCATATTTTCAAATCTCAACAAAAACACAAAATCCAAGAAATCGAGGGCTCGAAACATGAAATATTTTGTGAAAAAGAAAGAACCCATACCTTTTCTTCAGGATTGGTGAAGAAATGATGATGAAAAATGGAGTTTTTGAGAGTGAACACGATGAGTTTGGAAGAGGGAGACAATGAACAGTCACAATATACGAGGGAAAACTGAAAAGTTTTTGAAAACTATCCTGAAAAAGACCCTTAACGCGCAAAACACACGTTTTTCGCGACTGGATTGAGTCATGAACAAGTCACTAGTGCAAGTCGCCAAAAACTTATGTGACAAAATTTGAAAAATTTTCCTAAGTGTTTTTTGTGATTGGAAGTTCCACTCACGATTAAGTCGCGAAGGGAGTCGCGAAACAATCTGAGTAATCCTCGCGACTGGAGCTTCCACTCGTGAACCAACCGCCAAACTGAGTCGTGAAAAAGCCAAACATCTAGATTTTTGAAATTTTCCAAAGTATTTTTCGCGACTAGGGCCTTGACTTGCTCGAAAGTAGCCAAGAGCTTTTGAGTAAGCTCGCGACTGGGGCATGCGACTTGCTTGACCCGCGAGGTAGAGTCGCCAAAACAGGGTTGCATAGTTTTTGAAATTTTTGACATTTTTCAAAATAAAAACACTTTCCAAAAACAACTAAAACACTCAAAAATCTTTTTTGTGTTTGATTAATATATAATTGAGCATGTGCAACATATTTAATCAAGTACAATCACACAAATGAATGAGGCATTCATTGAACATAGACATGTGTGATGTGTGTGGGTACCAAAAATGAGATTGTTCTTAGTCTAATGTGAAACTTCAATGATCAATTCAACCAAGTCATACACAATTAGCAAGAGGAGAAGTGACCAATCTCTATTATAGAAGTATGCATATATGACCTCCCACAACTCTTGATTACATAATTTTGAAGCTTTACATTTGGCTTCATACACACCATATCATTTGATCTTTTTGAATCAATACATCTTATTTTCAGATTAATGCCTGAAATTTTTGATATTTCAATTTGATGAACAAGCCTTTGGCTTTTTAGGGCATCATATATTTTCATAAAAGTCGCTTTCACTTTTTCCTAGTCAAATATTAGTATATGCGACAACTTTTAAAACTCATTATCTCTTTTCATCTTGAGATTTACATTTGTTGAGCTCTTTAAGCAAAAAAATAAAAAATAAAAGGGTGGGAAGATATATAGGCACAAGTCTATGCATGTTTCAAGATCAACAAAACCATTAACTAATCATTCATGACAAGTTTGAAAATCTATTTACAACAATCACATAAATGTCAATATCTTTCTCACAATGATATGAGTGCATAAAGAACAAGCCATGCTCTTAAATGTTGAAAGTTCAATTAGTGTACAAAACACCTTAAATGTTTAGAACCCCAATATCCAAATTATCAATTTATCAAACAATTAATGTGCAGAATATGAACATAAGCATAATACAAAATTGATAAACAATATAAACCAAATAAAATCACATTCACAACATAAAATCAAATGGAAAAATTAAGGGAAGAGAGATGCAAACACAAGGATAACACACGATGTGTTATCGAAGAGAAAACCGAACCTCTCGATGTAAAACCTCACCGCCACCCTCCAAGCAGTAAATAATCCAATAAAGAATGTAGTTGGGATACATGAACAGCACAAGACCCTCCAAGCCTAATCTACCCAGTGTACCTAAGCCCTCCAAGCTCCTACTCCAACGAGGTTACGCCAAACCTATTTCTTCTTTAGCTTACCGGATTCCGCTATAAACCATAACATCAACCAATATGAAATTGGTCCCTTCCTAACTACTTCCCAAAGCACCAAATAGCCTTCTCACAGATATGGGTATGATGAGAAAAGGTTTTGGTAATGCACCTCTCAAGGATGTAACAATGAAGAGGAAGAGAGTAGAGAAATTTGAAGAGTCTCTATGTAAAGATTGTGGATGAGTTAATCTTGTTTTTCTCTAGGGTTTGTCTCTCAAAATTCTCTTTGGAAGCTCTCTACATTTCGTGGGTATAAAGGGTATATATACTAGGGTGAGAGTGGAATGCAAAGAGTCAGTTTTTCAAAACAGAGCTGGCTGGCGGCTTGGCCTTGCGACTTTACAGAGCCACGAGTTTCAGCCGTGAGGTAACTGAATGGCCAATCGGTACTTTTTATCCTGTAGTGCTCCAGTTGGCATGACACTTCAACTTTTGGCATGCTTGGAACGTGTGCAACTTCTCCACCCGCGAGATCCAATTGCGAGTCCCTGCTACTTTGCACAATCTTAAGCATTTTTTCACACTCTCTCACATACTACCCTTACATGATTCTTACCTAAATACAGGGTTACTAATTGATAAACTACAAGCAAATTTGGCACGGAATAAAACCAACAAGATGGTTGATAAAATTCAACCTTACAATCTCCCCCTTTGGCTATTCTGTGACAAAATCCTAAAATAAACTCTAGACCTAACATGTGAGTTGAGAACAGTTGAACAAAACTAACTCACACCTAACTCTAGAATCTGTGTAGCTCTTGAATCATATGAACAAGAATCTCCTGAAACACAACAACACAATATAATCATTATATGTAGAAAAACTTGTAATGCATATAAGGCAAGCACAATGCGATCAAGAAAAATGGAATTAAGTAATAAACCATGGCTTGACCATACAAGCAATCACTATAAAATAGTGACCACAATGCTCATTCACACTTAGAATGAACATCCGGACATACAATCTAATAAGCTCAATGCAAATCACTTGCATGTCCAACACTCAACCAATGCACAATACATGAAGTATATGCATCTAGGAACAAGATCCTACTAGGGCACAAGAGTGAGAGTACTTAAAGGAAATGCATAACATTTAGCTAGAAGTACTACGCAACAAAGCATAAAGGCTTCATAAGCATGGTACAAACCATAAAAGTCTACAAATGCAAGAAAACAAACCGTAAAAGCTTACAAAAGCAACATGGGTACAAATCACAAAATACTGAATATAAACTTAAACAATATAAACTAAAAGTGTTTAAAGTTTCTCCCCTAACAAATGATGAGAAGCTATGATGCACTTGGAACATATATACTTGTAACCTGAAACAATTGCACAAAACACATTAGACCCTCAAGGTAAAGTAAGTAATAAAAAGACAAGTATAATGTAACAAGTAAATTGCGATCAAGTAAACATAATATGAAACATGTGAGCAACTTGATCATACACCAAAACAGTCATAAAGAAATGATTACAATGATCACATAGCAAAGCAAATGATCATCTGAACATGCATTCAATGAAGCACAATAGCATAAGGATATATGCATGTCTAAAACACAATCATGATGCGATGAGAATAACAAAGTATAACTCAAAGCACAATAAAGCACCATAAAGCCAATAAGAAAACAAACAGAACAAAGTTTTCTAATTAACACAATGTCTTCTCCCCCTAGGTATATGCATCTCCTTTACAGAATATCTCTCCCCCTACAAATGTGCATGAGAAATAAATTTTCTCCCCTTAAGGATGTGCACAAGAGTTATATAAAAATGACAAAACACTATGGTATACTCTCCAAAGTATACTATCCTCCTTTTTGTCAGGAATAGACAAAGGGTCAAGGAGAAATGAGGGTAAGAGATGAAGGTATAAACAATGATAATGATGCAAGAGGGGTGCGAGATGAATGAAAAAATGAAGCTCAAACCTAAGACAAAGTAAAATGCTACAAAGCATAAGGTAAACATGACATGCTAGGATGAAGAAGTAAGGTATAGACTAATGCATGACAAGGGTAGCAAAAGTGTGTATAAGAGTTGGCTATGTGCAATGCATAACCAATGCATGGAAAATGCAAATGTGGGGCGAGGTGTGTTAAATACACAGCCAATGAACCAAACATGTTCCTAATGAGGAAACATGAGAAATCCCAAAGTTTGGTACTCATTGGAGTCTAAACAAGCGAGAAAATGCCTAAGAGGCAGTTTATCAAACACCTAACATGCACATTATGAACAACAACGTAAAACAATGCATGAACATCATGAAATCCACCCTTAATACATGTTTTTTTTTTTGCCACAAGGGACCAATAACCAAAGAAAATCATCAAAAGAAACCAATCCCATACAAAATTTTGATAAAAATTAAGTTTTCCCAACCATTATGACGAAAATCTCAACCAAGAGCACAAAACTCACCAAAACATAATCCAAGAATCCAAATCAATGAAAAGAGTTTAAAATTATATTGGAGATGTTAATAGAATGAAAAACAATTCAAATTGGTTGGGTTTTGATGTAAAAATATTAAGAGGGGTTTTAGAGAGGATGGGAGAGGTTTAAAACAAGTTTCCCACAAAAAAGCTCTTTAAAAAGCTGATTCTAGGCGTTTCGTGACTGGCGAGTCATGAGTGAGTTGCGAAACCCTTCTGTGTGAACTCACGGCTTGAACTCGCGACTTACAAGTCGACAAAACGAGTAGCCAAAACTCGCAGCTTGCTCGCTACTCGCACAAGAAGCCAGAATGAGTAGTCAAAAATTTTGACACTTGTTTTTCAAAACAGAACATATTTAAACAATGAAAAACAAAGATTGATAAAAATCACTTCCAAAAACATATAAAATGATCAAAAATCTTTTTGGATTGATCCATATATAGTTGAGCACACACACATCACATTAAATAAGTATAATCGGATAAATGAATAAGACATTTATCAAACATTAGGCATGTGTGTTGTGTGTGTATCAAATGTGGAATAGTCCATAGTCTAGAGTAAAACTTCAATAATCAATTCAATTAAGTCATACACAACTAGTACTAAGTCAAGTGGTCTATTTCAATTATAAAAATGAACATATATAACCTCCCACAAGAAAATGATTACATATCTTTGAAGGTTTTCATTTGGCTTCTTTACAAATCATAACATTTGATCATTTTGAATCAATACATCTCATTTTAAGATCGATGCCTGAATTTTTGATATTTCAATTTGATGAACAAGCCTTTGGCTTTTTGGGCATCATACATATTCATAAAAGTCGCTTTCCCCTTTTCCTAGTTGAATACTAGTATGTGCGACGGCTTTTGCAGCTCGTTATCTCTTTTCATTTCGAGATTTACATTGGTTGAGCTCTTTAAGCAAAAACAAAAAATAAAAGAGTGGGAAGATATATAGGCACAAGTCTACACATGTATCAAAACCAACATGATTATTGACTAATCATTCATGACAAGCTTGAAAATCGATTTACAACAATCACACATAGATGTCAAGATTTTTTTTTTCCACATAGATATAAGTGCATAAAGAACAAGCTAAGCTTGTAAATGCATAAAGCCATTTGTACGAAGGTACAAGGCAAAACTCACATGTGATATGTGCTCAAATATATACGATCAAACTTTTTGAATTTTTCACTTTTTATATGATTTTGGATTTTTACTCACACAAAACAAAAAAAATAAAAGTAAGATTAAAACAAAAACAATGCATATAAAGAAATTCAAAATGCATAAAATGCATGAAAATATGACACTCAATACATGAAGGGTCCTACAAAGATTGAAAGAATTAGATTAAGGACCAAAAGAATAAAAGCTCAACCATAGGAACTCTTTCTCATCCAAATGGAACGATTGTTTGGAATGAGTGTCTTATAAGAAGTGAGACGAAGGTTGGAAGAATAAGAACTGTAGATACACATAGTCAAGGATTTATGGACTTTAAACACATTCTTTAACAACATGCTATTTTCACTCAAAACCAGTTTACCTTTTTTAGCATAACTTCCAAGAAACTCAAGTTTCTCTTTTCTTTTGATTCTTTTAAGAGCATGAAACTTAGAGCAATGAGATCTTAGATGACCAAAAGCACCACAATGGTGACAAACAATGTGTTTAGGTCCACTAGGCTTTTTGGGAAGGGATCTAGCAACATGGTTTTGTTCCCTCTTCAACTTATGACATTGAGGTCGTATATAACCAATCACACCACAATGGTGGCAAGTTGGAACAAACTTAGATCCATCCAAAACCTTAGGTTGAGACCTAAACGGAGGTTTTGACTTAACAACCTTTCTCTCCACCTTTTGATTTCTTTTATGTGAAGGAATATACACCGATTTGTCCTTTGAGGTAGAACCCACAATAGGCACGAAATCAGGTACCACAACATGATTGCAACATATATTATCATCCTTTTTAGCAATAGGTTCAGCAATCAAACACTTGGCATGCATCTTAAGAGACTCATTTTCATATGTTAGCTTATCAACAAGTTTGTTAGACAAAACAAGTTTAGCATCCAAGTCCATATTCAAACATTCAAACTCTTTTAGTTTTCAAGAGAATTTTTAACAAGTTTATTATATTTCTCACCCAATTTGTTGGATTCATTGAACTTAGCAATCAAATCATCCTTTTCACAAAATAACTTGCTCAAATTCTTTTGAAATTTCTTAGCCTTTTTCTTCAAGAGTTTGTCATTTGGAATATCAAAAACACCCAAAGATTTATGTAACATAGCATCACAATCATAAGGAGTATCATTCATAGAGGCATTTTAACAAACATGTGGCATGTTACAATCATCAACATCTGAAAGTTCAATATGTGTATAAAACATCTTGAACATTTAGACCCCCAATATACAAATTACCAATTCAAGCTTAATATTAAATAATTAATGTGCAGAAAATGAATGTAAGCTTAATACAGAATTAATAAACAATCTAAACCAAATAAATTCACATCCACAGCAGAAATTAAATGGAAAAGATTAAGGGAAGAGAGATGCAAACACAAGGACAACACTCGATGTGTTATAGAAGAGGAAACCAAAACCCTCGGCGTAAAACCTCTCCACCGCCCTCCAAGCGGTAAACAATCCGCTAAAGAATGTAGTTGGGATACATGAACAGCAGAAGACCCTCCAAGCCTAATCTACCCAATGTACCTAAGCCCTCCAAGTTCCTACTCCAACGAGATTATGCCAAACCTATTTCTTCTTTAGCTTGTCGGATTCCGCTACTTGATCATAGCATCTACCAATATGAAATTGGTCCCTTCTTAACTACTTCCCAAACACCAAATGATGTTCTTACAGATATAGGTATGGTGAGAAAAGGTTTTGGTAATGTACCTCTCAAGAATTTGGCATTGGAGAGGAAGAGAGTAGAGGAATTTGAAGAGTCTCTATGTGAAGATTGTGAATGAATCAATCTTGTTTTTTTAGGGTTTCTCTCTTAAAATTCTCTTTGGAAGCTCTCTCAATATCATGGGTATAAGGGTATATAAATAGTAGGGTGAGAAGGAATGTGAAAAGTCAGTTTTTCCCAAATAGGGTGCTCTGGCGACTTGACCTCGCAACTAGGTTAAGTCGCGAGTTTAAGCCGCGAGTTAACGGCCTGGCCAGCCTAGAACTTTTGTCCTGTAGTGCAATAGCTGGCGCGACTCTTCAGCTTCTAGCATGCTTGGCACGTGTGCAACTTTCTGGCGGCTTGCAACTCGCGAGCCACTTGCGAGATCCAATCGTGAATCTCTGCTTCTTTGCACAATCTTGGGCATTTCTTCACACTTTCTCACACACTACCCTTACATGATTTCTACCTAAATACAAGGTTACTAATTGCTAAAATACAAGCAAATTTGGCATGGAATAAAGCCAACAAGATGGTTGATAAAATTCAATCTTACAACATCCAAAACATTCAAAGAGGCATACAAAGCACTATCTATAGCAAATAAACACTTAGGTATTTAAATCACAACAAGTGTACCCACTCTGATATCAATTGAAAGTTCAATTAGTGTATAAAACACCTTGAATGTTTAGACCCCCAATATCCAAATTATTAATTTATTAAACAATTAATGTGCGAAATATGAACATAAGCATAATACAGAATTGATAAACAATCTAAACCAAATAAAATTACGTTCACAGCAGAAATTAAATGGCAAAGATTAAGGGAAGAGAGATGCAAACACAAGGACAACACACGACATGTTCTCGAATAGGAAACCGAAGCCCTTGGCGTAAAACCTCTCCGCCGCCCTCTAAGTGGTAAATAATCCACTATAGAATGTAGTTGGGATACATGAATAGCAGAAGACCCTCTAAGCCTAATCAACCCAGTGTACCTAAGCTCTCCAAGCTCTTACTCCAACGAGATTACGCCAAACCTATTTCTTCTTTAGCTTACCGGATTCCGCTATAAACCATAGCATCAACCAATAAGAAATTGGTCCCTTCCTGACTGCTTCCCAAAGCACCAAATAGCCTTCTCCCAAATATGGGTATGGTGAGAAAAGGTTTTGGTAATGTACCTCTCAAGGATGTAACAATGGAGAAGAAGAGAGTAGAGGAATTTGAAGAGTCTCTATGTGAAGATTGTGGATAAGTCAATCTTGTTTTTCTCTAGAGTTTCTTTCTCAAAATTCTCTTTGGAAACTCTGTACATTTCGTGGGTATAAAGGGGTATATATACTAGGGTGAGAGTGGAATGCGAAGAGTCAGTTTTTCAAAACAAAGCTGGCTGGTAACTTGGCCTCGCGACTTGACTGGACCAACCGCGAGGTAACTGAATAGCCAGTCTATACTGTTTGCCCTGTAGTGCTCCAGCTGGCATGACACTTCAACTTCTGGCATGCTTGGCACGTGTGCAACTTCTGGCAGCTTGCAAGTCGCGAGCCACCCATGAGATTCAATCGCGAGTCCGTTCTACTTTGCAGAATCTTGAGCATTTCTTCACACTCTCTCACAGACTATGAAAGTTCAAAAACGTGTACAAAAACACTTTTGAACGTATAGACCCCCAAAACCAACTTAACCAATACAAGCAATATGTCAAACAACTAGTGTGCGGAAACTTAACATATGCTATAATATGAAATTGGTTATAAACTATCTAAGCCATAACAAAATAAAATCCACAGCAGATAATATAAAAGCAAAGATAGAGAGGAAGGAAGATGCAAACACAAAGACAACACGCGATGTGTTATCGAAGAGGAAACCGAAGTCCTCGGCGAAAAACCTCTCCGCCGCCCTCCAAGCGGTAATCAATCCACTAGAAAAGAAAAAGGTTCGGCGCAACCTCATTGGAGCAAGAAGCTTGGAGGGCTTAGGTGCACTGGGTAGATTAGGCTTGGAGGGTCTATTGCTGTCCTTGTATCCCAACTGTATTTTCTAGTGGATTGATTACCGCTTGGAGGGCGGCGGAGAGGTTTTTCGCCGAGGACTTCGGTTTCCTCTTCGATAACACATCGCGTGTTGTCTTTGTGTTTGCATCTTCCTTCCTCTCTATCTTTGCTTTTATATTATCTGCTGTGGATTTTATTTTGTTATGGCTTAGATAGTTTATAACCAATTTCATATTATAGCATATGTTAAGTTTCCGCACACTAGTTGTTTGACATATTGCTTGTATTGGTTAAGTTGGTTTTGGGGGTCTATACGTTCAAAAGTGTTTTTGTACACATTTTTGAACTTTCAATTGGTATCAGAGCGGGTACACTGCTGTTGGTTTCATTACCATTGTGTGATCCTTGACTCCCTTTTGAGATGGATAGGTCTCAATCCCTAAATGCACCTCCATATTTTGATGGTAGTAATTATGCCTTAAGAGCAACCATCAAAATATGGAGGTGCATTTAGGGATTGAGACCTATCCATCTCAAAAGGGAGTCAAGGATCACACAATGGTAATGAAACCAATAGCAGTGTACCCGCTCTGATACCAATTGAAAGTTCAAAAACGTGTACAAAAACACTTTTGAACGTATAGACCCCCAAAACCAACTTAACTAATACAAGCAATATGTCAAACAACTAGTGTGCGGAAACTTAACATATGCTATAATATGAAATTGGTTATACACTATCTAAGCCATAACAAAATAAAATCCACAGCAGATAATATAAAAGCAAAGATAGAGAGGAAGGAAGATGCAAACACAAAGACAACACGCGATGTGTTATCGAAGAGGAAACCGAAGTCCTCGGCGAAAAACCTCTCCGCCGCCCTCCAAGCGATAATCAATCCACTAGAAAATACAGTTGGGATACAAGGACAGCAATAGACCCTCCAAGCCTAATCTACCCAGTGCACCTAAGCCCTCCAAGCTTCTTGCTCCAACGAGGTTGCGCCGAACCTTTTTCTTTTCTAGCTTCCCGGATTCCGCTACTACACCGTAGCATCAACCAATGAAGATTGGCTCCTTCCTAACTGCTTCCCAGAACTCCAAACAACTGTCTCACAGAGATGATAATGGTGAGAACCAGGTTTGGTATAATGCCTCTCAAGGATTTGACAATGGAGAGGAAGAGAGTTGAGGAATATGATGAGACTCTAAGGTAGGGATTGTGTGTGAAACAATCTTGTTTTTCTTTAGGGTTTCTCTCTCAAAATTCTCTCTGGAAGCTCTCTTTCAATCGTGGGTTAAAGGGGTATTTATACTGGAGTGGAGAGGAATGTGAAACGTCAGGTTTTAGCAAAACAGGGGTGGCTCGCGGCTTGACCTCGCGGCTTGACCAAGTCGCGAGATCCAGTCGCGAGTTAACCGTATGGCCAGTTGTCCTGTTTTGTCCTGTAGTGCTCCAGCTAGCATGACTGTTCATCTTCCAGCATGCTTGGCACGTGTGCAGCTTCTGGCGGCTTGCAGCCGCGAGTTCACCCGTGAATCCCAGCCGCGACTCTCTGTTTTCTTGCACACTCTTGAGCAATCTTCACTCTATCTCACTCACTACCCTTACAACAAACCCACCTAAATACAGGGTTACTAAATGCTGAATTACAAGCAAATTTGGCACGGAATAAAGCCAATTAGATGGTTGAATAAATTCAACCTTACAGACTACCCTTACATGATTCTCACCTAAATACAGGGTTACTAATTGCTAAAATACAAGAAAATTTGACACGGAATAAAGCCAACAAGATGGTTGATAAAATTCAACCTTACAAATGCACAAAGCCATTAGTACAAAGGTACAAGGCAAAACATGCTGTGACAATACACAATAATGCCGATTAAACTTTTTGGATTTTTTCCTTTTTATGTGTTTTGGGATTTTTAACACAAAAGCAAGTAAAGGTTGATCAAAACAAATGTAAAAACATTCAAAGCAAATAGCAAACAAACAAACAAAAATTTTCAACACTTGCTGGAGAGATAACACAAAGCACACAACCAATCAATGTCACAAAACATAGGAAGTATTAATACATGGACATGTTGTAATGCTTATGCATGTGTACCCTTCTTCACCCACACGACACTTGCGTTTAGGGTGATATCCCTAGAGGATTGGGTACTATTGTTATGACTTTCAAACCTTCTGGTGAAGCTTATCAAACAAGTGGTCAATGCATCAATCATCTTCATCACATCCCTCACTCCGGGATCACCTTCTTGACTTTTTGATTGCTTAGCAGTCCAATTCCCTTTGCCATGTCTTGGTCCTTTCGACCTTTGAGCACTTGAATTCTTCAATGCTTGAAGCTTATGACAATTGGGTTTGGTGTGTCCTTGAATTCCACAGTGATGGCAGAAATGTTGAGTTCTCGAACCTCTTTGTGACTTTGGGAGAGATTTCCCTTTACCCTTAGGTTTGACCACTGATTGGTTAAGAGGCTTAGTCAATAACCTTTGGTCAGTCACATTCCTCTTCTTCTCCACCTTCACTTTCTCAACAATAGTGATTTCCACCATTGATTCCTTAGCTTTCACAAACTTCATATCCTTGGACACTTTGACACTCGAATTGCTCTCTCCGGTGTATCCCAGTCTGCCTTTCTCAAAGAAAGGTTTTTGTAAAGCAAGCACTTCATCAAGCTTTATGGAGAAAACCCGCTCTACTTTAGCATTAGCTTGAATCACCTCAAGCTCAAGAAATTTTATCTTTGAGTAGGCTTAGGTCAACTCTCCATTCAGCATCTCGACTTCACACTTAGTCTCCTTGTATCGAACTAAAAGACTCTTGTAGTCTTCCTCTGCTTTCTTCATTTTCTTAATGGTTGCTTTTGCCACTTTTGCATAGTCACCGGTTTTCTCAAGGAGGGAATTGTAGGTCTCTTACAGTCCCATTGTTCTTTCATCTTCCTCATCATCGGATTCCTCTACTGTCCCCATTGACTCCAATTCAGTGTGCTCTCCAAGCTCTTCCACTAGCAAACTCAAATCATTCGAAGATTCCACGGGAGCAATGGTCATGAATGTACAGAAGTTTTCCTCTCCATCACAGCTTTCTTTTGAATTTGAATTAGAGGAGTCGGTGTCACTAAGAGTAGTGGCATATACTTTACCCTTCCCTCTCAAATAGTTTGGAAACTCCTTCTTAAGATGTCCATGACCATTGCATTCATAGCACGTGATTGCTTGAGAAGATTGAGAATCCTTCCCATCTTTCTTCTTGAAATCCTTTTTCTCCTTCCAAGAATTTGGGAATTTTCCTTTCTCAGCAAACATTCCATTCTTTTTTAACTTCAAGAACTTTCGAAAGTTCTTCATAAGATATGCAACATCCTTTTTGACTTTATCCTCATCCGATGAGTCTTGAGCATCTATTCTCTCATTGATTGTCTTTAGAGCAAGTGATTTGCTCTTCCTTTGTGATGGTAAAGAAAGCTCATAGGTCTGAAGTGAGCCAATAAGTTCTTGAACTTTCATGTCATTAAGGTCTTTGCTCTCTTCAATAGTAGTAACCTTCGCATGGAAGCTCTCTGGTAATGATCGTAGGATTTTTCTCACAATCTTGGAGTCATCCATCTTTTCCCCCAAGTTAAACTTCTCAATTACCACCTCATTCAGCTTCCCATAAAATAAGTCGAATAACTCATCTTCACTCATTTTCAGCTCTTTAAAGTGTGTGGTAAGCATCTGCAACTTGGTGTCTTCACTTTCTTGGTGCCTTCATAGGTCATTTCCAAGATTTGCCATGCTTCCTTGGTAATTGTAACGTGAGAAATCCTGTGAAACTCATCTGGAGAGAAACCACAGAAAATAGCATTTAGAGCTTTACTGTTAGCATTAGCTGCCGTAAGGGCTGACTTATCCCATATGGATTTGGCGACCTCCGGCCTAGTCCATCCAATATCTACAGCATCCCACACACTCTTATCAATAGAACAAAGGAATGCCCTCATATGGACTTTCCAAAATGCATAGTTGCTTCCATCAAAATATGGTGGAGCATTGAGAAATTGAGATCAATCCATCTCAAACGGGGTCAAGGATCGCACTCAGGTAATTAGACCACAACAAGTACACCTGCTCTGATACCAATTGAAAGTTCAAATAAGGTGTAAAACACCAAAGAAACGTTTAGACCCCCAATTTACAAATTACCAACACAAGCTTATAATCAAAAAATGTATGTATGAAATATGAAAATAAGCTAAAATAGCATAAGTAAAACAATCTAAACAAAAATTAATCACAATCACAGCAGTAATTAAAAGGCAAAGATTAAGGGAAGAGAGATGCAAACACAAAGATAACACGATAATGTGTTATCGAGGAGGAAACCGAAGTACTCGGCGAAAAACCTCTCCGCTGCCTTCCAAGCGGTCAATAATCCACTAGAGAATGAAGTTGGGATACATGAATAGCAGAAGACCCTCCAAGCCTAATCTACCTGTACACCTAAGCCCTCCAAGCTTCTTGCTCTAACAAGGTTACGCTGAACCTTGTCTTCTTTAACTTACTAGAACTCGCAATAGCCCATTGCATCAACCAAAATGATTTGGTCCCGTCTAAATTGCTTCCCAAGCACCAAAATACCTCACTGATATGGGTATGGTGAGATGAGTATTTGGCTAAATGTACCTCTCAAGGATATATCAATGGAGAGGGTGAGAGTAGAGAAATTTAGAGAATCAAGGGATGAAGATTGTGAATGAGTCAATCTTGTTTTTCTCTAGGGTTTCTCTCTCAAAATTCTCTCTGGAAGCTCTTTACATTTCGTGGGTATAAGGGTATTTATAGTAGGGTGTATAAGGAATGTGAAAGATCTGATTTCTAACAAACAGGGCATTCTGGCGACTTGGCCTCGCAACTGGAATGAGTAACTAGTTTGAATCGTGAGCTAACTACCTGGCCAAACTGGAAGTTTTGTCCTGTAGTGCAACAACTAACGTGACCCTTTAGCTCCCCCTATATGCTTCATATGTGTGCTATTCTGGTGACTTGTCAATCACGAGCCAGTCGCAAGATCCAGTCGCGAGACTCCCTTGAATTGTACACTTCCGAGATTTCTTCACATTCTCTCACATACTACCCTTACATAATTCCCACCTAAATACAAGGTATCTAATTGCTAAATTACAAGCAAATTTGACACAGAATAAAGCCAACAAATGATTGAATAAATGCAACCTTACACAATCCATTTATAGTGGTCATTGGTAAATTGCTTGAAACATGAGGATGAAATATAAGCACAAGATATGTGCATTAAGAGATATATGTTAACCCTGTTAGCTAAGTGGTTCCTTTCAAGATATCCATGAGATTTTAGGTTTGAAACCTCCTCTCAGTATCTTGGGACTACCCCCAAGAAATTCCTCTAGTTAATAACTTATAAGTAACACAGTACTTCTTCATAATAGAGTGCACCCTACTTGCATACACATGTAGTGGTTGTCTCTTATGATCCATTTGCCCTACCTAGGTTGGATTCAAGTTCAGGTTAGAAAGCCCAGTTACAACTTCCATCTTATACCTTGACCTTCAAAGCTGAAGTCATATCTGGCTCCCCAGAAGAGGCAATGGCAAAGAATTTTAAAAAGTTTTGTTACAACTAGATTTCATGAATTTCCTTTCACTTCATAATAGATCACATATTCCCAACTTCTGTAGCTGTATCTTTGCCCTGGGTTTGCTTGTATTGCTGGTTTTTTTGGGATTTACGTACTTTATATATCAACGCCTAATTCAACGCCTTGGGATGAATCACAGCATGACTAGGTTCTCGATGAACCTAGCCCTGGATTTCGATACGTGTTGCACAAAGGACAGAGCTTCACAAGCGAAACTCCAATGTTGTATGGCTCATTCAACTAGGAGTACATGTCACAATTCACAAGCACTAATATAAAAGCCAATATTGTAAAGGGGGCAGACCATTTATACTCCATTTTAGCATGTAACATCAATTAAATAGGTTTGTAAGAGCATCCATATCAGTTGGTGGATACTCTTCTATAGTAAAAAAAACTTCTTCATTTTATACATTTTGGCTAAAAAAACTTTCACATTAGCTCATGTAAAACTGTGTAAAGTCTTCTAAAAATTTCCATGAGCTACGATAACCATCTAAATTTGCACGGTTACTGTAGCTCTTCTTTATATTATTTTATATTTTTTCCTCTCTCCTCTCTCTTGCCTTATCAGACCCTCTCTCACCCACTCTTCAATGCCAAGAAGAAGAAGAAGAAGAAGAAGCAGCCAACCATCACAACAACCCAACACCGCTAACCACCACCATTGCAACACAGTACCGCCAACCACCACCACTGCAACCTAATACTGTTGACACCCCATTTTGCAACCCGCATTTACCCTCATATGGATGGTAAAAGGGTAATTTCACCTTGAAAATATGCATCTCTATTCTGGTCACTAGATCATTAATCTCATTTCACCAAAATGATCTTGATGTTGTAACGATCAAATCAATTGGTCATAAGCATTAATTAGACCATCAAATTGAAAGTTATCATCAAATCAAGTTCTAATGGCCAAGATACATTATCAAAAATTGAGTCCGACTATATGTGATTATAAACAATTGATTTCAATTGGTTATAAGTATAATCAATTTGAGAACGATGATGTGTCATAATTTGATTGGTTAGGACTACATTTTATGGTAGGGTTGCACACACCTAATTAATTAAATAGTTAAACATTAATTATTCAATAAGAAATTTGTGCAATTATCTTTTAATTAGGGTAAATTTGGAACCTGTTAAGTCTGAAATGAGAGTGATTAGAGCCATTTAATATTAATTGGGAGCTAATTTGTGATCTATTAATGTTAATTGTACTGAAATCATTTTCTAACAAATGACCTCTTCTCACTATTTCATCGACATCTCTTAGAATATTTTAAATCTATGAATGAGGTTAATTTCCCCTGAAACTAGACATCCGGCGATTCAATTTAAGCATAAGAACAAGACAATTTTGATTATAATTGAGTCAGATATGATTATTCGAAGTTGACTTTACATGCTGTTATAGCAGATACTAGAAAACCGAATTTTGGCCTACTCCTCACTCCCACCAATCTTTCCATTTAATGCACAAGATTTCCCCCAAAGCTAAAATGAGGTTTGGGTACATGATTCTTTATCAACCCTCATTAAATGGTCTTCCATTCATATTTCCTCTATCACTACTATATAAACCCCCCCTCTCCTTCATTCCAAAAGACAAAAAAAATAAAATAAAACCTCCTCTCTTCCCCTCTCTTGAGTTCTAATGAAGTTGAGTAGTTTTATCATATCTTGGTCTTCCTGAGACTCAAGGTATTGAGTGAGACTCACTCTTCCTCTCCTAATTCTTCTTTTCCTCCACCCTTAGGACCTCTACCAAGAGTCTCCTCCTCCACCATATGGATCTTGCATGAAAGTATAATCCCTTTCCCTAACTTTTTTTTTTTGTGTTTCCATAATGATAATTTAGGATTAAAGCATGATAGTAACTATTTAAATTCTCTTGAATATTTTTGAATGTTCTTAAATGTTTTTATGTTTTCTTCATATGTTCTTGGTTGTTCATCACATGTTCATGCATAACACTAGTTTCATTCTTAAATCCACATAAAAAAAAGCATTAAAAAGATGTTTGTTTAATAATTCTTTTAAATTCTTGAATCTAGTATATCACCATACACACACATTCACCAAAGTTTATTTTTCAATCCAAATGCCATGCTTAATAAATTAAATTAGGGTTTATCACATGCACACACATTAAATTCAACATGCAAATTGATTGATAACATATTGGATGATATGATATAAATGTTGGCTACCATAGTCTAGAAGACCGGTTTCACCGGGTAAGGTGGGTGCCTAACACCTTCCTACCTTGTGACATAGCCTCCGAACTTAGATCAAGGGTTGATAAACCAATGTTTATCCTTATAATTTTCAATTTCTAGATTGTAACTAGGAAACAAAGTTATGTACTTTATCTTAGATTGTATCTAGGACCAAAGTCATGTAATTTTCCTATAATCAATGTAAATTCAATTACAAATAAATAAAATGAAGAATTTTTCAATTCTGGTTTTCTTATTTATTCCAATAATTAAATGGTGACTCCATTGTAAAACCTTTAATCTAAAGGGAAAAATATAACTAGTCGAGCCTCTATTTTGAGAGCCAATAACACGACTCTACCCATTCATGTGAGTTTGGTTTGCAACATCCTATAAAACGGGCTGAGGGTGCGGTCTCTCACAAGTACCGCCAACCACCACCACAACAACACGGACACACCACAAAATCATCATAATCGTTCTAAATCTAGATCCAAATTCATCAAACCCATATACAAATTTATATAAATAATTAAACCAAAATTGAAAAAAGAAGAAGGAGAAGAAGAAAGAAAGAAGAAGATGCTGAAGAAGATGCCAAAATCACCATTTTCTCCACCCAAAACTTTTGCTTTCTCTGCCCAAAATCACTGCCCTTAATCAAACCCAACCCAAAATCATCATCTATAATAAAAGTATAAAACCCAAATTGTAAAAGAAGAAGAGGAAAGAAAAAGATTCTCAAAAAAAAAAAAAAAAAAAAAAAAAAAAAAAAGAAAGAAAGAAGAAGAAAGAGAGGCGAAGATAGAGATAAGTACAAGAAGAAGAAGAAGGGAAAGGCTGTGTATTCAGAGAAAAAAGAAATAAACTAGACTTCCTTTTGGACCTAAGACTTGACAAGTCCTACCACTTCAGAATGTTTAGCTTTTGTAAAATCTTCTTTACTTGAGAATGATATAACATATGGCTAATGTTTAGGCCTTGTTTGGATTTTTTTTTTTTTTTTTTTTTTTTTTGATCACTTATCACTCCTCACCCAATTTCTGTCACACATCACTCATCACTTAATACGCACCACCCCGTTTGGCACCATCACTCACTTGTCATCACTCAATATCTTTCAATTGCTTGTGGGACCCACCCACTGACCCAATGTCAATTGACTCTTCTCTCTTTTTTTTTCCCTGCCTTTCCCCTTTTTTTTTCTCTTCGTTTTCCCCTATTTTTCTCTGCTTTTCTCTTCATCCATGTTAACACATATTTTAATCAAGCCCACCATGATCCTTATTTTCATACTTTTCCCAGATCTACAATATAACCAAATGGCTATCCAGTATTTTTCTTTTCCAAAAACCAAAAAAAAAAAAAAAAAAACCATCGCCGCAGTTGCCGCTACAACCCACAGTGACAACAATAGCAACAGCAACATCAACAGTGATGACAACTTCGACGAACTCAAGAAGAAAAAAAAGGAATGGAAACCCAGTGAAAAAAAAAAACCAACATGAAAAGAAAAGAAAGAACCAAACCCAAAAAAAAAAAAAAAAAAACCCAAGCCCAAAAACCAACGTGAAAAGAAAAGAAAAGAACAAAAGAAAGAACCAAACCTAGAAAGTGAAAAAAAAAATGTGAAAAGAAAAGAAAAAAAAAAGAACTAAACCCAAAAAGTGAAGAGAAAAGAAAAGAAGAAAAAAAGAAGAAGAAGAAGAAGAAGAGGAGAATAGAGAGAACCAGACCCGTGAAAGACAAAAAAAAAAAAAAAAAAAAAAAAAAAAAAAAAAAAAAAAAAAAAAAAAAGAAGAAGATAAAGTCAGTGCAAAAAGTCTGACCGTGGGACCCATTTGTAATTTTAATTACAAAAATGTCATAGAGTGATGAGTTATGGAAACTGAAAATAGTTAAAATGTATTTTCAGTTTCCATAACTCATCACTCAAAAATTAGATAATTGAGTAATGGAAACAGAGTTATTGAAATCAAAACAACCTTTTGAGTCATTGATTCCACCATTTTTGAGTTATGAAAACAGAGTTATGAGTTATGAAAACAACAAATCAAAACACCCCCTTAGCTTTCGTAGATTCTTCTTTTCTTGAAAATGATATAAGTTGGATACACGTTTGCATTCTAAACTTTAAGGGACATAACCATTTATTATCTATTGTTAAAAATTTGTTACATCGTTAGTAATTAAATATTTTTTGAAAATTATTTTGATTCTTAACCTATTGAAAATTTAATTATTTTTTCTTAAAAAATTAATTAATTAATATTTGCAAAAACAAAAATCCTAAAAGGCCTTTCTTTTTTATTTTTCTTGGTTGACAAAGGTTTTAATCTCAAGGCGTTGTGATAGGCTGCAAGCTAGTCTAATCCTGAGTGGGCCTCAAAATCTTAACCATGTTTGTAATTTGAGTAGCTACACTCCAAAGCCTTGCTCAAGAGCGTTAGCATAAACTTATTAAAATTGTTCTCCTTGCTTTAGGATAAAAACATTTTTCCCCTATTTTAACTAACTTCTTTTTTAAAACACTCACATGAAATTTCATATTTTAAACTCTATTTCATTTTAATATTATTCCTCTTCCTTATTTTATTATTTCCTCTCATTTCTTCTCTTTATCTATAGTTTTGTCCTCCGTCATCAAAAAAACCCCCTCCCTAGCTCTCATGTCATCGCCACTAGCCACCAGTCATCATGATGTTGAGAGACATCTAGTGGAGAGAAAGGGGAGATCGGTGGAGAGAGATTTCATGAGATGCTACCACTTGCAATTAGCTGACACCACGCTGCCTACCACCAACCAAAGCCGGGCCATTGAGAGAGAGAGAGAGAGAGAGAGATAAATCAAAAAAAATAAATAAAAATAAATAAAAAATTGGGAATGAAAAGTGCTCCCTAAAGATGGGGAGCAACTGTAACAAAAGTTTTTTTTTTTTTTTTGAGAAACAACTGTAACGAAAGTTAAGAATTCCAAATAGGCATGAATGGGTAATCTGATCTGGTTTTTTTTTTTTTTTTTTTTGGGTTTTATGGGTTTGCTTACCAATTTTGTCCCCTTACCATAGAATAAGCACAATCACATAAAAATGAAAGAAAGAAAAATCTTTAAGTATTTGAAATTTAAAAAAAATAATAATAATAAGTTATCTAATTAGATCTGAAATTGTAATAAAGTTGCGCCGTCTACTAGCAACGAGTGCCGAGCCATGCGACAGTGCCCAGCGTGCAAGAGAGAGAGAGAGATTAGACAATCAATAAAGTAAAATAAAATTGGGAATGAGTGGTGCTCCCTAAAAATGGGGAGCAATTGTAACAAAATCCCGAATAGGGTAGAGATGGGTTATAATGTGGGTTTATTTTTTTGGGGGTTTGCTTACCTATTTTGTCCCCTTACCTTAACATAGGGACATTGCCACCAGTGCTTTAACAAATATAGTCTATATATCCAGAACTTTATAGTTTAATGATTTTCTTTTTCCCATAAAAGCGAAAGCTCTTATATCATGATTAACTGTAAAAAATAAAAAAAATAAAAAATTATATACCTTAAAAATATATCCAAAATAAATAATAAATAATAATTTGAAAAAAAAATTTTTTTTTTTTAAAGAGAAGAAAAAATCTTTAAGTATTTGATATTAAAAAAGAAATCTTAAAAGCAATATCATTAGACCTCAAATTGTAATAAAGTTGGTCCTTACAAATGAGAATCTCCAATAACAACATATTTCTTTCATTTATGTTGACATTAGACCTTTTTCTCAAAAAAAAAAAATGTTGACCTTAGACCAAAAATAAATGCAACTTTTTTTCGTACATAATTATACTTAATAAAACAAAAGAACAGCAAAAATGGAATATATTTCAAGATTTCACAACTAAAATACATATTATACAATGAACAAGACTTAGATACAGTACTTAGATGTTATTCCTTAAGTTTTCATTTTAAGATTTTGCCATGTGGATTTTTTCTCATGTGATGAAAATGTATTTTTTAGTTAAGTAGCCACATTGCTGAATCTTAAGAGAGAAACCTAAAAAACAGCACCTAAGGTATTGTACCTGAGTTTTATCCTTATACAATTATGGAAAGGTTCATATACAATATGCACCAAAAAATTCTACAAATTAGAAAATTATAATAGAAAAACTATATCTCAAGACTTAAAAAACAGTAATAGCAAAAGCCAATCACTAAATACGAACTCTTATTCTCCAAGCAAGTTTAGCATCACGGGAAGACGCACAAATAGTTTAAACAAACTCTTACTCCCTTCATGTTTGAACAGTTCTTTTTTCTTATTAATGACATTACAAAAAGATTAGCTCAACAAGGGACATACTATTAAGTATTAATACCAAACAAAGCTCAAGGAGATGAGGAATAGGATGGATTGAAAACAACTTGCTTAGCACAACTAAGCACATCATGAGGCCCTGCTTCTTCTCGGCCAACACCCATAAGATCAAGGTAATATAGGTAATGGGAGATGATGTTGTTCATGGACTCATTATCGCCTTTACCACAAAGAAGATCTCCATAGAGCACATTCATGGTAGCACCAAAACCAGAGACTCTCTTTGCTATAGTGTCATTCTTGGTGGGAGTCCAATAACCAATAAAGACATCATGTGCTGAAGGTTGATGCTCTTTAATTGGTTTCATCCACCTCCAAATTGCAACTTGGAATGCCAAGGTGGAATTTTGTTCAATGTATTCTGGATGGTTCAACAAATCTACTTTCAAATCTTTACCTGCTTCTCCGTAATTGTAGTTCCTGTTGAAAGCAACAATAAATAGAATCATTCGGATTGTGGCATGCAACAATGAGTTGATCTACAATAAATTCATCTAGGGTAGGAAAAAAAAGGCACACTTAGGGTTGTAAATTAAACTATATGCATCTTTTAACTAACAAAATGATTGTATTTAGTTTTACCAAAAAGTAGGCTGCACATGTTTTTTTTTTTTTTTCTAGGAATTAGTTACATAGATTTTGTTTAAAGAATGCATCACTTGGGTACTCATGTTTGAATTATCATAGAAAATGATCTCTTATGATGTTTCTTAATATGAAAACATAAAACTTTTAGCGAAATTTCAACTTGAGATAAAATTGAATTACATAAGATGAGAAAATAATTCAAATGCAAAGATACAAAGAATATATGATAATGTTAGTGCAATTGAAATGGTAGATACCAATAGATAGGTAGAGCACCCCGACCATAATATGCAACTCCAGAAGCACATGGATAAGCATTTTTGTAGTGCTCATTACAGTAATCTGAGTTGGAATTCATTTCCTTATTATAGCATAAACCCCAGGCTAATTGTTCCTTGGTTGCCACTTTATGTCCACCTGAAAAATATCATCCACTTTTACTTTGCATGGACATTGAGTGAGTGAGTGATTACTAGCTATTGCTCATATATAATTTAACTATAGTTTGTTGATTGAGACATCGTGCTTCAAATTAATTTAGTTTCAACCTAACTTGTTTTTTAGAGAAAATAATTAAACCACTCTATGAGTAGACTCACTTACAAGCCAATGCTTCCTCATTTGCTTTAAAAATGTAGGATTCAAAAGTATTTTAATATTTGAATTATAAATATCATCCCATCTTGGCTCTTATTGCCGGAACAATACAATTTTTTAATTATTTTAGGTTACATTACGAATTTGATCATTTAATTATTGTATAAAGTTCAATTTCATCACTCAACTAGTAATGTATCATTTTAGTCCCTCAAATTTTAAAATCGAGTCAATTTCATCCTTTGGCAATTGTCGATTTATAAATATTAATAGAATTAAGAGTTGAAATTGATTTGATTTTAAAATTTTTACATTTTTATAATAACATTTTAACTTGTATTCTATTTTTCACATTAATTAATTTTGTCAAAAGATGAAATTGATTTGATTTTTATTTTTTTTACTTGATTTTAAATTTTGAGGAACTAAATTGGTAAAATTAATAGTTGAAGAACTAAATTAACAAAATTGAGGGACCAAATTTTCCTTTACCATATAGTTGAAAAATCAAAATAGTAATTAAACTTTTTTTATAACATTCATTTTCAGTTAAATCATTTTGATAAAATATACTATGTAACAAAGCGTAAATTATACATTAATTCTTAGGACATTTAATAACTAAACGGCATAAAAGGATTAAAACATTAAAATCCATTTCCAACTTCATCAAACTAAAGATTTCTGGTATTCGTTTGGGAACAGTTTATTTAGCTGAAATTGAAAATTTTTTGCTAAAAGTACTCTAGATAAAGCCAAAATTAGCTAAAATAGTACACTGAGACTCATGAATAGTACCAAAAAGTGCAATGTGACCCATGAATAGTACCAAAAATATGTTGAATAGTAGTAAAAACAAGCTAAATAGTAAAAAAAGTTGCATTTTCAGCCAATGCCAAATGCAACCCAAATAATCAATAATATCTATCTTTAGGTAACCAATGTTTGAAGAAATTACACTTTATAACCCTAAACTATACCCCTTATTATACTTTTCGCCCTAAACTCACATTTTGCACTCTAAATTATAACTCTTGTTACAGTTTGCACTCCGATGTTAAGTTTGTTGTAAACTTAGACAGAAAATTATGGCACTGCATGAAAATTAAGTCTCAATTGTATATGTTCTCAAAGTTAAGGAAGCAAAGTATAGTACGGTGTATAATTTAGGGTGGTAAAATGTAATTTTCTTCAAATGTTTACCACCGAACTTGTTAGTTGAGCATCAAGGGTTGCACAGTAGTATAAAACATTTTTAATCATTTTAGAGAGAGAGAGAGAGAGAGAGAGAGAGAGAGAGAGAGAGAGAGAGAGAGAGAGAGAGAGAGAGAGAGAGGTAATCAAATGTTTTAATGGGGTTAGCAAAAAATAATTTTTTTTTTTTTTTTAATTCTTTTGAATAATTTGATAGATGGGGGAGGGGATCAATTTGACCCTATTCCTACAATATAACAAAATTATGTCTTCAAACACAATAATACACATTCTGATCAAGTTTACTTAAATTCCTACAGAATTTCAATCTTCACCTATGACATCAGAGACAGATGAACAAGAAGTCCCTAAACACATTCATATTCAACCCAACCAACAACGCAAAACCCCAAATTGAAGTTCACAAAACAGATACTCTGAAGTCTAAACTACTCACAGGATAGCTTCTTAGGGAAAAAAAAAACACTACTTACAGGAGGTTTTGGTGCCAACATGGGCAAGAAAAGCAGCGATTTCCTTGGTTCCCATGAAGTTCCAGTTGATGTAGGTAGTACCAAAGCCATACGGCTGGAAGTGAGCAGAGGCAGTGATAAAAGAGTGGTAGTCCCAGAAGCCCTTTGCATGGGCCTCAAGGGAGTTACGGTTTGAGAACATCTTCTCAAACTGATCGTTCTGGAAGTAGTCAGAAACGGCCCTGCCACAGCATCGGGGGTTAAAATTTTTACGCGGACCCTTGTTGCATCTAGGACAGTTCTTAAGCCCATTTATGGTTCCAGATGCCTCCCCAAACGATGGCTTCACAGAAGACTCATCACAATTCACAAGAACTAATATAAATGCTAATATTGTCAAGAGTACTTTATACTCAATTAATTTTGCAAGTAGCATTGATTAACAATGGTGAAGATTGGAGAAAAGTCTCTGTACCTTCACTTGTTAAGAAGCTGTAAGAAGAAGTTGTTATTTATGATAAATTGGGTGCTGTTATAGTGGCTGCTGGGAGAAGGAAATGGAAAGATAGTCAAATTGCAAGTCATAATTTTCTTTAGTCACTATTAACTCTATACCTAATCTCTTTTTATCTTTTTATACTTTTATCTTATCAATAAAGACAGCACCTTCTGAATAAAAAAAATTCAAAATATTTTCTTTTTGAATATACTATATCTACAATAGGTCCATTTATAGATTTTAGCCATAAATTAGTATTAAAATATTAACATTGATAATTGGGTGATGTAGAGGTGCGAGTAACAACCAACAATTATTATATAGCATTGGACTAGAGACTTAATTCACGGGTCCCTCCCGTCCTAAAGTGGTTCGCCACTACAAAATCTTTTACTCGAGAAGGAATAGAGTTAGAAGAAACACGTGAATTCTGCATTCTAAACTTTAATTAGGCTGTGTTTGTTTCGCCTAAAATGCATTTTAGGAAATCATTTTGTACCCTGCTTTGTGTTTGGTTGCACATGGAAAATTTGGTCAAACGGAAAATCATTTCCATTGACCATAAAATATACCCACTTCAGCCGTAAAATGAATTACACTCTCATTTTACCTTCAAATGAATTTCAGGACTCAGAGAGAGAGAGAGAGAGCACACGGGTCCGAAACCCATCCCCTCAGCTCCACCCCACACACCAACGAGAGAGAGGTGCAACTCCACCCCACACGCAGATGCCAGTCCGAGGTCCCCCACACTCCGATGAGCAGCGCCGCCGTACCCGATCCACTCAACCTCACCTCCGCCCACTTTGAGCTCTGCATGTACCCGATCCACCAAGGCAAAACTCTCCCTCACGCCGGCGAAGCACATCTCACTACCAACATCTCTAATCCGTTGCTTCCTCATGCCGGCGAAACACTTCTGTCAAACCCACCATTTACAATACCCAATCCACCCAAGACCGATCTTGATCTCGACCCACCCAATCTCGTTGTCCCTACTAAAGATTGTCGCCGCGCTAAAGACCGATCTCGTTGATTTTGATTTTGTGAATAAAAGATGGTTTGGTCGGTGTTTCTTCCTCCTCTCACTAAGCTTGTGAATAAAAGATGTTTTTATTTTGATTTTTGGTTGTGTTAAGTGTATATTTTGAATTTCTATGTTATAAAATTTGTTTAACAGCTGAGAAAATGGCTGAGAAAATGTGCAAATTTTGTAGGAAAATAACATTTTCAGAATGTTACCAAACACCGAAAATTGTTTTCTAGACTATTTTCCATTGCAAAACCAAACACTCGGATTTCCTTTTTCTTATGGGAATTCACTTTCCCCTGCATTCATTTTACACTCAGAATTTGATTTACATTGAACCAAACGCAGGCTTAATTTTCTACGCACGCCTAGAAAAAAAAATGAATTAACTATTTATGTTTTGCAAGAAAAAAACCCCAAGAGGTCTTTCTTTATTCTTCACTGGGGCAAAGATTCTAATTCGGTGATCGATGTTCTACTAGACCACAGGCCTAATCTAACCTAACTGGGGCCTCAAAATCCTAACCATGTTTATTTTGGATAAATACACTCTTAAACCTTGTTTAACAAATTCAGTTCATACATCCATTAATTTTATAGAAAAATTCTTAATTTACATTGTAGTTGCAATGTAAATCTTATATTGTAGATTAAATAAATGTGTACAATATTGCACATATTTTAGAGAAATTTTTGCAACATTCTACAATATATAAGATTTGCATTGTACTAACATACCACATCCAAGATTGTGTAACCATGGAGTTATTGTTTGATATATGGTTTTATACTATTACAAAGCTTTCAATCCGCGTACAAACACGATCGTTTTCACACCCAAATTCACATTCTATTTAAGTGTAAACTCATAATTGGATTTCAGCACTTTCACAAGAGTTCATCACAGGTGCTTAAGCATGTTGTATCAACTTATGCACTAATCACAAGTTGACTCTTAAATAAGATATAAATTTAGGTGTGGGAAGGGTTGTCCCTAATTATTCTAAATATTTTCATTCAATTTTCTTTTCAATTAATTAATAAACAAAAGCCCCTATACTTCACTAGAATAAAAGAGAAACCGAAATTAAAACAGAGAGAGACACAGATAAAGACCAATATGTGCTTCTGTGTCAGAGTGGACTTGGGGAATGATGGTCTCTGTCAACTGGTATATTTCATTCACATTCACATATGGAATTCACAGTTTACACAACCAATACGGAAGTAGGGATTCGCAATGAAGGAGGAAGTAGGGATTCTATCTATTCGATGTGCCAATACAGAAAGTAAATCAGTTTCTAAGGTCTTAAAAAATAGGAATTTAAGAAATACAAAACAAAAAAATATTTATACTAAATAGAAATCTCATCTCAGTCAGAAAGTTTTGAAAATCTTCATGAAGAAAATTCCTTAAGCCTTCAAGGACCTTTCTTTTGTTGTTTTCTTTTTTCCCTTTTTGACACCATTCCAACAATGAATAAACCTGTTAATTAGCAGTCCATAGAAATCTTGCTGATATCTTTTGCCAATTGGGAGCATTTATATACGAGCTCCAATAATAGCATCTTTTCTTCTTTTCCTTTTCTTTTTCTTTTTTTTCATTTTCTTTTTATATTAGACCAAAATAAAGGCGCAATAAACTAAGAAGCGCAGAAGTAGGGGATCAGAGAGATTGCTTGACATATATATAATATTTCAAGATTTCACAACCAAATGCATATTGATACGAGATCTGAGGTTCAATCCTCGCCTACACCAAAAACTGATTGGTGTCTTGGTCTGATGATAAAGATCTATCATCAAGAGCGGACGTCATAGGTTGAAACTATCTAAAAAAAAAAAAACATATTGATATATATAATATTCCAAGATTTCACAACCAAATGCATATTGAATAATTGGATTGAGATCCTCTAGAGTTCCAACGGTACTCAACCATATAGAATTCTATTAATCTTAACCATTCATTTATAATAAAAGGTCCAGATTTTTCCATGTCATTAATCCACCAACAAATCTCCTAAAATAATGGTTTAAAAAATAACTACTCATCAATGATAATTATTGCCTTACCACTTTTACCTAAGTTAGGTCTCTAAGAAAACATGAAGTCATCTTCTCCTTCCCCTCTTCATTTTTCAATTTGTTCCATAAATCCTTTTGGTTGTTAATTTCAAAGCATAGGTTCAAGTCGTTCGACTGAAATGGGACATAGAGAAATCATATTTTATGATCCTAAGTCCCAATCATGTACTTGAAAAAAAAAAAAAAAAAAAAAAAAAAAAAACGTGTATATGCTTGATTTTAATAAAATTAATAGATGTGAGTTCTAGTTAGCTCAACTGGTAAAGTCTCTGATGTTTGAATAAGAAATCTCTAGTTCAATTCTTGCCTACAACAAAAACTAATTAGTGTCTTGGTCTGATAATAAAGAATTATCATCAAGAGAAGACGGAATGAAAACCTAGGTGTCACTACCATTCATAATTGATATATGCTTCACAGTCTACATGCATAATAATCAATTTTCTAAATAAGCAAAGTTCTTTTGCATATTCCAAGACTGAAAACAAAAATATATCTCAAAAGTGGGTTCTAGTTAACTCAACTGGTAAAATTTCTGATAATTGTATAAAAGATCTGGGGTTCAATCCCCGCCTATACCAAAAACTGATTGATGCCGCCTATTCCATATTCTAAATAAACAAAGTTCTTTTGCATATTCCAAGACTGAAAACAAAAATATATCTCAAAAGTGGGTTCTAGTTAACTCAACTGGTAAAATCTCTGATAGTTGTATAAAAGTTCTGGGGTTCAATCCCCGCCTATACCAAAAACTGATTGGTGTCTTGGTCTGATAATAAAGAACTATCATTAGAAGCAAACGTCACAAGTTGAAACTCTCTAATATATATATATATATATATCAAAATTACACAACATTAGCAAGAGACAGGTAAAGTCAACACAACTGTAGCTCTCCTAGCTAGTTTAGCTTCATACGAAGGGATAAGCAGCATTATTGGCTTCTGAAAGGGAAAGATAGTCAAGTGCAAGTCATCAAAAATAAATTTTAACTTAACCACTAATAAGTGTACCTAATCTCTCAAAAAAAAAATCGTGCACCTAATCTCTTTTTGTTTTTGATTCTAAAAGGCAAATCTATTTTCGTTTTTGACAATTTAATTAGAATCATTTTTTTTTAATGTACATGAAGGAAGGAAATAAAAACATTAAAACTCATTCAATGAACTCTTAGATTTAACAAATTAATTTGTAGACTTGGCGGGTCCCTCGCCTCCACTTGCCGAGCTTTTGCTTTCTTTTTTTCTTTTTTTCCTTTTTCTTCTTTAGTTCTTACTTTAAGGGACAAGAAACACGTGAATGCTAAAGTTTGTTCTTAAATTATTTAATTTTTGAACCAATTATGATACACACATCAAAATTTTCGTAGAAAATTTCACTCTCTCGCATGCACTTACTAGTTACTACTCACGTCACTTGAGTCTATCATACAAAGGTTAAAAAAAAATTAATAAATAAATAAAGATGGATTATGTGAACAATTCAATGCCTATAAGCATATTATTGGGTTCAATTATGACTAAATTGCAATTTCTACACTTACGGTTTGGAAATTTTTTGATTTTGTATTCTAAAATTTTAAATCTTAGATTCATACTACTAACATTGCAAATGGTTTCAATTTAAGTCTTTTTGTTAATGTGACATGATGAGGTGTCCATTAAATGCGAACTAAATTGTAATTTATACTCTTAAAATTTGAAATAAATTTTTTTATTTTGCCCTTTAAAGTTTTGAAATTTAGATTTATAAAACTATATTATTTTGAATTCAAGTAGCATTTAATAAACATCTCATCATGATGCAGGGATAGAATAATTTAAATCCAAATGATATATAAAGTTAAGAATATATATTTGAATTTTGAGACTTTAAGAGATAAAATCAAATTTACTTCAAATTTTGAGGGTACAAATTACAATTTAATCTAGTATTATTGTACTTTCCATTATACTATACGTGACAAAACTAAACGTGGGCTTTTGGGGGGGCCATGGTCCACCCTCCCCACAAAATTTGACACCAAAATTAAGAGTTTGTCTCCCAAAAAGTAAGAAATCCATCCTCCCCACAAAAAGGAATTAACCAGCTAGCTCAGTAGTCTCTAAAAACTAATTTCCCAAATGGCCTCTTATTAGAAAAGGTAGTTCTTTTTAATAAAAACAACTATCCATGTTCTTGTTATAAATTAAAATGAATATTAAGAAGATAAAAATATGCATAAAGAAGATAGTATATAAACTTTATTCTTTAAGTGCTCATCCACATAAATTATTATCTATCTTGAATACAAGTGTATCTTCCTTTGTAATTAGCTCACATATATATAAATGTTAAGAATCAGATGGAGAGTACTCTTAAGAATGCAACGACATGCATTAAAGAATATAAGTCCATCCCTTTATAAAAGTAACATCACAAACTCTTGTAACTTCATACATTTACAACACTCCTCCTTGGATGACTGCTCACTAAGAATATGCCTCGTTAAGACCTTACCAAAGAAAAACCCCATGAAAAAAAAAAAACAAAAAAACAAAAAAACAAAAAAAAAATGGCTAAGGAAAAAGAGTACAATATTCTTGTATAACTTCTAGTGCCTTAGGATTGCATCATTAAAACCTTGCAAAGGAAAACCCAGTGGGAAAAAATCTTAGCAAAGGAAAAAGAGTACAATCTGCACATATTCTTTTAAAAATTTACTCCCCCTCATGAGATCATAGAACTTCCAATGTCCATGATAAAAATATATTTAAGTCGACGCATGCCAATGTTGTGCATCATCTTCTTAAAAGTCGCAGTTGCTAATGTCTTAGTGAACATAAAAGCTTGAAAATGTGTTAAAACACAAGAGTTGTTTAGACCCCCAAATCAAAAATTACGGCTCGATAGATTTTATTCTAACTTGTACTAAGGGCGTAATAAAGTAAATGCGAGCAGATAAACAAATAAACTACTCTAAGTCATATTCAATATAATACAGTAGTAATATGAAAGCTAAAAGAATAGGGAAGAAGAATGCAAACACAAGATAACACGCCGATGTGTTATCGAAGAGGAAACCAAAGTACTGTGCGTAAAACCCCTCCACCACCCTCCAAGCGATAATCGATTTACTAGACAATCAATTGGGATACATGGGTTAGCAAGAGACCCTCTAAGCCTAATCTACCCAATGCACCTAAGCTCTTGAAGCTCCTACTCTAACAAGGCTTCTCGGAACTGTGTCTTGTCTAGCTCTCCAAATCCCTTAATACGCCCAATTGCATTTGCCAAATCCTAGCTTCTTCCAATGCTTCCCAACAGCACCAAAACCTCATTGAACACTTTGAAAGGGTGTGGTAAGTGTTTGGGCTATCAACCTCTCAATGTTATGGAAATAGAGAAGTTGGAGTTCAGGAGAATTCACAAGCAATTGTGGGTATAACAATCTTTAACTCTCAAGGTTTGTGGCTAGGGTTTTTTCTTAGAAGCACTCCTCAACATCTATAGATAATGTGGGTATATATAGTGTAGGTACAGAAAGTGTGTATCAAAAATGACAGTATGGAAAAACAGAATGTTTCCCGAGTGTCTTGCAAGAAGGCCTTTCCCGCGAGATACTCGCGAAAACCAGCTGTCTCCATCCTATCCTGACTTTTCACATTCCAGTCATGTGCAAGGCATATGCATCACTTCGCAGGATGCTTACTCACGAACTACCTTCGAAAACACTTCAGTCTTCAATTTGCCTTGAGTCTTCACACACACACTCTCTCTCTCTCTCTCACAACCCTTAAAAATAAATCCCACATGAAATACAAGATACAAAAGATTAAACAGAATTACAATCAAATTTGGCACAGAATTAAAGCCATTACAACTTTACAATCTCCCCATTTGACTATTTCGTGACAAAACCCCTAAAATAGACTGGTTAGGAAATTTAGACCCCAGTTGATAGAATTAACAAGTTTTAAATCCAAGTTGTTAATTAGATTTATTATCAGTAAAACTTGTTAAAACAAAAAAACATCAATATCATGTCAAAATCATGCAGTGGAAAAATAAATAAGACAAGATATGATGACCCAAGAAAACCAATGAAACAAACTAGTTTCACAGTAAAAAACCTGGGGGGAAAACCTTCCCAAAAAGCAATTCATTATAGTAAAGAGAAGTTTCAGATCTAGTACAAAACTTTTGTCCCTAGACTCTACAATCCCCGTAGATGAACTCACAGCAAAAACCGTCTACCGTTTCAGAACCTCTGAACTCTTCAATAAATGAACGCCACCCATTTTGTTGCATGAATCCCAGTACGTGACTCACTTACCAACTTGAGGAAGATTGTTGGCTACAAAGTTCTTCACTTCATCAACAATGAAGATCAAAAAGCACTTGGTTACAAAACCCTAAGGCATAAAAGACGCAGTAGCTTCTTTCAAAGAGAATAAAGCATTGGTCACTTTTTGCATATGTTCTCCTTATATTCTGTTATGTGATGGCCTCTAAAATAAGCCTTATATAGGTCTAGGGTTGTGAGAAAAGAAACCCTACACAAATACAAAAGCCTGGCCTAAAAATCAGATTTGAAAATTCTGATTTTCGTAACCTCGATAGATAGCAGGTGTCGAGATTTAAACTTTGACAGATACAGCTATCAAGGAGGTGTTGAGAAGGTGTCAAGGGGACAGAAGCTTTCTCGATCAATCCACCAGCCGTCAAGAAGGTGTAGAGATTACGATAACAATCAACTGAAGAACTAGCCTAGCTCGATAGATAGCCTAGCTGTCAGGAGGTGTCGAGTAGCTGTCAAGCTATCTGTCTGCAGGTGTCGAGCTATCTATCCAACTTTAATGAACGGCTTTTCTTCACTTGTTTCTTGGTCCAATCTTTATGGCTTCAATACTAGACTTAAACAACATGTTCCTCGAAGTATTAAACACATCCTAGATCTACCCAATTACAAGTAAAGTGCGTTTTGTCAAAGGATTAGCCAATTACACAAAATATGTCCTTAACAAGACTCTAAACTTAAATGTGAGTTTGGGAACAGTGGCAAAACTCACTCACACCTAATCTAGAAGCTGTGAAGCACTTGCATGTATATACCTATAACCTGAAATACTCACACACAAACAAAACTTTCATTACGCTTATGACAAGTTGAATACATGGTACGTACATGAGCAAGTAAAGTGCGATCAAATTTGTAAACACTATATAACATGTAAGCATATCTTGATCAAATAAGGTCAGTCATTAAAGAATGACTACAATGAACATTTAACATGAAAATGCTCATCCGGACATGCAAAGCAATAAAGACCAATCACAATGATCAATTGCATGTCCAACACACAACCAATGCAAAATACATGAAATATATGCATCTAGGATACAAGATTCTACAAGGGTACAAATGTGAGGTACTTACAACATAATAGCAATATCTTAAAAGTACAAAAAAAAATGCTACAAAGCAATGAAGATAAACACAAGTACTGAATATTAAACTGAAATTAAAAACAGAGTACTTAAGCTTTAAAGAAAAGCAATAAAAACTGTAAACAAACAACAACTTGTTAAACAAATAGCAACTTGTTAAACAAATAGCAACTTGTTAAACAAACAGTAGATTCTAGCTTCTCCTCCCCCTATCACTACACTCCCCCTATCAATGACACCATCTCCCCATTTTTGTCATAGAATATCTAGTCTCCATGTTTTTCTAGCTTCTGTTGAATTTGGTCCAATTGAGTCTGGAGAGATGTGAACTTTGTGTCGAAGTGAATGTGTTGGGAGTGCATGATGGTAGCTAGTCCGAATATTTTGGTATTAATCTCTTGAAGTGCAACCATGATGTTGTTTAGCTATTCATCACAGGCATGGGAGGTTAAGCTTGAACTTCCCGAAGTAGAATGACTTTCTTACTTGGTACTCTTTTTGGTGTGACTCATACTGGCATGGAGAGTGCGGATGTTAATTGGACTTGGCTTTGGTTATAGGTGCTCATCTTTTGAGGGATGCATGCCTTTGAGCTCCAAAATCCTTGAGATAAGGCAGCAGAAAGGAAGACAATTCCCTGAAGTAGTTCGTTCAACCGTTTTTGCCAAGATGTGGAAAAAATGAGAACACACATCAATCTCCTCATCAGTGATCAAATCATGCAAGAATAATGCTCGACCAAGATTCATGTACTCGGTGTTATATAAAGGATAGAGTTGCTAAACATGATCATTGTGAGAAGCCTTAATTCAGAAGATAAAGATGCCACACTTACAGACTTCCCATTGGAAAAGAACACCAAATTATTTCCTAAAGCTTCTCAAAGAACCTCCTCATCTGGATTCAGTTCATCATATACCAGTGGGTTAGTGAATATCGACCAGTTTATGCAAAAGATTTCTGCCAGATAGACAGGTGTCACTGAGAACTTTTTCCTCTAACCCAACATTTGAGCTCCTTTCCTTCTGAAATGGCATTAGCATAGAACTCTTTCACCATGTTCTCGTAAGCATCATCAAGGTTGGAGAGAGGGAAGTTACAATCCTTGGTGGCAAAACATTCAGGGATTTTGGTTTCAAGGAGAGATGGCTCGTCAACAACCCTTTCAACCAACAACAGAGCATCTTCAAAGTATCTCTTATAGTTCTGAAATGCAGCATAAGATCTAAATTTGTCAGGGTCATAAACTCCCGTCGGTGATCGAGCTCTCTTTGGGCCTTGGGGAAAGGTTATCAACATCAATCACAGGCTCTTTTCCTTTACTGCTGCCTTCTTTCACAGCTGATGTTTTGAAAGGAGACATATGCACACATGATTACCAAGCAAGAGAAAAACAAGTGCAAAACACAAAAACAGAACACAAAACCTGATTAGATTCAAGTTAGTCCAAAACATAAGTATTAAACTATGTAAATATTAGCAAAATTTAAGAAATTAGCAACTATGCATGTGTATGCATCTAGTGTGCATGTGTGTGCATGAGATGATACATGGTGTGTGCCTAAGTGGTGCATGGTATGGCATTGTGAGGCACAAGTTGGGCAAAGTGTGTAAAACACACACCCATTGACCAAAACATGTCAAGTATGTTCAATCAAGGGTAAACCCAAACATTGGAACTCATTTGAGTCCAATTCAACACAAAAATGTCACTTGAACATTTTGTCAAACACTTACCATGCAACACTACACTACATGAATGGACAATGCATGAACACATAGAAAAAAGCCTTAATACAAGTGTAAAATGCCACAAGGGGCCAACACAGATACACACAGACCAAATGGGATACAACCCAATCAAAATTTTGAAAAAATTTTGCTTAAAATCATGAACCCAACCCCTTTTTCGAAAATCCCCAATTTTTAAAACCCTAAGTTAATTTTTGCATAATCTAAGACAAAAATGAAAAGAATGTTTAAGGAAACATACCTTGAAGTTAATTTTGCAGAAAATAAGCTTGAAAATGATGGGGTTTCAAGTGAAAGACAGTTTTGGGTTTAGAAGGGTTCGAGAAAGGCAAGGCGAGGGAAATAGAGAGTGTTTAAAAAAATTGTCACATTAGCCTTATAAAACTGAAAACACACATTTTTCGCAGGTTAGGCGGTCGCAAAATTAGTCATGAAAAAACACCACTGAAGCACAGAAGCTTTCGCGGGAAGCTTTTAGTTGCGATACAGTTGCGAGACAGTCGCGATAGCCTCTATATGAAACTTGTAATTTCCCAATTTTTGCCTAAAAATCATTTAGCAGGAAGTGCTTGATCGTTAAATAGTCGCGAGACAGTCGCAATACTTTCTGTATGAAAATGAAATTTTTAGATTCCTCTTAAACTCTTTTCGCGAGAAGCTCTCAGTCATGAGCTTCTCGCGAAAATGCCTCTGAACAAGTTTTTGAAGAACAACACAAAAATGCATTTTGAACAAAAACTAAAAGCATGAAATTATAAAATCACTTTCAAAAACATATAAAATACTCAAAAATCTTTTTGGGTTTGATTTTCAAGCAATTGAGCTTACACATCACATTTGAACATGTACAATCACACAAATGAGATAAGCATTAATTGAACTAAACTTGTGTGTTATGGGTGAGTATCAAATGTGGAATAATCCTTAGACTAGAGTGAAGTTTCAATGATCAATTCAATTAGGTCATACACAACTGGTACTAAGTCAAGTGGACTATCTCAATTATAGAAGTGAGCATATATGACCTCCCACACAAAAAAATGATTAAAAATCTCAGAAGTTTTTCATTTGGCTTCTGCACAAACCATAACATTTGATCATTTTTTGAACAAATATATCTCTTTTTGAGATCAGTGCTTGAAATTTTTGATATTTCAATATTAAGAGTTAGCCTTTGGCTTTTTGAGCACCATACATTTCAATTTTAAAATGTCGTTTTTCCTTTTTCCTAGTCAAATACTAGTATGTGTGACGGCTTTTGCAGCTCATAATCTCTTTTCCATTTTGAGATTTACATTTGGTGAGCTTTAATGCAAAAACATAAAAATAAAGATGAAAAAATATATAGGCATAAGTCTATACAAGTATCAAGACCATCAAGACCATTGACCAATCATTCATGACAAGCTTGAAGATCTATTTACAACAACCACACATAGTTTTCAAGATTTCTCCCACACAGAAAAATATGCATACATAACAAGCTAAACTCGTAAATGCATTACACCATTAGTACAAATATACTAGGCTAAACTCACATGTGATATACATAATGCAAGCAATCAAACTTTTTGGAGATTTTTCAATTCTTATGAGTTTTTGAATTTTTGAACACAATCAAAAATAGAACAAATAAAGTAAGATCAACAAAATAAAACTTGTAAAAGAAACATGCTATAAACCGGAAGCAATGACATAAATTGAATTATGCATGTCATGATGCATGAACCTATGACCCTAAACATTGGAAGTATTAATGCATGGACATAAGAAGTGATCATGCATAAGTACCCAACTGCACCCACACTTTACAAGTGTTTTGGGTGAGAGCCTTAAATGGCGGGGTACGACCAACATAACTTTCAAACCTCAGAGTGAAGCTAGCAAGGCACAATGATATGTTCTTCAACATCTCCATAACGTCTCCAATAAGATGTCCCTTACTATCTCCCTTTGGTTTTTTCTTTGAAATTTCTTGACCACGCATAAAGTCAGCCTTCTTAAGTGCATGAAGCTTGAAACAGTTAGGCCTGGTATGCCCTTATGCACAATAATGATGACATAGATGCTTTACTTGAGGCCCCCTTTGATTTTTAGGTAATGATTTCCCTCTTTCCTTTGGTCTTGCACCAATGGTTCACTTTACTACAGCAGGTGTCTCAATCTCAGGCTTCACTTCTTTGAGTTTCTCTTCATTCTTGGTTGAAACGAACCTTACTTCCTTCCTGGGTTCGTTGCTAGAGCTTCCTTCTCCGATACAGCCTAAACCAATCTTATCATGTGAAGATTTTTAAGAGAACAGCACATTGTCATGTTTCTTGGTGGAGATGCGCTCAACCTTGACATTAGCTTGAATAATTTCAAGTCCAAGAAACTTGATCTTAGAGTAGGCTTCAACCAACTCTCCCTTGAGTCTTTCCACTTCACACTTTGCTTCCTTCTGTTGCACAAGTATACACATATGCTCTTCTTCAACCTTTTTCATCTTTTTCAAAGCAAGATTCGCAACTTTGGCATATTTGCCACAATCTTCCAGCGGAAAATCATGTGCTTATTGTAGGTTGATTTCCCCTTCATTTTGGCACACATCTTCATCTTCCAATTCTTCAATTTCCTCATCCTTGGAAAGATCACCAAGTTCATCAATCAAATTGCTCAAATCATTCTTTGAATCAACGGAGGCAATTGTCATGAATGCTCTATAGTTTCCTTCACTGTCACATTCTCCTTCCGTGTCTGAATTTGAGCGATCAGAATCACTAAGGGTAGTGGCAAACACTTTGCCCCTCCTTCTCAAATAGTTGGGACACTTTTTCTTGAGATGTCCATGGCCATTGCATTCGTGTCACACAATTCCTTGAGGGGATTGAAACTCCTTCCCATCTTTCTTCTTAAACTCCTTCCTATCACCCTTGGAGGATGAAAACTTTCCTTTACTGAATGGCTTCCTACTGTTTTTCATCTTCAGAAATTTTCGTAAGTTCTTTGCAAGGAATGCTACCTCCTTCTCCACATCATCTTCTTCGGAGGATTCGTCTATTCTCTCGGTGATGGTTTTAAGTAAGAGATTTGCTCGACTTATGAGAAGGCAATCCTAGCTCATATATTTGGAGAGATCCAATGAGCTCTTGGATTTTGATCTTATCCAAATTTATACTTTCTTCTATAGCTGTGACTTTTGCTCGAAAGCTCTCCGGTAAGGACCTCAAAATCTTTCTCACCACTTTAGCATCCTTAATCTTCTCTCCAAGATTGAGCTTAGCAATTACGATTTCATTAAGCTTCCCGTAGAATGAATCGAAAGACTCATCATCAGCCATCTTGAGCTCTTCAAATTTGATGGTAAGCATCTAGAGTTTTGTGTTCTTAACTTTCTTGGTACCTTCATAAGTAGTCTCAAGAATCGTCCAAGCTTCCTTGGCAATCCCCACATGCGATATCCTGTGAAACTCATCAGTAGACACACCACAAAATATAGTGTTAATAGCCTTACTGTTTGCATTTGCCAATGTAAGAGCTGCCTTATCCTACTCGGACTTGGCTATCGTGGGTTTAACATACCCATTCTCGACGAAGTCCCATACCAGCTCATCTATATCACACAAAAAAGCCCTCATACGGACCTTCCAAAACGCATAGTTGCTTCCATCAAAGAATGGTGGAGCATTGAGCGATTGTGATCAGTCCATCACAAAAGGGTCAAGGATCACACTCAAGTAAAACCACAGCGAGTGTACCTACTCTGATACCAACTGAAAGCTCGAAAATGTGTTAAAACACAAGAGCTGTTTAGACCCCCAAATTAAAATTTACGACTCAATAGATTTTACTCTAACTTGTACTAAGTGTGAAATAGAGTAAATGCGAGCGGATAAACAAATAAACTACTCTAAGTCATATTCAATATAGCACATCAGTAATATGAAAGCTAAAAGAATAGGGAAGAAAAATGCAAACACAAGATAACATGCCGATGTGTTATCGAAGAGGAAATCGAAGTACTCAGTGTAAAACCTCTTTACCACCCTCTAAGCGGTAATTGTTCCACTAGACAATCAGTTGGGATACATGGGTTAGCAAGAGACCCTCCAAGCCTAATCTATCCGATGCACCTAAGCCCTCCAAGCTCCTACTCCAACAAGGCTTCTCAGAACCATGTCTTGTCTAGCACTCTGGATCCCGTAATACACCCGATTGCATCCGCCGAAATCTAGCTTCTTCCAATGCTTCCCAGTAGCACCAAAACCTCACTGAACACTCTGAAAGGGTGTGGTAAGTGTTTGGGCTATCAACCTCTCAATGGTATGGAAATGGAGAAGTAGGAGTTGAGGAAAATCCATAAGCAATTGTGTAGAGAATTATGGGTATAACAATCTCTAACTCTCAAGGTTTGTGGCTAGGGTTTTCTCTCAAAAGCACTCCTCAACATCTGTGGGTAATGTGGTTATATATAGTGTAGGTACAGAAAGTGTGTATTAGAAATGACAATCTGGCAACACAGAATGTTTTGCATGTGTCTCGCAAGAAGGCCTTACCCTCGAGATACTTGTGAAAACCAGCTATCTTCATCCTGTCCTAACTCTTCACATTCCAGTCATGTGCAAGGCACATGCATCACTTCGTGGGATTCTTACTCACGAGCTACTCGCAAAAACACTTCAGTCTTCAATTTGTCTTGAGTCTTCACACTCTCTCTCTTTCACACACAACCCTTACAAATAAATCTCGCATGAAATACAGGGTACAAAAGATTGAACAGAATTACATTCAAATTTGGCACGAAATTAAAGCCAACAAAACACATAGTTGTAAATTACAACTTTACAAAACATATCAGCCAAATTATCATACGATCGTATCTACTTGACATTAATATTACCACTATTCTGGAGCTTATGTGTATAAAAGAATTTTGGTGCAGTATGCTTGGTTCTATCGCCCTTGATATAGCCTCTTCTAATTTGAGTGATACAAGTGGCATTATCTTCATATAATATCGTTGGACTATTTTTGATTGATGATAATCCACAGTTCTCACGAATATGTTGAATAACTGATCTCAACCAAACACATTCACAACTCGCCTCATGAATTGCCATAATCTCTACATGATTTGAGGAAGTAGCAGAAATTGTTTGCTTAAAAGATCTCTATGAAATAGCAATATTTCCCTAAGTAAATAAATATCCTATTTGTGATTGGCCTTTGTGTGGATTAGAAAGGTAACCTGCATCAGCATATCCAACTAACTATGGATTTGATCCATTTGGATAAAACAGTCCCAAATCAGTTGTCCCACGAAGATAACGTAATATACGCTTAATTCCATTTCAATGTCTTCAAGTTGGTGCAGAACTATACCTTGCTAGTAAGTTAACTGCAAATGCTATATCAGGTCTTGTGTCATTTGCAAGATACACCAAAGCACCAATTGCATTAAGATATGGTACTTCAAGACCAAGAATTTCTTCATCATCTTCTTGTGGTCAAAAAGGATCTTTCTAGACATCAAGTGAACGACCCACCATTGGAGTGCTCAAAGGATAAGCTTTATCCATGTAAAAATGCTTTAGGACTTTTTCTGTGTATGTTGATTGATGAACAAGAATTCCATTTGGAAGATGTTCAATTTGCAGGCCAAGGCAAAATTTTGTCTTAACAAGATCTTTCATCTCAAATTCATTCTTTAAACAAATTGTTGTTTTTGTTAACTCTTCTAGAGTCCCCACAAAATTTAAATCATCAACATATAGTGCGACAAATGCAAATCCAGATTCTAATTTTTTTGATAAAAACGCATGGACAAATTGGATTATTCTCAAATCCTTCTTTCAAAAGATATTCACTAAGGCGATTATACCACATGCATCTAGATTGCTTTAACCCATATAAGGATCTTTGTAGCTTGATAGAATACATACTTCGGGATGTAGGATTATATGTTTCAGGCATTTTATATCCTTCTGGGATTTTCATGTAGATATCATTATCTAATGATCCATACAGATATGTTGTAACAACATCCATTAATCGCATATCCAAATTTTCTTTTGCTACCAAGCTAATCAAAAATCTGAATGTAATTGCATCCATTATATTAGCATATGTTTATTCATAATCAATACCAAGTTTCTGCAAGAAACATTATGCTACATGTCACGTTTTGTACCTTATAATTTCATTTTTCTCATTTCGTTTACACACAAATACCCATTTGTATCCAATAGGCATTACACCTTCAAGTGTTCGGACTACAGGACCAAAAACTTCACATTTAATTAGTGAATTTAATTCTGCTTGAATCGCCTCTTTCCACATTGGCCAATCATTTATACATCAACATTTATCGATGGTTTGTGATTCATATTTTTTATCATTACTTCTGGTAATATCAAGGGCAACTTTATATGAAAATATGTTGTTGACAACAATTTTATTTCTATTTCATATTTCTCCTATATACACATAATGTATCGAGATCTCGTTATTTTCAAGTACCTAGTCCTCTTCAGGGGATAATTCATTTGGAGGTTCATTTTCAGGAGATTTTTGTTTATAAATTTCGGATAGATTAATTATTTTGTGAACTATTTCCTGGGTATAGCCTCTTTAGTGGTTGCGATTTATTTTTCTTGTACTTTTCTCTTCCAAGGAATTTTATCTTTAACACTGATAGTCTTCCACGCTTCAGGTGTAGCTCTGATTCATTTGCTACTGTATTAATTGATTGTCCTATAGGGACTTCAACCCGTGCTAGAGAATTAGTAGCTGGAATGAGAGATTTTACTATTTTCTTATTATCGGTGAATACATCTGGTAATTGATTTCTAATTCCTTGCAAATGAATAATCTTTTGAACTTTTAGTTCACATTAATTTATATGAGGATCAAGATGAGATAACGTCAAAACATTCCAAATAATCTCACGCTGTGCTTTAGGCAACAACTTTTCTCCCTCTAATGGTGGGAAGATTGTTTCATTAAAATGACAATCCTCAAAACGTGCCTTAAAAACATCACCAGTTAGAGGTTCAAGATATCTAATGATAGATGGGGAATCAAAATCCATATAAATTCCAAGTCTACGTTGAGGACCCATCTTCATGCATTGTAGGGGTGCAATAGGTACATATACAGCACAACCAAATGTGCGCAAGTGAAAAATATTTGGTTGTTGGCCAAATACAAGTTGCAATGGTGAGAATTTGTGATAAGCAATTGGTCTAATGCGAACTAATGATGCAGCACGTAAAATAGCATGACCCCAAGCAAAAACTAGTAATTTTGATTTCATAAGCAAAGGTCGAGCAATAATTTGAAGTCTCTTGATAAGTGATTCAGCTAAACCATTTTGAGTATGTGTATTGGCAAGAGGATGTTCAACATCAATTCCAATTGACATGCAATAGTCATCAAAAGCTTGAGATGTGAATTTACCAACATTATCTAAACAAATTTTCCTAATTAGATAATCAGAAAATTGTGCTCGCAACCTAATTATTCGAGCAAGAAGCCTAGCAAATGCAACATTTCTAGTAGAAAGTAGACACACATGTGACCATCTGGTTGATGCATCAGTTAAAACCATAAAATACTTAAATGGACCACAAGGTGGATGTATAGGTCCACATACATATCATCTTGAATTCTTTCTAAGAAAGACGGACATTCAACAACAATCTTTGAATGTAATGGTTTGGTAATTAATTTACCTTGAGAACATGCACTATAGGAATAATCACTAATTAAAAGAATCTTCTGGTTCTTTAAAGGATGTCCGTGAGAGTTTTCAATAATTCGACGCATCATTATTGATCCTAGATGTCCAAGACGATCATGCCAAAGCATAAAAACCTTTAGGTCCCGAACACTTCTGGTGTATTGCAACATTTATTTCAACTATTCTCAATGTAGTATAATATAACGCAGAAGAGAAAATATGTAGTTTTTCTAATATGAGCTTCTGGCTTGATACTATTGAAGTAGTATAAAGAAATTCTTCATTGCCTTCATTATTGGTTTCAATAGGATAACCATTATAACGTATATCCTTAAAGTTGAGTAAATTTCTTCTAGATTTAGAAGAATACAAAGCATTGTCAATACAAAGTTTTGTGCCATTTGGCAACATAATAATCGCTCCTCCAGAGCCTTCAATTAAGTTTGATGAACTTGATGTGGTATTGACATTGGCTTTACATAAAATTAAAATTTGAAAATATTTCTTATCTTTAAGAATCATGAGTTGTTGCACTGTCTGCTAGACAAAATACTTTACTAGTCATCCTGGAATTAATTTTTACCTGTAAGACCCATGCCACTTTATATATACAAAACATAAATTAAACTTTATTACTTTAAACGTAAATAAAACATATCAAAATAAAAATACTTATTATAATGCGATAATATAGGAAAAAAAATTAATTGGTATGGATATTTTCATCACCAATCAAGTTATCAATTTTTCCATCATGCTTAAAGAAATCAGAGACATCAAGATGAGTCATATCAATTCCATTTGAAAGATCAAGATAATTCATAGGATCTTCAAAATCATTATAATCAATAAAGTTTGTTTCAATTCTTTTCTCTTTTCTTTTATGAGGCTTGGTACAGATCTACCAAATTTTTAGGAGTATGACAGGTATGTGACCAATGACCTTCCATACCACACCTATAACATTTATTTTCATGACCCTTTGATGGTATATTTTGTATGCTTGCCATTTTTATTCTTCTCATGGTAAGGTGTGTTATTCCTTTTTGAAGAATTATGATTACTGCACTCTCTATATTGGTTGTTCCAATCACGTCCACATTCACACCCACGATCATTATTTCCTCTATGTTTTTCAGATGAGGTTCTAATTCGCTTTAGGGAATTAGGTATAATTGATTGGGTGAGATTGATGATTTTTTTTTTTAATAGCAAAAAGCTCATTGTCTTGTTTAGCCACTAGAAGACTATTAGTTCATAATACTTTTTTGAACTTATGCTCTCAAAATTGCTGCTGTAAAAGTACATTTGAGGCATGGTAACATAATTTAATTATGGGCTAATTTTAAATTGTCAAATTATAAATCACTTGCACTTTTGGATTATTGCAACTTCAAGTGCACATCATATTGAGCTTTTACAATGATCAAGCTCTTTTGGAATTTGTATTTGTCCCACAAATTTATGGGATCTTTTATTATAAAGTACTCACTTTTCATGGAGATGATGGTAAATAAAAATCATTGTTTTTACATGATCCTACTAGGATTCATGGTTGCCATCCATAATAATATCTCCAAGATTTATAATATCAACATGGATCTCATCAAGGATCCTTGATACATAATTAGTTTATTAATTTATATCCAAAATTAATAGACATGTGTTACATATAAATTTAACATACTTAAGATAAAAATAAAAATAATCTTATATTTAGCAGGAAACCAATAAGATTATAATCCAATAAGTAAATACTAAAAATTTTAAGCATAAAATAATGTGATGACAAATAGGATAATTATTAATTCTTAGAAAGAAAACTTATAGTGAGTTGAGCAAACTACACAAATTATCTTTGATGTTTGAAGAACAATATGAGTACAACTTCCTTTTCAAAATTGGGTAGAAACTTGTGCTAATAACATGTTATAAATTAAAATGAATATTAAGAAGATAAAGAAATGCATAGAGAAGATAGTATATAAACTTTATTCTTTAAGTGGCCATCCACATAAATTGTTATCTATTTTGAATACAAGTGTATCTTCCTTTGTAATTAGCTCACATATATATACATGTTAAGAATCAGATGGAGAGAACTCTTAAGAATGCAATGCCATGCATTAAAGAATATAACTCTTATGAAAGTAACATCACAAACTATTGTAACTTCATACATTTACAATAATTCTTTCATTTTAGCTTTATCCTAGCATTCTTGTTGGTGGCGCTAATAATCTAGCTTTTTGTAACTCAAAAAGTTATTTTATCTATTTTAAAAACTCACTTTACAATATACCCAACATCAAAAGTTCTATTTTTTTATCACTTCATTTAAATATTCTTTCTTTGTTCTTTTTTTATTCTTCCTCTATGTCTTTTTCTCTCTCTTCTCTGAAGCAAGAACAACCAACAAACTCGCACATCTTTCTTCTCAATTTAGCAAACCCACACCCACCACCACCAAAAATAAATAAAAAATAACACTAGCCACCATAACCCACTAACCATAAAACCCACTGAACCACAAGTCTCTCAACCATCACCACAGCGACAACAACCACTACCACCATTAGCACCACCCACAACCGCAACCCCCAACCACCAAAATCATAACTAAATCACAAACCCAAATTTTCAAATTTTAGTTTTATTGCGTCCTTGTACCTTTAGAAGATCAAAGAAAAAGAAAGGGAAAGGGTTGGTTTTAGTTGAGCAAGAGAAGAGGGAGGTGTTGGGCGAGAGAAAAAAAGAGAGAAGAGGGAGAAAGAAATTTTTTTATTAAGAAAAGAGAGAGACACAAATAAAATAATAGGTATTTTTTATCACTTGTAGCTACAATGAACTACTATCTCTAGCAATTCATTGTAGCAAGTTAGTAAAAAATTATAGGTTTTCCACCACTAATATAGCTTCTTCTTCTTCTTCTTCGTCTTTGTGTGTTTTGGGTGCTAAAAGAGCATTTTAGCACTACCAATGTAAATGCTCTTATTTGGTGAGTTATGGGTGTTGAGTTCAAGTGGTGAGTTTTTAACAATAAAAAATAATAATAATTTATCTTAGAGAAATAATTATTATTTGAGACTAAATCTTTTTCTTTTTTTTTTGGGTTAAATTTCTAATTGTTATTCAATACTTGAAATGTTAAATGAAAGTCTTAAATAGATGAGTTTTAACGTTAAGAGGAATAGTACACACTACACACACAAATAAAATTTTGGTGATTTTTTCCCATATATATCTATACCAAAATAAAAAATTTGTGTACACTTATCAAAGTTTATAAAGATGATAAACTCTTTTAAAAACTTATTACTTTTAATTACATGTGTGTATTTGTGTTTTAGATATCTCATTATTGATGCATCAATATGATATTCCTCCCCCACCTAACACCAAACCAAAATTTCTATCTCCTCGCCTAACTACACTATTGTACTATTGTAGTATTAAGGGTGTGTTTGTTTGGAGGTAAAATAAGATGGATGGAAAATTTTGGAAAAAAAATGAGAAGAAAAACTTTTTTGAAGTGTGTTTGGTTAGATGGGGAGGAAGGAAAATAAATGGTGGGGCTCAAGTGTTTTCACCCCAGGCCCACCAAAAACTTTTCTCCCCAAAATGGAAAGAAAACTGAAGAGAGAAAATGAGGCTACTCAATGGATAAAAATGCCCATGTGCACTTACACATGGACAATTCGTCCAATTCCTTTCTCTCTCTCTCTCTCTCTCTCTCTCTCTCTCTCTCTCTCTTTTTTTTTCCTTTTTTTGTACTTTTCCTAGGCAGTGGGCACATTGCCTCTTCCTTTTTCTTTTTTTTCTTTTCCCTTTCCTATATGTAGCACTGCATTGATCTTGTTCCTAGTTCTATTTTTCCTAACAGACCAGCTTATAGAATGAATCCAAAAGAGCATAAAGAGTTGGTGGCAGGTTGAAGAGTTGATAGCAAAAGGCCTTGTAAGAGAGAATATGAGTCCTTGTGTTGTTCCAACCCTGCTTGTTCGCAAAAAGGATAGCTCATGGCATATGTGTATTAACAGTAGAGACGTAAACAAGATTACCATTCGATACTACTTTCCTATTCCACGGTTAGATGATCTTCTTGACCAGCTTTATGGAGCTATGGTTTTCTCAAAGATTGACCATCTATGCAGCGGTTATCATTAGATTCGGATGAGGCTAGGTGATGAATGGAAAATAGCTTTCAAAACTAAAGAAGGGTTGTATGAGTGGATGGTAATGCCCTTTGGACTCTCTAATGCTCCTAGTACTTTTATACACTTAATGAATCATGTCTTTGAGTCATTCATTGGTCACTTTGTTGTTGTGTATTTTGATAACATCTTAGTACATAGCAAGTCTCAGTAGAAGCATATAAAACATCTTCATGAGGTGTTTTGAACTCTTTGAGAGCAAAAGCTTTATGCAAATTTGAAGAAGTGTCATTTCCTAAATGACAACATTGTGTTCTTAGGCTATGTTGTTTCAGGTGATTGAATCAAGATGGATCCAAGCAAAATTGAGGCTATACTCAGTTGGCCCATGCCAAAGTCTCTCCATGATGTTAGAAGTTTTTGTGGGCTTGCTTCTTTTTATCAGCATTTTATTAAAAACTTTAGCAACATTATTGCCCTTGTTACTGAATGTTTGAAGGGAGGAAAGTTTCAGTGGAATGAAGAAACCCAAAAGAGTTTTGAGCTACTCAAGAAGAAGTGACAGAAGCTCCAATTCTGGTACTTCCAGATTTCAACAAATTGTTAGAAGTTGATTATGATGCTTTAGGTGTGGGAATTGGTGTTGTGATCAGCCAAGACGGTAAGCCTATTGTTTTCTTTAGTGAGAAAAAATATTCTATGCCATTATTTGAACCTTGGATCATTGAAGTCATTATCTCCTTCCAAATGAGTTTCTACTTCATTATGATCATGAAGTTTTGAAGTATTTGAATAGTCAGCAGAAACTCAACAGTTGACATGAATTTCTTCAACCCTATTCTTTTTTTTCAAACACAAGTCTAGAAAGCTAAATCATGGCAAATGCCTTGAGTAGAAGACGTTTTTTGCTAAACACTATGGAGGTGCAAGTGTTTGGTTTTGAAGTTCTCAAGGAGCTGTATAATGATGATCCAGACTTTGGTGATGTGTGGAAAGATTGTTCCAAGGGTTATATTAATCATTTCTTGAAGCAAGAAAGCTTTCTATTTAAAGACAACAAATTGTGCACCCCTCAATGTTCTTTACGATGAGCAACTATTCAAGAAGCTCATAGGGGGAGGTCTTGCTAGACACTTTGGAAGAGACAAAACTCTAGCTCTTGTGCAAGAAAACTTCTATTGGCCCAAGTTGACTCATGATGTAATGTCTCTTGTGAGAAGCTATAGAGCTTGCCAAATTGCTAAAAGTCACAGTTAAAACACCAAGTTGCACACACCATTACCAGTTCCCAAGGCTCCATGGGAAGATGTTAGCTTAGACTTTGTTTGATGAATTTGACTAAATAACAATTCTTGTTAAACATAAAGTTTAACAAGAATTGTTAAATTATATTTAACAAACTTTGTTTTGGGTTTGCCTCGAACTCAAAGAAACAAGGATTCTATTATGGTGGTGGTTGATCAATTTCTATTGTTGATTTGTATTTCATAGAAATAGTCAAGCGTCATGGTGTTCCAAAAACTATCACTTCTAATAGTGATTCGAAGTTTGTAAGCCATTTTTGGCGTACTCTTTGGAGGAAGCTTAGAACTACACTGCAATTCAGCTCTTCTTGCCATCCACAAACAGATGGACAAACTGAAGTTGTGAATATAAGTGTGGGAAATCTTTTTTAAAAACTTTGTGGGGAAGAACATTAGACAGTGGGAACTTCTTTTGGCCCAAGCCGAGTTTGTTTATAATTGATCCACTAGCCAAACTACTAGTCTTTTTAAAATAGTTTATGGCCTTAATCCTACTGGACCACTTGAATTGACACTACTTTCTATTACCAAGAATTTCAATAGTGATGTTGAAGAAAGAGCGAAGGAAATAAAGAAATTACATGAATAGGTCCAAAATAAGATTGGGAAGCAGAATGAGAAAATTGCAAGCAAGCAAATAAGCATTGAAAACCAACAACTTTCAAGGAAGGTAACCTGGTTTGGATTCATCTTAGGAAGGAAAGGTTTCCCTCCAAAAGATCTTCTAAGTTGAAACCTAGAGCTGATGGACCTTTTAAGGTGTTGCAACGGATTGGTGAAAATGTTTACAAGATTGATCTGCCTGAAGATTATAGTGTTTCAACAACCTTCAATGTATCTAATCTTTCTCCTTAGTATGAAGATCAAGAAGACCAAGTGGACCTAGGTGCAAGTCCTTTTCAAGCAGAAGAGAATGACACTAGAGTGTCCTAAGATCTAGCAAGCCCAACCTAATGTCAGTCCATGCCCAAAAGCTTTACTTGAAGATCAGAATAACAACCCATTATTATAAAACATTTTTATTATTAATTAAGTCAAATTATCTTTATTTAGTGTCTCCTAGGATGAATCAGACTTTATGTTTTCTTTCTCCTAGGCAGACAAATACTTTATTGTGTTTCTAAGTTCCTAAGAGTCATATCTGACTTTAATCAGGTTAAGTGAATATATTTATTATTATTTTTGTTTTCCTATACTTAGGGAGCTGTTTCAAGCTCTATTTAACCCTTTGGCTTAATCAAGTAAAATTCAAAATGTATTTTCAGAATTTAAAAAAAAAAAAAAAACCTTTTGTTTTCCAGAAGATGGATTTCTTCTAAATTATCTCTTATCCCTTGGGTGGATTCCTTTGGGTGGCGAGTATTAGTTTCTATATCTCTTGGGTGGTGTTAATTTGTATCCCATAGAGTGGTGAGCCAAAATATTTCTGTAACCTTAGTTAAATTCATTTGGGTGGTGTTATCTATATATCCCTTTGGGTTTACTTTTGTGGTGAGCTTATCTATTCTTTAAATTATTGAGTGTTTTTCTTATCTCATAAAACCAAAAAATAAAAAATATATTCATCCAACCTATTTCCATTTATCATATCAGTTAAGTTTAGGTTACCCCTTACAAATATGGTATCATGAGGTAGAGCGAAAATAGAGATCAAACTTAAGATCTTCTACTTTGATACCATAATAAAATACAAATTGTTCAAAAGCTTAACCTATTGGAAATTGTAAATTTAATCATTTAACCATAATAATTCTAACATTAACCATAATTCTAACATAGCTTTTGTTTATTAAGTTTATTAAAGAAATTATGTCGTTTATCCTCAGAATAAATAAACTATTAATGGGTAAAGGATAAGGGAATAAGTAGGGCTGTAAACGAACCAAGCCATTTATGAACAACTCGAGCTTGGCTCGATAAAAAGCTCATTCATGTTCATTTGTTTACAAATAAGTCAAGCTTAAGCCTTAGTTTTAGGTTTGTTTGATAAACAAGCCGAGCTCAAGCAAAAAAAAATTGTTCATGAACAAGCTTGTGAACATTTGGGCTTGATACAAAACGTGCTGAGCTTAGACTCATTTAGAGCTTGATATATGTTTACTAAATAAACTCATTATTATGATATTACACGTATGTTTTGGAATATTAAATTATAGCTTGTTTATTCATATATGTTTTGGAATGATAATTTATTTAAATCTGTGAAGATTATAGTTGCACGAATGACAAATGTGGATGTAAAAATTGTATTTTGAATAATTACTCAAGCTATAGACAGTGAATGATGATGGATGGATTTAATTATGTAAAGTTGTAATTTAAACAATTTCCTATCACAAGTGTTAGAAGCATGATAAAATGAGTATATTATATAAATATATATATATATATATATATATATATTTACTTGATTTTTGGTGATATAAGCATTTGATGATGCAATTTTTTTGGATCCCAAGCTAAAAAACTTGACTTAAGCTCAAGTTTGAGCTTGATATTAAGCTTGACTAATTAATCAAGCCAAGCCGAGTCGAGCTCAACCTTTTTGGCACTCTCACGAGCTCGAGTTCAAACATTATTTTTAAACTTATTTCAAGCTCAAGCCAAGCTTGAGCATTTGATTTTTATTGACAAGCAAAGCTCAAACACACACTACTTGATAAAGCTTGGCTCATTTACAGCCCTAGGAATAAGGCGTAGACATGTATTAAATATGATCATCTTTTATGTATCTTTTGTTCTCAAAAAAAAAAAAGTAAAAAAAAAAAAAAAAAAGAGGGCTAATGCACCATCTCCACGCTATTGAAGATGATAAAGCATGGTCTTATAATATCTGGAACTTTTTAGAATAGGACAAATAAATTATAGCATCATGCATAATGAATTTATGCTTTAACTGCATTTTTTTAATGGCTGTACTTTGAAATTTCTAATAGTACAGTGTTTAATTTGAAACTAAACTTAAATTATGGTATTTAAAATGTAATTTACCACAAATTAAAAAATTACTTCTTGAAAAAACAATCCCAAAAGGGCCATATTTTCCCTGTTTTGGTCGAGAAAAGGTTCTAATTTGGAGCCTTTCTGGGCCGCTGGCCTAATTTACACTAACTTGGGCCACAAATTTTAATCAACTCTAAAATATTGCTTGCCAATATTTTACAGCCAATACTTGGATTGGATTATTGCCTATTGGATATACTTTTTCTTAGTAGGATAAAAGAATAAAAAAATTTAACCTCTCATGGATGGACAGTTCTTGTTGTATTTGAATGATACAATGAAAAGTACGTTTGATTTTGCAAAAATATTGCATTTGTTTCTGCCTTCTGGTATGAGTATGAATAGTTTTGCCCTGTAGGTCCACAGCCATTCTAACTCTTCTTGTTAAAGATGGCCCAAAAGAATACATATGATTTTAGTTTGCGGGGAAATAAAAAGTAAAGAATATACATGTTTTAAATAAAGATTTTAATTTTCAGTCTATTTGATCTACTTTGGTCCATTAAATTTCTTTCGGTCTACTTTAGTCCATTTTGGACTAAGTGGGCCTTTTTCAGAGGATTTGGGTCTTAATTTTTTGTTTTTTTATGAGATCTGGGCCTTGAATTGATTTTTTTATTTGGTTCTCTTATAAGTTTTTGGCTCAGAAAAAGTTTTTTTCCTTTAATTTTTAGGTTGAAAAGTAAAAAAATTTATTTTATTTGGACCAATCTCTTTAGTTTTAGGCTAAAAAATACAACAACAAAAAAAAAAAAAAAAATAGGCATAAGAAATTAAAAAATGGGGCATTAAAAGGAAATAAAAAAGATAAATATTCAAGTTTCAATAATATAGGCATTATACTTGTATTAGGAAACCAAATGCTACAATTATAAAAATATATAATAGTTTAAACTTAATATAATATGTTACATGAGCTCCATGGAATGAGGGTATATATTTAATTATTTTAATATTCTTGGATATGTTCAAATTAGTCAACCAATTATGGTATATATATATTGAAAGTCATTTTAATAATATCATCTCCATTTATATAAAATAATATTAAATTACTCTTTTTTTTATTAAATTACTATTTATTGTCGTTGAATGCATAAAAATAGAAAATACTTTTAAATAACATATGCACTATTTAACCTATAAATTATATCTTACATTTTTATGAAATAATTATATTACATTTTCTCATACGTCACGTGGATTTGTGACTAGTTTAAATAATTCTCATCCAAACTTTTAAGACTTGTAGCAATAATGTTATAACTCATGTTATTTAAAAATTATTAAGATGCTCACAATTTATATGTTGTAAAAAACGAAAGGCAAAAATGTACATTCAAATTTCAAATAACAAAAATAACATGGACTAATTAACTAATATTCCATTAAGAAATAAAAAATAAAACAATACTAATAGCTTATTTATTGAGAACAGTCATACTTCTTAAAAAAAAAAATTAATAATAATAATATTGGAAAGAATCTGGAATTGTTTAGAAGCCATAGGTTTTATATTATCATTAATCTTTATTTATTGGGTAACTGGATGTGTTAATTATTCCAAATGTATTTATCATAAGATATCCTCCTCAGGAGTGGCAATCAATGGAGCCACCAGGTTTGAAAATAAGGTGGTATCCCTGTATGTATGTAGGTGTCGGTGATAGGACTGTCGTTGGGCTATCAAATCTTCTTTTTCAACATATGCAGTTGCGGACGGACCACTCTATATGACTCACCGTGTTTTATCCTCCTACCTATTGACTATTTTGTTTGTCTTGTATTTTCAGCAATAGAATTTCTTGTACTAAGATCATGGTTATAGTACAAAGATACAGAAGAATCATGCCCAATTGCATTGGTGTCAAATTTAGTAGACCTCTAGACTCTAGTAAACCAAAAAAAATTAAAAATGGAAGTATTACCCTATGTGAAAACACTATTTTGCTGTACTACTGAGAAGGCTTTCTTTTTTTGCTGAATGAGTAAGTTTTATTAACAAAACTACAAGCTAATCCAATGTACAATCAAATAAGAGCATCCACAGCAGTGGAGCTAAAAATTTAACTTTTTAGCTCCACCAAAAGTTACTTTATCTATTTCACCTACACACATGCTGCAGTAGTGGATCTATTTTAGCTTTCAATACAATAAAATAATATAACTACTACAATAAAATAATCCATCTCACTACAATAAAATAATATATTCACTACACACAATTATCACAGCCACACACTCCACCAGCAACAACCTTCATGTGACAACCACAGCCCACGGCAACAACCTTCATGTGACCACCACCAACACAGCCACAACCATAACCCAACACAGCCCACGGCAAGAAAAAAAAAAAAAAAAAAAAAAAAAAAAAAATTCAAACCACCACCAACACAGCCACAACCACCAACACAGCCCACAGCAACCACAACCATAGCTACCAAATCACCACCAACACAGCCACCAAACCGCCATTTCAACCACAATCACAACCAAACCCAAAAAAAATCAAACACCCAAAAACCCACAAACCCAGCAATCCAAAACCCATAAACCCAGAATTCCCGCCATCGTCGATCATGGCATCGTTTTACTGCCGCCTTGACCTAGCATAGAGCTTCGATGGGTCCGTGGCGCGCTTGAGTTCGATGAAGGCGAGATGGGTTAGTGGCGTGGGACGGCAACTGGGCAACGACGATGAAGATCAATGATGAATCGGCGACGTTGAAGATCCAAAATGATGAAGATCGGCGATGGCGCGAAGCAGAGAGTAGACGAGGGAGAGAAAAAAAAATGAGAAGGAAAGAGGAAGAAAGAAGAGAAGCCGGAGAGAGAGAGAGAAAAGAAAGAAAAAGGAAAAAAAAATTTAATAGAAGAGGAGAGAGAAATTTAATAAAATAATATTTTTTTTCTTTTAAATGTTATGAACAGTACACATCTATTTATAGATGTACACTGTAGCAATGGAGCTAAATTTTTTAGATTTAGCTCCACTACTGTAGCAAGGTTTTTGTGTTTGTGAAGCTAAATTTTAGCATTATAGCATTATAGCTACACTGCTGCAAATGCTCTAATGAACAAGCAGAACTTAACAACAGCAAAAAAAATACAACTTAGTGGAATATAACAGGTAGCCTTATTCTCTAAGTGATTTATTTGGCTTAACAGTATTGAGGAGCCATTTGGTTAGATGTTTTGGGAGTTTAAAAAAGCATTTTCCAAACCCAAAACTATGTTTTGCGACCACAACTCCTCATAATTTTTTCAAATGTTTATTTTAAACTTAAAACACCATTTTCCAACAACTTGTACAAACGCACGCTAAGCCTCCTTTCTAAATTATTGTTAAGGACACTCTCCATCTACCACAAAAGACTCTGTTCTTAGATTGAATTCTTCACCCCTTTACAAAACTCAATTCAAGCTCAGTTCACATCCAGTCTTGATCATTTTATTTTATTTTTGGATTCCCAATCTGATCATTTGTGGCATTGCATCCTTAGTTTTTTATATGACCATCAAGAACTAATATTATAAATTTCTGCAGCCAATGTTAGCTTCCAAAGAATGACTGAAATTGTTTCCCTGAAATCTTCGATTCCCCATTGATTGACCTCCTTCCAAAGAATAGTCTTTTAGTCAAAGAACACTCAAAGAGAGTATGGTCTGACTGGTCTTTACTCTCAATGAAGTTTCTACATATCACACATGGAGTGTCTCCACTGTAACCACTTCTGATTCAAGGTTTTTTCTTTCATTTTTTTTAAAATACAAATCTAGTGTCCAGCTAGTGCAATCCATTTATAGTGGTCATTGGCTTGAAATATGAGGCCAAAATATATTCACAAGATATGTGCATTAAGAGGTACATGTTAACCTCAAGGGGTTAGCTAAGTGATTCCTAAGGCCTCATGATATCCATGAGATCTTGGATTCAAAACTTCTTACTGGTATCTTGAAACCACCTCCAAGGAATTCCTTCCTAAAATAACTTGGTGTGTGTGGGATAAAAGGACTGCATACACCAAAGGGAATAATTCAAAAAAATAAGTGAGATATATATTAGTCCCAACCTATTTCAAATAGGCCAAGCCCGCAGGTTCAAAGTTTCCTTGCATTTTGTTGGATTGATGAAGGAGACAAATAGAAGAAGCTTATAGATGTTATTGTCAAGGCAACCTACAAAGGATTATTTTAACCTTCAAGGTAGCTTAAGCACTTACAAGTTGCAACTTTATAAGCAAATATTCAGTACTCACTCCTTCACAATAGAGTGCACCCTACTTGCATAACATGTAGTGGTTCTCTTATGATTCATTTGCACCACCTAGGTTGGATTCGGGTTCAGGTTCAGGTTAGAAAGCTCAGTTACATGACTTGCATCTTATACCTTGACCTTGAAAGCTGAAGTCATATCCGGTTCCCCTGAAGAGGCAAAGCATTCTAAAAAATTTTACAACTAGGTTTCATGAATTTCCTGGCACTTTCTATCTGCTCGAACAGTTTCTCAATAGACACTAATTCAGCACATCAAGAAAGCAAACACAATACTGTATTTTCATTACTGATTCATGGAAACCAATTGCAGACTTAACAAGAATTTCAATTCTAATTGTACAATAACTATTTGATGTCCAATAAATTAACATTCAAAACTCTATTAGTTTGTTTGGTTACAGCCATTCAAGTCCAGGAACAAATGATTTTTCTTTTCTCAAGTAAAAAGTGAATCGCATGGAGTGAAAATGACACCATCAATTTGCTAGAAAGAATTTTCTATTCTCTCTCCTACTCTCCAATAACTTTCCCTTGATCAATAATCATCCACTAAATTTGAAAAAGGGCTCAATTCACTTTTGTATAAAAAAACAAGCTCATCTATAAATATTGAAAGAAAAACAATAATATCTTCTTTTGAAACCAGAAGCTTCCAACATAACTTTACGAGACAATCAACCAAATCTATTTCAACTTGCATTAAAAATTTCTCTAAATACATCATACACATACCCATCTGTCCCTTTTAAATGCCCCACAACCCATTATCCAAAAAAGAAATAAAGGAGTCACTACCACCAATATTTTGGTCATCAACCACTAACCCCACCACTGATACTAGAAGAGAAGCACATCCATTCAGCTTTGGAAAATTCCTTCCTGGACTTGACTATGGCAAGGACATCAAGTGCCTCGGGTTTTTTCTTCCAGGCATGAGAAGCACTCCTAGTTTGACGAAACTGGGAAAAAGAATGAACAGTTACTCTGACCTGATTGTTTCTCCATCAAGGAGTTAGAATCTACACTATAAAATACTCATTGTGATGAGTAAAAGCTGGACTAATACAGGAATTTGGGACCCAGAGGCACACTGGGAGTCAAAGACGGGGCACGTGCAATTGCACATTGTTGTTGGGGTCTATGAAGGGGTGTTTGATTCGGGCTTAACAAGTGTTGGTGCATCCGGTTGATGTGTCCGAAAAATTGCAGAAGCAAGCGATATGGGCATGATGCAGAGAGCCTTGGACTGAAGGAATTGCATGGCAGCTCCTACATCTTCTTCCATCAGCTTTGCTACTTGCTGTTCTGTGCCATCATTTGACCACTTATCCCAAGCTTGTTGATTTGTTCCACCTTCAATGCCCTCACCCTGCATTACACGCATATCAAAAGTGAATACATAAAAGCAACAAACATGAAAATACTAGAGACAGAAGGAGGCAGACAATTTATTGAACCATTTTTAGATTCAGACAAGAATGGCATGTCAAAAACTTTTATATACAACAAAGTAGGTCATGCATAATTAAATGCAAATACTGATTTAATTAATCACCTAAACTGTTAGAATTATGATCAGATCCACTCTTTCCTAATAACAATGTATTAAAGTAGCAAAGCCGATGACCTTGAGTTCAAACCATATCTTTAAAATGTTAAAAATCTCAAGTGTTGGGCCGCATTTATTAAATGTTTAAATTAACCATTTTCTAATAATTTAAGCTTTTGGTAGTATCATTATTTATCAAAATTGAAATACCAATGTATGTTTCATTGTAGGTAAATACCAAACTATAAAATCTGTGCTCATAGTACAAGTAGGTATCAACAAGCAACAAGAAAAATAATACAAATGAAAGAATACCAAATCAGAAAAACAAGAATTTGAAGTTACAGCTCTTCCAGTTTGTTACCTCAACTGATGAAAGGGGTACATCAGCTACAAGCTGAGCTACTGCACCGGCTCCACCCAATCGGCTCATGCTCAAAACCTGTGTCAAAATGTCAATGGAATCAGATATGTATTAAATGAAGAAACATAAACCAACAAGAAAATCAAGAAAAATAAAATTAGTCAATTACAGAATCAAGAAAGTGGTAACAGTTCACATCCTTTCCTATTTAATAATGACCTCATTGCAGACTGAAGATTCTGACACCACAGAAGTTACCTCATGTTTGACATTGTCACTGCTTTATATAAAAAAGGCTTGAAATTCTTCAATAATGTCTGAGATAGTCAACATATTTGGGACCTACCTTGTAATAAAGGCATTCTAAAGACTATGAAAGATTTTACCACTCAATAGTTAGGAAGTTGGTACAGGTTTTTGAAAACAATGACAAGTTCAATAAATGCTCTAATTATGCGTGGAAAAACGGATTGTTATAGACATCCAGGAGAGCTGTATCTTGTCCAGATTCCTAACAATAATTGAGGCTTAACCAATCTCAGAAATTATTTGAGAAATATTAAAGAATACAGTGGATCTTCTCTAGATAGGAATTTCATTTTGATTTTTAATATCAATACCTTGACTTGGAGCCTTAGAAACTTCACATAGTCCACAATTTCGTCGAGCATTGCTGCCCTATCCGTCTGCACAACATATTATTGGCTATCATTGTATGTAAATATATCTCAAATGCAACACATATTTCTAATATGGCTGAGAGAAAAAAAGAAAAGGAAGTAAAACTTCCTTGAACTTTTCTTGTGAGGTATATAAAATGAATCATGAATGTCTATAACATCTACAACATTTACAGTTACAGTCCAACTACTAATGATTTTATCTTCCGGCCAATCATCACTAATTTCAAACTGTTAATCACACATTCCTAGAATGCAGTGTTTCACTGCCAACAGATAGTTAGATGTTAATTACCTTCATGGCAATTTGGCACCTAAGAATTATGTCCACCTTTAACTTTACAAGAAAAGAGAAAGAAAAGGAACCACATCCTGGAAATTTCTTGTGAATTTAATTTCAGTAATCAACTTATGAATCATATGATGATGTTTTAACCCCATTAGTATGAATCTGTAAAAAAAACATAACAATTTAGCCAGATAGTCCTTAGCATTTTTGGAAAGTTTGCACTGAACTCTTCCTGAAGTCAGGCAGATCATCTCTTCTATAAAGAATGATGCTACCATACCATACGATTGACAGAGCACTCTCTACATGCATATGCAAATTATTCGATTGTGTCAATAGTCAGGGTCAAAACTCGCACATCTGAGCTAGAAATTTTAAACATAAAATCTTGACAAAAGAAGCAAATCATTTTTTCCTGTAAAAGTATCATTTGGTTAAGACAAGATTGTTTCCAGAACATGCTAAAATAATAACCTAAAAAAACACATTTATGAAAGTGAGCCTCATTAAATTTAAAATGCCTCTCTTTTTCTTTTTTTCTTATCATTAATTGTATTTGCTTAGTTAAGTTCTTTATCAATAAGAGTAACTAATCTAATATTTCTCTAAAACCAATTGCAGATAACATTTTTCAATAAATAAAAAGCGAGGCTATAAATAGCTGCACTGAGAAGGCACTAACTTTGTTGGCACTGGGAACCAATTCTTGCAAAGCCTTCATTCTTTCCGCAATTCTTTCCCGACGTAACTGCATAGAAGAGAGAAGCAAAAGTTGGTATGTCATAATGAATCTTTGACTTAGATATATTGTTAATATCATCAATATTACTAATATTGTAATATCAATCTTAATACTGTGGAGCAACATAGTAATGCATATTGCTGTAGAATAGGGATGGAATTAACCTTCATTATGTGTCATCACTAACTTCCAATCTTTATTCTTTAACCTTATTTGCTTTTCTTATTTTGCATTTTATATTTATAAACCTCATCTTAACATATAATACCTCAGATTAAAGAGGAACCGTGGGACACCACCATTTGAAATAAGTTTAGCATTTTTCAATTACTACAAGCAGTTAGTCAACCCCGTACTTATGCTAACAGTGAAACCACTTTACAGTCTTAACAAAATTCCACAAGTGAATAACAACCAGCTCTTTGAGGATGACATCTTAGAATTATGTTCCATCTTAAATGTGGTGGAAATTGTTGCTTTACTTATACTGATTCTTGACAAAAATGAAACCTAACATTGAATAGTTCTCTTAAAAACAGCAATCAAATTTACCCGTTCAGCAATACTGTGGGGATCTGTGGCTTGCCCTCGTCTTGCACGCACCCTTGGGCGGATTCCAGGTGGATGTGGTGCAGCAACACCCGGCCCATGTGTTGGTTGGCTATGGAACTGCCATATCAATAATAGAGATTGTGTCAAATAATAAATAATGGTAAACATGAAAAGTAAAATGCAAGAAAATCCACCAAATAAGACCTACAAGCTTCATAAAGCAGAAATTCCAGGAAAGCCATCAACTTATCAACGTGAGAACATTATATATATAATAAAATTCACGGGAGACTCAAAATCAGTTGATTAAAATACATGACGAATCCAAAGGATTGGAAGATACTTGAGTAATTATATTAGCAATTTAACTCTTTATGTGTATAGGCCGGTGTTATTGGTATCATGTAGTCTAGTAATGTTCATGGCTGATCAAAAGACATCCATCCCTAGTTGATCACTAAATGGTTGTCAAATTAATGCACAAAAACTGAAGTATTGTATTCTCATGAAATCTCACATTATTAAAAGTCAAATTACTTGTAAGCTTCATCATAATATTCCGGTTTATATTTTTTATTCCATTGTGATTTGACATCATCGAATCAATATGATTCTCTCTAGACATTTCAAAACATTCTTTCAATTATAGATTTTAATCAGGTTCATATAGACATACCATGGTGGACAGCCATCTTAGGGAATCAATAAGCATGTTCATGTTAACTTTTTGGGTAATATCCCATCACATGGTTACACTAGGAACAAAGAAAAAGCAACAGAACATTTTGCACAAGGTTTTGCCTTGAATTTGAATATGGGGCATCCAATTGCTTTGGAATGACCAAATCCATTATAGGACCAGTCAAATTCAATACAATCTCACACAAGAACATATTCAGCCACTTTCTTAATACTTGACCCAAAATCCCAGCAAAGAAAATGCATTTGCAAGCTAATATAAGAAAAGTTAGTTGCCTTCACATTCAATTCAAATTAAACTAAATTTTGACTCTTTTATTTATATAAATAAAAGTTGTACCAATCAATTAAAAATATTGAAATATTCAAAACATCAAATTGAAGACCCCAAATTTTGGCAAGGAAGTGCGCAAAATAGTATACACCATAGAGTAGTTTGGCTGAACCAATCTTAAGTCCTCCTTAAAAGTCAAACATTTGGCCTATTCCATTTCCTAGGACTCAAAGAAAATTGCAATATAGTCAACCTAAAAAATGCGCGTGCTCCCACGCGTATTGAAAATTTCGGAGGCGCGTAGAGGGTGCTCCTAGTCTCATCAACCTTTTTAATAGTGATTGACAATGAATACCACTACAAAGTCCCAAAAGGACCAAAAAGTCCCTCAAAAAGTATATGACATAAAATTTCACAGCCCCACACGCTTAGAAACCTCACACGTGTAAGAGACCATTCCGTCACTTTCCACTAGAAAAAGAGAGGTCCCCACGCTCCCTCTAAGCGCGTTGAAAGCACAGCCAATTATTAAAACTTTTAAAAGCAATAATATTCTTTCATAAATATAACTATTCAACGACCATACCCGTATAAAAGGATTTTAAAAGATAAAAAGTATGTTAGAAAATAAATCTCCTTTTTCAGAGTGAATAAAATATATGAATTTGCTTTTATGGAATAAAAGAGTGACTATTTTTTAATAATAATATAAAGAATTTGGAATTCAGGCAAAGCACCATTAATTCTTGATTTTTTTTTTTTTTGGGAAATTATAGAATTGTTATTATCATTAGTAAAGTGAAAATGTCATATTCTTGTGCAAAGTGAGGATTGACCAACATGCGAGATGCTTCTTACAAACGCATCGAATATAAACATTACTACAAGACTACAAAACTTTGTACTCTACGCGACACATGCCTAGATTGAATCTTTGATCTTTTGTATGGCTTTTGGTAAAACATCTTTTCAAACTCGAATGGGACTAAAGCACCCACCTATTAATTTATTATTTTTAACAAAGTCAATTCCTAGTGAGATTGGAGACTTGAACTTAATTTAATCAGTGAATTGGCACCCACTTTTTCATTATTTTGCTTTTTAACTTATCTTGATTATTTTTTACAACTTTTTTATAAGTAGACCTTTTCAAATACAAGTTTATATTTTACCCAACTTTAGGCAAAAAGCCAAATTTCCGCATATCAAACGGACACGGCCCCTTTGGTTTGAGTTCTTAAAAACAATCAAAAGAATTTATTTATTTATTTATGTTTTTGGTTATTCCAATGATGCACGATTCATGCTCTTTTAGTTTAACAAATTATAAAATTAATGTGAGATTTTATTGAAAGTTAGTATAATTATAGGTGTTAGGTTGATTGATATTGTGAGACTTTAAATTTTAAAAATGTCGAGATATCTCAATTCCTATTGTTGGAGAAATACAAAATTCACATATTTTTAGGTACTACCATATTTTGTAAAGTTTTATATACGTGATTCAATCATCACCTCTCCCTCCCCGTTACCTACCTATCTCCAAAAAATAAACTAACAATTTTTTAAACTCCTATACCTACCTATCTCCAAAAAAATAAACTAACAATTTTTAAACTCCTATGTCTTGCACTTACCGGTTAACATTCCTTATTAGGTCATACTAACCATAATTACCGCATGAAGTGGTTTATCATCATTAATTTTACATTAAACACTCAAAATCTTTAAAACTAATACCTAATTTCTTAGAACCTATCGAATTTTATAATCACCTTCCTTAAGAATTCAAATAGATAGGCCATGAGTCTTTTTAATAAAGTTTTAATAAAAACATTCCAGTGTTTAAATTCTCTTTTATATATATATATAAACTAAGGAAAATCTAAAATTCTCGAGAGTCAAATCTTACCAACCGAGCATTACGAAATAAAAAGTTGATGGTTAAAAAAAGAATTTGGGGGGAATTGGGTTCTAACTTCTAAAGTAATTACCTGGTGTAGTTGGGATGGAGGTGGTGCTGTTGGCCGGAGTGACTGAGCTTGCATTTGTCCAAACGCAGGAAACAAACTTGTCATGTGCACCGAATCTCTTTCCTGCCACAACCAAAGTACAAAACACTAAATTCTCCAAACCCCATCATTTTGCAAACATATACTCTTTAACAAAGATCCACCATTATTATTTTTCTTTTTCTTTTTTATCATGGTAGATAACGCGTAAAATTAAATTACTAGGAAAACAAGGGAACAAATTTTCAAATCCCCAGCTACAAACTTAAGTGAAGGGAAACATGGGAAGAGTCTTTCACATCTATACCCAAGAGGATAAAGAAATGGGAATGTCAAATTCACAGCCAGATCACAGCTGAAAGTTTATGAGAGTTTTCACGTAAAACCCGGTAAAGGATTTCAAATTTTATGAGCAAAAGAAAAGGCGAATAATAGCAGTATTTTCTTTTAGCAGCCAAAATATCCAGCTTCCATGGTTTTCCTCGCTCCTAAGAACCCAGTATATTTCCCAAATATGGCATAAACAATAGTAAAGAGCCCCCATTAATCCCATATTCCCATTCTTTCTTTACACCACAACTTTGTCCTCTCAGACAAGTCCAAAAATGACAACCCAAAAGCCAATTCAAACAGGCAAACAGGTTCATCTCACGAGACCATCACACCCCCATGAGACACTGAGAGAAAGAGCTCTCTATCAACATGAAAATCCTACCCTCAAACAAATACAAAATGACATGAGAGAGAGAGAGAGCTCTAGGGCATGACAATTTTACTTTTACCAAAAAGATACAAATATGACATGTCAAAAACAAGGGTGTCTACCGTGTAGTCCATTCGGCACTCCCCACTAGAGAAAGAGAGAGCAAGGACATGGAAGTTTCACCTTAAAGTTACAAAAAATGACATGCCATGTTGCTAATCCAACTAAAACCAAGGGACTCGGACTCTCTGGGAGTCAATCTCCAATAATCCAATTGACACTTCCAAGTCCCCAACTCTAGAAAAATAGAGAATGGAATAGGGACAGACAGACAGTTCCACTAACATGACACTTTTAACCTCACACAATTAAAAAAATGACATGCAAATCCTACCACCGAACCAAGACCAAGCTAGCTAGCTAGCTAGCTCTAGCTATAGCCCAATCCCCACACACACCCAGAAAAGAAAAGAGAGACTTACATTGATTCCATGAGTAGCAGAAGAAGAAGAACCATTATTAATATGACTGTTACTATGATTACCATCAACAACCTCTTCTCTAAACCTCTCCTGCCTCAAAAACCCACCATGCTGTTGTTGTTGCTCTAAGTTCAACCCCAAAGGTGGTGCCATACCCATCCCTAAGTTCATCCCTCTCAACCCGCCACCGCCACCACCACCACCACTCCCACCACCACCATCTCCACCACCACCACCACCACCACCACCACCACCAGACCCCAACTGCAAAACCATGGGCATGGACCCCACTTCTCCACCTCCATACCCAGCTACTGCTGCTGCTTCACTGGTTGTATATGTAGGCTGCACAGCCAAGATCTGCTCAAAGAAATCATCACCTAAGCCCTCTGGCGGATTGCCCGCCATAATATCTATCAGTATTATCACCCACAAAAAGAAAGAGAATTCCAACCAACGCTACTCTTATACTCTATAAGCCTGTCAGAAACAGTAGGTTTTGCAAGGCTTTGGTATATTTACTAGGTTGTGTGTTTTTGCTATGTGGGTTTGGGAGGGAAGTTTGTGAAGTGATGAAATTAAAGGTGGGGGCTATATGGGGTTGTGGAGGCCGAGAAAAAGTGGTGGTGGTGGGTGTTGGGGAAATGGGTGGCAGATCCGGAGCCCGATAACCCGGAAAGTGGATTTGGGGTTCCAAGAATTAGTGTTTTTGTAAATGGTTTTTCTTCTTTGTTTTATAATTTGGTACTGTCTTAAAAGAGAGAGAGAGAGAGAGAGAGAGAGAGAGAAGTATGTTCTCTGGTTGTGAAAACGCTCGGTATTTTAGCTGGGGAGTGGGTTTTTTTGGCTTTTGGGTCTGACTTGTGAGTGGTTTCTCTGCTGTGTTCTGTCTGTGTGTGTGAGTGTGTGTGATAGATATATGGTTTTAAGAGAAAAGAGAGACACAGATACAGACGAATGGGAAAGTTGGATTGTTTTTCTTTTCTTTTTCTCTTTTTTTAATTTTTATTTTATCTGTGCGATGGAGTAACAAATAGAACCACCCGCTTGTAAAGAGCGTGATGTGTGTTTTTTCTTCAATTATATTTTGTATAGTACAAGGCAGGTTTGATAAGAGATTTCTAATAATGTTATTTATATTTTTTAGAAATATATATAAATGAAAAAATATGTGAAAATATATGTAATATTATTTAAATACTGAAAACTGTTGTTTAAACAACGGTAATAAATGGGTTCTAATATATTTAAGACATGATTGCTAAGAGCATTCACGTCTACATAATATTTCCTAAAAAAAATTCGTATTATAAATTATTGTGTAGAATTTATATAGTTTTAAAAAAATGACTCACAATAGTCCATGTATAATTATGTAAATTTACAAATTTTCTATAGTAATTCTATAAATTTACACTAGCATTATTCATTTTACATTTAATTGTTTTTTTTTTCTTTATGTATTTCAACAATGAAGGAATAGAGTCGACAATGTTTGTTATATGTGAAGGAAGAGAAATAGTTATAAAAAATCAAGAAAATTAATATTTTAATGAAATATAGTGTAAAATAGATAATTTTATGTTCAGTGTTTTGAAAAGTGGGCATGTATAATAGAAAAAGGTAAATTTTTATGCTAAAACAGACAGAAATTTTTGCACAAGCTGATGTGAATGCTGTAATGCTAAACAAATTTAGGCTAATGCTAACCAAGTTCAAGACTTTTCAAAACTAACCAATTTGGCTTCTAAATCCAACTAGAACCCTAAACCGTTACTTATTTTTCTCATCTCTCTCACAGTATTAATCAGAGATCAAGTTGAGCAATTTTAAAAATTCTTGGACTCAACTAGTATTAGCCCAAGGCTTAGGGATGTTAACTTTATTTTACCCTATTTTGTAAAAATCCTGCTGAATTTTTTTTCATATGCAAATATGGTAGGATTTGAACTGAAATGTTTTAGGAATAAGTAGGATTCAATCCCAAATCTTCTGTCCAAAAACTAAAAATTTCACCGATTAAGCTAATTAGAACTCTCAAATTTCTTTTGAAATTTTTTTTTTTGTTTTTTTGTTTTTATTTTTTATTTTTTTTTTGAGCACTTTTTGACAATAATTTTTGCTCTTGGGCTAAATAATTTGGACCTCTCTCAAACTTATTTCAATTTCTCTTATAATTTTTCATTTTATGTTACAAATCAATTAATTATGGATGTGGGGGCCGGATAATCAATAAATTATTAAAATCGTGTTAATTGGGCCTGTGGCCCATCTGAGGAGGTAAAACCATCTGAAGAGGCCCATATCAGGTCATAAGGGTAACCAAAATGAAACGGAGAGTAGATATCACATGAGGTGAGTTCAGTATTCGTCCGAAGACAAAATCCTTCTCAGCAGTATGAGTCCGAGGACGACCTGAACGCCACATTATTGCAAACACACCTCAGAGCTACATTACCACTGAAGGTGTGACATGGGACCAAGGATAAGAATGAAAAGCTAAACAAATATCTTTAACAATAGCTGCCTCCACATTAATTGCCTCTCAACCAACTCTCTGACCGCATTAATGTGGAGGTGATGTCTGAATAGTGATGGGGCAGCCTTACAGCTGCTAGTTGGAGGTTCCAAGAGGTGTTGGATGGGGGAGATTCTAGCCTTTTGCCCTTAATTTTTAAAAAATTTAGCAATATGCCCCTATTTCGAAACTATATAGGGATATGCCCCTGTTTCGATACTCGATTAACTTAAAATTGAGTTTCAATGAAATACTCGATTCATAGAAAATCGAGTTATGCCGAATAAAACTAAAAAAAAAAAAAAAAAAAAAAAAAAAAAAAAGCATGGAACTCGATTTTAGGGAAGTCAAGTTCCAAAACGTCACTATAAGGCTTAAAAACGCCACTATAGGGCCCCTTGAACCTGGTATGGGGACTTATAAAAAAATTTTGCAGGAAAACGCCGCTATATGGCCCTAAAACGTCACTATAGGGCTTAAAAACGCCACTATAGGGCTCCCAGAACAGGGCGATTACACTAATAAAAAAATTTTGCAGGAAAACGCCGCTATAGTGATTTAAAACGTCACTATAGGGCTTAAAAACGCCACTATAGGGCCCCTTGAACCTGGTATGGGACTTATAAAAAAATTTTGCAGAAAAACGCCGCTATAGTGATTTAAAACGTCACTATAGGGCTTAAAAACGCCACTATAGGTCTCCTTGAATATGGCGCGATCACACTTATAAAATTTTTTTTCGCATGGAACTCGATTTCCTGAAACTCGAGTTCCATGCAATTTTTTTTTCTTTTTATATATTTTTTAAAGTTTGATCGGGCATAACTTGATTTTCTACAAATCGAGTATTTAATTGAACACGATTTTAGGATAATCGAGTATCGAAACAGGGGCACACTCCTATATAGTTTGCAAACAGGGGCATATTGTCAATTTTTTTAAAAAATCAAGGGTAAAAGACCAGAATCTCCGTTGGATGGGACAGAAGGGATCCCCCGAACCCAACTTACACGTGTGTGGTGAAGATGACACCAAGAGGGCAGTATATAACATGGAAGAACACATTGAGAAGAAATCGGAACTTGAAAACAGAGAGTATTTAGAAGAAAATCTTATGAAATAAAGAACTGAACTTATTTCAAGGAGAAATTGATCGTGATATCAATGCTAATCTATCTATAAACGTGAAGTTTAATCGTTTTTTTTTTCAGAGTTAACCTAGTTCTTTGACATCCACGCTCTACAAATTTATTGTTTGGGCCTTTAACGTCCGAACCCAATACGAATTTGAGATCGTTACAAATTGAGTCCTTACAATGGATATTACAAGAGTTTAGTAACTCTATGATATCCACTGGATTCTTTTATTAATAGAATTAGCATTTATATCCACCCTCTACCATTTGTTGTAATTAATAAGTAAACATATTTCGTGTCTTACTTCTATATCCACCTCCGTCATTCATTTTCCATATTTACCTTCGACATTTATCTAAAAGAAAAAATGGTAGAAAAGATTCTATATCTTATGATATTTATACCACACTATTATTGTTTTTCCTCACAATAATAGAGGATTTAAACTTTTTTTTTATTCAATTGTTACAATAAATGGAAGATGGAGACTTGAGCTCACATTCTCCTCATAAGTTACAAAACTTTTGGCAGGGAGGATTGGAATCTTGATTCTCCTAATTGAGATAAGCGAGTAATACCACTAACTACAAAGCTCTTAACGTAGTTAATTTTTTTTTTCTTTTTATTAGAGAATGATGGATTAGTTATTATAAAGAATAATGCTAAAGATACAAATTATTTTATAAAAAATTTTACAAACTGCTAATATAGTAAGTGATTATTGGTAAATGAAAAAGTGATATTTATGATAAGTCTAGATAAAAACTAATAAAAGGTTGGTCACATCAACATTTTTGTAAAAATATTTTAAAATAATTTGTGCTTGTAGTATTACTCTATTATAAATGGCTTATTTTCAGTAATATTATATATATCATCCTCCATTTTGAAGAAATATAATAAGCTATTAAATAATATAATAACATGAACATGATGTACAATTAATCTTAAGCAAAACTCTTACGAATATCTATATATATATATATATATATATATTATATTCTTATGTAGTTGATATAAAATTAGTACTGTACGTTTTAGTCTTTCTTATAAGAGCTTGGCAACTGGCAAGTTGCACCATATCCTTTGCGGTAAGAGTTGAAAATTGCTAGTGCAATAAACAAATGGCCATTATAACTTATTTCCCGTAATATAATAAGAAAATACATGATATCACAAACTCACAAATAATAATTTTATGAGATAATTGAAAGTTAAAAATATTAAGGTCATTGTAATGCCTCTTGCACGTGATTTTGAGACGTTCATTCCCATCCGTTGCTCTAAAACGTGTTTTTAGGCTTTTAGCTATTTTACATCTCACTGTCTGTAGCACCAATTACTTATATAAAAATAAATAAATAAATAAATAATCCCGAAACATCCAATGCTCTAATCATCAGTGACTTCTCCAAGAATATTTTTCAGAGTGATTACTAAGAAACTTAAATTATACAAAATTTAATAAAAATAGAACTTCATATATTGGCCAAACACACACACACACACACACACACATACACACACAAAGACATAAATTCTTACAATTTCTTTTTTGAATTTTCTTATTTTGAAATCTTTGCATGATAGTCTCATTATCAATGCTACAAATTACATTTTTTTTTTTCAAAATTTTAGTTCCATAAAAACTTTCTTAGGCTTTTTCTTTTTGTTTGTAAGGACTTAATATATTGTTAAGGATCAAAGTTTAAAGAAAAGTTTGACTACAAACTAAATTGTAACCTAAGATTACAACTCTCACTAAATAAATTAATATGGTTATATATTTTGAAATTTTAAATGTTAAATTTTATCTTCTTTATATTCTTAAAACACATGTCAAATTTAGTGTCAATCAAAAGTTTTTTACTGTTTAATCTATAACCTTATTTTTTATGTATAATTTTAGACAACAAAAATTCAAAATTTAAAGAATTGAGTGATGACATAGCTATTTGTAAGGACACAATTTGTAATGACCCAAAACGATACTGGGTTCGCACGTAAATAGGCCCAAACAATATAATTTGTAGAGCGTGAGAGTTAAGAACTAGGTTAACTTTTTCGTAATGAAAAGATTCATCCTCACGTGTCTCAAAGGCCCAGAGCTGGCTCAACGATCGCTTTGGTTTGGTAATCGATACAGTTCTTTTTCTCTTTACGTTCTTCTTCTTTAGTCTATGTTTTTTCTCTCTCTTTTTTTGTTCTGATCCTCTTTTGGCATGTTCTTCTTTCAGTCTATATACTACCCTTTGTGTTCCATCCTCACCACACACGTGTAGGTTGGGTTCGGAAGATTTCTTTCTGTCCCATCTAGCACCTCCTGGAACTTCCTATGGGCAGCTGTAAGACTGCCTCCTTACTGTTCAGGTATCACCTCCACATTAATGCGGCCAGAGAGTTGGTTGAGAGATAATTAATGCGGATGCAACTGTAGTTATAGATATTTGTTTGTCTTTTCTTTCTTACCCTTGGTCTGTTATCCCATCTTTAGTGGTGACGTAATTCCGAGATCTGGTTGTAATAAGACCGCGTCCTGATCGTCCTCGGACGCATACTGCCGAGGAGTATGGCGTCCTCGGACGAACACGGAACTCTACTTTCGTGATATTGAACATCACCCTCCCTCGGTAATTAACCTTATGACCTGACCTGGCCTCCTCGGATGGATGTGCATCCTCGGATGGGCCGCAGGCCCAACGATCCTGACCTTAATGGGCCTGTTGATTGACTAGCCCCCACACTATTAATATTTCATCTTTTTGAAATTTTGCAAATATGGAGGATTTAAGAAGAAAATATAATCCAATGATAGATTTGCCTAAATTCACATCTAATAAAAAAATATTGAGTTGAGTTGTAGTCTTAATCTACAACAAAGTTTGTTGCTAAATTTTGTCTGAAGTGTAATTATTTTGAGCCTAAAAAAATTTTGGGTGGTCCCAAATATTTTTTTAAGGATAAAAAATCATAAAATTTTTAAAATTTACATATGATAATTTTTTTTTTCCAAGTTAGGGTGATCCTGTGACCACCATGGATTATACATGGAGTCGCCAGTGCTAATCATGTTGAGTTTTTTGCATTTTGCTAGCATCAAAAAAAAGATATCCATAGTAGCATATCTATATCTTAAACACCATTATTTTAGAGTAAAATTTGGCTACAAAATTGGTTGTAGTCTAAGGCTACAACTTCACTTAATATCTTCTTATTGGATGTAAATTTCAACAAATCCACTATTAGATTACATTTTCTTCTTATATCCTCCATGCTTGCAAAATTTCTAGAAGTTCAAAATCAATAATTATGTCTAACTATTAGATTTCTAAAATATGTAGCAGTGTTAATTTTTTTTATTTTTTTTTTAAAAATTGTAGCCTTAGGCTACAACTAATTTTGTTGCCAAACTTTGTCTATTAGCTTATTATACCCTCAATTATTTTTATCTCACAAAAAGAATAAAGTATAGAACCGGTATAGGGTATATTGTTAAAGTTGTAACATAAAATAAAGTAAAATAAAGAAGATTTAAATAGAGTGATATAAGAACAGAGCATGAGATATAGGATGTATTATTAAAGTAGTAATATAAAATAAATAAAGTAGCTTTTTGATAATTAAAAATGCAATTTTTTTTTCTTTGTGACATATTTGGATGTGAATGCTTTTGGTGCCTATCACATGAGAAAGTTTCATATATGCTGATTTTAAACAGCATTCCTCTCACTAATATGCGGGTCCATAATATGTCGGTGAAAGAAATGGTGTATAAGACTGGCAAAAGAGATATCATCCCCTGTTAAAGAGAAGGAAAGAAACACACTTTTTTTTTTTTAGCTGAACGAAAGAAACACACTCTTAAAGCGCGTGTTTGGTGTTGTAAACAATGCAAGAGAAAAGCCATTACTAAGTTACAAATTTGCAATCTTTGTTACTTTTTATTTTCTTTTCTTAAAGTGGTAATATTTTTTTTCTGTCACCAAGTGCAGCTAGTGGTCGTGCCCATTCCTTATTACTAAAATTAGAAAAAAACTTATGGTGCGTACGAGGGTGCATAATTCCCGATACAACCCCTCTCAATTCATTCCTCTGGAAAGTTCCACCCAATGGGGCCACACTAATCCTGCGGTTAAGACTTATTAAGAAAGTATTATCAAACTTTACCCTCAAATGATATTGCCATTAAGTGGAAGGTTAAAACTTCAAAAGTTTGTCATCTTAAAAGTATACTCAAAAACCAACCTTTCGCCTCTTCTTGTTTTTTGTTTTTACTTTGCATATTTATTCGGGCCAGTTCAAAAATCAAGAACATAAATATGTCGGCTCGAGACAACTAGGTCTAATTTTAACGAATAATATTGTGAGTATAATATTTTTTTAAATTTATTATTAATTCTTGTATAGATCCATCATTTCAATCGTTTTATTGATTACCATTAATAAATTGTTTTTGATAGTTGTAACTTCTAAGTATATTGTAAAAAAAAAAAATTATGGCTCTAACCTTATTCATTTTCAATGGCATAAGGCCTGATCTCTAACCAATATAACCTGTTGGATCGTGCTCTAATGCAAAGGGGTCTCTATTTTATAGCAAAGGACATTAAAAAAACAAAAATCCCTGTTATAAAACAATAACAAAGGACATAAAAAGAAATTAGCAAAAATAAACCTCTATAATCGAGCTTGAGCGGGGTAGACCAACATTTGTCAAATCAGAACCCAGTCTAAAACTTGACGATGCCTAAAGAATCTTGTCCAAGCTTAGCCATGTTACCTTGCAACTGGGCTGTACGGACCACAAGGCCCATTGCCACTAATAACCATAGTTGTAAAAAGAAACGGATTGAGTATTGACTAATTTCCACACAAAAAAAAAAAATGATTAATAGGAAAAAGAGAAGCTAATTAACAATAACCCTTTAATAGTAAACTAAAAATAATACTTTAAAGAGGGACTTGGATCCTCTTCATTTCATAGTCAATGTTTTGTTTTTATATCTACCACACCATTTAAATTTTAAATTTTAAATAATGTACCATTATCAAATTTAATACCTCATGTATTTAGTTTGAATGGTTTAAAACCAATATATTTTTCAAATTTTTGGCTTTTCCTACTCAGTCCAAACTTATTATTTCCTTTGTTTTGGGTTAAGTTTTAAACTATTGAGCTAGTTTTTCTTTATTTTCGGTTGGCTTTCTTAGTCAACCCTTGCTAGGATTAATAAACTTTTTTTTTTCTTTTTGAAAACTAGGTTTACTATACTATTAATAATATATTTAATATTAAAAAATAACTATATTAATATATAAAGAGGGTGCAGTGCGATGTGGTTTGTATGATTTTTTAATTATAAAACCACAAACTACATTGCACTTACTTGCAGTGCAGTACGGTACGGTTATGCCATTTTCCTAGCGATTTTGGGGCGGTTTTTACAATTTGTGAGGTTTGATAAACACCCCTAATTGCACATAATCTCAATCCAAAAAAACACTACCAATTTTATGTTTAAATAACATCCAATTTTCTATTAATCCACAAAATATATTTATATATATATATATATATATATATATATATAACATCCAGTTTAATAACTCGGATATTACACATGATCTCAAACCAAAAACACCACCAATTTTATGTTCAAGTAACATTAGAAGTACACTATTCTGTAGCACATTATAATATATAAAGAAAATTGAGGGTGTTTTGTGACCGTACAACATAATTATCATTATGCCCTACAACAAGATGACACATTTACAAGAGTAGAAAGACTTGTGCCCCCCACTGGGTTGTACCGTCTTTGATCCAAGCAACTATTTCTAAAAAATACTCGAGTATATTTTTTGGAAGACAAATTAGCTTAGGGAAGCAGAGAAAAATCAAATGAAAAATTGATTGGTTTGAAAATAATGGAGCAGTTGATTATGCCGACCTTCAATTGCTATGTAAAACTGGGTCTTCTGACCCAATGTAAAGCTCTAGATAAGCTAGTTATGCCTTAGCAAGCATGATCTTAAACTTGAAGGAAATTTCTTACATGACTGATCTACACTGGATATGAATAATTTTACTAAAACCATTAATACAATAGTGGAAAACTGAAACAGTGTACCAAATGACATTTCTACAAATATCATACACTCTCCTTTGTGCTTGAAACCTTGATATCTTGTTTCTCCTCTTCACTGACAGCTGCAGGTTTCTCGACAGGAGGCTCTGTTATGGAATCAGGTTCTTTTTTAAGCTCAGACTCAAACTCTTTTGCTGCCTACAAGATTGACAGAAAAATCAAATACTTCCATTATAAACAAGAAAATGGCCAAAAACATTGGATGATACAGATTCCACTAATTTTCAGCACGTGTGGCAAGCACAATGATTAATGATCAAGTTTTGACCAAGAAATGACAATTGGGCAATAACATGTCAATGGAAAAGCCTCCTAAAAGATCAATTTCTTTGTTTCTTTGTTCTGCCACTTTTGTGGAGTGCCCAATTGCGTATGTAACTAGTACATAACCACACACTATTTTTATGTCTGCGAGATTTCTGGAACTTGATCAATCCATCATGTCTAATCGATTCACATTGGGTTTAAGATAGATTCACTATTCCTCTCCACTTATATCCCAATTGGCAGTTAAATGAGGCATACCATTTACTTAGTACAAATTTTAAACTACTGCATTGCATGATATTGATTACAATAAATGACCTCATTTTCAATTTCTCCTGCAGTATAGGTTATTTTCAAAAGATTACAACAGCAGCTGGGTTGTCATAACACAGTATAAAATGCACTGATACAACATTCAGGGCCTTTATGTTTCACTAGCATCTCTCTCTCTCTCAGCCTCTATACCATGTCCTTCAGAGGGCCATAGAAAAGACTCAAAGAACCACTTAAAATGTCATAACAAACAGTCTATAAAGTCAATTCTATTAACTAAGACCTAGAGCTGCCGTTTAAGTAAAGGAGCAGGTTCTCCAATTTGTGTGAGGGAAGGATAGAAAGACAGATGAGTTTCTCATCTTTTAAGTTTCCTATTATGGGAAAATCCAGACCATACCTTTATACCCTGACTTGGTGTTATTATAGAAATACAGTAGTATAAACAATTCTTTAAGACTTTTTTGTAAGTTGTAACTATATTTGTATATATGTAACTATGGTTTTGTATTTCATATCAGAGCTATATAGGCTTCCACTGCACACAGGTCAATTCAAACAAATAATCAAAGCCAGAGAAAATGGGTCCCTTTTTATTTGACAATTACTCCTGATTATGTGTTCTGATAAGAAACATCTTGCACATAGGGATACACTTCCTTTTTCTCTAATGTGGGTAACATTGGGGGGGGAGGAATAACTGTACATTCAATGGCGTGAAGGTCTCAGTTATTGAGCTGAAATTCTTATTTGTGGACTTTACAGTGTGTATATACCTCCTGTGTTTCCAGTAAAAATTATTACTTATCTAAAAAACAAAAAATTGCATACCTATACATAAGGTACAGTTATTCCTCTTCCTTAGCCCCCTGAAAAAGGTATGTGGATCTTTACCTTAGTTGTAGACTTGTAGTTTCAATGCTTCTATATGGTTAGCATATGGGCTAAGAGTAAATACCAAAGTACTGAATACGTGTCAAGTTTGTAAGGCCTTGAAATGGAGACAGATTATGGATGCTTTTATAGCAGGTTGGAGCACCACAAAGTACATGGCTGGACAAAAGTATCCTGTATCTGTCTAGATGTTGCAAGCAGGATGAGCATTACTTTGTAAAGTTGAAGATGAAAAAATCATGTGAACTTCATTGCCAAAGTCGGAGCCTATTTTAGCTACACCCTTCAATTCAACCTACCATACCCATGCCCCATGTCCGCACTGCATGAGATGGATAAGGGTAGTATGGCTACCATACACTCCAAAATGGTAGAAACTCTTTGAATAACATAAGAATCTAACACTTGGCACATACTAGCATCCAAAGCCCCTACTTGGTCACTCAAGTCCATACAGCATAAGGCACAGCTTAATCAAGATACTGACTACTAATGCAAAGTTGTTATAGTTATGCTAAAATGTTTTCAAAGATTCAGCACTCATTAGATAGCATAGGAATCATCAGCATGAAGTCCTTCCTTAGGCTTAAAGTCCTCTAAAAGTCCTATTGAGAGAGTCAGGAGGGAGGGTACCTAGAAAGGCAAATCTTCTATTGTGATTAGTTTTCCTTCATAAAAAGAAACCTTACCATTATCATATATAAAGTAAATTTCAGGAATTCAATTTTACCAGGAAGAGCTAATGAATAAGCTCAAATTACTGGACTGCCACTGTTAACAAAAAGCTGATTGGTTTGATTCATTTGAAAGCATTTATTCATGGTTGGTCTTTGCCTTAACATCTAATCTTCAAGCCTTACCTTCTCTCCCTCAAACACAGAGGGGGAGTGTCAAGGATTAGGAATAGGTCCTTATATTATCATCAACCAAAATATTTTCCGAAATCAATTCCAGATGTTAATAGCAAGAATGAAACTAATCCATATATCACCCCCACGAATTCACCTAAAAGTTAAAACTAAACTGAACTTTGAAATGCCAAAATAGATAATAAGTTAATGACAGCTGGTACGATCAAATATTTCACAGAAAACTCATGATATGACAAACAAAATGCAATCATATAGAATATCTCAGTACAGGAATTTCTTTCTGTACCTTTGTAATAAAGCATAATAGCAAGACATCAAACTTTAAAACAATTTCACAAGGAGCAAATGAATATGTATTCCAATAATACGAAGTTTGGACTTTGACAACACATAATCTTAAATTCAAAGAGTTTCAACACATAATTATCTACGAAATCAGAAACTTCCACACAATTGACCCCTAAAACAACTGTTAAGTAAATTTAAGAGAACACAACCATTTCTACAAACACAAGTTTCAAGCTTTCTTTTTCTTTAATTCAGCATCCCTTTTTGCCCTCAATCATACCCCAATACAAGTATTAAGCTTCCTTCAGTTCAGTTTGCCATTTCTTTTGGAAACCAAAGCAACATATAAAAACATAAGACACCAATTTTCTCTTCCTTTTTATGTGGATAAGCCATAGGATACCAATTTTCTTTGCTACCCTTTTCCTCTCTTTTCTCAACAACTATATTTTCTTGATAAGTTTTTCTTAACAAGTACATTAAGTTTCATTGTAAATCGAATTTCTCACATTATTGCATATGGAATTCTTAAGTATAAGATTCTCCCCTTTTCATTTCCCAGAGAACCAAACAACATTAAAAACCAAAACTTTCATTCATATCCCAACAAAATAAACTGACTCAATTTGAACTTACAAACCTGTTGGAAGCTCTTGACAGTCTTGCCAATACTCTTTCCTACTTCAGGCAACTTCTTGGGCCCAAAAACCAGAGCTGCAACTCCAGCAATAACAGCCAGCTCAGGCACTCCAAGACCGAACAAAGCGTTACAAGTCAGACCCTTTCTTGCTCTCTCAACTCTGGTCCTGGTTGTAGCTCCACCCAGTACCAGAGTGTTGCTGTTGGGCTTGGTTTTGTTGAAGAAAGTGAGGGTGGCATTGCTGGCAAAGAAGGTGGAGTTGGAAGAAGAAAAGGGGAGAGAAGGTGGGGTTACTCTTGGAATGGAAGTAGAGACTGGAGAGAGACAAATAGATGAGATCTCCATTGAATTTTTTGTTTTTGCTTTTTGGGTTATGGGTTTTGGGGCTGTTGCTGGTTGGAGAAGATGGATAATGAATGAGGAAGGTGAAGAGGTTGGGGTGGAGGCTGCGAGTTTTGAATGGTTGACCAAGATTTTCTTTGTTTGGGCTTGATTATGGATTGTGGCTCATGGGTCAGCCCGTAGGGATGGGAATGGGATTGAGATCCGGTGAACAGTTAAGGTTATTGCATTGTGAATTTCCTTTTCAATGTTGTAAATTAAAAAAATTAAAATGAAGTTAAATCTAATCACAAACAACCACTGGATCGAGAAAGTTAAATCAAAAAAATTAAAAAAGTTAAGAGTTAAAAAAAAATTGAAAAGTTTTTAAAAATTGAAATTTTGTGTGAGGGATTACATTGACATCAAATTTTAATCCGGATGAATAAAGGCCAATGTGTTGTTTAAAAAATTTTATTTTTAAATAATTTTAGAAATTAGTATGGATAAAAATCAAATATTTTGTTAATATTTTTCATTATAATATTTAATCACGTGATTAATGATAAAAATAAATTAATGATTGTGATTTATGCATTGTTTTAAAAACCATATTGAATAAGTCGATGCAACTTAGAATAAGACCCTAATTTTGTCCGGCCAAAACTGGGTTGAATTAGAAATTTAACATAATTAGAATGTGTGTATATACAGGTGCATTTTAATACTATTATGTGAAAGTATGTCGCATATCGCATTGACTTGTGATTAGTAATATATACAAATGTAATTCTTTGTATATTACAAAATATCTTGCCGTATATAATAGTTGAAAGTTACTTTGAAAAAAAAAACAAAAAACAAAATTTAGACACTTTTATATATAGAGAGAGTTTCAAACTGTGATGTTCTGATTACTCTTTATCATCAGACAAATGCATCAATTATTTTTTTATGAAGGTGAAGATCAAATCCAAGATTTTTTATTCAATCACCAAAAACTTTACTAATTCCATAACAAATATAGATAGCTTAACATAGAAAATCTAATATGTTATATCAATTATACTTTGTTAGAAAATAATCACATCATATTAAGAAAGTTTTAGGACTAACACTTATAAGTCTTATCTACTATTCTTATTTTTCAATTAATAACAAAACTAATTGTCAAAATTTTCCATGTATCATGCAAGTCTGCATTTAGTTTCAATAAAACTCAGGTAATATCTCTCCTTTATTTCCTACAAAATATGTTCTATACCTTGGTTTGAAGTTGTTAATGATATTAAAATTGAATCAGAGAATATTTACTCAGAGTAGTTTCAAGCCCAAATTTTATTGGCTTATATGCTAATTCCTAAATTTTACTATCCTATGAAACATTTTAGATCTATCTGAATATGATATTATAAAAATGTAGCATTTCAATTTGTTTGATACTTATGTAATAATTTCATCTTTGCATGCATTCAATCAACTACCCTTTTTCTATTTTGATGTTGTTAAGAGCATTAGCATCAAATATTATTAAAAAAAAATCACATTTTAACACACTAAAAAACAACTTTATTTATTTTAGTATAGTATTTACAATACACCTTATATCACATCTCTTACTTTAGCACATCAACCATTAAAATAACTTAAAAAAAAAAAAAAAAAAAAAAAAAAAAAAAAAAAAAAAAACTCCTACTTTTTATTAGGGGGAAAAAAAAACTCATCACCACTCCCACAAGAAACAACCAACTAGCCACCACTAAAATCCATTACCACCATCATGTGGACGGGACAAAAATTTCAAACCAAAATCCATTATAACTTGCCCAAAATAAGAGCAATCCAACCCAACCAAAAAAATCCCAGCAACCCAATTCAACCACACCAAAAATAAATAAACAAATAAAATCCTTAGCGAAAAAAAAAAAAAAATAGCAAAAACTCGAATAAGCTATTGCCAAATAAATACATTGTTGGAAGAACATTCGATGGACGGAATACAAGGGATCTGAGAACCACGACTATGATGCATTAATGTATATGCCTCTCTTTCTTCTATTTTTTGTTCCCCCCCCTTTCATTTAAATTCCCTAGTGTTGAAGCATACTCCTAATTCCTATGGCTACAAAACAATTTCTATGCTTCCTACTCATTTTGGGGTCCAACTGATGAAAGATGACATATTTATTTTATTTTATTACATTCCTTGAAATCTTTGTTATTTCCGCTTTCTTCATACTTTGAAGATAAATTTTTTTTTTTTTTTTTTTTTGAGAAATATTTTGAAGATAATTAGTTGGTGCATTCGGCTGCATAGAGATAGTGGCACCAACAATATGTTTATATTAAGTTTTTAAGCGTATAAATTTGATACATGGCAAATTACATATTTCTATTCTAAATTATCACCCTAATTACATTCAACCCCCTGAACTATTGAAATGCACAATTAATCCCCAAATTTTAAAAATACATTACACTTATTCTCTTGCCATTTGTTTTGATGTTAAGTTTAATGAAGTTTAACATTGAAAGATCAATTTACCATTCTCTTCACAATTGAGAGTAAATTGGTCATTCAATGCTAAATTCTATTAGACTTAATATTAAAACAGACAAAGGGGAGACATTAAAATAGTATTATAATTTTGGGATCAATTGTGTATTTAATAATTCAAAGGGTTAAATGTAATCAAGGTGATAGTTTAAGGTGAAAAAGTATAATTTTCACATTGGATATATGACAAATTTCAATTGGATTTATCATTTTTATATATGGTTAGGAAATATATTAAGTTGTTTGCAACTAAACATGAGAATATCTTTATGCTTAACTGCTCTTTTCTTCTCAATCATTTTCTTTTAACAAAACAAAAAGAAAAAGTGTCCTTACACAGTGCAAGTTACATACTAATTATAAAAACATAGAAAGGTTTAGATGTAGTCCATGCTATATAATTACACAATATTAGTATGTTGAAAACAATATTAAATATAAGAGTTACACAACATTAATAAAAAGGCTTAAGTCAAAAAAAAAAAAAAAAAATTCCTTTTTGTCGCTTGATAGATTTTCAGAACCTTATGCATTAAAATACCAAAATGATTATTGCAAAAAAGGATGGACAATTCATCAATACCAAACAAAGCTCAAGGATACGAGGAAAATGATGGATTGGAAGCAGGCTGCTAATTAGCACAACTAAACATTTCACGAGATCTTGCTCCTTGAGTAACACCCATAGTATCAAGGTAATTTAGGTAATTGAGGATGATGTTTTCCATGGACAAATTATCATCTTGACCACAAACAAGATCTCCGTAAAGCACCTTCATGGTAGCACCAAAATCTCCATTAGCTAAAATGTCATTCTTGGTGGGTTCCCAGTAACCAATAAAGACATTGTGTGCTGAAGGCTGATCCTCCTTTATTGGTGTCATCCACCTCCAAAGTGAAACTTGGAAGGCCAAAGTCGTATTTTGTTCAATATATTCTGGATGGCTCAACAAATCAACACTCAAATCTTTACTTGCTTTTCCATAATTGTAGTTCCTATTTTAAAAAAAGAAAAAAAAGAAAAAAGAATCATTTGGATTGTGGCATGCAACTATCAATTGATCTACAGTAAATTGTTTTAAGTGCAGAAAGCAAAAGACATATACAGGTCTTCGGGTTCTAAATTAAAATGTTTATGTATTTTAACTTTTTAAGTAACACAATGCTTGTATTTAGTTTTACAAAAAAGTTTTTTTTTTTTTTTTTTTTTTTGAGAATCAGTTTTACAAAAAAGTAGGTTGCATAAAATTTTGTTTGAAGAATGCATCACTTAGTTAATCTTGTGGTAAAGAAAAATCTCATTTTGATGTTTCTTTAATAGATAGGCATAAAAATTTCAACAAAGTTTCTAACTTAGGATAAAATTGAATGATGGAAGATGATAAAATAATTCACATCTCAAGATATAAATGATGTATGATTATTGTTAGGTGTATTTGGAAAGGTAGATACCAATATATAGGCAGAGGACCTCGACCATAGTATTCAACTCCAGGAACACAAGGATAAATATTTTGGTAGCGCTCATCACAGTAATTCGAGTTGAAATTTATTTCCTCGTTATAGCATGAACCCTGGGCTAATTGTTCCATGGTGGCTACTTTTTTTCCACCTGAAAAATATCATCCACTTTTACTTTGTATAGACATTGAGCAACAAGAGGATTATTGACTTTTGCAGACATACAATCTTTTACAAACAATCAGTTCATCGATAAATAGTGCTCAAATTAATGTTTCAACTTAATTGGAGAAAAGGATCTCCCTTAATTTATCCAACTATAAGAGTTGACTCATGAGTTTAAAAAATATATTAAGATTTGAATCATATATCTCATAGGACACCGCTTCATTCATTTGCTTAAAAAAAATGTAGAGTTTAAAAAATATATTAAGATTTGAATCATATATCTCATTCCAGCTTGGCCTCCAAGGCCCAAACAACTTTTATAATAACCTTTTGACTTGTGTTTTATTTGTCACATTAATTAATTTCATTAAATTTAAATGAAGAGAATATTCAAAGATGAGATTGATTTGGCTTTCAAGAGTTTTTCTTTTACTTGATTTTGAAAGTTGAGGGACTAAATTGATACACTTAATTGAAGAACTAAATTTTCAAAGTTAAGGGACCAGATTGAACTTTATCCTATAGTTGAAAACCCAAATTAGTAATTAAACATTAAAATCCATAAAAGAATTAAAACATTAAAAAAAGTTCATGTTTTTAACAAATTAAATAATCAATAATAATATCCATCTTTAGCTAACCAAATTTTTTGTTGAGGTAAAAACAAAAAAATTTTAAAAATAAGTAGCAAAAAGTGATTTTATCCAACTTGAAAGAGATCCAAACATAGCAGTCCCCTAAGTCTACAATAAAAGAAAATTAAGAATTTAAACACAATACACACTAATCAAGTTTACTTACTTAAATTCCTACCGTGTGTTTGGATTGAAACATTTGTTAAATATAATTTTATAAATGATGGGATTTACATCCCCATAGTTTAAAATCCAAGCATTTATGAACTTCCTTTGTTTAATTATAAATTTTCAAATGACAGGATTTCAATTGATTTCAAATTGCCTTAAAACTAAAAACTGAAGGAAAAAAAAAAAAAGAATACTCTCTTTGTAGCTTTGCCAGCAAAAACCATGCCAATTCAATACCTGGTTTGGTTTGATACCAAATCACATAGCCTAAAGTTAGAGTTGTAATGAGATCGGTGTTCTTAGGCCGATTGTGGAGCTCCAAGCCTCCAAGGAGCAATTCTTGCCCCAATCGGAGAGCGAATATTGGAATGTTAAATCCTTGTTAAACCCCAAATCCTAGCTATAAACATTAAATGACATCAAAGAGACAGAAAAGAAGTCCTTCAATATTCAACCACTAATCCTACAACACAACACAAAACAGAAACTCTGAAGAAGTAAGTACTCACAGTAAATTTTGCTGCCAATTACATGGGCAAGAAAAGCTGCGACTTCCATGTCTCCAAAGAAGTTCCCGTTGATGTAGGTATTACCAAAGCCATATGGCTGGTAGTGAGCACAGGCAGAGATAAAAGAGTGGTAATGCTCGTAGGAGCTGTTTTCATGGACCACAACCGAGGTACCGTTTGAGATGATTTCCTTATAATGGGTGCTCTTGAAGTAATCACGAACTTCCCCTTTACAGCATCGTTTGTAACCTGACATCCCCTCCAGTTCAGGGCCTAGGGTTGAAGCCTTTGGATTATTCATACTGCAGTGATAACATGTCTCCGCCGTAGAATTGTTACAATTCACAGGCACTAATACAAGTGCCAATATTATCAAAGGTACAGAACATCTGTACTTCATTTTGGCATGTAACATTAATTAACAAGGATGAAGATAGGAGAGAGGTCTGTGTATTCAATAAGAGGCTCCCAGAAGTTTCTTCCTATATAAACTGGCTGCTGCGGGAAGGAAAAAAGGAAAAGGAAAAGGAAAAGTAAAGAGGATAGTAGTTCATAAAGCAGTCGGTTATGTAGGACCGTTATGGCAAAATGTATAAAATAAAATATAGTCTTAAAATTTTTATTATTTATTTAAGTCGCTATAGCTAAGGGGCAAGACAATTAACTTTATTTATTATTTTTTTTTTTGAGTGTAAACACTAGATCTCAAGTTTAGAAAATCGAACAATTGAAGTGGTTTCATGAATGTAATTTCGTATTGATGAATTTGTGGGTACAATTTACTATAGTTAAATTCTATTACAATAGAATCATCCTTTGATTCGATCTTTTTGAAGAAGTTTTTGATTCAAATGTTGTGCCAATGCAATCTTGATTCAAATATAAATGTGTTTCACTTTGGTTGGAAGACAAATTGAAGATCTTTGTAATGGAATATTGCAAAGAATCTCTCGATGTATGCTTATTAGAAATTCTTCGTGTTTTTCAAACATTTTTAAAATTTCCTTTATCTTTGAAGATTTGTGATGGAAATTTTTCACGGTTTTAGAGGCTTGAATTTGATTAAGCTTAGATGAGTTGAAGTCTTTCAAGTTTCTAAAAGTCTTAGAACTTGATTCCAATAGAACTCTAAGACTTAAAATAATGATTTAGATGAATGTTGTTCGAATATTCTTTGTATTTGAAAATCTTGATGTAAAAGTTCCTCAGGGCTATGGAGCAAGATCTAAAAGAGTTTTGAATGTTGAGGTTCTTGAAGTTCTTAGAGGCTCTGGAGCTTAATTCCAATAGAATTTTAAGATCTATGAGGAGGATTTGAATGATTTATCTTCAAATGTTCTTCGTATTTGAATGTTGATGTTCTTGAAGGCTTAAAGTTTGGTTTCAAAACTTCTAAATTTTCCTTCACAAGACTAAAAGGAGTATTTATTTATAAGGGTCTTGGAGAGGTGTGATAATACATGATTGATTCTCATTGGTGACTTGTGTCATAATTTAAATGGAATGAACTAATTGTCTTATTTTTTTTCAAGGGACATATGACATTATTTGTTTAATCAATGTGTCTTAATTTAAAATAACACATGACATCTTTTAATTAGGCCACTTATATTATTTTCAATTAAGATATCAACACGTGTTGATATGCAACTAGCTCTTAAATATTGTTCATAATTTCTATTAGGTTACATTTAGCATATTTTCATTGGTCTTTAAATAATAATAGTAGAACCCATTTGTTTCTTAAAAAAAAAAAAAAAAAAAAAGTAGAACCCATTAAGTTGCAAGTGTTACTCTGTGATACAGTGATTGATTGCAAAATTTTTATTTCTACAAATGCGCGGACTTGTTCACGTAAGTCATCTTTGAGTTTGCTGAGTGAGTCTTGAAATTCGAATTTGCTGCTTGTCTCGAGCTTTTACTGTGTTTTCTTAAGACTTTTTATTTTTTAGACCCCGCCTGTGTTTTTTTTTTCTTGGCCTAAATTCATTGGAGCAAGAGCTTGGTAGAATGTGCTAGATTGCAACGATGGGCCCCAATGGTTTGAATTGTTCACCGCAATCCTAGCCTTTTTTTTTTCTTCTTATTCTTTGACGCTTATGGCCTGGCAAACGCAAGCATGCATGGGCCACCAACTAATAGCGACATTGGCCTGAAACTTAGTTTTTGGTGTAAACCAGTCAGGTTTTATTGAATGTTGAATATTCAAACTTGGCTTGACAATAAATGTTAAATGCTAAAATTTTGATTTGAGCTTAAATCAAGTTTAAAAATAATGTTTGAGTTTGAACTTATCAAAAGTTTGAGTTCGGCTTAACTTGGCTTAATTCATTAGTTAAATCGAACTTGAGTTCAATATGAAGCTCTTGAGATTGAGATCTAATACAAGTATATTTTCAAACTCATATTAAGTTTATTATCAAGTTCATTTGGTTTAGAACAAATGGACCTAATATTCAATTAATTAGAAGCTTAGTAAATTATGAGTTAATTGTTCAAGCTCATATCAAACTTATTACCAAGCTCATAAACTGACCTAAACTTGGCTAGTTTTTATATCAAGTTTAATTATTCATGAGCTTATTTATGAACAATTCTTTTTTTGCCTGAACAACTCATTTATTGAACTAGAAGAAGATATGCTTAATTTATAAATTAAATTGACTTCGTTTTGACTGGAGACTTGGCACTGCAAAATCTTTTGCGTTTGTAGATTTTTCTTTACTTGAAAAATAAAATTTTTGATGATTATTGTTTGTTCCCTCTTTTTTTTTTTTTTTTTTTTTTTTTGGTAGATAAAAGATAGAAAATTTTATAAATAAGTAAGAAAGTATACAAAAGAGAGGCCCAGATGCAAAAGCCAGCCCGCCAAGAGAGACCACGGCACTGTAATCCCAAATAAAGAATAACAAAGACCCATGCAGTTAAGGGAATTTCGCGCCAATGCTTAAGTCTATACTTTAATTAATTAATATTTGGTACAGTAATCAAAACTTTCGCCGAAAACTTCGGACGCTCTCTCACTGCTGCAATTGCTACTCACATGTCTCACCATTTAAGGAGAAAAAGTAAAAAGAAGAGGATTAGATAAAAAAGTGGATTTGACCATATTGTTTTTAGAAATGTTCAGCCTGATACTATCAGGAAAAAACATAATATTGTACTTAAAAAAAATGATGTACTTTCGATTATACTTTACGTCGAATTAGAGTACTGGTATCAGTCCGTGTATAATATCATATTGACTAAATTTTACACATATAATCTCAAAAATCACTAATATCAAATTATGAAAAGTTGTATAAATGAAAAGTTGTATAAATTTGTGTAAATTTATACAACTCTATTCATGTGTAAATGAGTATTTTATATATGTTTTAATTCACTTTTTTGGTTGGTGTGTATGAGTGATGTTGGTATTTTTTTTTAAATGATTATGCAAAATAAAAATAAATAAATTCTTATGTTAAAATGGACATAAATTTTTACATTGATACAAATACTTAACAACCAAGCATGGGCTTGAAGGCCGTGGTCCCCAAAATTTTTAAAAATTTCCATTATGTAAAATGTTTTTACAACCTTTTAAATATTAGACACCGCAATTAAGAGTTTGTTTTAGAAAATTAGAACTTCCCACTGCCCAAAAAAGAATAGACGGACTAGTATTCTCCAAAAAGTAATTTCCCAAATAGACCCTCAGAAAAAAAAAAAAAAAAAAAAATCAAGGTACGTAATATAAATAGATTATCCATTTTAATAATAATAAAAAATAATGCCGACATAATATTTTCTTTCTTAGGTTTTTTCTCTCTTATTTGGTGAGTTATGGGTGTTGATTTCAAGTCATAGAGTTTTTAATAAACAATACTAATTTTCTCTTGGAGAAATATTTTTTATTGGGACAAAGTCATTATTGTTAAGTTTCTGATTATTTGTCAATGCTTGATTTAAACTAAAAATATTAAATGTGTATCAAAATATATATATATATATATATATATATATATTAAATGAAAAAGCTAAATGGAGGAAATTTGATGTCAAAAGTGATATTACGAAAGAATGAGAGAGATTTAGAAAATTAAAATATAAAAATGGTGATTATGAAAATATACAGAAGATTAGACAAAATTTATAATGATCATAAGTGTTTGGTCCAAAAGATTGGATGTTAGCAATCCATGACAAAAAGTTTAAGTATTTTTTTTTTTTTTTAAAAGGGTGAATTCTTGTTAAGTCTTTGATGTGATTTGTAAGCCCATGACGAAGAAATGAGATCTTTTGAAGAAAAGCATGTTTCTAATTTCTGGAATCTCGCCACCTACTTGATTGATTGTGATTTTAGTCTCAACACCTTTTTGACACGTTTCGATACTGCTTATTTTGTTGAAAACTGAAAACAATAAAAAAAAATTTCCAGCTACTATTCATTAATGAAATCATTGTGCATTTGGCTGATTGCACTGTTCATATCCATGAACAGTGCAAGAGGCGCTAGATTAAAAATAAATAAAAAATAAAAAAATAAAAAATAAAAACACAGGAGAATATAATTTTTATCCAAACGCCTTCTTAGTATATGTTTGGATAGAAATGATTTTTTCTACATTTGCCTTTTTTGTTTTTTTTTTTTTTTAGCGTCTCTTGCACTGTTCATGGGACATAAATATTGCATTTAGGCTTATGAACAGTAACCCACGCGTGAACAGTAACTTTTTTATTATTTTTAGTTTTCAGCAAAATAAATGGTATCCAAACGGACCCTTAATTGATCGATTTAGAATCAGGAAATCAATTTTTTTTTTCCTTGATGCATTTTTCATTAAGTTTTCTGCACATATATGTATTTTTAAACCCTAATTGGAGGGCCTATATAAAAACCCATTAAGCATGACTTTTCAAGAGGTTATAGAGGCATAAAAGCTTTTTTCTAATCATAGAGAAAACCCTATGTGAGGCCCAATAATTTGAGCCAGGCCCACTTACTCATGGGGAGTCCAAAGGCCCAAGCCAAAGAGGGCTATGGCCCAAGCTCAATAATATAAAGCACAAAATGGCCCAGGGCTGCAGCCGAGGACAGTTCAGTCCTCGGTAGACCCAAAGTTCCACCGAGAAGAGGAGCAAAAACGGTATAGGAACAAACTTGAAGGAAAATCTAAAATATCTAAGGAAAGATGCCCTTACTACCCTTCCCCTACAAGACTCTGTACCTAACAGAGCCAGATTCTTCGGCTTTTTCAACCACCCCCAACGACTTTGGGTTCGGACTGACGGGACAAGTATCAGTCGTGGAAAGATCGACCCTACACGTGAACGAAGGACAGCGAACGCAGGCTAGTATAAAAGAAAAAGTAAGTAATCTGGAGAGGGGGAAAAAAAATGGCCAAAAAGCAGAGCCTCCTATCCCACCTCCAGGAGAAAGACTCCAGGGGTGAAAACACCTTAACGATGTATGCACACCACAAAAATCCCACCACCGGGTGACCAGGGGAAGACCTTAATGCTCCTCAGACCAAGTCCGAGGAGTCCAATCCCTCAGGCTACGAAGCTGTAGGGCTTGGATGTCCAGGCTGAACCCTTTTTTACATGAGTTCCCCTAAAATCAGGTCCGGATCATCGCCCCGTGATCAAAGGCCAGCCTTTTAAGCCCACTTTCTACAAATCATATTGTGAGGGATCTTTTTTGTACGAGCCCAACGTCATTCTTGGGCCGTTATAATCGTGTCCGTACAATTGGCGCCGTCTGTGGGAAGGCTTGTGCGTTGGCGCAGGTGGCGTTTGAATCAACTCTCTCTAGCAAGCAGAGATTCGCGGGTTTTCCCCCATCTCCGATGACATGCAGTTGTTGTTCCGACATAAACTTCTGCCAGGGGCTACGTCCTGCAGTGCCAACGGCACGGGCATCTCTAGGGGCTTCCGGCCTCAAACCAACTCTCCCCGCCATGGTCAAGGGGCTGACCTTCGAAAAAGCAAATAAGTACGAAAAAGTACTCGAAGGAAAAACATAAGTTTTGGACAGAACCAAGGCCTTGCATGGTCCTCAGACTCAAGCCTATGGGGAAACCAAGTACTCAAAAAAGTTTTGGACAGAACCAAGGCCTTGCATGGTCCTCGGACTCAAGCCTATGGGGAAACCAAGTACACAAAGGAAAAAACACAAGTTTTGGACAGAACCAAGGCCTTGCATGGTCCTCGAACTCAAGCCTATGGGGAAACCAAGTACTTAAAAAAAGTTTTGGACGAAACCAATGCCTTGCATGGTCCTCAGACTCAAGCCTATGGGGAAACCAAGTACTCAAAAGAAAAAACACAAGTTTTGGAGAGAACCAAGGCCTTGCATGGTCCTCAGACTCAAGCCTATGGGGAAACCAACTACTGGGATGGGAAATTCCTCGAATCAAATACTATAAAAGGTTAAGGCCAGTCAGAGTGTTAAGAAGATGGCGAAACGCCCCACTATTCAGTAGCCTAAGGGGGCTGTTCATTTTGCGGGTGATATGTCTTCGGATGGTTACTTCCTACACCACATCGAGCATTCAGTTCTCATCTCGGCTAGTTTTGAGGTAAGTATCGTTCTTCACAAGTCGGCATTGTTGTGCCAAACAACTCTATTAAAGTTATGGTGACGACCTTTTTCTTAGCAAGTATTTTGGCCCTAGTTGTCATTAATTCAAATGCTATATTACTGTGCCGAACAACACTTGCAAATTCGTAAAAACGTCCTTCTCTTTGATAAGGGGTTAAGGCCCCAAGTATTGTACTCTAAGGTCGGCAGAGGTATGCCCGGCCGATTCAGTAAGCTCATCATAATGTCCTTTCTTTTCCTGCTTAATGGGAGTTTCAGCCCTATGTATCATTTGTTCGATTCAGTATTATTGAGCAGGATTATTTTTATAAACACAGAGCAAGATCTTCTTATTAACCGGAACTTCGGTCCTAGACGTCGGTCACGGTTTAAAAATAAAAAGAATTTACAAGATTGTATGTCTATGCATTGCATTATCATTTCTGAAACATAGAGATAGAACATGCGAAGTAAAATGATAACAATTTTTATTAATATAAAGATGTATTACAACGTACAAAGAAGGGCTTAAACAAGCCTATACAAAAGGTGAACTGCTGAAACAATAAAAAATAAAAAAAAATAAAAAATAAAAAAAAACATCAGCAATACAGATAAGTAAACAGTCAGGTGTCTTTTAAACTCGTCTCCAAAGTCTCTCCAATCTCTGCCTCAGTATCGCCCATATTGAGAGAAGAACCTTCTTTAGAAAAAGATGGAGGAGATGAATGAGGAAGATGGAGGAGATGAATGAAAAGAAGGAGAAGAAGAAGAGGGAAGAGATGAAAAGAAAGAAAAAGGAGAAAAAGAGGGAGAAGGAAAAGCACCAGGATGGATCTGGTGGTGGAAAGAAGAGGAAAGAGAGGCAAAAGGAGGCACCAGTGAACGAAGAGAGGAAGAAGCGGGGGCACTTAGTCCCTGCCCCAGTCTTGACTCCTAACACACTAGTGCCATGTTAGATATGCTCGTGAGAGAGCGGGTGGTACTGATAATGGGTGTCCTCGGCTCAGTCACGTCGAAATTGTGACGTGACGAGCCCCTGCTTCGGATTTTGGCTGAAAGGAAGGTAATGCAAATCTTAAGTCTCCGCCATCCTTGCCCTAACCGAGCCATTTCGAGCTTTATTAGAACATGGTGTTTTTGGGAGGGGAATGACTCCTTCATTGCTTATTACTATGGTGAACGTATTACAGGTTAAGGTATAACCAGAGGGTAAAAGTAAACTCTGGGAGGAATCTAGGGGTTTCAGATTTCTGGGGGATTAAAGGGATTCATGTATGGGAGAAACAACTCTCGTCTTTTCTTTTTATATAAGGGACGAAGAGAAAAGTACTTAATGTGTTCAGATCTCCAAGGAAATCTGCAAACAAGAATATGTCCGTTCCGCTCCCCCACACCATCAGTAACCATTAAATCTGAGAGGTCTCGTAAAGGGAAACTATTAAAGACACGCTTCGGATAACCAAACGGCGTGAGCGTATCGTGAATAAATTAAGAGGAACATCTCGTAGACCGGTGCATTTCCTGGGCAGGTGGAGAATCGCCAACGTCAGTGAAAGGCAGAATTAAATGAGCCATGATAAAGGCTCGGTATTACCAAAACCCCCCTCTCCAACCAGGAGGTCGGACAGCAGGGTTTTGAGGGGCTATTGTGAGGCCCAATAATTTGAGCCAGGCCCACTTACTCATGGGGAGTTCAAAGGCCCAAGCCAAAGAGGGCTATGGCCCAAGCTCAATAATATAAAGCACAAAATGGCCCAGGGCTGCAGCCGAGGACAGTTCAGTCCTCGGTAGACCCAAAATTCCACCGAGAAGAGGGGTAAAAACGGTATAGGAACAAACTTGAAGGAAAATCTAAAATATATAAGGAAAGATGCCCTTACTACCCTTCCCCTACAAGACTCTGTACCTAACAGAGCCGGATTCTTCGGCTTTTTCAACCACCCCCAACGACTTTGGGTTCGGACTGACGGGACAAGTATCAGTCGTGGAAAGATCGACCCTACACGTGGACGAAGGACAGCGAACGCAGGCTAGTATAAAAGAAAAAGTAAGTAATCTGGAGAGGGGGAAAAAAATGGCCAAAAAGCAGAGCCTCCCATCCCACCTCCAGGAGAAAGACTCCAGGGGTGAAAACACCTTAACGATGTATGCACACCACAAAAATCCCGCCGCCGAGTGACCAGGGGAAGACCTTAATGCTTCTCGGACCAAGTCCGAGGAGTCCAATCCCTTAGGCTACGAAGCTGTAGGGCTTGGATGTCCAGGCTGAACCCTTTTTTACATGAGTTCCCCTAAAATCAGGTCCGGATCATCGCCCCGTGATCAAAGGCCAGCCTTTTAAGCCCACTCTCTACAAATCATATTATGAGGGATCTTTTTTGTACGAGCCCAACGTCATTCTTGGGCCGTTAAATAATCGTGTCCCTACACCCTAGTCTCCACCTATTCAAATCATGAGCTCAAAAACTTATAAAGAACCATCTTCCACGATGATTTTGTAGAGTAGTTTTTATTTATTGATAGATTGTAACTAGAACAAAAGGTTTTGTAATTCTTTACTTAGATTGTAATTAGGACCAGTGGCGGTTCTAGGATTATTTTTTAGGGGGGTCAACAAGAAATATAAATTATACAAAATTTAAAACAAAACAGAATTTGAATATATCGACATTACAAAAAACAAAAACTAAAATACATAAAATTTTACTGTTGCTTTCTACAATGTTTCATATTTTGAAATCGTTACAAAATATTTTCATTATCAATCCTATGAGCAAGTTACATCTCTTTTAATGTACACAGTCAAGCAATCATTCATCTATTGATCTCTTATTTTATTGATTTATTTCAAATTTTTTAAGATCTAAATTTGTTTTTTCTAAGATTTAAGATTAACAAATTTCTACTTTTGTTGTTGGGCTTATCAATTTTTTTTTTCCAGATTTTAGATCAAATTGGTTTGTTATTGAGTTTTTTTTTTTTTTTTTTTTTTTTTTTTTGTGTTTAAAAATGCCAAGATATTGTTAAGATGATTATATTCAAACTTCTTTTAGCTGGGCTTAAAAAAAATCTAGGGTTAGGGTATTCAAAATTTTATTTTAGGGAGGTCAAAACAAAAACAAGATTTAAAAAATATTATACATAATTTATTTTGGGCCAATTCAGGTGGTTCATTTGAACCCCGTGGGCTCCAAGTGCAGCCACCCATGATTTTCTTTCTATCAATTGTAAATATTTGAATTATAATAAAAAAAAAATATTATATGGTTAATTTTCATCATGAAGTTAGGAAATAGATGACAAAAAAATGAAGAAAAGAACTTGAAGATCAAATTGGACCTAAGTGAATGAAGTAGATTGAATGGACCGAATTGGACCAATCAGGACCGAAATAGACTGAAGTAGACCAGATGGACCGAAGTGGACCGAACTTCCATAATGTGGATTTCGTTTGAAGCCATAGAGCTATCCAAGGTTTGCTATGGAGATGAAATTTTTAAGCAGATACTTGAAGTCGTGAGTGATAGGTTCACTTTCAACAAAGTCTTTTGTAGAAGAGTTCGTGGATTTGGAGTTACGTTGGGGAACGTTAGTAAGCATTGCAAGTTGTAGCAAATGAGAATAAAGTTATTATGTTTATAAAACCTTCAATATTGTATTAGTGGATATATTTTTCCTCTGGGTTGGTGGTTAAGCCCTCACAATAGTATTTACTTTAAGATGGTTATTCCATCATTTTTCCCTACACACCATATGTTGTGTTGTGTTATTTGTTGGTTTCTTTATTGCTTTTCATATGGTGTATGTTGATCTGTAATAATTAACCTAGAAATCTGAATCATAACTGGTTAATTTAATAAATTGCTTAATATCGTTGTAAAATCAACCAAGTGGTTTTTTTTTTTTTAGAATGAACAGTGGTCTTAATTTGCCCAAACAATTGGTATTAGAGTGGGTTTACTTTAATTGGATTAATTTCTGAAGTGTGATCCTTGATCCCTATTGTCATGAATAAAAATTGATTGTCATGCTATTCTAGCTTAACCACAATGATATTGACGTTCTTGATTTTATGAGTATATGTAAACTCTTCGTAAGGGATTATCCTAAATCTTTGAAAACTGCTAAGAAATTTTAGTAAGCGTTAAAAAAGGTTAAAACCTGAAAAAGATGAATTACTTGTAAAATTTAATGAAACAAATAAATTGAAGTGGAGAAAAAGCTTGGAAACTAGTTGAATCTAAAGCTGAACTTGAAAAATTAACTAGTCCCAAGCTTGTTAAAGAGCCTAACTCTAAGGAATATTGTAACGACCCAAGGAAAAGCGCTAGTCACATCTACACTATACCTCAAAAGGACTAGTCACAATTGAGACTCCTTGTAGTTGTTAATAAAACCCAGTTCAATCTAGTAAATACTCGATGTAAGACTCATCACACACCCACACATATCACGCAATCAATCAAATTGGGGCATCACAATCTCTCCCACTTAAATCTCTAACATCCTCGTTAGAGCCCACTTTGTGGGGTAGTGTCTCTGAGCCCACACGGGATTACCAGGCTGGCTCTGATACCATATGTAACGACCCAAGGAAAAGCGCTAACCACATCTGCGCTATACCTCAAAAGGACTAGTCACAATTGAGGCTCCTTGTAGTTGTTAATAAAACCCAGTTCAACCCAGTAAATACTTGATGTGGGACTCATCACACACCCACACATATCACACAATTAATCAAATTGGGGCATCACAATCTCCCCCACTTAAATCCCTAACGTCCTCGTTAGGGCCCATTTTGTGGGGTAGTGTCTCTGAGCCCACACGGGATTACCGGGCTAACTCTGATACCAACGTTGTCATGACCCAAATCCATGGAACATAAATTTAGATACATAACTAACTTGCTGAACAATATAACTTACTAAACATAACTAATCCAAAATAAATTAAAACTCCAAAGAAGCAATACTCTTAAAAACCTCTTACAAAAATCCAAACTCCACAAATTTAGAATAATCTCAAAAAATACAGTGAAATCTAAAGCAGAATAAAAAAAAAACAAAAAAAAAACTAATAATCTTTTAAGACTTCAAGTATTATTGACTTTGCTTAAAACTCCCATGCTCTACCTTGCAGCTTACGAAGCAATCCAAAGGTTCTGTTCCCCAACTAAACTTTAATCTGAAAATTTGTAATTGATGGAGTGAGCCACACATCCAGTAAGTAATTATACAGAATACACAACGGAATAAAGTCAAGCCAGACACGAGTATTTTGATTTTTCACAAACTCATTCAATGATATCAAAAATAATTATTCCAAAATATATAATGAATCACTTAATATAATTGCAATCACATCTTAAAATCAGTAGAAAACACATACATATAATTGATCAGAGCACAGTGTCATATATACACATCACATATTCTCACATACAATCCTGTGAGCGGATACCAACATCTAACCCCTACTGGTGAGGGATCAACACATATTCTCACATACAATCCTGTGAGCGGATTTACACATATCTGATATATCAGATCAATTCTAAAAACACTTATTTTTGGGTCACATATCACAAAAGTAAAGTTTATACAAAATATAATAATTTACTTGATATTAACAATTATTCCAAATACAGAGGCATATCAAAGGTCACAATATCGAATAGAACATAAATCAAAGGATGCTTGACTCTCTTAGGGAGTGAATAAGATCTGAAGAGTTTATATAAATATTTTTACAATTCTTGAGTAAGTTTGAAAACCCAATTTGCTAAAAGAAACGTCTTAAATACCATTTGGAAAAAAATAAGAATATGACTTTAAAATCACTTGGTTTTAAACAAACTTAAGGAACAAGAACCTTTTTAGAAAACTTACTTTGAAACTCAATTATTTTATGAAAATAGTTTAATTTAGAACTCATCTTTTAAATGAGATTCGGACATTCAAAACATTATTTAAAATTCAAAACTTCTTTTTAAAACATTATTTAAAAGTCGAAGTTTCTCTTTCAATGATGTAAAAATGCTTTCGATAAACTTTAGAAAACATAAGCTTAAAAATATAACTTTTAAAAACTTTTGACTTCTAAGAACCTAAAGAATAAAACTTGTGTATATTATGCATAATTACTTACAGCACTTGAATCACTCTGAAATTCCAGCCGAAACAACCTCCAAAAAGCCTCAAAACACTCTTAAATAGGACCTATAATCAATCATGAAAATTACTAAATATCCTCCACAAAATATAAAACTTATACAAACTAACTCACTAAGAAAATACTTTGCTGAACTAATAACACTTTTAACACTAAATTAACGTTTCTCTAACCAATGGTATTCTAATCAATAATACACCCTTGCATTAATCAAAACTCGTTTAACCATGAGGAATGCAGTAGCAGCACTTTAGAATTTAATATAAGGATTTCTGGTATGAAATCATAAAACTGCAACTAGCCTTTTAAAAAGAAGGCTGTAGACATGTAGAACCTTAAGGTATATATCATTCTGTTTGGAATTAGTCCACACCTAGGCAATAGACTACCAAGGCCATTACTTTATCCATCTCTAATGATTCATTGTAGTCAAAGTGCAAAGACTACCAAGGCCATCACTTTATCCATTAGAGAAACTTGAACTTTGACAAAATGTGAGCAATCTAGTGTGAACACTATGCAACCTTATTCATGGTTTAATAGCATAATCTCAACGGCAAGGAAAACGGTGGCAGCAATTGTTGACTTATTAATTAATTAATTATATATATATACATATCCTAATGAAAACGTAGAAGTCCTACCTTGTTCATGGGTACACAGCGGCAATCTAACCGTAAAATATAAGTAGAATTTTAGGACCAAAATCAAACTTCTGAACAATCTAACATCACAACTGATTCCAAGATAACCTTATAAACTTTTAATTCTTTGTTTCTAATGGTGAGAAATCATACCTTGAAAAAAAATCTAATTGCTTCTTCAATTGTATGTGCTCTAACTCCAAGGAAAACCTCTTAGCCTCTTTGATAAAACCCTAACCTCCTTAGTGATGAAACCCTTCTTATCCCAAAACCCTAATTATTTTTTTTTTCCTCCAACTTATATTTTAACACAAAAGAAATGTGGCCTTGGTGGGGTAGTGGGTTGGATTTTAAAACTCACTTGAACTTATCTCTTTATTTGCAAGGAGCCCATAAAACATCTTCCTCTTTTCCTTTTTATTTATTTATTTTTAATTGCCTCACTAAATCGTAGACACTAAAACTTTAATTTTTTCATCTATTTGTAGCACCACAAAATTGTCTACTCCCATCTTACTGTGCACACACATATGGTACATCAACTCTATATTAAAATTGACAAGGTACGGTGATAATCATAAAATCAAAATTTGGGGTATTACAAATATAATGTGTATATTCCACAATTTAAAAGAAATCATAAGAAAGAGTAAAGGCTTATGTAACTAGGACAAACAAGGGTAAAATATTTAAAGATGAGATTCAATCCACTAAGCTCATGCCTAGACCCCCTCCTAGGCTATAGGATAAATATGAATTTGTCCCTACTTGTCACCATTGTGGCATTGTTGGTTATATTCAACCAAATTATCCTAAGTTTAGGTCTCAATTAACTATCAAATCTTGATCTACACGTAGGAAATATAGTCGTCCTAAGACTATTCATGTTTGTCTTCATAGTGGGGTTGTTAGCTTGTGAAAGAAAATTTCAAAATTGGTCTCATTCTCAAATTAATTTTAATTTCCCTCAAAGACACTCAGGATCCGTTTGGATACAACTTATTTTTGCTAAAACTGAAAATTGAAAACTGAAAACACTGTAACAAAATAATTTTTAAATGTGTAAATAATACCATGGGACCCATTTTTAATATTTTTAAATACATGAACAATGCTGCTACAGTGCGTGAATAGTGATAATTGTCTCCTGCACAGTAAATCCATGTGATTTTATTGTTCATGCGCTAAAAAAAAAAAAAAAAAAAAAAAAAAAAAAAAAAAAGAAAAAAGGAGAAAGGAATGTGAAATAGAAAACGTAGATGCACAATAATCACTATCCAAACCAGCACTCAGTCTTTCATGGTTCTTCATTGTTAATGACACTTTTGGCACAACAGTGGTATGAGAGACCTTGCCCTCAATCTGTTGAATCATTGGTTAGGCCAAACCAGCGCAAACATATGGAGTCACATTGGTGCCTCTCAAAAATAGTGGTTGGATAGATTACATTTCCCCCCTAGGTCCTTGGTTTTATATAGAATTGTCACTTATTTTATTTAAACTGAAAAATAAGAAATTTATCATTTTATTATTTTAGAAATTGAAAATTACACAGACAAGTAGATAACTAGTAGTCTAGAATCCTCAATCTATTTTTGGAGGCTAAGTTTGATCAGGGTTTAGATCAAACCTATTTTAGAATCCTTGATCTCATTCTCAAAATTTCCCTCAAAAATCTTGATCATGGTATAGATCCTTTTGATAAACTGCATCATATAGACCCTTTGTACAGAAATGCTAAATTCCATTAGAGTTAATAACAAAACAGATGTCAGTGTATTTTTGAAATTTTGAGGTCAGTCGTGTGTTTTGATCATTTAAGGGGTGAAGTATAATTGGGGCAATTGATAAGGTTGAAAAGTGTAATCCATTCCCCCACCCCGTTTGTCTTTTAATAAGGGGCCGTAAGGGACGGGCCAAATATAATAGTTTATGGGCCGGCCCTAGTTAGGTAGAACATGCAAGTCATTTTATTTCGGAGCAAGGTGTTGCGAAACGCGTGGAACTTGCTTTATTGACTGGAAGTTGGTATGCAGAAGAAGCCAAGAGCAGAAAAGCACGGAAGTTTGCAACTTTAGTTAAAAGTATTTTTGAGTCTTTAGCTAAAGTTCATTGAAGGTGCCCCATCACCAATTTCAAGATCCTCAATTATTTCTTTTAAATTGAAATTTATAGTCCATTTCACAACATCAGGGACAACACTTAGGATCTGTTTGGATTGAATTTATTTTTGCTGAAATTGAAAACTGAAAATTGAAAACACTGTAGTAAAATAATTTTTAAATGTGTGAATAATATATAAATCTATTTTTAATATTTTTAAATATATGAACAGTGCATGCACAGTATATGAACCATGCATGTACTGTTTATGAACAGTAAATTTTGTCACTAAAATCAACATAAGTGGCTTAAAAATATATATATGAGAGAGAGAAAAACATGGAATGGAAACGCAGAAAATGCGGAATCCAAACCGCACCTTAGCCTGCAATATTTTGAATGATTCAATCTACAGGAGACTACAATGTAGTTTATAGTATATATAGATTACAAGTTTTTTTTTTTTTTTTTTGGAGTAATATATAATTCCAAGTTAGTTTCTATCGTATTCTAGATGTTTGATTATAAATAAATAAAGAAGAAAAAAGCTTGATGTGTTGAACCATAAATCAAATATTAAAATTTCAAATTTGTTAATTTAATTTGATTTTGAATATGAAGTAAAATATTTAAGAGCAATTTGATTCACTTTTTTCTTATATAAAGTAAAATCATGACTAAAACATCTTGTCTTATAACAAATCTATGAATCGTTATTACAAATTGATTATTAGTATTATTAATAAATTATAAATTATTAAAAAATTTATATATATATATATATATAAATATAAAGTATGCATATAAAAATACAATATTATATATAGTAAAAAATTGATATATATACTCACTGTATAAAAGGGTTTATATAACAAATGAAGACTAGTAGTCAACAAAAAGTGACTGTTGACTTAGCAATTCCCTTCCTTTTCCATGTACTAGAAGAAAAGTTGATTTCCACATTTATATAAACATCATCCAGCCTTACTTGTCCGCTACAATAGCCTCACATCTCAACCTACGTACAGATAGAAAATCATGGAGAATTCGGCCTTTTTTCACTTTTTCGCTTTTTTGTTGTTGCACTGTTTTATGGCTTGCTTAGCTGTGGCAGTAAGAACCAACATCACCACAGACCAATCAGCTCTTCTTGCTCTCAAAGCCCATATCACTGACCCTCACGAATTCTTGGCAACCAACTGGTCTACCTCTACTTCTGTTTGTAACTGGATTGGCATCACTTGCGGAGCCAAAAACCATAGAGTCACTGCCCTGAATCTCTCTCACATGGGTCTCACAGGAACCATTGCTCCACATGTGGGAAACCTATCGTTCCTCTCTCATTTATCCTTTGAAAACAACAATTTTCATGGCTCTCTGCCCAACGAGTTGGCTTCTTTGCGTCGATTGCAAGTTGTCAGCTTTGGATCGAACTCCTTTTCTGGAGTGTTACCATCATGGTTTTGGTTCTTCCCTAATCTTCGAGAGTTATATGCTAAAAGCAACCGGTTCAACGGTACTATCCCAGTAACTCCATGCACCATATCGTCACTGCAAATAATTCATCTCAGACAAAACATGCTTTCAGGTTCCATGCCCTTCATTATCTACCACTTTTTATCTTGAATTATTTTATTATAGTATCCACCATTCTGTTTTTTATTTTTTTTTTCTCTACAGAGAATATCTTATGTGTTAGATAAATATATCATTTCTTTTGTAGCATCTAAATATGCTAAACGCTTATGAAAGAGAATATATATAATGCATGAAATAATTGTTGGTTTAAATTGACCCTAGTTAAATATAGTAGAAAATAAATTAACATGATGATATGATAACGATGGGCAAAACTTTCACATGAAAAATCCTAACGAGTGATATATAGGTCACAACTTCTAAATATTTGTCTAATCAAATTGAGGTTACTAGTTCAAGAAATATTATTCAATCCCAAATACCTGTCTATAGTAGAACTTATCAATCATAGCTTAAGGGTCTGTTTGGGATCCGCTTATTTTGTTGAAACTGAAAACTTTTTATTAAATTACTATAGGTAAAGGTAAAAGTTAGCTGAAATAGTACAATGAGACTTATAAATAGTACCAAAAAATGGAGAGGGACCCATAAATAGTAACAAAAAAAAACTGAATAGTAAAACAAATTAACTTTTTAATTTGGAGTCAAACAGACACTAAAGCTCCAACCCAGTTGGACTTTCTTCTTAGTAAATAACTTTTTTGATTAGCACGAATATACCAATTGACATAGCTAACTTCAAGGTGCATGAAGCTATCTATCGATGTGACTAACTCTCCACAATCATTTGACATTTTTGTAGTAGTTAGTGCAAAGTTCTTTGCAGTAACATAATCCAATGATAAAATAAAGGCTCATAATCTATTACTAGTTAAGCAAAGTCTGTTAGCTCTTGATCACTTGTATGATAATTTTAATAAATTTTCAGGAAGGATACCAAGAAGTTTAGGAAATTGTACTTCCCTCGAGATAATTCACCTGGATGATAACAGGTTTACAGGTATGGCGATAACCACTTCAATGTCAATACTACTTCCCACTTTGCTCAAAGAATGTTGGGAATTTTAAAAACTATTAGGTTAAATGATTTAGTGTATCCGGTATATTATGATGTCTTCTCACGTAAAAGTGAGTTTAATCTATAAGTTATATGCATGAAACTTACTTTTATGTACGTAAGAAAAATGAATAGTAGTACATTATGGAATAATTTCTCTTTCAACTAGCGTGGTGGATTTTGTGTGCACAAGCTATTGTGGGTTTTGGAAAGACCACAATAATTAGAGAAGTAACAATTTCCATGTTAGTCACCTTTTTTTTAAAGAGCAAATGTTATATGTATTACAAGTTTCACTACAAATTTGTTGCAAACTACATGTTGGTTTATGGTGATTATGCAAACAAGAGTACTAGTACTGGAGAGTGGAGAGTCAAGCTTGTACAAAAAACCCGAATAAAGGCTTAATAGGCGTAAACGTGATGAATGATATGTATAATTATTTTTTAACATAATATAATGCATAATTTGTTAAAATTTAAAAATAATTTGCTCTCTCTAAAAATGAAGCAAGTTTTATAAGTGATTTCTATCTCTTTGTCTCTACAAATATATGATTCTATTATTTTGAGTGTATTCTTTTTGAGGTAGTCTATATCGTTTTAACTTTTGTCGTACTACGTCATGTTTTCCTCATTTTTTTTTAATACAATTAAACTTTTAAGTTTTAAATTATTATTTCGAGATCTCATTGTTTTAAGGAGAATATTTTGATAGTCAAAACTCATCACAAAATTACAATATTATCTTAACTAAAATTAAATGAAACCAAAAGGCATGCATGAAAGATTGATAGGCTTCATAATAATTTATTAATAAAAAAATTGGTAGACACATTCAGATACTTAGCTGTGTTTTGATATAGACTCAAATCCCCACTTCCAAAAAATATTAAGGGAGAGAGATGACTTGTGATTGAGAATTTTAGTATTTAAAAAAAAAAAAAAAAAAAACCATATCAATCCAAAATAGAGCTATGAAAACATAAAAAATAAAAAATAAAAATCATCAACCTAGTGTATAGTTCCAGGAAATAACCAAAAAAAAAAAAAAAATCCACTAAAAGGAAAAAAAATATATATATACATATATATATATATATGTGGGGTCCAATAGTTTATGGGTCCGGCCCACGCGCTTATGGGAAGCCCACCGGTCCTAAACTGAAGGAGGCCAGGGCCCAAGCTCGAAACTAGGAAACATAAAAAGTGGCCCGAAGACGCAGCCGAGGACGGTTTCGTCCTCGGCAGGTCCAAAACCTCATGGATAGAAATGGAACACGAGTAAGCTATAAAGATCAGAAAATATCCTGGGGAAGTTGTCTTTAATACCCTTCCCTGACATGACACTGCCCCTCACAGAGCCGGGATCTTAGGCTTTATGGATCATCTCCAGCAATTTTGGGATTAGACAGATGGGACAGATATCTGTCCTGGAAAGATCGACCCTACACGTGGACGAAGGACAACGAACGTAGACTAGTATAAAAGAGAATGTTATGTGACCAAAAGGGGGGGCTCTCTCCCATCTAGCTTCTTGGGAAAGACTTGATGAAAGAGAATGTCTAGATAATATACGCCGGACACCACATAAAAACCCTCCGATGGGTAACTGGGGACAGCACCATCGCTCCTCGGACATGATCCGAGGAGCTAAATCCTCCTAGATACAAGATTGAAGGGCCTGAATATCCAGCCCAAAGCTCTTTCTCATATTGGTTCATCTATAGTCCAGCCCGAAATGTCGCCCTGTGATCCAACGCTGGCCTTTCAAGCCCACTCTCTACAAATATTATTGTGAGGGACTTTCCGTGTGCGAGCCCAACATCGTTGTCGGGCCGTTAAAGATTTTGTGTCCTTACAATTGGCGCCGTCTGTGGGGAGGCTTGCACGTTGGCGCAGGAGGCGTTTGAGTCAACTCTCTAGCCAGCTGAGATTTGTGGGATTTCCTCCATCTCCGGCGACATGCAGTCGTTGCTCCGACCCGAATTTTTGCTAGGGGCTACGCCCTGCAGTGTCAACAGCGCGGGCAGCTCTAGGGGCTTCCGGCTTCAGGCCAAATCCCCCCGCCATGGTCTAGGGGCTGATCTTCAACAGTTTTGGACAGAACCAAGGCCTTGCATGGTCCTCGGACCCAAGCCTGTGGGGAAACCAAGTACAAAAAAAGAAATCTTGCAAGTTTTGGACAGAACCAAGGCCTTGCATGGTCCTCGGACCCAAGCCTGTGGGGAAACCAAGTACAAAAAAAGAAATCTTGCAAGTTTTGGACAAAACCAAGGCCTTGCATGGTCCTCGGACCCAAGCCTGTGGGGAAACCAAGTACAAAAAAGAAACCTTACAAGTTTTGGACAGAACCAAGGCCTTGCATGGTCCTCGGACCCAAGCCTGTGGGGAAACCAAGTACAAAAAAGAAATCTTACAAGTTTTGGACAGAACCAAGGCCTTGCATGGTCCTCGGACCCAAGCCTGTGGGGAAACCAAGTACAAAAAAGAAATCTTACAAGTTTTAGACAGAACCAAGGCCTTGCATGGTCCTCGGACCCAAGCCTGTGGGGAAACCAAGTACAAAAAAGAAATCTTACAAGTTTTGGACAGAACCAAGGCCTTGCATGGTCCTCGGACCCAAGCCTGTGGGGAAACCAAGTACAAAAAAAGAAATCTTGCAAGTTTTGGACAGAACCAAGGCCTTGCATGGTCCTCGGACCCAAGCCTGTGGGGAAACCAAGTACAAAAAAAGAAATCTTGCAAGTTTTGGACAGAACCAAGGCCTTGCATGGTCCTCGGACCCAAGCCTGTGGGGAAACCAAGTACAAAAAAAGAAATCTTGCAAGTTTTGGACAGAACCAAGGCCTTGCATGGTCCTCGGACCCAAGCCTGTGGGGAAACCAAGTACAAAAAAGAAACCTTACAAGTTTTGGACAGAACCAAGGCCTTGCATGGTCCTCGGACCCAAGCCTGTGGGGAAACCAAGTACAAAAATGAAATCTTACAAGTTTTGGACAGAACCAAGGCCTTGCATGGTCCTCGGACCCAAGCCTGTGGGGAAACCAAGTACAAAAAAGAAATCTTACAAGTTTTGGACAGAACCAAGACCTTGCATGGTCCTCGGACCCAAGCCTGTGGGGAAACCAAGTACAAAAAAGAAATCTTACAAGTTTTGGACAGAACCAAGGCCTTGCATGGTCCTCGGACCCAAGCCTGTGGGGAAACCAAGTACAAAAAAAGAAATCTTGCAAGTTTTAGACAGAACCAAGGCCTTGCATGGTCCTCGGACCCAAGCCTGTGGGGAAACCAAGTACAAAAAAAGAAATCTTGCAAGTTTTGGACAGAACCAAGGCCTTGCATGGTCCTCGGACCCAAGCCTGTGGGGAAACCAAGTACAAAAAAAGAAATCTTGCAAGTTTTGGACAGAACCAAGGCCTTGCATGGTCCTCGGACCCAAGCCTGTGGGGAAACCAAGTACAAAAAAGAAATCTTACAAGTTTTGGACAGAACCAAGGCCTTGCATGGTCCTCGGACCCAAGCCTGTGGGGAAACCAAGTACAAAAAAAGAAATCTTGCAAGTTTTGGACAAAACCAAGGCCTTGCATGGTCCTCGGACCCAAGCCTGTGGGGAAACCAAGTACAAAAAAGAAATCTTACAAGTTTTGGACAGAACCAAGGCCTTGCACGGTCCTCGGACCCAAGCCTGTGGGGAAACCAAGTACAAAAAAAAAATCTTACAAGTTTTGGACAGAACCAAGGCCTTGCATGGTCCTCGGACCCAAGCCTGTGGGGAAACCAAGTACAAAAAAGAAATCTTACAAGTTTTGGACAAAATCAAGGCCTTGCATGGTCTTCGGACTCAAGCCTATGGGGAAACCAAATACGCAAATGAAAAACCAGATACACAAAAGCACGATCGGAGTACCCTACTTCCCGTTCGATAGATCGGATGGATTGTGAGGAGGTCATCATTCTTAGGCGACATTTGCGCGTTTATCACAAGAGTAGACAACTGCTACCCCGGTCAGTTTCCTAAGTTTGATTTATTACAAATTATCGATATAATGCCTGATAGTGCTGATAGATGAGAGTTGATTAGATTATGCTTCAAAGTAGCTTTGTTACAAATATTCTCAAAGCAACACATACATAGAGCACATTCGTTCACAGAGTTGTGTTGCCCAGTAGATCAACACTTAAAACATGTAAATCAATTTCCATTTTTTATTACAACGAAGAAATAGTACAGTGTACAATGAAAAGCTGGAATCAGCCTACGTCAAAGCTTACTACATAAGCAAGAAAAAGAAAAATACAAGAAAGCTGGAGAAAGCCGAGGAGGTATGTCGGAGGAAAGGTTGGCTACAGCTCCGAGACCTTATTCTTCCCCCGCGCTCTTACATGCCCATAACTCAGGCAGCCAAAGAAACCCAACTTGAGCCTGACACCGTTGAAGGAAAGGTGCAGGGAGTGGGAAACTGAGGGGCTTTCTCTAAATATTCGCCTGCTGCTAAGCAGAGGCGCTGATGGCGGAGAATCTTTCTTCTGACATACCAAAGTGCTGGCATGAACAGAGCCTGCTTCGGATTTTGACTAAAAGAGGGAGAGACGCCGTTCCCCCTCGGTGGAGATGGAGTACTCTCCTGAACTTGTGCTTCCTGTGCCCATACCTTACTGTTATAAACCTCATGAAGACACGGCGCTTCTGCGGCGGAGAAAGTTCTTTCTTCCCAACCCTCGCTTTCAACATGTTATGCCAAGAAAGGAGAACTCCGGATATGGGAAGCGTGATGTGAGAGAAAACTAAAAGGATGGGTGTATATATAAAGCAACCCTCTCTCCCTCCTATTTATTTGAAAAGACAAGATAATGGCAGTCAACTCACGCGGCGTCCCAAGGAGCACTACAGACAAAGTGGTCTTGGCTCAACTTCCAACGTCAACTGCAGCCAAGAGACTCAAGGGGCCTCGTAAAGGCGCGCCTCGATCCTTGGGGCGTCAGAGAAGTACTGCATGGCCAGAGGTTGCAGAAATATCTCTTAATCCGCGGATTCATTGAATTCGCGGCCCAGGCCCGCTTTGCGTGAAGGCCCAGGGACACCCTGTTTAGCACCTCGGGAAATGCTCAATAAAAGGGAAAACCAAGTACTGATGCAGACATTGGTCTTGGACAGAACCTAAGGCTTGCATGATCCTCGGACTCAAGCTAAAAGGGAAAACCAAGCACTGATGCAGACATTGGTCTTGGACAGAACCTAAGGCTTGCATGATCCTCGGACTCAAGCTAAAAGGGAAAACCAAGTACTGATGCAGACATTGGTCTTGGACAGAACCTAAGGCTTGCATGATCCTCGGACTCAAGCTAAAAGGGAAAACCAAGCACTGATGCAGACATTGGTCTTGGACAGAACCTAAGGCTTGCATGATCCTCGGACTCAAGCTAAAAGGGAAAACCAAGTACTGATGCAGACATTGGTCTCGGACAGAACTTAAGGCTTGTATGATCCTCGGACTCAAGCTAAAAGGGAAAACCAAGTACTGATGCAGACATTGGTCTCGGACAGAACCTAAGGCTTGCATGGTCCTCGGACTCAAGCTAAAAGGGAAAACCAAGTACCGATAAAGACACAAGTCTCGGACTCAAGCCTAAGGGAAAAATCAAGTACATAAGATAAAACGCATAAGTCCTGAACAAAACCCAGGTTTTGCAAAGTCCTCGGACTCAGGCTTCTTGGGAAATCAACTGCCCGAATGAAGAAATTTCTCGGCTTAAATACTGGAAAAGGTTAAGGCTCGCGTATCATGGAGATGGCAGAACAACCTAATGACCGTCAACCTAAGGAGGCCATTCATCCGGTGGGTAACACGTCCTCGGATAACTACTTCTTACACCTTATCGAGCATTTAATACCCATCACGGCTAATTTTAAGATAAGTCTCATTCCTCACTGGTCGGATTGTTATGTTGAATAATAATTCTGTTAAAGTTATCGGGGCATCTTTTTATCAACGATTACTTTGGCCTTAGTTATTATTGATTCAAATGCTATACTATTATGCCGAGCAGCGCTTTCACCTTTGTTAGAATATATAAACAAGACATACGAAATAGAGTAACAATAACTTTTATTAATATGAAAAATTGTTACAACGTACAAGGAAGGGCTTAAACAAGCCTATACAAAAAATGAACTGCTAAAACAGTAACAACATCCGTAACACAAACAAGTAAACCATCAGGTGTCTTCTGAACTCGCCTTCAAAGTCTTTCTGAAATCTATGCCTCAGTACTGCTCATATCAGGAGAAGAACCTTATACAAAAATAATGAAGGAGAAGGAAGAAGAATTGGAACACATGGAAGCACTTCAGCAAGCTCTTGTCGCTGAAGAATGCAAGGGAAAAAGAAGATGGAGGACATGAGCGGGAAGGAGGAGAAGAAGATGGAAGCAATGAAAAGAAAGTAAAAGGAGCAAAAGAGGGAGAAGGGGAGCCTTATTAGGTATGCTCATGAGAGAGCAGATGGAGATGACAAGGGAGGTTTTCGACTCAGTCACACCAGAAATGGGATGTGACGAGTCCCTGCTTCGGATTTTGGCTAAAAGAATGGGGAGGCAAATCTTAAGCCTCCGCCATCCTTGCCCCGACCGAGCCATCTCGAGTTTTGTTAGGACATGGCGTTTCTGGGAAAGGAAGGATTTGTTCATGGTGGATTACTATGAGATAGGTATTATTGAATAGGGAGTAACCGGATGGAGGAAGTGGATTCTAGGAAGAACGTGAGGGATTCGGATATGAAAAGGTCACCCTCTGTCTTCTCTCTTTATATAGGGGACGAAGAAGAGGGTATGTGACACACTCAGATCCCCAGGGAAATCCAGAGTATAACGCGCCGCTTCGTTCTCCCACACCATCAGTAACCGTTATATCTGGGAGGTCTCATAAATGGGAAGATATTAAAGACACGTTGCAGATAACCACGCGGCATAACGGCAACGTACGTAAATCCAGGAAAAACGGCTCGTAGACCGGTACGTTCCTTGGGGAGGGGAAGAGTCGCCAGTGTTGATCAAGATCCGAAGAAAGTGAACGGCAATAAGGGCTTGACATCATCAAAATCCACCTGTCCTACCATGACGTTGGACAGCAGGATTTTGAGGGGCTAATGTGGGGTCCAATAGTTTATGGGTCCGGCCCACGCGCTTATGGGAAGCCCACCGGTCCTAAACTGAAGGAGGCCAGGGCCCAAGCTCGAAACTAGGAAACATAAAAAGTGGCCCGAAGACGCAGCCGAGGACGGTTTCGTCCTCGGCAGGTCCAAAACCTCATGGATAGAAATGGAACACGAGTAAGCTATAAAGATCAGAAAATATCTTGGGGAAGTTGTCTTTAATACCCTTCCCTGACATGACACTGCCCCTCACAGAGCCGGGATCTTAGGCTTTATGGATCATCTCCAGCAATTTTGGGATTAGACTGATGGGACAGATATCTGTCCTGGAAAGATCGACCCTACACGTGGACGAAGGACAACGAACGTAGGCTAGTATAAAAGAGAATGTTATGTGACCAAAAGGGGGGGCTCTCTCCCATCTAGCTTCTTGGGAAAGACTTGATGAAAGAGAATGTCTGGATAATATACGCCGGACACCACATAAAAACCCTCCGATGGGTAACTAGGGACAGCACCATCGCTCCTCGGACATGATCCGAGGAGCTAAATCCTCCTAGATACAAGATTGAAGGGCCTGAATATCCAGCCCAAAACTCTTTCTCATATTGGTTCATCTATAGTCCAGCCCGAAATGTCGCCCTGTGATCCAACGCTGGCCTTTCAAGCCCACTCTCTACAAATATTATTGTGAGGGACTTTCCGTGTGCGAGCCCAACATCGTTGTCGGGCCGTTAAAGATTTTGTGTCCTTACAATATATATATATGTAGAGAGAGAGAGAGAGAGAGAGAGAGAGAGAGAGTAATTAAGTTTTGAAAAATATGGATTGAATGAGATAGAGAATAGCAAATTTATAGAAAAGAACATGGGGGAGTAAAAGAGTCCATATAAAGAAAGAGAAATGAATGAATGAAGAGTAATGGTAAAGTAGATAATGGTGGGAAGAAAACGAGATAAAATGGGAGGGGAAAGGTTGGAGGTAATGTAACTTTAAGCTAAGAAATAATAAAGATAAGAAAAGTCAAGGAGAGAAAAGGAATTAAAAATATATGGATGAAGGAATAACAAAATTTCTATGCTTCAACTATTATATATGGATGAAGAACTTTTTGCTCTATTACCATGTTAAAAAATATTGATTCTACTAAAGTTTAAGTTTTTAAGAAATGCTTAATTTATTAATTTAATCTAACAACTTTGATGCAATACAATTACATTGGTTATTAATTAATGCGAAGTTACAATTTTTAAGGTCATATTTTTTTTTCTTTTTTCTTTTTTGGAAAAAAGGGTAAGAATTTAATTGAAAAACAATATAACCAAAGATACTGTGTAAATAAATAATAATAAAAAAAACAAAAGAATCAAAATTAAATAATTCATAATAAAAATTGAGTGATATGACCTCAATTTTGAAGTCTTTTAGTATAGATCTGGACCCAACTTATCTTCAAAAAGGTGCTATAAATCAAATTTCTAAGATATAGATTGACCGATGGTGGCCTCGTAGTAATTCAAATTGCAAACTTTGGCAACATACTACTCATTTTCATATATGATCTTTGCACTATGTTTCCGACCGTATTATGACCTAAAATTTGTTAGAGGTCCTTTAAATGGTAAAATTCATAAATAACTTTGTAGATTTTACCTTTTTTATTTAATATGCATTTAGCACATGTATTTTGCATGGAGTCTAACTACTAAGCATTAACCCAAACTAAAATCAAAGCAAAACTATAAGAAAGAGGATTTATGATTGAGAATCTTTATTAAAAAAATACAAAAAAATTCGTCAACATATATAGCTACAATTAGCTATTTAAGATTCTTATCTATCATATAATTTGTTAACTACGAGAATTCAATTTTTCTTTATCTTTTGACCATTTTATGTTAAAATGGAGGACCTACTTATCGTATTTTAGAAAACGGGGTACAAAATTTATTTATTTATTTTTTTTTTTTTTTTTGGGTTTGAGTGGCCGGGTACGTTACGTACGTACTGGGTACAAAAAGAGCACAAATTTCTACACGTCCAAAATTCCAGAGGTGGCTATGAACCATATTTCCGAATTTCATAGCTTTAGGAAATTAGGATTCAAGTAAAAGCTGGATGTCCACATGGACTAAACTCATAAACTTCCATCTACCCCTTAATAGATTAAAAATGGATTATTTGTTTCTTTCTAATTAGGCCCTAATTAGTCACAACAATAACCACTTTGTCTTCATGTGAAACATGGGTAACCTTATTCTTTTGAGAGAGGGAGAGAGAGAGATATCATATGTGGGGAAAATATGGATGGAATAGTTGAGAGAATAGCAAATTTATAGAAAAGAAGATGGGGAGAGAAGAGAAGAAAATAAAAGGAAGATGAAGAGATAGAGGAAATATAATAGTAAGTTAGAGATTGATGGGCGGGAAAACAGATAAAAGAGAGGGGAAAGGTCGAAGAAAATGTTAGTAAAGTAGGGAATACAGAGAAGAAGGGTTAAAGATGAGAGAGAGAGAGAGAGATCATATGTGGGGAAAATATGGATGGAATAGTTGAGAGAATAGCAAATTTATAAAAAAGAAGATGGGGGGAGAAGAAAGGAAAATAAAGGAAGATGAAAGGATGCAGAAAGTGTAATAGTGAGGTAGAGATTAATGGGCAGAAAAAGAGATAAAAGAGAGGGGAAAGGTCGAAGGAAATGTTAGTAAAGTAGGGAATAATATGGAGAAGAAGAGTTTAAAATGTGTGTGTGTGTGAGAGAGAGAGAGAGGGGGATGTGGAAAAAATAAGGATTGACTAGGAAAGGGAATAACAAATTTATTGAAAAGCAGACTAGGAAAAGAAGAGAAAATGATGGAGGAAGTGTAGCTAAGGTAGAGAATAATGGGGGAGAGAGATAAAATGGAGGTGAAATATTGAAGGAAGTGTAATAGTAAGGATATGATTACAAATGAAGAAAAGTTAAAAGTGAGAGAAATGATTGTCAATAGGTTGATGACATGACATAATGAGAGCGTAGAAAAATTAATTGTTAAGCTTTTATTATTAACTAGCATGTAATTCATGTAAATGCATGGATGTATTTAAAATTAAATAAAATTTTTATTATAAAAATATAAATAATTATTCAAATTATTTATTAAAAAAATAGTTTGTAACACATGTATACATATGGATACATTTAAAATCAAATACAATTTTTATCATAAAAATATAAAAAATTAGTCAATTTTTTTTTTTAAAGTAAACGTATTTAGTCCCATATTAAAATTCTTACATAAATTTAATACTATTTATGATAATTTTATTTTTCTAATTCTTAATAAGATAGAACATGTGGTAATCTTTGTTGTGTGATGATTTTTATTGAGTATATGTGATTGATTTTTATTTTTTTTTTTTTATTTTGTAGTTCATTAATATTAGATTCTTAGTATTTTGCACTCATTAACTCACTTGGCACAAAGGTTAAAAAACTTAAGTAGATACATGGCACAAATATAAGTGGATAATTATGGTGTGGTTCCCACATAAATTTAGACACATGGCGCAAAATTGGATTCTAATTTCAAATTATAATTTAAATTTCTCTAAATTTTACCTATTAATATATATTGATTAATTTACTAGTTGCAAACCCAAGCGATGGGTGATAATATATAATTATTTTGTAATTGTGGTATAATGTATAATTTGTTCTCTAAAATTTATTAAAGATAATTTGGTCTCCCTAAAAGTTAAAAAATTTCCAAAATTATTTTTCATATTTCTATCTCTACCAATATATCATTCTATTATTTTAGATTTGTTTGATTGATATTATTCCTTTATAAGGTGGTCCATATTTTTCGAAATTATGTTATAGTGTACTATGTTTTTCTATTTTTTTTTTCTATACAACTAAACTTTTTAAGTTTCAACTAAATTATTCAAATTCTTCATTCTTCTAAAGGAGATTATCATGATAATAAAAACTCATAAAAAATGATTACTTTTTTATATTACTCAAATAATTGATAGGCACATTCAAATGCATATGTTTCTTCTTTCTATCTCTACTAATATATCATTTTGTCATTTTGGATGTGTTTGATTGATAGTATTCTTTTATAAGGTGGTCCATATTCTTTGAAATTTTATTATAGTGTGCTATGTTTTTCTATTATTTTTCTATACAACTAAACTTTTTAAGTTTCAACTAAATTATTCAAATTTTTCATTCTCTTGAAAGAAATTATCAAGATAATAAAAACTCATAACAAAATTACTTTTTAATATTACTTAAATAATTGATAGGCACACTCAAATGCATAGCCAATATTATGTTTTGATACAAATTCAAGTTCTCACTTCTAAAATAAATAAGTATTAATTAATTCAAACAAAAATCAATCCAAAACTATAAGAGAGCTAGAAAGAGAAACTATTTGTTATGGAAAACTAAAAAATATAACACCGAAACATATTAACAAAAAATAGAGTTATAAAAAACATAATGATTTATCGACCTAATTAAAGTGGAGTTACATGAATATAAATATATATATATATATATATAGAGAGAGAGAGAGAGAGAGAGTTGAAAATAGATGGATGATATGATTGTTAATGTGGCTCGACAGAAGTGTAACAACACTAAATGCTACATTTAGCTTTTTGATATATAATAATATAGATTAATTAATTAATTAATATATATAGATAAATAGATAGATATGGATATATAGTGCAACCTTAATTGTTAATTTTGTGAGCTTGTCAAAGGCACTAAATTGTTAGATGCAACCTATTAATGATAGTTGTAATTAAATTTTCTAATATATACAGGATGTATATTTTTAAAGAGAATTCAAAATATTTATGATTTTTTTTTACTAATGAGTTTTTTTTTTTTGGTAGGTGAAGTACCACTTGAGATTGGGAATCTTCAAAATTTAAGGGAATTAACTCTCGCCAATAACAGTTTAACTGGTGTCATCCCAAATGCAATCTTCAATAACTCAAAAATTGAAATCATTAGTCTATACATGAACCAACTCTCAGGCCATCTTCCATCAAGCATAGGCAATTGGCTTCCAAATCTTAAGGTGATTTACCTATGGGGTAATAATCTAAATGGAACAATCCCTCACTCTATCTCAAATGCTTCTAAGCTCACCGCATTAGAGTTGGGTGAGAACTATATTTCGGGATCTATTCCTAATACTATGGGAAATTTAAAGCATCTGGAGAGGCTCAACTTAGTTGACAATTTGTTGACCAGAGAATCTTCAAATATAGAATTGAGTTTTCTTTCATCTTTGACAAATTGCAAAAATTTGACATCTGTAGTGCTATCAGATAATCCATTGAATGGCAGCCTTCCAATTTCCATAGGAAATTTCTCTACTTCTCTTGAAGAATTTGTAGCTTTTAATTGCAGCCTAAAGGGCATCATTCCTAAAGAGATTGGTAATTTAGGAAAGTTGACGGCTCTACACCTAGAGGACAATGAATTGACCGGACCTATTCCAACTACAATTGAAGGAATGAGACAACTCCAAGGTTTGTTTCTTCAGCACAATCGATTGCAAGGATTCATCCCAGATGGTATGTGTAATTTAAGAAACTTGGTTGAATTATCTTTAGATCATAATGAGCTCATGGGTCCTATACCAACATGTTGGGGAAGTCTCTCTAAACTAGAAAAGTTGTACTTGAATTCCAACAAGTTGACATCCATACCCCCATCACTTTGGAGTCTTAAAGACATACTGCAAATAAACTTGTCTTTCAATTCCTTAAGTGGCCATCTACCAATAGAATTTGGGAATTTGGAGCATGTAACACAAATGGACCTATCATGGAATCATTTGTCAGGTGTCATCCCTAATATTACAGATCTAGAATCTTTGGTAAACCTCTCTATAGCACATAACAAATTTGAAGGTCCTATTCCTATGTCATTTGATAAGTTGATAAGTATGGTGCGTTTAGATCTATCTAATAACAACTTGTCAGGAGAAATTCCCAAATCCCTAATGAAACTCAAATATCTCAAATATTTCAATGTGTCTTTCAATAGATTACGTGGTGAAATTCCATTTGGAGGTTTTATTGCTCAATTCTCAGCTCAATCATTCATGGGAAATCAAGCATTATGTGGTCCACCTCAACTGCAAGTTCCACCCTGTGAAGCAAGGAATGCTGGAAAATCAAAGACAATCACCGCAATCAGTGTAAGATATATCTTACCAATAATGATAGCAGTAATACTTGCATTAGTCCTCGTATTTGTTCTAATGAGACACCAAAAGAGAGATGCAAAACTAAAAGGCCAAGGAGATTTGATTCCTCTAGCAACATGGAGAAGAATAACATACCTAGAACTTGAACAAGCAACAGATGGATTTAATGACAGTAACTTAGTTGGGGAAGGGAGTTTTGGCTCGGTATACAAAGGGATACTTTCAGATGGGACTAGTGTTGCAGTAAAGGTTTTTAATTTGAATATAGAAGGATGGTTTAAGAGTTTTGAAACTGAATGTGATGTATTGTGCAAAATTCGCCACCGGAATCTTGTGAAAATCATCAGTAGCTGTAGTAGCATTGATTTTAAAGCTTTGGTACTAAAGTACATGCCCAAGGGGAGCCTTAAGAAGTGGTTATATTCTCATAACTACTTCTTGGATATGCTACAAAGATTGAACATCATGATAGATGTTGCATCATCATTGGAGTATCTCCATCATGGTTGTTCTTTACCTGTTGTTCATTGTGATTTGAAGCCTAGCAATATTCTGCTAAACAAAGATATGGTTGCACATGTGAGTGACTTTGGCATTTCAAAATTCTTAGGTGATGCAGATTCTATGACTCAAACCATGACACTAGCCACTATTGGTTATATGGCACCAGGTAAGGTTTCTCGTTTACAATTCTTTTTATTTTGTTTTATTTTTTTGGCTAAAATTCAATTTAATGTTTACACACACAAGTTTCCATAAAAAAAAAAAAAAAAAAAAAAAAACTATAATTATAATATTAAGAAATTTTATTTTACCATCAAATAAAGATATTGCATACTTTTTGACAATAAATTTTAATCAAACTTGTAGAGTATGGATCCCTAGGGATCATTTCCACACGTGGCGATGTGTATAGTTATGGCATTTTGTTGATGGAAACATTCACAAGAAAGAATCCCACTGATGAAATGTTTGCTGGAGATTTGAGCCTAAAAAGCTGGGTAAAACAGTCACTACCCCTTTCAGTAATTAAAGTTATAGATGCTAATTTGTTGAAGAGAGGTGAAGTGGATTTTAATGCTAAGCTGGATTGTATGCTGTCCATTATAGAATTGGCCATGGATTGTTCAACAGAGGCACCTGAAGAGAGGATAAACATGATAGATGTCATGACAAAACTCAAAAATATCAAATCAAAGTTTCTAAAGGATGTCGGAGAAGATTGACAACTGAAAATGTCCGTAGTAGTTTTTTTTTTTTTTTTTTTTTTTTGGTGCTTTTTACTAATTATGTTTTGTGAATCATGTTATTGGCTTACTGCTACTCTTAAAAAGACATATTGGAATAAAGTAGCTCAAAGCATTGTGTGAGAACAGTAATGTCGAATGATATATGATTGACTATATATATTGGGGGCATCAATTTACCCAATCTATACTATATTACTATATATAATAATGGTTGTCCTTTACCCATTGTTCATTGTGATTTGAAGCCCAGCAATATTTTGCTAAACAAAGATATGGTTGCACATGTGATGTGAGTGACTTTGGTATTTCAAAATTATTAGGTGATGAAGATTCTATGACCCGAACCATGACGCTAGCCACTATTGGTTATATGGTACCAGGTGATGTTTCAAGTTTACAATTTTTTTTTATAGCTAAAATTCAATTTTATGTTTACACACACAAAGCTTTCATAAAAAATAATATTAATAAGCTATTTTATTATACCATCAAATAAAGATATTGGATACCTTTTGACAATAAATTTTAATCAAACTTGTAGAGTATAGATCACAAGGGATCATTTTCACATGCAGTGACGTGTATAGTTATGTCATTTTATTGATGGAAACATTCACAAGAAATAATCTCACGGATGAAATGTTTGCTAGAGATTTGAGCCTAAAAATTTGGGTAAAATAGTCACTGTTCCTTTCAATAATTAAAGTTATAGATGCTAATTTGCTAAAAAGAAGTGAAGTGAATTTTAATGCTAAGTTGGATTGTATGTTGTCCATTATGGAATTGGATATGGACTGTTCACAGAGGCACCTGAAGAGAGAATAAATATGAGAGATGTCATAACAACACTTAAAAATATCAAATCGAAATTAATTTCTAAAGGATGTCCAAAAATATTGACAACAAAAAACGTCTATAGTTTTTCCTTGTTTGTGCTTTTAAACAATTATATTTTGTAGGTTATGCTACTCTTAAAAACCTATTGGAGTAGAGTAGTTTTTTTTTTTAAATAACAGATTGGAGTAGATTAATTGAAAGCATTTGTGTGAGTACAGTAATGTTGAAAAATGTATGATTGACCCAATCTATACTACATAAATAATAATGGAAGAATTGCATTTAATTTTGCAAAATTCTTATTGCGCCACAACATTACTTTTTTCTAACAATTCAACCTTAAATGGGTTGTTGGCTTGTAGCTCTCATTAGGGAACATCCATCAATTATATTTGCACTATTTACATTTCAGAAAACGTTGCAAAAGAAGAGAAAAAAGATTCCTTAAAAAGTAAAAACTCATATTTCCCATTATATATGATCTATAAAACAAAATCCTTCTCTCAGTTAAGACCAAGACTACTATTCAGCTTAATTGAGCTCACTTTCTATTTCTCTAAAAACTAAATGAGCATAAGAATATGACTTCCCTACTTTTTCTTTCCTTTTACTTCGTCCTTTTCAAGAACACAGAATATACATAGATTTACTTAAAAAAGAAGACAGAGATTTATCTATATATATATATATATATATATTAGTATTATGCCCGTGCGATGCACGGTTTAATAAAAAATATTTTGATAATATAATTAAATTTAATAACAAATAAAATGAAAAAAGAATTAATTCAAAATTTAAGATTAAAAAATAAATTGTACTTGTACACTTAAAAGAAATTTAATTTTTATTTCTTATTTTGATATTTAAATCATTTGTTTTAGTGTTGATTTCATTCAAATGGTTATAAGTTATATCAACCCTAAACCAACATATGTATCCATATGTAACATTCTAAATTAATAAATAAAAATATAATACTTTAACTTAATGTAACATTATAACTTACTAATAAATAGATATAACACCCTAACTTAAAGTAATGTTTGTAATTGTATTTTGTTTTAGCCTTTAAGAACACATGTATTATTTTTTTATCATAAAAAAAAAAAAAAAAAAAAAAAAAAAAAAAAAAAAACAGAGATATTAATATTACATATGAAAAAATAATGAATTCAATAATTGAAATGGTTGAAAACAAAATTAAGCCAAAACCTCAATTCATTAATGAAAAAATATCCAAATTTTTGAACTTAAAAAAAAAAACGAAGTTAAGTAAAGATAGACTTATGTAGGGCTTTTGGGCCCAAAAATTCATTATCTACCTGTATATTGGGTTTGTGGCCCAAGTCGAGAACAAGGATCTGTCTGAGGAGAAGGAGTCTTTATCAGAAGAGACTGTGTTGATGAATAAAGAGGTTAGTTTTGGTCATAATGGCTCATGAGAGTGGGCCGAGGATGAATGCGTCCTCGGCTAAACGAAGCCGAGGTCCTAAAAGATGGTCTGTCAACAAGGGTAATGATCTCGGAAATTTAGTTGGAGCGGATAAGCATTGCAGAGACATTAGGTAGGGAGGAGTCCTAAAATATCTAAGGAAAGTTGCTGCCATCGCATTACATGCATTGTAGCTAACTCTCTGGCCGCATTAATGTGGAAGTGATGCCTGAACAGTGGATTTCAGCCTTACAACTACTACATAAGGATTTATGGGGAGTGCTGATGGGACAAGTATCCACATCGACTATCTGGTATACACGTGAAAGGTGGAGATGAAAAGGAAAGACAGAATAAAAGAAGGAGGGGGCAATGAGATTGGGAGATCAAAAAAATCAAGAAAGAAACATTGTAGCAATCTAGAACTAGTCTTATAACATTACCTGAGAACATTATATAACAACCAGTGTCCTCGGACTTCGCCGAAAACATTTTTTCTTCAGTTTACACTTATGTATTTTCATTCTTGTGTCATCAAACCTACCTAACTTGTTATTTGGTTGACTAAAACCTAGTTTTCTAACCCATCCTCTACAAATTCATTGTTTTGGGCTTTTTGGGCCTAAGTCCCTTCATACCTTCGATTGAGACATCAAATCTGGTCCTTATAACTTACATAGAATGGATTCTCTCGTATCCAATTTCATGTTTAATAGCAAATTTTGCTTTTAATTAAATAATATAGATTACATGGAACAAAGCACCAAAAAAAGCCATTACAAATTAAATCCATTATAAAATATTGATGTCAACAACAAATAATCATGTAATAAGAAATTAAAAAAATACAAATATATTACTTGCTATATTGACTTCTAAAAAATACTAAAAGGTGTGATCAAACATAGAATTTTAGCCTATCTATAAAACTTGTTGATAAAAATCATATTATATATAATAAAAAGGCAACAAATACACAAAATCTATTCAATTTGATGAAAGAAAAAAAAATTACCTGCAAGGTTGTAGGTAGGGCAGAGAGGAGAAAGGAAGAATATAGCAAATAATTGTAAAGTATGTAGTAGAAATAATAAAACACCAAAAAACTGTGTATATATAGTGGGAATTTTAGATTGTGAAGAAGATGATATGAACAAAAAAAAGGCAACAAATACACAAAATCTATTCAATTTGATGAAAGAAAAAAAAAATTACCTGCAAGGTTGCACCTATCCTATGTGAAATTCTAATCAATTATATATTGTTAAAGTTTAGAAACATTATTAGTGTATTTCGCACATAATCCATGTATAGATTCCTCTAGGATATGAAGGATTATGGCAATTTAAATAAAGAAAAATTATTCAAAGGAGAGAATAAGGACACACGGCTAATTCACATGAACGCATTCAGTTGGCATACCACTGCAAATGAGCAAAATATTTGAACCTGTAAGGACACAATTTGTAACGACCCATAATAATGTTGGGTTCGCACGTAAAAAGGCCCAAACAATATCACTTATAGAGCGTGGGTTTGAAAGGCTAGGTCTTGGTCACCGGGCGAGGGTTAGTCATCTTGTTCGTACAGAATTAGGCCGTGTTCGCTCGAGGAATCTTTCTCCTTGAGGTGGTCTGGGAGGCTCTGGTTCTTGGCCTTTTTTCCCAGCCTCTTTCTTGGTGCATCAACCTTCACATTATATAGCCCTTCTTGGTTGATCTTAGCCCTCCACTTGTTGATCAGGCAGGTGCCTACTTTAGTACCCGTCCCATCAGCTGTTCCTCCTTACTTTTTGTTAGTTGCGATGATCGAAGTCACCCTGTCGAGGCGTCTTTTCTCATTAACATGGTTAGGACGTTGGCGGGTGCATTTAATGCGGAGGGGATGCATTTACCCTGAACCAGTTTCGCACCGTACCCCCACGTGGGTCCCATTCTACTCTCATCTCCTTTAGGGGGCTTTTTGGAGGCAGCCTTCAACGAGATGTTGTTCTTCCCTTTAAAGTCTTGGAGCGCCGAGGACAGGGTCATCCTCGGCTATGCCCTCGGCATTTCGGCCTTTCTCCATTCTTCTTCGGCAAATACCCTCCTCGGCACGGGCCCTGGGCCCTAGTAGAGCGTGGGCCGAATCATAAGTTCCCTGGCCCCACATAACCTATCTTAATATTGTACTTAAAAAAAAAAAAAAAAAAAAAAAAAAAAACTATGATTCACGTACTTTGGTGGAGTATTGGGAAAAACAAAGGGAGAAAATTAATAAATTAAAAAAAAATCTATAAAAAATGGGTTTTTTTTCTAAAATTATTTTTTATCTATAATTTTAAATAAAATACTAATGGTAACACTACACGTAAAAAATAAGGATTACATAGATAAGAAGAAGAATTTAGATTGTAATCAAATTATGATTTTTAATAACTTAGAAATTATAGGAAAAGAAACTTATCCATGTTTCTAAGGATTTTTTTTTTTTTTTTAACATGTCTTATCATTTTAAATCTTAAAAAAAAAAATGCAATATTGATTAGACTCTTATTAGTAATATATAGCTATTTCTACATACTCTTAGAAATAGCTCTCTTTTCATCTAATAAGAAAGCAAAAAATACACATGAAGCAAAAAGGGAAAAAAAATAAAAGAAAAAAAACCAGAGAATAAAACCTACATAACCATTCTAAAATAACAGTTTCCTTGACATGACAACCCTCTACAAATCGAATAAATAAATTTTTAGAAAAAGGTCATATTAGAAACTTTACCGTAAACAGTGCTGCTGGGATTCACAAAATCATATTATATATAATAAAAAGTCAACAAATACAAAGTGTTGATAAAAATTATATTATATATGATTAAAAGGCAACAAATACACAAAATCTATTCAATTTGATGAAGAAAAAAAATACCCGCAAGGTTGTAGGTAAAGCAAAGAGGAGAAAAGAAGAATATAACAAATAATTGTAAAGTATGTATTAGAAATAATGAAACATCAAAAAATTGTGTGTATATATAGTGAGAATTTTAGGCTGTGAAGAAGATAATATGAACAAAAAGAAGTATTTTAGGTGAAACTCAAATACTTTTTTTTTTTTTACTTTATTATTAGGAAAAAGATGACATAAGATGCAAATTTATCCATAAAAAAAATATAAAATATAAAAAATAAAAAAAAACGTAGGAAAAAAAAATTCAAGTTCTATCTTTTTTTTCCTTTTACATTTTTTAAAGAAATGTAGGAAAAAAAGTGCAGATTCGATCTTTTTTTTCTTTTACGTTTTTTTTATCTCTCTTTTTTATTTAAATTCTATCCTTAGGTAATTCTATTCTATTGATTTTAGGTTTTGTTGATAACATTTTAGATAATCACAACTATTATAGTTGTAAATCAAATACTACTTTTTTTCATTACTTGATTTGTCATATTTATCCAAAAAATATGTATATATCTATTCTTAAAATCTAAAAATTTATTAAAATTTCTGCAATTTGGTGAAAACACTTGGTGCAACCAAAGCGTCTAAGCCCAACTTTTATTATATATAATATGATATGATATGATATAATATGATATATATATGTATAACCGAAACTTCTGAAACTCTCACAATTTTTCACGTCAGTACAATATTTAAATAAAATTATTTTTGTTTAGTTCAAACTTAATAAGGAGTGAAACTCTATGTCTCTAACAAGTCCAACTTAAATTCAAACTCATCATTATCATTTCTTTTTTAAACAAAATTATTTTTGTTTAATCCAAACTTAACAAAGAGTGAAACTCTCTCTCTCTCTCTCTCTCTCTCTCTCTCTCTCTCTCTCTCTCTCTCTCTCTCTCTCTCTCTCTCTCTCTCTCTCTCTCTCTCTCTCTCTCTCTCTCTCTCTCTCTCTCTCTTTTATATGTATATATAAAACCAAAGTTTCTGAAACTCTCATAATTTTCAACGTCAACACAATATTTAAATAAAATTATTTTTTTTTAGTCCAAACTTAACAAAGAGTGAAATTTTATCTCTCTAACAAGTCTAACTTAAACTCAAACTCATCATTATCATTTTTTTAAACAATTTTTTTTTCTTTAATCCAAACTTAACAAGGAGTGAAACTCTATCTCTCTAACAAGTCTAATTTAAACTCAAACTCAAACTCCAACATTAATAATTTATCTCTAAATTTGTGAGGTTAATCATGAATACTATAAAAGCAAAGCAAACCCCAATATTTTTTTTAAAGCCAAGTAGAGGTATGAGTTCTTCCTATGTTATTTTCTTTTCCTCTACTTTGTTAAAAAACAATTTTATTTTATGATTTTTCATGTATTTTTTAAAAAGTAATTTTTGTATATAAACCACCAAACTCTCTTTAGCCAATTTTTACAAGATAAAAAAGTTTGCAATAATTGAAATTATTCATTTGAATGTAACCCATCTTTCTTTTATATTTCTCTATTGTTTAGTCATATATATTTTGTTTTGTTTCAATAATTTCTAAGCAATGAATTATCTGATTCTTTAATATTTTTTGGTTTTTCAGAAGTTTTAATATCTAAATATTTGAGTTTTTTTTTTTTTTTTTTTGCAATATCTTAAACTGTCTAAAAAAAAAATTGTAAGCCATTGCACGTTCAAGCAATGGCTTCTTCATCAAATTGTAACACAAATTGAAGTTATACAAGAGAAAATCATGCAATGGTGTAATTTCTTAAATTTTTTATAAAATTATTTTAGTTTACCTCACAAATAAGTTGATTCTCATGCATGACACAGGTTAGCGATTAGTTAGTAATGAAGTACAAGATGAAGAGGTGTATGAGCCACCACATTAGACACAACCGATCCATAAACCCCATATGCTAGTGGATGTCTAGACCACTACAAAATTTGAACACAAATTATAAACAAACAAAAAAAACAAAAAACAATTATAGTTTCATGTATTTGTTTTGTCACTTTTTGCTCTCCCAACCATTACAAGAGCAAAACAGAGTTGTCCTTTGTTTATACCAGAAGAAGAAGCATCAGAAGCTTGTTCGCCAACTCGGAATGACCAAACTTGCAGTAAATCACCTATCTTGAATTTATTTGACTCCAAAACTTTGTTCCAATAGGTCCTCAGTGCATATGTTGAACTCGTGTTTCCAGTGTCCTTTGGCATGTCCCACTGCTTCAAAACTATATCACCAATCTTGAGTTTGGGATCGATCAGTCATGCTGGGATTTATTGCTCTGCTCTAAGCTCCTCTTTCTCTTCCTCAGTCAAGAAATCCATCCTCACGATTTGTCTCAAAGGTATCGACAACCGACTGTTACCCTCAGTTAAGTCAGTCTTGAACAGGGATTTTTGAATTACCAACAATTCATCACGCCCATCCATTGATTTGATCACATCCTGGAACTCTTTGGGTATATAGAAAGGCGGGTTCTGACCTGGTATCAATTTCTTGATTGGAATCATGTTCTTCTTTTTCTTGGCTTCCAAACCCAAACCCCAATCTTGATCATCCCTATCAGTACCAAGTCTTTCTCGCTTTCTTCTACCATTGTTTCCATCTGCTTTAACAGGAAAAGCAGAGCCCATGACCTTTTCTTGGACAAAAACTGGGTTCTTGAGTGTGTTTTCTTGCACAAGAATTGGATTCTTGAGAGCCCTTTCTTGGATCAACCTCTGAAACTTGTGAAATTTCTCAATGGCTACACATGAAACCTCAACCAAGGTGTCAAAGTGATACCAATTGGGAGCAATAGTATGACCCTCCGTATCATGATGACTCAAGTCCCCCAACATAGACAAAAACGCCTTATTCTTCCTCATCTCACTTCTCATTGTTGAACCCAGAAGCACAATAATAGTAATTAAACAAAGAAAGAAAGAAAGGAAACTATGGCTTTTCTTTTGTTTCCTCAGGAGAGAAATAGCAACTTGATATATATATCAGGTTAGATCACGAATTCCTAATCCCGCTCTGGGACGGAGAGTATTTAAAAGTTAAAACCCAAGTGACCGCTATACCTGAGTCGGTGGCAGTGGCGCTACGACACGCCGTTTTTTAAAATTGCCTGGTTAAACTGCAATTTTAATAGCAGTCAACAAACGACAAGTCGGTTACTTTGGCATTATAAATCAACAACTTTTACCACTCGTCGTATTGAAGATGAATGATCAATGATGTGGGTGATTTTTTTGAGTGTTTAAAATTGAAGGGTATTTTTTTTTTCTTCTATGTATTAAAATAAAATAAAAATAAAAAATCGAAAAAATACCATTTTTTGTCCTACATTTTATTTTTAGGGTTGGGACGGTATCTCATGTGCTAGGCTATAGAACATCTCTCTCATGGACCTATTGTAGATATATAGTATAATCAAATTTATTTGAAAAAAGAAAATGTTTTTTTAATTTTTAATTTAAAAGGCAGTGCCTTTATTTATTTGTAAAAGGGAAAAGAGGTAGTGTCTTTATTAATCAGATAAAAGTATCCCAAAAAAAAAAAAAAAGAGTTTATTTGATTAGAATAAAATAAATATATAATGGAAATTTCTTAGTTTACATTATACTAATAATGTAATATTTATATTTAAAGCTAAACAAATAAATATAATGTTCTACATATTTGTAAAAAAATGTACAATTTTATATACTTTTTACAAATATGTATACATTTGTTTAGTTTACAATGTAAGATTTAAATCAATAATTCAATGTAAACCTAAAATAAAAATGTATAATTTTCATGACTTGCACTTGACTATCTTTCCATTTCCTTCTGACCTCCCAACCAGTTTATAGGCACTAGCAACTTCTTACAGCCTCTTAGTGAAGGTGCAGACCGCTCTCCTGTCTCCACTACCCCTGTTAATTAATGTTACATACAAAATTTATACTTAAATGGTCTATACTAGTCTAGGTTGCACGGACACGCCATTTTTGGTGTCGTGTCTGCGTCCGACACGTGTCGAACACCAGAACGGGGACGACGCACCAGATTTTGGTGCTCGGCGGTGTCCCTTTTTTTTTTTTTTTTTCACTTCTCCGACACGGCTCCGACACAGCGCCGACGCGGCTCCGACACGACACCGACGCGGTTCCGACGCGTCCGACACGCCAGCAATGAAAAAAAAAAAATTCACAGATTTTGACCGGTGAACTTACCAATACCATTGATTTTGTGATAACCCTAAAATAATAAAGCAAGTTTAGAGTCTCTTAGACTGAAAGTTGAAACCACATCTCAAGTTCTTCTTAACCCACCCTCCCTCTGTCGCTGCCGCTGCCCTCTGTCCCTCGCCGGAGTTAGATTGGGCCGATCGGCGAGCTCCGACGTCGACACTGTGCCCTCTATCCTCTGTCTCTTCCGATCTCTCTCTCTCTCGGCGCGGACCAATCTCTTGATTCTCTTCTCTGTTCTCTCTCTGTTTTTTTTTCTTTCTTTCTTTCCAATATTAATTTTGGTGAATGTACTGTTACTCACTTATTTATAACGTGTTTTTTTTTTTTTTTTTTTTAACTGCTGCTGTGGCCTGTGGGTGCTCTCTGTCCTATTTATTTTATATATATTTTTTTTATATATTAGTTATAACTTATAAATTTGTTTTTGTGTGTCCTGCTATAGTTTTATTTATTTATTAAAGTTAAATATTGTAGGTGATTTTACTAAAATGAATACTGAAAGTGCTTGAAGATTTTATGTTTATTATTGTACTACTTTGGGTGTTAGTTTACTTATTTGTAGTTTTTACATAATTTAAATTCTAGACATAAACGTATTTTATGTCTAAAAATATTAAAAAATTTGCCTAAATATAAAATTTAATTAATTATTTAACCGCAGTGTCCCCGCCGTGTCGTGTCCTTATTTTTCAAAAATTGCCGTATCCCCGTATCCGTGTCCGTGTCATGTCCGTGTCCGTGCAACATAGATACTAGTGTTAACACTCTTTTATCACTGGCTTTGGTACTACCTATTGATCTTTCCTATGTTGGCAGCAAAACCTCCTGTGAGTAGTTCAGAGTTTCTGTTTTGTGAACTTCAATTTGGGATTTTGTGTTATTGGTTTGGTTGAATATAAAATGTGTTTAGGGACTTCATTTCCACTGTGGTTGATTTTATATATGGGTGAGGGTTCAAATTTTGTAGGGGTTACCAAGCAAGCATTAATTTGATGAAGTTAGAAATGGATTTTAAGGTTTTAATTCTTTTATGTTGTTTAGTTTTTTTTTTTTGATACAAGATAGAATCTCTACTCTAGCCTAATCTAAGTGTATATGTGTGTGAAACTCCCTCCTGGAGACTTGAACCCCGGCCCTTGCCCCCCACACCCCACAAGCATTTATACTTGTGGAGTGACCACTGCACCAAGGGTGTGCGGTGGTATGTCGTTTAGTTATTTGATCTCTTAATAATTGAGGTATAATTTGGGGTTTGTTACATTTTTTTATTAAAATGATTTAACTGAAATTGAATGTTGTAAAAAATGTTAAATTACTATTTTTGTCATTCAACTATTTGGTAAAGTTCAATTTGGTCCTCATTAGTGTCAACTATTAATTCTGCCAATTTAGTTTCTCAACTTTCAAAACCAAGTAAAATAAATAAATAATTTGAAATCAAATCAAATTCATACTTGAATCTTTCCTCAAAAGAGTGGGATGAGTGTAACTCAAATAAATTGGAAAGTAATGCCAATGAAGTCCGTAGTAGCAGTCAGGAAAACATATATAGCATATATTATGAGGAAATAAAGTTATTCATGACAACATAGTTCAATCCATTTGGCCATTGTAGACAATAATTTTTATTATTTCTATTTTATGGCAAGAAGGGAGGTGATGAAAAATGATCTCTAGATAGGACAAATTGCCCCAAAAAAGATACACCTAGCCTCAATTAATGGCTCATGCTTTATTGTTATTGTAGTTAACATAGAGCATATATTATTGACCTATTAAGACAATTTATTTTTGTGTATCAGATGGTGAAATTTCAAACATAGATACCGAAAGTCCAGAATTCCAAATAGCAATACAAACCTTCTGTACAGTGGAATATAGTCTAAAAACTTTCTGCCCTCCTTATTTCTTACAAATGTCATATCAATGCTTCATAAGGCACTACAAATGTTTATGAATTCAATTAAACTATATGCAAAATATAATACACTATGGATTTGTAAAACAAAACAACTATAATGCCGGAAAATACCAAATAAGTTGAAATTTAACTACAGTCATGAATCAAGAAAAGGACAAAGTTGTGAAACAAAGAAAAATAAAGAAAAACCAAAACGAACCTGATTGGCATGGATTTTTTTTTTTTTTTTTTTTTCTTTTCCAAATGTGAAGTGAAACAACCAAAACGACCCAGTTTTGGAAATAACAAAAGTGATCAAAAAATGATTATTTATTTATTCTATCCGGTAATCCATGCAAAAAGATTTTCAATACTGTAATTGCAATTTGCACAAATCTAATCCATACTGATAACTCTCACCCTATTATGATAGAAGGTTGTTAAATCATTTTTGCATATAAGAAATGAAAAACGATAGCAATAACATTCAAGAAACACATTAATTCAAGAAACAAACCTCGACACATTAATTCAAGAATAAAGAGTGAATAATGTGGAATTTCCCTTTATTCTAAAGGAGAAGCAAAATCCAAAAAGAAGCACTAGACTAGGGATGGTAATTTTTTTATGGCATTATTTCCACGGGTAACAAATATCATATTGGCCACTCTTAGGCCAAAATGAGGATATATCCCTTCCGTACAAACTATGTAGCAAAATGCCCATGTTCTGAAACTATTTAGGAAAATACTTATGTTTTAAACTCGATTTTCTAAAAATTAAGTTTCAATGAAAAACTTGATTTTTAGAAAATCGAGTCATAGGCAATCAAACTTAAAAAAATAAAATTCAAAAAAAACCTACATGGAACTCAAGTTCCATATAGTTTTTTTCAAGTAACTCGATTTTTGCCAAATCAAGTTTTTCATTGAAACTCGATTTTTTTTAAATCGAGTTTCAAAATATGGGGCATTTTGCTGAAACTTTTCAACGAAAGGGGTATTTTGCCATTTTGGCTGCCATTCTTATGATTGAAGAGACAAGGGCCACTCTCTTTTACATGAGCAATCGTGTTTGCATCGATGTCCATCTATGTGATAGTGAAGAGCCCCAATAATTAGGGCGGAAAACAAATTCAAATGTGCCACCTTTAGAAAGTGCATGGACTCCAAGATCGTTGTTCTTGGATTGGCAATGGAGGTTCAAGACCAAACCATTTTCCAAATCATTAGAGATTTTCATATGTACCTTAGCTGGAAGAAATTCTCATTCACACGTAGTTACCAGCAAGAGAAGTAGCAATGATGCTAATCTAATGAAAGAACTCATGATGTTTTGCTGATTGAGATTTTTTGTTGGTGGGAGATAACTAAGAGCCTGATTGGATGAGTGGATTTTTGGATCATGTCACTCAATTTTCATAACTGAGTTCTCAAAACACATGGGTTCCACAAAAAATTTTGTGTTTGGCTTGGTTTTCAACACGTGTTTCCATCACTCAAAACTCAAAAATTTGAGTTAAAGTGATGGAAATAGGAAATAGCAAATGGGTGTTTTCAAAAATTGAGAACTGAGTTATGAGTTATGAAAACTGAGATATGAAAATTGATTTATCTCTAAACCAAACGGGCCCTAAATGTTTTAGATTGGGGTCTTATTTATAGGGCTACTTCTTCATGGTAGCCAGTGACATTTCTATGCTATAATTTAGGCACATAGCATTCATTTAGGAGTAAGTAGTGAGTAACGTTTAGGAAAATATTTTCCTAATTAAATTCATTTAGGAAAATATGGGATGCCATTTTTGTTGATTTCCCTGTTATATACTATATTATTACTAGCATTCATTTAGGAATAATGTTTCAAATTCAACTAATGTGCACCTTGGGCGCTCACTCCACAAATATAAGTAATTGTGAGGTGTGGGGGGTAAGGGCCAAGATTCAAGTCTCTATGAAAGAGTTTCATACACATATACACTTAAATTAGATGCTCTTAAAATAATTGTTAATAAACCATATTATAAAAACTATCATATTTACGAATGCCCTTAACGTAATTGTTAATAAATAAAGGCGTAAATGCACTTTTAGTCCTTACATTTTGGCTTTTTTTCATTTTGGTCCCTACATTTTCAATTCACCACTTTTAGTCCCTAAACCAATTAACGCGTGTTATTTTAGTCCTTTCCGTCAATCAACAAACAGAAATACCTGAGGTGACTAACGGAGGGATTAAAATATTATTAAAAATTCACTATAGCACTCATTAGATAACATAATAATAATAAATCTAACCTTCTTAAGTTTTTAACAAATTTAAAATTGAAAAAATAAAATTAAAATCCAAAAATACATCAAGATCTATGTTCATTTTCAACAAGAACACCAAATAACACAAACCCAGATTTTAAACATAAGAACACATGCCCAGATTTACTTGCATTTTCTTGCCCTTTCTTGTCAACCAAACACAAACACAAACACAAATCGATCTCCAGCAAGAACACAAACACAAACCTAGCAGCAGATCTTCTCAGATTTTCTCAAACCACAAAACCCAAATATACAAAATCACAACTCAAACCCAGATTTTCTCATCTTTCAATCAACAACGAAACCTCCAACAAATAAAATTCATAAACCCAGAAACCAAGTTCATAAACCTAGAAAATTCAGCATAAAATCATAAATTCCAAAGCCCCCATCCCCAAACCCAAGCCAAATCATTTCTCAATTCTTTTTCAGTCTTTGTTTGGTTGCCAAGAAAATGAAAGAATAAACATTTGGACAGTGAAGAAGACAACCTAACCTTCGCCAGTCTGATCGTGCCACAAGTTCAGGCCTCAGCCTCACCGAACCGTCATCGTCTTTGCCACAGATCTACACCGCCGGTCAAGGAAGCTTTCTCTTCTCTCTTCCTCTCTCTTTCCCTCTGACCAACCAAAGTCGAGAAGCTAACACGATCTCTAATCTACAAACCAATCTCGTCGTCGTCGCCTCCTTTAGACCCACCCACCAATCTTGCCGCTATCAGACCCACCTGCCGATCTCGCCGCTGTCAAACCCACCCGCCCATCTCGCCTCCTTCAAACCCACCCACCAATCTATGGTCCTTTACCTCTCTCTTTCACTCAATCTATCTCTCCCTCTCCCTCTCTCACAATCAATGCTTATTTTTGAGGAAGACTGAATTTTTTTTATTATGTTTTTTTGTTGATTTGGTTTATATATTCAGATTTCCTATTATAATATTTGTTTGGAAACTAAGAAAATGTGAGAGAATGTGTTTTCTAGAGGATTTTTAGAAACACAATCAAACACCTTAAAATATTTTCCAAAACATTTTTTGTGATGTGACCAAACACCTGAAATTATTTTCATTTCTAAAAAATATTTTCACTTGAAAATATTTAACACTTTGTAATCATTTTAATTGAGCCAAACGCAACCTAAATATGGTTTTCTGTTCTTGTTCTTATGTTCTGGTGTGTTCTTATTTTTTTAAAATTTTTAACTCATATTTTTTCTTTTGTTAAAATTGAGAAATAAATATTTTAAATTATAATCTGATGTGGTATGAGTGATGAGTGCTACAGTGAATTTTTAATAATATTTTAAGGGCAAAACTTAGGTACAGTACCTTAGGTTCCCCACTTAACTGCACCTAAGGTACCCCACTTAAATTTCAGCCACGTGGCTATTTAACTAAAATCCTTAAACGACGTTAACTTAAAACACTTCCCATCTAGGGCTGTCCACGGGTCGAGTCAGCCCGGGTTTGGGCCCAACCCGCACTCGACCCAATTGGGTCGGGTCACTGAAAAACGGACCCGCAATCAATCGAAATATGGGTTAAACCCGTCGGGTCGGATCATCGGTTCGAATGGGTCGGATCATCGGTTTGGCGGGTTGGACCTCTTATTGGGCCTTTTCTGTAAATTTTATTGGATTTAATTTTTTTTGGGCCTTTTGGTCGAAATTATTGGGCTTTTCAAGGAATTAATAGTTTTTGAATCTTAACATATCAGATTGGGCCTGTTTTTTACTAAATTTCTTTTAAAATGGGCCTTCATCTCTACTATAATTTGTCCAAAACTCCAAATTCATACTTCTCAGAATGTAAAATATCAATACATTATCAATTCAAAGTATGTAAAATGGGCCTTCATTGAGTATGAATTCAAAGTAAAATCTGGATACCTGTTAAATATCAATAGAATGTAAAACCTAGGCATTAATCAAACAGATAAAAACACAATTATCATTTTGTTACCACCTGCTCATCATCCACACATTATAACAAATATTTTCCAAATTGCCTAAGCCTTGAGGCCTGGGCAGTACCATTTTGTTTCCACATTCATCAATAAAACACAATTACCATTTTGTTACCACCTGTTCATCATCCACACATTATAAATTTATAACAAATATTTTCCAAATTGCCTAAGCCTTAAGGCCTGGGCAGTACCATTTTGTTTCCACATTCATCAATCTGTCAAGGTGAAAACATACCTAGTACCTACCAACCATTCCACACATCAAATAAATTTCCAGAACCACACAGGCTACAAGCACTACTAAAAATACATCATCTTCATAATTCGATATATAAAGCCATAGAGGCAGCAGAGAAGGCAGTTACTGCACAAGGCAGTAAACTACCAAAGCAGTAGGCAATTCCCAGCAGTATATATAATTAGTTACAACTATGAAATACTATTAAGTATTTCCAAAAAATAGCTTTCCTAAGGCAGTAGAGAACTACTCTATTTTCTATAGTTAACATGTCCATAACTTATAGAGAGGAAAGCCTACACAGATGCTAAGTTTTCCTTCCTCTAAGCAAGACAAGAGTTCATGTATAATTATAATTAGAAAAGCTACACATATGTCCAAAAAAGCTTCAAAATATATCCAAAAAAATGCCTCCTATACAAAAGGCGACCTTCCATCCTCCTACAATACAAGGGGAAAAATATTTATCAATACTATATAAAGACAGAATAAGAGCTACAGAATAACCAAAAGGGACACCAATATGAACAAAAATTATAAGGGCAGAAACATACCCAATCAGTGATCATTCATCAATATTAACTGTGGTACGAGTACCACCTTTGTTTGAACAGGAACTAGAACTTGCTGCTGTTGTTGCTTGATTTAAAACTAGAAAAGAAAAAATTAAGACAATAGATTAAATTTTGCTCAAGTATACGACACATTTAATAACACTTAGTAGACAAGAAGATTGGAAGTTAAACATATTACCTAATTCATGAAATTCATCCTCCAAGGCCTCCATCTCGTCCTTTGACTTGCGAAAAGAAATTGAGACATGAGCTTGCAGCCAATTTTGAGCACAAACAAGATTTTGAACCATGAGAGGGGAGAGTGAACTTCGAAATGGATCAAGTATGCGCCTTCCAATACTAAAAGCCGATTCAGAAGCAACTGTAGAAACAGGTACAGTCAGCACATCCCTAGCCATTTTGGACAGCACTGGGTACCTATCTGAATTGGCTTTCCACCACCCCAAAATCTCAAATTTCACATCCCTTCTACTCTCACAATTTTCAACCAAATATTTTTCCATCTCATTGCTACACCCTATAGACTTCTCAACCTCTAAAAACCGCTCATATCATGAATTAACCATTGCATATGGATCACTACAACCAACTGTATCACCTTCCATGTGTGTCCTCTCATTCTCACTTGGTAGCACCACATTTGGTGAATCAACCCTAGAGTAATCATCATACAACCTAGCCATGAAATTCTCCACCAAGTCAACCATCTCATTAACCACTTCATCCCCATAAATTTCAGAAAAATAAAACTTCAAAAACTTCATTTTCTTCCTTGGATCAAGCACCACAACCACATACAAAAGCTTATTAATTTTATCCCCTTTCCCCCAGTACTTTTCAAACTTAGCTTCCATTTTAGTTGCCATGTTTTTCAAGAGATGATTTTGAGATTTAATTAAATGAGCAATATTCTCTTGAATCACAAACATTTCATCAAAGAAGGTATTTGAAGTCACATACAAAGAACCGGAGAACTTTTTTGTTGCATTGTAAAAAAGTTTCAAGAAACCCACAAATGTCCTACAATTTTGAAAATCAACCCCACAAGGAGATCCCAAACCACCACTATTTTCCTTGTTCAAAAAGTATGAAGAATAGCTATCATCCTCAAAGTCCATTCTTAGGAACACTTTCTCAAATTTTTCAGCAATATCTAACATGAGATAGGTAGAGTTCCACCTAGTTGGTACATCAAGACTTAGTAAACACTTGGATTCAATACCTAATCTCTCCATAATACTCCTAAAAGTTTGATTTCTATTTGGTGAGGACTTCACATACCTCACCGCTTCACGCACCCTAGCAATGGACGCATCAATTTCTTTCAAACCATCTCCCACAATCAGATTTAAGATATGTGCACAACACCTCATGTGCAAGAACTCATGTTCTAAAACAGTCCCCTTCCAATCTTTAGTTACTGTTTGTAAAAATTTAATGGTAGTACCATTAGAGGAAGCATTATCCACTGTCAAGGTGAATATGCCATCAACACCCCACTCACGCAGACACATCTCAATCTTTCTACCTATAGTCTCCCCCCTATGGTCTTCCACTTGACAAAAATTCAAAATTCTCTTATGCAAGTTCCAATCATCATCAATAAAATGACCTGTGAGGGACATATAATTCAGATTTTGAATACTAGTCCATGTGTCCGTAGTAAGGCACACCCTACGACCTTTCAAGGCTTCCCTTAGTTTCTCTCTCTCAACACCATAAATGCTAATCACATCCCTAGCCACAGTTTGACGAGATGGGATATCCCTAATTTGCAACTTAGGTTGTAAGGTTGTTGAATATTTTTGAAACTCATACCCTTCAACAAACCTAAAAGGCAACTCGTCTATTATAATCATTTCTGCGAGTGCCTTCCTAGAAGCCTCAACAGTAAAGGCTGTTGGTACAAGCTTAAACCCTTCCTCCCCATTCATTTTAGGTTCAAATGCTAAGGTTTGTTGCCCTTTAAGTGAAGCTCTATTAGGGTTCTTAACACAGTTTGGTGTATGATTCAATAAATTAGTAGTACCATGACCCTTACTATTAGCACGGTAAGTTTTTTGGCAATAATGGCAAACAGCCTTAAATTGACCCTCACTCATTTTTATTTTTTCAAAATGATCCCAAGCAGTAGACTTTTTCCTATTATTACCACAATCAGCAGCTATCTCACTCACCTTGGTTTTATCACTAGGTCTAGGTGGAAGTGCCTTAGCATTTGTTGGAGTGGGAATAGGTTCAGCTTGGACAGCAGGTCCAGCTTGGGCAGCGGGTGTTGTTTGGGAAGGGGGGGCATCAGTAGAGGATTCCATGACCTAATGACATCAAATTTAAGCATAAACAAACAATCATAAAAAAACTAATACTAAGAAAGATCATTATAGTTGACCTCTTAAAGGGCAAAATCACATACACTGGAGCTTTGTAGAATAAGAAATATCATTATGCATAAGAATTTACTTCACTAGTACTGATTTCATTTGACACTCAGTGTTCTGTATCAAGGTAAATTACATGGCACTTATTGATTTCATTTAAATTGCAAGTATGCATGTTTAAGAGTCAAGACAAAACTAAGAACTGATATAACTATAAGCATTTGAAAGAAATTGTCCTTGTTCAAAACATGGAGGCCCAAAACATTTTCCCAAATCTTTTTTTTTTTTAATAAAACTAGATCATAGACACAACTTCAATTGAAGTAATCTGAGACTCTCATTGTCTTTAGTTCTCTTTTTTTTTTTTCTTTTTTTTTTTACTTTGCTTAGTTACACATAGCCAATGGTTTTTGAACAAACTTCCTCAACATCACAGTGTTCTTACATGGAAAGGAGGTGCTTGAGCTCAAACTCACTGCAGATGTACAATAAAAGTAACGGTGCACTAATCACAATCTGTCACCTCAAATATTTTTTTACTTCAAAAGGTTACAAACTTTGTTTGGTGTCTGTATTATTCGTTAAATCCTCACCACTCTTTATACAATAAGGCAATCAAATAATCTTAAAAGCATTAAAAAACAATCAGAACTGAAGAATCTAAATAACTAATAAAAAAGAGAAAGAATAGATTTTTAAGGTTGTTTGAGCGACACGAACCTGTTGACGAGGAAAGCGAAACCGCGGTCGTCGTGCTTGAAGGCTGAGAGGCGGCAGACGGTGCCCTTGGTGCGACGGACCAGCGATAACACTCCGATCCTCTACTCAGCGGGGATACGTGTGAAGATGAGAACCAGCAAGGTTTGGTGTTTGGTCCGTTGGAGACTTGGAGAGTTGGAGTGAAGTCAAGTGTTTCAAAATAAAAGAGAGATTTTGAATCAGCCCTTAAGACTAGAGAGCAGAGAAAAGTGGAACAGAGAGAAAAATCAGATTTATTTAAAAGAGAAAGAGATGAGGGTTGAGGGCCTCTTGAGGCTGAGGGAGGGTAACCGGCCATGGCTTGGGGAAGTGGAAATTTTTTATTATTATTTGGGGTGAGGTGAGGGTTAGCCGTTCTGCACCTCTGAGAGTCTGAAGACTTGAAGAGAGATTTTGTGGGATTTTCTTTGATTTTTTTTTGTGTGTTGGAATGATTTTGTTGATCTTCAGAAGGATCAAGACCGTTGATCACGCTCAAATCGCACGGCCATGGTTGCTTTGTGTGTAAAAGTCTTAGGAGCAAGTAGCTGATTTGAGACTTAGCGTGTAAAAAAAAAAAAAAAAAAAAAAAAAAAAAAAAAAAAAAAAAAAAAAAAAATGAGTGCTTTAAGTCCAATCAGTCTCCTCTCTTCAGTCCTAGACAGCACTCTTCAGTGACTTAGTCTTCACGGGTAAACTGAGTGCTGAATTACTCTTTTTTTTTCTTTTTTTTTTTTAAATATCGGTCGGGTCGGGTAATACGGGTTTTTTCTTCCTTAAACCGCTACCCGACCCAAATAATCGGGTTTTGAAAGAAATACACCCGAATCCGACTCACTACAGGTTTCAGGTTCACCCGTTGGGATGTGAGTCGGTCGGACCCGGTCGGTTTGGACGGGTCAAAGAACCGCTGGACAGCCCTATTCCCATCCATCTTTATTTCCCCTACACTCACGTTTCAAACCACTTTGTCACACTCCTTCTTTAATCAAGCTAATCCACCAAAACCTTATCAACGTTATCATCATCACCACTCAAATCAACAATGCCAAAGACCATATGGACCATAATTGATTTCGCAAAACTGGAGTGAGTTGGATCTGATTTGTGACAAGAGGGAGTCGATTTCACTAAAGGGTCATGGAGGCCGATGGGTTTCAACTTAGTTCTAGAAGAAAGGGAAGGCGTAGATGAAGAAGATGAGGATGGAGAGTCCGACTCATGAAGAAGATGAGGATGAAGAAGTAAGGAGCTTGACTCTCCTTTCCGGCCGCTAGTCTAACCCATGTTTTGCATCACAGCGTGCGATCTAGTCAGAGGCACCAAGTCCATGGCCATGGCCATGCCCATCGCTTCCGCCGTCAACATGGTCCACATCAAGTCTCTCATCACAACAATCTTACTTGCATGGAAAATTAAAATCTTCGTCGGTGAGGGAGTAAGGGAAGGAGGAGAAGGGGCGTAGGTTGTGACGGTGGCGGAGGAGGTGCGTGGAATTGCCTCCTGAACTTGCCCATCACCATTGTTGCATTTTTCTTTCTTTCTCTTATTTTCACAGAAAGGGGTATGGGATTGTGAAGTTTGTTAAAGATTGATTTTTTTTTTTTTTTTGTTTCTTTTGGGAGAGTAGGACTGTTGAAGGGTTGTGAATTTTACAAAAAGTCAATTTCTTCTTGTGAGTTGTGAGATCAAAGATTTCTCAGATTGAGGTGATGGGATTTTCTTGCTTGTAAATGGGTTTTTGAAGAGTTATAAGTTGTAACGCCGTTTGTTTAGTGTTTAAGTAAATACACGTGGCTGAAATTAAAATGGGGAACGTAAGGTACTGTACCTAAATTTTGCTCATATTTTAATCCATTTGTTAGTCATCTCAGTTATTTTCGTCTGTTGACTGACAAAAAAGACTAAAATAATACGCGTTAATTGATTTAGGAAAAAAAAAAAAAAAAAAAAAAAAAAAAAAAAAAAAAAAAAAAAAAAAAAAAGAGGGGTAAAATGTAGATACTAAAAGTGATTTTACTCTATAAATAAATGGAATAAAAAAAAAAAAAAAAATTCTCTTTCCTCTGTCTCTCTCTCTCTCTGTCTCTCTGTCTGTCTCGCGCGCGCGCGGTTCTCTTTCAGGAAAAACTCTCAGTCTGCTTCTCATCAGAAAACAACAGGGCAGCACAAAATTGACCCAGCTCTCTCTCACAAAACGATCTGCCCACATTTTTTTGAACCCCAAACCGTGGCTCAATCACCTGTGAGGAAGAACGGAAATCTGAGAACATCGATCAACAACGGATATCGGTACCCAAAATGTAATTTCATGGGTTTTTTGCATAATGTTTGAACTTATTGGCTTTTATACTAGATTTGGTGGTTTTACATGATTTGCTATTGCTACTTTCTGGATTTAGTTTTGGATTTATGGGTTTTTTTTTTCTCTATATCTCTCATTTATGTTTTTCTCTTTCACTCTGTTTCTTGATCTCATCTATAGCTATTTAATTAATCTTATTAGAGTCAATAAGCTAATCTGATTCCCTTATGGTTTCTTATTTTTGGCCTCATCTCTATTTTTGCATGCTCGACTTTAGGAAAAAGTATTTTGTATCAAATGATATCAAGTCATTCATGTCAAAATCTAATTAACCGGAGACATGTGTGCAAAAATAGCTATCCACAAAAACATGTCTTTCAATTATTAGTGGGGTAGTTATTTTTTTGCTTACATGTCTCACACTTATTAGATTTTGATACCGCTGACATGAAATCATTTGATACCAAATACCTTCTCTAACTTAAGGCCTTCCCTCATTGATATACAAAACCAATGATATTGTTAGCACATTGTTAAGCAAAAGTAACCTGCTTTTGGGCACAATTTGGTTGTCCTTTAATCTTCCAAGTGAGACTAACCAGGGCCATAACCATAGCACAATAGTGATGGTAATTTCGTTAGCAAAACCAGTGTGTTTGTAAAATACTTAGTATGCTGTGCAACACAACCAAAACAAAGTGCCATGTCAAGGAAGAAGCACTGATAAAGAGCATTTTGACAGAAATATAATGTTGATATTTCTTTTGAGTTAAGTATGGAAAATTTTATCAAGGAAAATAGATGATAGAGCACTACAAAGAGACAAGATGAACTCTAAGTGTCTGAAGTCAATTTAAGTCTGTACAGCCAAACTGCCAGCTTTGATTTCAATCAAACTTTTTATTTGGTAATATAATCAAATTTGACATCTTAGTAGTTAGAATTGTCCCCGACAATAATATAACAGTTAAATAATTGATGGGTTCTGTGGAATCCACTTTACAGAAATGGAATTAATTGATTATGATTGAAATCATGTTTGTAGTTATGAGATACAATGAACTCTAGTTGTTTATAGAGTAGCCTGAGCTTTTTGCTATGCTCTTTTTAATGTTTCCAAATTCATATGATCATATTATGTTTACTAAGCCTTAAACTTGATCATAGTCATCAATTCTTTATGATATACCAAATTAATATGAAATACAATGCTTCAAGTTGATGTTTAGGTTTGCCATCATTAGTAAAGCTCCAGTTGATCCTCTCCATATATTCAATCATGAATGAGGTAGTACATTACAAACAACATATCCAGAAGAGCTCTGATGCATTAGTTTTATTTTACAATCTCCCCTAGATATGTTTCAACAAACTGGGAATTCTCTTTGCAAAGTTTATCAAGTCTTTTTGAAAAATATGACTATTGAGAAATATTATCAATTGAAAAATATAACCCTTAAAAAAAGGCTATTGAGAAAATATAATTGTTGGAAATTTTGAAAGTGTTACCATTGGGAAATTTAAAAATATAGATGTTAGGAATTTGAAAAATATAGTTGTTGGGAATGAATAAAGAAATAATGAAGAAATAATATTTAAATGAGATGGAGAAAGGATAGAGAGTCTATTGGAAAGTGTATTTCAAAAAGTAGGTAGGTAAAAAATGAATGTCATTGTTCACCCTTCAAATAGTACAAAAATTTAGAGAAGCTATTGGAGATGCTCTAAGAAGTCTTTCCATAGGAAACCCATAAGCAAAAATATTAAATTGAATGATTTTACTTTTTTAATCTATCACTGCAAGGCTTAGCTTTACCTTGGTGCTCTGTGTGATTGGTGAGAAATTGAATGAGAGTGATTGGAAAAAAAGGAAAGATTGGTTTTTGTCAATCTTAATTCTGTTGTACTGAGTTTTTGAATGAAGTGAATACAAGGAAAGCTTTTTCGGATTTTCAAAGCAGTAGCTTTCAATTAAACTAGTTCTAATTCTGTGCATTGATTAAATTTCAAGTGGAAAATGCAAGGCCAGAATAGATATATTCTCCCAATTTATCCAATAAGTGTATATTTAATCCTCTGGAAATGAAATCGGCTTGACTAGTGCTAAAAACAGAATCAATGATTGGAATTTGTTCTAAACTAAATGCATTCATCATATTTGGTTCAAATCCCCCCTCACCCAACTATGGAATTATCAACAAAAATATTTGAATTTTGTAATAATTTTTTTTTTTCATTGTCTAAATTTTTCTTTCAACAATCTTGATGGTGAAGCACCAACGGAAGGCACATTTAGGAATGTAAGTGTAGTGGTATACCAGCATTACAGCAACTGACATGTCCTGCCAAACCCACTGGGATACACAGAAAGTTCCATTTTGATGAAAGTAATAGTACTCGGCTTAGTTTGAGTGTTTTTGTTTATAGTTTGACAGCTTTAGAGCTTTGATGATATTGAATATGAATGGATACTGTTCATGCTAATCTCACATATTATCATTTTTTTTTTTTTTTTGTCTAGGAAAATATTATTTGGTTAATGCTAGATACCCTTAATCCAAAGAAATATAGTAGCTGTTACTTGTGTCTTGCATAATTTTATTGGAATACATGATAGGAAGGGTGTGTGATTTAAGTGGGATGAGTGTAACTCAGATAAATTGGAAAGCAATGCCAGTGAAGTGGGTAGTAGCAGTTAGGAAAACATGAAGAGCATACATTATGAGGGATAGAAGTTATTCGTGACAAGTGACAACATAGTTCAATCCATTTGTCTGTCGCTGACAATAATTTTTATAATATCTATTTTATAGTAAGAAGGGAGGTGATGAAAGTTTGATCTTCAAATAGGACTAAATGGCAGAAAAAAAAAAGGGTACACCCGGCCACAGTTAGTTTACCAGATTTATGAAATTGACCCCTAGTTAGTATGGATTAAAACTTGGGTTAGTTGGGTTTGATGATAATATCTGGGATACCTAATCCAGGGAAAAGGGCTTGTATATTAGCACTCGACACTTTCAACAAGTATCTATTAATTTAATAGGTAGGAGTGTAAGTGTCCCAATTACAACTTTTTCTTGTGCACTTTTTCACATTTGATGTTCTGTTTAGGTGCTTCCATTTGTATATATTTCCTTTAGCCATTATTTGTTACTACATTCATCATTCTCCATTTGCACTGCCAAATTGAATTTTTGTTCCTAATGACTTACTCTTTATAGTTATTGTAGTTAGCATATAGCATATAATATTGACCTACTCAAACGTTTTTTTTTTTTTCATGTACCAGATGGTTCACACAAAGCAGGTGGAAAACAAAAAAAATAGGATACTATTCTAGAGGTGATATTCTTGCATGTAGCTTATAAACTAGGAAGCACTGACTCTTCATTTTGGGTGCCATACTCGTGTTGCAACAGTGTCCTATCTGCCGTGACATGTTATAATTTTTCAAAAATTGCTCGTCACTGTATCATACCCGTGTCCCAGTGTCCGTGTCCATGCATCCTAGCTTATAATTAGCTGAAACTTAACTGTCACATATTCTAACCTATCACGTAAGCTTATGCCTAAGTCTAAGTCCAAGAACCACTCATATGTCCTTTCTTCCAAGACTAATTTGTCTCTCCCTCTTAAACCTAAACAAACCCAAAACCGCACACCACCTCAACCAAATCCATGCCCAGTTAATTACGAACAGCCTCAAGTCACCTCCTCTTTTTGCCAAACTTATTGACCAATACTGTGCCGTTTCATTATCCTCTCATGCTCATTTAGTATTCAAACACTTTGGCCAGTCAAACCTATTCCTCTTAAACACTTTGATACGCTGTACTCAGCCTAAAAACTCACTTCTTGTTTTTGCCCATTGGTTTTCAAAGGGAGACTTAGTTTTCAATGATTTTACTTATGTTTTCATTTTTGGAGCTTGTGCTAGGGCTTCATCATTAGCAACATTGTGGGAAGGGAGAGAAATACATGGACAAGTTTTGAAACATGGCGTTATGTCAAATATTTTGGTGCAAACCACAATGATACATTTTTATGCTAATAATAAGGATGTTTTTTCAGCACGAAGAGTGTTTGATGAAATGGTTGTGAGAAGTAATGTTACATGGAATGCAATGTTTACTGGTTATTGTACACAAAGAGAAAGGACTAAGGAATATGCCCGTGATGCATTAGTGTTGTTTCAAGACATGATGACTGGTGTTTGTGGAGTGAAACCGACCGATACTACAATGGTTTGTGTTCTTTCTATGGCTTCTCAATTAGGTGTGTTAGAATCTGGGGCTTGTGTTCATGGCTATATAGAGAAGACAGTTTGTGTGCCTGAGAATGATGTTTTTATTGGTACTGGTTTAGTTGATATGTATGCAAAATGTGGGTGCCTTGAGAGTGCTTTATCTGTTTTTTGGCAAATGAATGAGAGAAATGTGTTGACTTGGACAGCAATGTCGACTGGACTAGCTATCCATGGGAGAGCAAAGGAAGCTTTGGAACTTTTGGATTCAATGGGGGCTTCTGGCATTAAACCCAATGTAGTTACTTTTACAAGCTTGTTATCGGCTTGTTGCCATGTAGGGCTTGTTGAAGAAGGTCTACATTTGTTTGATAAGATGAGGAATAAATTTGGTGTCTTTCCTGTGATGCAACATTATGGCTGCATGGTTGATCTTCTTGGTCGTGCTGGACACTTGAAAGAAGCATATGAGTTTATAATGGGGATGCAAATTGAACCAGATGCCATAATATGGAGGAGTTTGCTAAGTTCTTGTAAAGTTCATGGGGATGTCATAATGGGTGAGAAGGTGGGGAAGCTTCTCCTCCAGCTACAGCCTGAGAAGAGTGATGCAAATTTGACTGTTAGGAGTGAAGACTTTGTAGCTTTGTCAAATGTTTATGCTACAGCAGAACGGTGGGGTGAAGTGGAGATTGTGAGAAAGGAGATGAAGGTTAAGGGGATAGATAACAAACCTGGTTGTAGTTCAGTACAATCCATGAACAATTATGTTTTAGATGCATGGTAGGTCTTGAACTTGGTATACAGTGGATGATTGGAAAATGGAAGTAGTGAAAAGAATTCAAGAGTTAGTGCCTAAATGAAATATCCAGTTAGAAGAAATTATTGAAATGAAAATCTAACTCAATTGTCAGAAGGGAAAAGGTTGCTAAAGAAGATCAACATGACCTCAACAAAGTTTTCATTCAACTTACACGAGTTTCTGACTAAGCAGGTGAACTTTATATGGTTTAAATATCCTCCTCTTATTATTGTGGATGTACCAAATTTGGTGTGTATTAGGGTTTATCTTTGCAATCAATGTGCCCTGTGTAACCTTGATCCATGGCTAGTGAGTGACCTTGCATGGCCTTTGTGACAATTCTGTGCAAGTTCACAACCATTTTGGTTGACACAGGTGGACTGACCTATGGCTAGTGAGTGACTGGGTAAGTTTAAAATATGCATTGTAACTACTGGCTTTGGCATTCAATACATTCAATTAGTTTCTATTTAATACAACTTGATGTTCTATGTCAAAGCTGTTCTTGTATCTGTAATATGACATATTAGATAATCTAACATGATATCCATATATGACATTTTTTCTTTTAAAAAAATAAAATCCACATAAGGTTTCAGTCAGATGTCTCATTTATATAAAATCATCCATCATTTATCTGAGTTTTATTTATCCTTGTTTAGTTGTATATCTGTGGCTTGGTTTCAGCATCTTCTGTCTTTTGTGTTGATTAATGAAATATATTAATCCAAAGAGAACTTTCTAAAATTTCTACTTTTTTGTATTCTCACAGAAGTTTGGAACTTATGATACAAAAGATGCTGTTGTAGCTGGAGATAAATCTAAGGAGGTAATGTTAATAGATTTTATTTTTTATCAGTCATGCTGTCGAATTTTATCTAACGGATTATTTAGCTATTTTTGTTGTTTGAAGAGTAGCTAAGCATCAAAATGCAGCAAGGTAGGGATACCCTATGTTTTACATAGATCAATTTGAACAATGACGATACTAAAAACTAAAAATTCTTAACCTTGGTACAAATAGATGTTTAATACAAAGCATTAATAGCTGGGATGCAAAGGTATTTGTGCGGGGTCAATTTGTCCCTCATAGGCATCCCTAGTGAGATTTCATGGCCTCTACATGCATGATACAAATAGTGTGATTATTTTCTCAAATTTGATGCATTTCTTCAGCTTTGGATGTTAAATTTCCTTATAAAGGAATTTCTAGTATCTCCTCCAAATAATTACAGATGCTTATCATGTTCAGATCCTTGTCCATGTTGTCTCCGTTTGTTTTCTTATTCTTTTCTTTTTCTTCTCTCTTTTTGTTTGTTTCCTTCTCTGTATTCTCTGTTCTGCCTTGTGTTTTCATGAGGTAGCTTTTAATATATATCTTTCTTACTTATCAAAAAAAAAAGTTTTATTGATAAGAAAAGTAAATGTGTTTTAAGATAGTAAACCCACTGCACTTGAAACGGATACAATCAAATCAAAAGGAAGAGCTAATAGAAATAAGGAAATCAGACATGGAAATACAACGCGTAAAACCCCAAATATGAGGCTAATCAAACCTAGTCCCAGCTAGCAAAGGCTTCAACAGATCTACAGGTCTCTCAATATCTTCAAACGTTTGAGAATTCTGTTCCTTCGAGATTAACCACATAAGACAAGCCAGTACCATATTCCAGCATTTGAAGAAAAATTCCCCAGCTAGGTATATGAAATCTTTCCTTCACCCTGGAGCTAATTGGCATCTCTGTGGGAGCATTTCACTGAAATCTTCTTTATTGTAGACAAAGATGTATTGTGCAGATGATGATGATGGTGATTAACTGCAGTTACTTAAGTGAGTAAGTTGAATTTATTATAAATTTATCAGATCTATTATACACAACTTGTTGGATGAATTCAATTTGTGAGATGAATTTTGCTAGGAATCTCCTTTGTTAAGAGAAGAATTTTCCCCAAACTCCGACAACAGGATTGTCTAACCAATCAGTGCATATGATCTTCAATTGTTTAATATTTGTTTTGGCTCTTGATGTGGAACTCTAAGCTTTGCGAGCTTTGTTATAATGTTGATCCAATCATTTCTAAGCTTCCAAACATACAACACCTCTATCTGTCTTTTTTCTCTTTTTTTCCCTTAAGATTTAAGTGTTTAGATACTCATATATTTCTCTATATCAATTTCTATTGTATGATGAATTTTGCCAAAGTTTTTCCTTCCATTAAAAAAAATATATATATGCATTTTGCCAAGAGATTTTCTTGCTCCCATTGTTTCCAACATACCCAGCAACCACTACCTACGGCATATTTGTCACATATTAAGCACTTATAGTTTTGGATTTGAATGTGCAGGAACAAGTACGAGGTTTTCAGTGCTACCATTTTAACCTAGAAAGTTGCTTGCCGTCTCACAAAGTTCCTCATCCACTTCTTGCTGAGTGTGAGCAGTGACCACTACAACCATCCTTGAAATGTGATAGCTAAGATGGTGGAATTTTTGTTATTTGCATCGTTTTGTAGCGAAGTTATTGTGGGATATTTGATTTTCTTGCTCCCCTTGTTTTCAACATACCAAGCAACCAATAAGGCATATTTGTCACCCACTGAGCACAGAATAGTTTTGGATTGAAATGTGTCGGAACAAGGATGAGGTGTTCAATGCTAGCCATCTCAAAATTCAAAAAGCACCCCTTTAACTTAGAAAGTTGCTCGCCATTTCGAAAAGCTCCTCATTCACTTCTTGCCAAGTTTGACCACTACAACCATCCTTAAAAAAGGAAAAGGTTTTTTTTTTTTAAAAAAATATATAATTGCAATTGCTAAAGACAGGCCTAAATGTAATTTTATCAACAATGATGTGTGATAGTTCTCCACGTACATATTTTATTATAAGGTATTGACGGAAATGATTTTGGGAATTGATTAATTAGATAATTGAGATGGTAGAAGTTTTGTTATCATTGTTTTGTAGCAAAGTCATTGTGGGAATTTCACAGGTGTAGATACATTTGGGAATTTGATTCTTGGTGCTCCTATACATTGAAGGCAACACAAGCACAAACACATATCCCAAAATGGTCATATCATTCTGTATCCAATGTATAGGAGCACACGACCAAAGTTTTGTTTGTTTTTATTGTTTTTATCATAGATACACTATCATCTTACAAGTCACCTACCACTGTTGTCATCAGTAACCATTTCACAATCTGGATCTCATGGATTTGACACCATGGTCTTGACACAATACGGGTTCCAGTTAATGGTCTCTCAGATGATTTCTTTTTTTTATGGTTTTAGACCTAAGAATCTATCGCTGCTTAGCGTTAAAATAAAAAATTAAAAAAAAAAAATGATGCACAAATTAGTTGCGTAGGCATAAAGAAGTGGCATAAAGAATAAAACATGGGGATGAATAAGAGTTGGAAAATTTGACATAATAAGCTATTACATCCGGCATCACATTGATCAGTAAAGTTAATTACTAGAAGCTTAATTAAGAGTGTAGTTAACATAAAGAATAGGCCTTCTTACATTCGGTACAACCAAAAATAGTAGGGCAATATAATCATCCTTCAAATCATCATTTGGGAGAAGCTTCAACACATTTGAGTTACTATATTTGCTACTATTGCTCCCCATTGGTTACACCCCCACGGATCCTCTTCTGCAGATGCTCCAAGCTAGCCACTCGCTGCAAGGAAGCTGTTCTTCCCATCTTGTTTCCTGATACTGCACCTGCTGCAGGATTCTGCTGCACATTTTCAACAGGTGAAATGTCTGCCAAGCCATTGTTAACTCTTAGATCATGAGGGGACATATTATTGTTGGTACTGGGTTGATAAAAGTGATGATTTGGGTTATCTTGCACAGGCACGGCAGCATCTGTTGAAGTGTCAGAAGGGCTTCCATCAAAGGATGGCATTTCTATTGTAGACATCTCAGACATACCATGGAACATCGTGTTGTTCAACCCAGTAATTCTTTTGACTGTCTCCTCTGCCATCTTGACCTGAATTATAATTACAACAAATGAGTATAACTAATTAATAAATCATGTTTGTTCCCCTCGAGCAGCATTTATATCCTTAATTGGGAGCCTTTAGTCATTGAGTTTCAATCCCCATTTAGCAAGATACTCAACTTTGAGAACAATCAAAATGAATGGCTTACCTTTGCTCTCAATGTTTCAACATCTGCTTTTAAAACTCTATTATCAACAGCTGCATCACTGTACTTCTGGTTTATTTCAGTAAGACGCTTTAACAGAGAAGAATTTTCCACTCTTAATTGAGAAACCTATTAAAGGTCAATGGGTTAGAAATTCTAAACAGATTTGGAAGGGGAAAGAAACAATAGAAGGAAAAAACAATGGATAAAAACTAGGCCATACCTGCGTCTCAAGCTCAGTCAAATGGGCCTGCTTTCTTCTTCTTGACCGTCTGGCTGACTCTCTATTGGAAAGCATCCTGAAACAGACAGTATGAATCAATTGTATGAAAATGAATTCAACCAGTGAACAGAAGCTTAAAATTGACGCCTCAATGAAAACATAAAGAGAATAAGAAGTCTGCACATTTTGAGGTTTCGTATGCATCAAATATGCAACCAAGAATCACCAAAGTGTGTAAATATACCATGCAACACATTATACACATTTTGAACATGTGTGGACTTGGAAGATAAACACAATTTTTTCATGGATTAATAAAAACTTCTGACAAATCATTTAAGCATGACTTATGAAGTACATCTCAGGCAGGAAATTTGTGCTCCAATCAGCTATCCCATTAAACAGGCAGATCCCTCATCCATGAGATTTATTGTCGAACTTAATTTTAAAAGCAAGTTTTTATGTCCTTCTAATGATAACTATAAACAGAAAATCTTAAAATAATTTAGCAGTACATCCTCCATGGCTTTTCTGTCTGGCATGACAAAGCATGGTTCATATTGCAAGAAACTGCTTTTTGTAGGAACAAACTATTAAAGCCCATTGATGATGTATTTATGTCAACTTCAGCTAGTGCTGCACCAACTACATAAATTATACCAGTGACTTCCCAGTAGAGAAACAACATACTCTTAACATCTCCAAGTATCATACCTATAATATTATCAATAGAACAGCAGAGACCATGGTTACCTCCTCACACGTTTTGCATCAGCAGGGTCCATATTCTCAGTCAGTTCATTTTCTCCTTCAACTTCCTCATCATCAGACTGCTCTCTTGATGAACCACTTGTTGTTGACCTCACTGGTACCCCAGATCTCTTTTGCATGGAAGGTAAGGAATGAGTTCCAAGTGAAACATTGGAGTCCTTATCTTGTGACCTGGTTAAATCATACCCTGATCCTACATAGGTAAATCATATAAGACAAAAGACAAACAAGTGAATAAAAAACAAACTTAAGAACATAAGTGTATTACTTGTAGTCAACACTAAATTCTAAAGATGAGCTAGGGAAAGAGTATGAGGAAAAAAAAGAAGAAGAAGGAATCGAGGCAAGAGGAAAGATCATGATGTAAAATAATCCTTATCATCACCATCACAAATCATTTATTAGAAAGCACCACTCTTATCCGGCTCACCACTCAATTCTCTCAATGTCACCAGTGCAATATTTCTGAGTCTTTTCCATTTATGCCCAAGGCTAGTAACCTCTAACCCAATTCAGTTAATTAAATTGGTCCCCATAAATTTCTGTAAATCAATTAGTAAAGCCATCAAACCACAAAAGTATGGATGTATACCACTCACACCAGAGTTGACATCTACTTTCTCTAGGACTGTGGAGTTTGCCTCAAGTGAAACGTCTGTATTCCATACTTGCCAAAGGAAAAGTATATCAAATTAAGTCATAAAATGTGCATGTAATAAAACCAAAAAACAGTAATCTAACTTTTTAAAAATGAACTAAAAGTTATAATTTTTTTTTTAGTGGTGTTGTATGCTGAACAAGATTGAAAAGCAAGCTACTAATGCATATTCATTCTTTAGTTTGGACAATAGATTGCAGGGAACAAGGCACTTGTAGAGAATTGCATGTGTAATTCCATAAGGAGCTGGATGTGGTTCAGTGGTCAGTTAACATTTGAAATGCATGTGCCAAAAAGGATAGGCTTGTGGAGCAACTAGACAACAGTTGTTGCCCTTGGGTATTCATCATTCAATTCCTTGGGCACGTTAACTGGTCAATGGTGTCAAGTAGAGGCTGTCTCATTAAAAGCATTTAAAGGATACTTTTTTTTTTTTTTTTTTTTGCATTACTAGGAGTGGACAATTGAACTGCATAATCTGACATTCATTTATTCCTGGGGAGTTGGGGCTGTTTTTATCAATTGCTATTTTTTTGGCCTATTTTTGCAGTGTTTTGGATGCACATTAATTTAAATAATGTTTTTGTTTATAGTTCTCTTTTCTTTAAAAGAAAAAAAAGATCTTAGACAAGTACAAACTAAAAACATACAATTGAGTAATGCAAACCTTTAGAAGGGGCTTGGGATCCCAATTGTGAGGTATTGGACGCTTGCAATCCATTGTCAGTTAAAGAACCAGAATCTTGAGGTTTTACCAGAGATCCCTATTGACACGAATAAAACATACTAAGTTAACTAGTATTTATCTGATAAAAATAGCTTCAAATCTATATCAAGCAAAACCGTAGTAAAAGAATTAATCTTATGCAATACATATACAAAAGCAAATTGTGGATATTCTTAATCCCATACCACAAAGACAATTAAATTCTTAAGCATCCATATCAATGGTAGTTTCTAGTTCCTCAAATGATTATAAATGCCATATAGAACCTGAGGTCAGCTGTGACAGATATTGTAATAAACTGTTCATTTGAGATAATAGCCAGGAAGTGATAATTCCACCACATGAAAGAAATTTTCAGTGCCTCATTTACCCCTGCTGTGAAGATTGTTTGGCCAAGCAAACAACCAAAAATAAAAAAGAACATCCAAATCAAGGGATACAACAGTACAGGCCTAGGTGAAATTTAAGAGTAAAAAACTTTCATAACCCATGCCTAGAAGGATTCTAAGAGTAAAAGACCTTTCCTTTTTAGCTTTCTTGATTACATATAGCGAATGCTAACACATATGAGGACAAGATCAGAGTAAGCAAATGTTGAAGAAAATCAAATTATAACATGTTCCAGAAGAGAATTTTTGTCAAGTTCAATGCCTAAGTGAGGCTATGAGTATTTTGGTTTTGTGCAAGGTTTTTTTAGTCTTTCTTAAAAGTTTACGGCCATTGGCCAAAAAGAGCATAGCAAGAGACCTGTCATGAAGTTAAACTGTTAAAGTCTTGGAATCTACATTTATTAATCTCTAGCCAGAGCTGATTGAAGCTCATTCACTCAGTAAGTGGTGGTCTTTTTTTCATTCTTTGTTTCATTTTTTCTTTTCCAAAGCAAGTTACAATTCAGCCTAAGATTTTGACAATTGCACGTCTACTTAAACTTTTTTTTTTGTTTGGGTAATATTCTTTGAAGCCTTAAGGCCAAGTGAATTTAAAAGCAATCATATAAGACCATGTGACTTCTTGTCTTTACTGTCTTCAAGTTTCTAGCAAAGTTTTCTTTGTATAACTCAACCTAAATATCCATTAATTATATTTGCACTACTTTACGTTTCAGAAAACGCCATAAAAAATAAATAAATAAAAATTACTTTAAAATTCCTAGTTCTCATCATATTTGATACAAGAAAACAAAAGCCTTCTCTAAGCAGATGCCAAAATAACAACTCAGCTTAATTGAACCAACTTTCGATTCTCTAAAAACCAAATCAACACAAGAACATGGCTTCACCACGTTTTCTTTCCTTTTTCTTCATCTTTCTTAAGAACGCGGACAATACACATGTTCTTTTATTGGTAAACAAGACACAGACACGGACTAAACATAAACCAAACTCCAAAAGAGGAAACTCCATGCCTTTTTTTTTCTGGTCAAGCTCCTAATAGAGTAAGTTTTCCACATCTCATGCTTAGTTGATTTGACTCTAACCGACTAATCCTTCTTTTGGTTATAAAATCGACCTTTTATAGCAAAAAAGTTGCTTAAAGCTAATTTAAAGAAATAAATCTTTTCAGTTTTTGGGTTTTATTTTTATTTTCTCTTTCACTTCATGCATAACTAAAAGATTCAAACTCACCAAACATCATAAACACATTCAAATCAATATAATCACAAGTTATTTTATATTAAAAGAGAGAAATAAAAATTAAATACTTTTTTTGGTCTCTAAGAAAATGCTAGGGGAAAAAAAATCGTCTTCCAAAGCCTAAATTTCTCACTACATGGGAAGCAAGCAGAAACTTAAATAAAAACACCACTTTTTTTTTTTTTTCATTCCCCAGAAAACCAATAAAACACAAGGAAATCCATGCTAATATAAACTTTCTTTTCTTTTTTAAAGCTCTCTCAGTACCCAAACAAAAGCTAAACAACAACAACAACAACAACAAACCCAAATACCCAGATAAAGCAAAAAGACTAAAAAAACCCAGATCCAAACTATTCATTTCCTCAACTTTCTTGGCAACCAAAAAAAACCCATGAACTATATTTCAAAAAAAAAAAAAAAAAAAAAAACCAACAACAAGAACAAAAATAATAATATTAAAAAAAAAAACATACCCGAGATAAAGCAACAGCAGCACAAGCAAGATTGAGCTTGCTTTTAAGGAAAGCCTGGTACTCTTCGGAATCGATCGGAATATTCAGCGGAGGACCGGCATTAAACGACGGCGTCGTGCTCGTCGTTCCGTTGTTGCTCTTGTTCTTGCTAGTAAACGACGTCGTCGAAGCCGCGTTGTTACCATTACCATTACTCTTAGTATTGTTATTGTTATTGTTATTGTTATTGCTATGGCTATGGCTCTGGCTATTATTATTATTATCAGTGGCGGTCTTCGTGTCGAGGAGGACGACGTCGTTTAAGGGAGCGGAGGAGGAGGCGGTTGTGGTTTCGGTCTCGGACGGTTCGACTTCGAGCTGGAGGAAGCGCTGGAAAGCCCACTCGGAAGCGCTGCGGTTCATCATTTTGGAGGATTCGTCGGCTGTTTGCGGTGGCAAATGAGCCGATGACGACGGAGCTTGTGGTGGTTGTGGGTGTGGGTGTGGTGGTGGTGACCAAAACTGGTCCGACATTTCATCCACTGAAAACACCCTATCCATTTCTCTCTCTTTCTTTCTCTCTCTCTCTCTCTCTCCTATTGTGTGTCTTATGTTTTTTGTTTCGTTTTCTCTCTTTATATAAAAAAAGGTTTTATCTGCTTTGCTGAGGTGGCATTGAGGTGGAGGCACATTAGTCAAAGTTAAATTTCATGCTTTTTTTTTTTTGGGATTCGGGGATTTTGGATTTTACCATTCTTTTTTTATATGCTTTGGATAATTTTATATTTAAGATTTAACCCTGAAATTAAGGAGGTTTTTTTTTTTTTAATAGTAGATAAAAATTCTACCCTAAATTTAAGCATATACATATATAAAGCTATTTTCTAGAAATTTAAACGCGGCACTTCTCTCTAAAAGTCATAATCTTACCGACTTATTATTCTTTTAGATTTCTAGAAAGTTTTCTAAAATACTACGAAGATAATACTTTTATAATAAATCCTAAATAATAACAGGTTATAACTAACTGTTAATTTTAGTAGTAAATAATTAGAACTAGTAATAACTTATCACTTAAGATTTATTGTGAAAATATTGTAAATATCACTCTTCTCATTTGTTACTAACAAATTAAATCTTATTATTTACGGAGTAAATCTATTACATGAAAGACCTTTTTTATTTTGATGTTGTTCCACTAAAACCTACTTTAACTTCTTCTTCCTTTCTTTTTTTCAATTTGGTACAATTTTGTTGATATACTATCAATTAGTGAGATTTTGAACTTTAGATGTCTCGGTCAAAATGGTAAATGAACTTTGCTATTTGATATGGATCATTTTGACAGTGTTCTATTAAAAGTTTTAGGGTTATTATGTGCCCAATGTGTTTGAGTTTGTGTTTGTGTTTTTGAAGATGGTTGTGTGACCATAGTTGTGATCGGGTTGTAGTATGGGTTTTTTTGTTGTTTGATTTCCTTAGATTTTTTAAAAATAACATATATTATATCTCACAGATTTTGGGGTTGGTTTGTTGTTTTTGGATGGGTTTGTAAAGGTTATTGCTGTTTTTTTTTTTTCTTTCTTTCTTGAATGACATTTTATGGTCACTTCTAACTCTTTGTTTGCGTATGAGGAAAATTTTCTATTCCAAAGATGAAAAATTCTTTATCAAGTTTGTTTTTGGTTGCCATGAAAAACTATACATCTATTTTCTTTTCCTTTTCTTTTTTAAGTCACGTGGCCTCCATGTTAGAATTAGGCGGAACACTTGACAAAATATCAGCATAGTGTCTATTTGATACAATAGCAAAGCTCATGTACCAAATTGACAAAATCAAAATTGCTAAGCGAGTCTAAGTGCAATAGCATAAGAGTTTAGAGGGCCTTAGTGCAATTTATCCTACTTCAAATTGGTATCAATTTAATCATTTCCTCTTTATGTTTGATTTGGATGTTTGATTTTTAGATTGATACAATTTCAAAAGTTCAAGTTAGATTTGAAACTTAATCTTACAAAACTACAAGGTTAAATTTAAGATCACATTAAAGTATTAGGTTTAAAATATAATATTTATCTAATACTTACCTTTGCGTACGAGGAGAGTGAGAGTTATTGTGATTTCATTAATGTCTATTGTTAGATTACCTTTTAAAATATAACATGATAGTTACTCTATAAGTACAAATTTCTTATGGGGTGTAAGGGGCAAAAGCCGAGGCTTAAGTTTCCAAAAGAGAATTTCATACACATATACACTTAAATTAAATTAGAGTAAAATTTTTATCTTGTATAATAAAAAAATAAAAATAAAACTAAAAAATTTAGATCCTACAAACTTAATCCCATATATATATATTTTTGGATGAAATAATCCCATAGAATTTCTATATTGTTTTTTGAAACTATATATTTCAATATTGTTAATGAGTAGAGAAGTGTGATTTTTTTCCAAAAGCCTATGTCTTGTAATGTCTTTTTCTTTATTTGGACGGACCACGTGATGTGCTATTATGCCTTGATGAATATTCTTTTGAGGTTTTGCCAAGGAAAGAACCTACTTTACAACAACAAAATATGTTTTGTTTTGTAATAAATTTTATTAAGGATAATCACCCCTGATGTGGTGATCACTCCACAAGTATAAATGCTTGTGGGGCAAGGGCCGGGGTTCAAGTCTCTAAAAGGGAACTTCACACACATATACACTTAAATTAAATTAGAGTAGAAATTCTATCTTGTATCAAAAAAAAAAAAAATTAGCGAGGATAATTAACAAGAATAATTACAAGTTCTATTGTTTTGGGGCATGTGTATAAAATTGTGTGGAATTAACTTGTGTGCAATAGCATTTTCCCGCACATGCAAATCTCATGTGCATGACATGAGGACACCAATGATAATTGTAGCAGCCCATAGTACTCTTTTACTAGTCAGGCTTTATTTCCAAAAAAAAATTAAAATAATAAAAAATAAAACTTATTCATAATTCTTTTTTTACTAGTGGTACATAATTTGAGAAGTGAAAATTTAAACTTTAGACGTCTCCAACTCTACTAAAAATATAAGAAAGTTTCAATTGAGTTATAAGACTCTTATCTTGATTTAACTATATTTTATTCTCATTTTTTGAACTTAATCAATAAGATAGTTAGGAATGTGAATCTTAGTTTGTTAAACCTATCAGCAAATGTAAATGTAAATCTATATTAGAATTGATCAAGGGTTATTGAGTTTAAATTTTTCAATGGGTCAATTTGAGGCCTAATCAAAACTAAATTGATGTTAAGTTGAAGACCCGCTTAGCGATTAGGTTTGATCAAAATTCTTATATCAAATATGAAAGTTGATGTAAAATTTACCACATTTAATGTTAATTTCAACCTATATGATTCTTCTAGAAATGAATTCTTAACAAGTGTATGGAATATGGATGAATGAAAAACGTAGAAAATAATCAAAGATGAAATGAGTATATGTGAAATGTGAATCACATTATGATCTTATCAACTTTGGTTTCATGAAACATTATACATCGGAACCCATAAAATATCAAGTACCATTTATTTTCATTAATAAATACTAGTCTCATCACACACGTTTCGCGCGTGAGATGAGGGTTTTTTTTTTTTTTTTGGGTCCTATTTTGTAGCCCAAAAAAAAAATGTTACATGTGTTTTTATTTTATATATATAATTTTTATTTTGAAAATTTAATTTATAAGTGGATAAAAGCAATTTGAAAATCAATAAGAGAGTGACCCTATTTTTTAGACAATATTTTAGTAGGAGTTAAGAGTTGTAATTTTATCAGATTGTCGTTTAGTTTTGTCTCTACTTGACTCTCAAAAAAAAAAAAAAGTTTTGTCTCTACTTAAATATAGGGATGTAGGGGTATTTTAGAACCATGAAAATGAGGAATCTAAACAGGAAAAACTCTTTAAATAGTAGTATAGATAAGTGGATGGAAGAGTAAAATTTAAAATTCCACAGCCCACGGGGGATTTCCATCTCTACCTTAACCTCATGGAGGAAAGTCGTTGCAAATACTTTCAAGCACTCAAGCATCTTAAATTATCTCATATCTTCCTACTAATGTCAATTAAAAAGTCAAGAACCAAGATGATGAAACCATAAATAAATAAATAAATAACATGTGCAGAATGAAAAAACAATTTAATATGTGAAATAAAAAAAGTCAAATACTCCAACAATTTATGAGTCATTTTGTCAACCGATCTTACTGTACATGTTTCCAAGGAGTATTTATTTAAAAAAAAAAAAAAAAAGGCAAATTGAAGACTAATCTTAATTGTGCTCCAATTTTTTTTTTCTTTTTACTTTTGCTATGAAGAAGAATGATAGATTGATAGGTTTAATTAATTGATAAAATCTCTTTGCATTTTAACATGAAGAGCAATATTATGGAAACAACTTTTTTTTGTAACATTTTTCACAACATGTTAAGTAAGATAGTAAAATATTATTGGAATAATATTGTTTTCACATGAAATACAATAACTATAAGTGTAAGAGATATAATTTTCCTTGTACAAGTAAGGGAGGGGCCTTTGAAAACAAATTTTCCTCGATGGGAAAAGGAAAACTAGATAGTATCTCTCCAAAAATAAAATAAGTTCACTCCATTAGAGGTTTCAATGAAATATTTTTCAAAATTAACACAAATTTCAAAATCCACTAAAAGACGGGGTTGATTAAAACAATGATCTATAAAAATTATGCTATGGAAAAAAAAAATGTAATTTACTAGCAAGTGGGTTTTATTTTTTGAATAATATTACAACTCATAATTAAGTATTTATTACTATTCTTATTGTGTGCACTTGGGACACTCGTTAAAAATACAAAAACAAATAAATAAATCTTATGACACAATAAATTTTATAACATTTTTCACTACTGCTGAGATAAGTAGATTGTGATCGATGTACAATAAAATTAAGGTTAGTTATGGTCATAGTGAAAGTGATGTTGTATTAGTAACAAACCTTAACAATTATGGAAAAAAATTGTGAAATTTATTGGGTTTGTAGTTATTGTGTAGGATTCAAAATGAAAATATATGTTTAAAGATAAAGGTAGCTCATATTGATGAAAAGATGAGAAAGAGTAGCTTGAAATAGTTTGATCATGTTAGATAAATAATAATAATAATAATAATATATCAATTCGGGAAGTAATAGAGAGCATGACTTCAAATAAAATAAAATGAAGAAAAAAAAACTCACATGGCCAACCCAATAGGCACTTATTGGTAGGAGGATTTTTGCTTTTGTTTCAAAATAGTATAAAAACCATTTTCAAAAAATTGAAATTGAAACTAGTTTCCAGACAACAATTTTTATATTATAAGTGCTTGGCTCCCACTTTTCAGAACAATTTTCAAAATACTAAAAACAAAAAAATAATTGTTTGGGAGACCATTTATATTTTTGAGATTTTTTTTTAAATATTTAAAAAAGTAACTTGTAAAATCTATAAATTATTTTTATTATTTTTTGTGTGGATAATGATAAGGGAATAGAGTTAATGTATCATCCGTGATAAAGATAAGATTCTTAATTTAAGAGATAAAAGAGTTTTGACAAATATGTGGGATCTATTGTTTTCAATTTATTTACAACTATGTTATTAAAAACATTTTATGTATCTTGAAAATATTCTCTCAGCCATTTTTAAAATCCTATTTTGAACAAAGAAGATAGGATACAATTTTTTAAAAACTGTATTTACAAAATATCAGCCAAACAATAAATTCAAGTGTGAGACCCATCATTTTATAAATTATAAAACAAAAAACTCTATTTAAATACTGTTACCAAATAGACCTATCAAGAAATCATAGTCAATTCCAGATTTTTGGGATTAAGACTTTACTTTTTTTTTATTGTTGTATTGGTTTGAATTATTGTTTAAAATTTAAAATAAAAAATACTATAAAAAAAAAAACTAGATAAATGTTATAAAAAAAATCTAAAAACTTGTGTAATGGGTACACCTTGGAAACACGTATTGATGGCATTGCAATTGGCTAGTTTCGGTAATCCAGTTGGATAGGAAGAGACCTTGTCTCCTTAAGACAAGTGGCTCTCTCCAATTGGAATTTTAGACGGCTTCCGCGAGATGCGGCGGCGGTGGCTCCCATTCATTGTGGATAAATGTTAAATTCGGCCCACACATTTTTTTGGTGGACCCCACGGTATCTGTAGGGGCCCAATCACCCATTTGTCTTTCAAAGCACTTGAAGAGTTAAAGTTTCATTTGTTCGTATATGTGCTTTTGCTTCATTTTGCTAATATGAATTGTCCATTCTTTTTTTTTTTTTTTTTTTTTTATAATCATATGAATTGTCCATTCTATACCACCAATTTGGCTAACTACGACAGTAAAACGAGCTTTGTTAAAAGCATTGGAGCCCACTATTGGGTACCTTTCATTAAAGAAAAAGGGTACTATGGTAGAAACCTTCAATAATACCATTTTTTTAAAACCTAAAAATGGGATAAGAAGATTTGATGTTATTCATGGTCCTACTTTCTTATTAAAAATTAAGTTGTTTCTAGAAAATTACTTTACAAATCATGTGATTTAACTTGTAGTTAAATTTGATCATAAGTCATAAGAGATCAAAGAATTCAAAGAAAACATAGCATGTATGATTTTGACAGTTATCTTTGATGATAAGTAGAGATAAAGGATGATATCGAATCATTTTCAAGGTTTGAAAAATTATATTGTCATTTTCCTTATTAAGATATAATAGAATTTAAAATCTATGATGTCAATTAAATATTAATTGGTTCCTTTTTTGAATAAATGGGAATTTGAACCCAAATTATTTATTTGATGACACAAAACCTTATCAGTTAAATTAATTTGAACTTGCAAAATTTACACTATTTATAGACAAATTTGAATTCTAAAACAGTTCAAATAAAAATAAAATTTGATTTGGCAACCAAAAAAAAAAAAATTGTTGAAAGGGTTTTAAAACTTTAAAGTGTCACTATAACTTATTAGACTGATAAAAGTGGATTCAACTTAATCTTGATCACACTTGCCAAAAAAAAATAAAACAGTCTTGATCAACTTTTGTTAGAGAGGAGAAAAGAAAAGAAAATGGTTAATGTACTAATATAATAATATTATATTTTAGAAAATGCTAAAAATACTACAAGTTTTACTTATTGGTGTAGAAATATATCATAAATAAATATTTTAAATATGTTTTGATGATTGGTAACATATCAATTTATAATTTCCATATAATAAAAGTTGAAGTATCCTAACATTACTCCTATCTTTTTAGTGAGAGGTAACATCATCCTAGTATTACATTGAAAATCGGTGGTCATGGGCTCATGGTTTAAAACATAATGGTTAGCCCATGGATAATTCTTGCTTTTATGGTTAATTAAATAAAACAGCTATACCTACTCAAAAAAATAATACTAATAATAAAAAGCCCCATCTTTATTTATAGAGCCGGACTCGCTATTGTAGGTCCATATCCAAGTATCTTTTTGGAATTAACTCGATTATTTTAATGCTCTCCAAAGAATCATTATTATTACTTTTTTTTCTTTTCTTTTCTTTTTTTAGAGATAGCTCTCCAAAGAAATTCAAAGCCCAAAAAAAAAGTGATTTGCAAAGAAAAAAAACAGTTGAAACTTGAAAGGGATTTAAAACTTTAAAGTGTCACTGTAAAGTGGTTCAAGTTCAACTAAATCTTGACTACACGCTTGCTCAACTACCGTTAGAGGAGAAAAGAAAAGGCATTGAGTGCAACTGATGCAATTACCATGCATAGTTGAGACTGGAAGTTGCAAAAATAACTTTTAATTTCAATCATTAATTAAAAAAATTATGAGAAAAGTTAAGAAAAGTGAAAAGTAAAAGTTTAAAAAGAAAAATGTGAACAAATTTTATGAGAGAAGAGGGTGAATTGCAACCAGTGCAATACTCTAGATATTATATCAGATCTTAATCTAAAGAAAAAGAAAAGAAAAAAGAAAGGGTTAATGTACTAATATAATGAGTTACAAGCTGATGTGATAATATTTAAAGTGTATTTTGATAATTTGTGACACATCATATTGTAAACTCCTTATAATAAAAATTGGTTGTAATATGCCTAGCATTACTTTTATATATTTTTAGTGAGGTGTAATACTAGTATCTTCCTCATATTCCTTTGAAAAGTGGTGGCCATGGACTCGTGGTATAATGGTTAGCCCATGGATAAATCTTGCTGATTTGTGGTTAATTAAATCAAACAACTTTGTTTCTCAAAAAAAAAAAAAAAAAAAAAACAAACAAACAACTTTGCCTACTTAAATAAAATTAAAAAAAAATAAAATAAAAAATAAAACAGATTTACCTTCAAGCTTATCAGTTTAACAATCATAAATTACTGGCAAATAGGACTCTTACCATGCTTGAAGGCTAGCCTAGCTATAGCATACCCTTAAAATTATCTGCTTTCCTCGATGTTTATTTTTTACCTTCTTTTGGTGAAGTAATTTACAAGGGAAAAGCATTAACACTAATCCAGTTATCCTTGAAAGAAAGGGAAAAGGTCCCCATCTTTATTTATAGAGCCGGGCTCACTATTGTAGGTCTATATCAAGTATTTGTATGGAATTATTGAAAATCTAAATACAAATTTAACAAAGATTGTTCTGAATGTTAAAACAATAAATTCATGATACAATTTTTACCGCAATTTGCTGAAATAGTTAATTGTAAATAATGGAAATTGTTGTCAATGTAAGCTAACTGAAAACCAACATTTTAAAGTTAAGCTTCTCTTGGTTTTGTTTTATTGTTTTTTTCTCTCTCAAATTTCAGTGTGCACACAATTACTGATGAATTAAAAAGACTACAACAACGCATCAACCAACTATTACAATTTGTAGTACAGATTCCATAAACAGCTTATTTCACCAAAACCCCTAAAAAAATTTTATTCCTTCTGCTTCCTTAGATCAACTTTAAAAAAAGAAAAAAAAATCAAACTTTACAACCAGATATTATTTAAAGCATGGTTCTTTAGATAAAAAGAAGTTTCTAACGATACTTTCTTTAATCTAGACACATTAAAAAAAAAAAAAAAAAAAAAAAAAAAGAAGGAAGAAGAGAGAAATAAAACATTAACTAATTTATGAGGTGATAAGAATGAATTGATTCTAGTTCAATACCCAAGGACAAGGGCCCGGTATGGCATAATTCTTAACAATTAAGAGAACTACGATGATTTGGCACATGATGATTGCTAGTTGCAAATCACAACCTACCTTGGCCTTTTGGCTAATCAAGTATAGACTATAGACATAGTGTCCATCCTTGTGGGAATGCAAGACCCATTAAAATGCAAAATGCTTTCTCAAATGCACAAAAACACACAAATTAAAATCACCCTCACATTTGGGAATGCAAGATGCAAATATTTTTTTTTTACAACTTGCTAAATATGATATATATTTACCATTTTAGATCTTACTGTAGCTACATTTTTCTATCTTTTAATTACTCTTTTTGCTATAAAAAAAAAAAATGATCTCTGTAAGATTACTTTATAAATCATGTGATTATCATTACTCACAACAGATCGAAAAATTCAAGGAAGACATAACAGCTACGATTTTGATAGACATCTTTGATGACAAGTGGAGATAAGGATAATATTATATTGTTTTCAATACTTAGAGGAAAAAAATTTGACTTATTTCTTAAGATAAAATAAACTTTGAAACCTATGAAGTTTATGAAAATTCAATCGGTTTCTTTTTTGTGAATACAGGATATGAACCCAGTTATTACTATTTTTTTTTTTTTTTTTGAGTCATGAAATTCTACCAGTTAAGTTGATTTGAAGTCACAAAATTGACACCATTTATAGACAAATTTGAATTCTGAGACATAATAAAAATAAAAAAGTGATTTGGCAAAGAAAAAAAAAAAGATGAAAGGGATTCAAAACTTTAAAGTGTCGCCACAACTTAGATGGATAAAGTGGGTTCAACTAAATGATGACCAAACTTATCCACACAAAAAAAAAAAGAAAAAAAAAAAGAAAAAGAAAAAGAAGCCTTGAACATCTCAAAGAGTACCCAATAGGAAATTAAAATTTTAAAAGGATTAATGTGCTAATAGTATTTTTTTTAAGTGGGGTAATATCAATATATCATCCTCTAATATTCCAATAAAAAGTGGCTGTCTCTCTCAAAAAAAAAAAAAAAAAAATAGTGGTTAGGCCATGAATAGTTCTTTCTGGATTGTAGTTAATTAAATATATCAACTTTAGCTTGGAGCATATCGAATAACAATCATAAATTATTAACAAGTAAGATTTTCATGTTTTAACAAAATCTTATAGTGAGCATCCTTGAAAGACAGCCTAACCAATTCAAGCCACGTTAGTAGACCCTTAATTATCGGCTGTCCTCTCGATGTTTATTTTTCACCTTCTATTTAGAGAAGTAATTTTATTAGGGAAAAGAATTAACAGTTATGCTTGAAAGGACAAAGCTCTACTACTCAATCTTATATAAGCTCTACTAGCTTTATTTATACAAGGAGTCTACATAATTCTCTTTTAAAGAATACATACATGATAGAAGTAACTAACATGTGACATAAGGTGAAGAAGTTAAAAAAATAAAAAATAAAAAATGTCAAAATGCTTCCATTATTATTATTATTATTATTATTATTATTATTATTATTATTATTATTATATACATTCTAAAAGAAATATTTGTAATATAAAAAAAGCTCATTATATTATATTTTATATATATATATATTTTTTATGAGAATTTATATATTTGTTAATGTTTGACAAGTAACATGTAGGTAAAACCATAGAGTTTGCGGATTTGAATACCATCATGTACCTTGGTAAAGTACAACTTGATTAGTTAATACCCGCCATAAGTAAGGAGCTTTTAAACATAGTCGTTTTTCTCCCAAATAAGTCAATTGATAGCTCACTAATGCCCAACGCCACAAGGTTTAAAGTATTCTTAAAGAAAAAGTATTATAGCAAATGTTGGAATGTATCGATAACAAAATTTAAACACGATTGTCTGCGTGCATGCCATATATTTTCAATGATCAATATATTAATATAGTGGTGACATTGATTTACTTTTTTTAACAAAGAAATAACTTTAGGTGATTATTTTTTTCAATGATCAATATATTTACAATATTAAATATTTATGCTTAATTTATTAATACGTTTCTATCACAGTTATGAAAATACAATATTAAATAAAAGCTATAGCAAAACCTAGGATATTTTATTTGTGATTATGTTGTTGAATAAAATTATAATGATATCAATATTTTAATTTAGTTTTCCATTTAAATATTTATTTGTCTTATACTATATATTTTGAACAAAAAATATGATACTTGAAAAAACTAAAAATCTTATTATTTTATTTATATTTGTTTATGTTTATGCTCATATTATGTTTACATGATTATATTGTTTGGACAAAACTTTCCTCCAAACCGGTTTGGAGGAATATCCTAATCTAATATGTAGTGACTCATAAATCATCGATATATATTTTTTTAATCATGTTACATAACTCACCACATGATGAACCTTTTTCATATTCTTTTGTTTTAAGTCAATGAGGGGGCTTGGGGGTGGGGGGAGTTAAATAATGTTATAAATCCAACCATAAGATAAATAAAAAAAATTCATGTACATGACTTTAGAGATTTAACAAAAGCACGTGGAAAAAAAATGTCCAGAATTTTAGAGGTTTAACAAAAGAGCACCATTTATCCATAAGTGAGATTAAAAATATTACATATACAATTAAAGAAAAATAATAATCATCATCAACTTTTACCATTTATTTGACAAATTTTGTCATGTTAAACGAATCTAACCTACAATTCTACTTTATGGAAAAATCTAAATTAACGGCATGATTAATAATAATAAAAAAGTGTAAATAAGAGATAATGGGTTTTTTTCTTCTTGAGAACGAATTAGCGATAATGGTTAAGGGGAAGAATCAGAACTATCAGTTGGACCCACAAAAAGTATTAAGTATATGATTACAATCAAAATAAATTGCGTTATGAGCAAATAATCCCTTATTACCTGAATTGCCTTTTAAAAAAAAAATTATTTAATTAATAGCTTATTTATTTACTTGGAATTCCCAAGAGGGAATAGAGTAATTATCTCTATTGTTGTCTTCCTAATTTTTCAGAAATATATAATATAATAATATAATAATGGTTTTGACGTGTTGCTGTCCTATGCTTTGTTGAAAGGACACATGATATATATATATATTGAGAAAGAAAAAAAAAAGACACATGATATCATTGCATGCATTCTCCAATTTTGTATAATATATAATATAATTAGATAGTTGAGCTCACTATTATAGGTCTATATATATGTGTGTAGAATTAACTCGAGTAGACAAATGCTCTTAAAAGAAATTCAAAACCTAAATTTAAAATCTAGAGTGCAAACACAAATTTAACAAAGATTATTCAGTATGTTACAGCAAGAAGTTTAGGGACACAATTTTACCACAACTTGGTAGGGTAGTGGATTATAAGTGGTGGATATTATTTTCTATATGGGTCAACTGAAATCCAACATTTTAGAGCCGAACTTCTCTAGGATTTTTTTTTTTTTTTTTTTCCCTTCTCAAATTACAATACGCATAGTCAGAGGTGAATTTAATTTAGACTAAAAACACATCAACCAACCATTATAGTGTGGAATCCATACTAACATGGCCGAAGTAGCTTGTTTCACCAAATCCCTAAATTTTTTTTTTTTTTTTCGGTTTTCATTTTGTTTTTTTAACTTAAAATAGGAAAAATAATGTGAAAATTGTTGTTCAAAATAATGTGAAAATTGTGTTTTAAAAAGTATTGTGAAAACACATGTTTAAAGTACTTATAATGCAAAAAAATGTGTTTGGTACCATGTTTCAAACAACATAATTTATAATGTGAAAAAACATAATTACGTGTTTGGTTAATTTGGTATAAGTGTGTGTGTGTGTTTTAAAAAGTGATGACATATCTAATCAATGAGACCTATAGTTTTTAAAATATTTACGAAAGTGTTATTGGACAATATTATTTTAAAACTGAAAACTGTTAAGATGAATTTTCTAAATTTAGTGTTTAAACAACTTAGTATACGTTTGGATACGGCTTATTTTGCTGAAAACTGAAAACAATAAAAAAATAATTTTTTTACTGTTTATTACTGTTTGGCATTATTGATTGGCCTAAATACACTGGTCATGGCCAATGAATAGTGCATAACACGATGTTTTTTTTAAAAAAAAAGGTCTAAAACATGGACGCACAATACAATCAGACCTTTAAAATGAAAAAATGTAACTCAAATACTTCTAAATGAAATCTCCTACCAAACATTTTATTTTTATTTTTTTTAATCTGTTTTTAGTATTTAAACACTAAAATATTTTATTTGGAATCCCTTAGCAAACAAGCCCAACCGTTTTTCAAGAATTGTTAAGAATGAGTTTTGTTCCAATTCAACACTAGGGCCCGGTATGATATAATTCTTAACAATAGAACTACAACGATGCGACACATGATGATTGCTAGTTGAAAATCCCAACCTACCTTTGCCTTTTGGCTAATCAAGTTTAGAGTCTATCCTTGGATTATCAAATTCCGTTTTGAGTGGCAAAAAAAGCCAGGTGAGATCACCAAAAGTTGTTAATGGTAATACTTTTTATATACTTGGTATGTGGCAAGCACCTTAGGCTGGCGTGATAGACTAGACCTCCTCAAGTAGGAGAAAGGGCAAAGCTTCCATCAAGTGCTCTAGTGCATTGCGTGGTTCACAATATGGACAATGGACATGTGGTCAACTTTGAACGTATGTCAGAATCATATCGGGTCTAGTGTATTATTATAGTATTATGACCCAAGCCAAACGCAAGAAGAAAAAGAAGGGTCTCTATCCCTGCACCATTAAATGGAGAGGAAGAAGAAGAGGATGCAGAGTACAGGGCTGGATATTTGGGTAAAGTTACATGAAATCCTTGAGAGAAGTCACAATTCTCTCACCTGGTTTTGTTACCAAAAGGGTGTCTTGTGTTGATGACTGCCTAATATATCATGTATGGGCCCTATTACTTTGTTACTGATGGACTTGGAAACAGTCTAATGTTCCGTCTCACATTTTTATATAGTTGTGGGAAAGAGTAGTACAATATACTAATATAAAACATAAAGATTGGAAGGATAAAATCATGATTGCATTTTAGATCTGTTTACATTCTTGTATATAATATTCCCCCCATCAACAATAATTATCTGACTCAGTTTCATGAGACACAGATCACTATGATTTCCTTATTTATTTATTGTCCACTAGAAAAACTTGGCAAAAGATCTGATAAAGATTAGATAGAAAAATGCACATGTATAGTTAATATCTTTTTTTTATTATAGAAAAATGCACATGTATGCATGTGCACATGTGTGCACATGTATGCACATGTATAGCTAATATCCTCTGATTGCAGATTTGCAGATAACTGGCTTTCACTTTTTTCTTTTTTCTTTTTTAATATAAGAAAATAAATCTAACAAAAATATCAAAATGTACAAGTGTGATATCTACTTCAAGATTTTTGCTGCATTCTGACTCGATTACTTTTTTAGTTTTATATACTTGTGCTTATGTCAAAACTGTGATAGAGATTTGAAAATGCTATCCTCCAATGTTGACTTTGTTTGTGTGTGTGTGTGTGTGAGAGAGAGAGAGAGAGAGAGAGAGTGCAGGAGGGGAAATCTAGATTTAGTTATGAATTGCTTTCAGCTTTCTGAGTGCTACCTTCGAGAAGTTGCACCTAAAAATACAGATGACAAATGTAGCACTCATTGAATTGCTAAGGATTGTATTGTCTGCCCAACCTGGAGGATGGTACATGGAAAGTAAATGCTAAAAGAATATTAAGAACACAAACAATGAACAAAAGTATCAGAAGCAACTGCAGGAACTCCTTTCTTTAGAACATTTTTAAGATGGCAACTTATTCCTATTATCATAACAAACAAAACCCAACTTGCAATGATAATTCATAATTAGGCACAGAAAGAGAATAAATAGTATCCAGATATATCAATCAATGCAAAGGAAATAAGAAACATAGCATACAATAGTGTGCACAAAGCAGAGCACATGCAGCTATCAGCTAAAAAACTGTCACGCTTGCAACATGATGGGTGAAACATGTACACATACTCAGCGCCGATCAGATGCCACAGATTCAGCAGAGAAGAGATACTTCACACGTGAAAGAACTGAATCATGTGAAGGGTCATAAGGATGATCCTTTGAAGGGATCTCCAAAATAGCTGGTATTGGCTTATTGTAGCTATCAACCAGGAACCTTATCATGTTTGCTACCTGATAAGTGAAGCGCAGAAACGGTAAGTTTGTAATGGAAATCTTAGGCCACATAATAAATTTGGAAGAATATACACAATACAGCATATCACTAGTACAGTGGCCAGGCAACCACCTACACCCCTAAGCTATTGCCTAACTGATCAGAAGCCCTTAGACCTTAGCCCCTTATCTATGCCTGCATATATATTTAGACAATTATGCAATTGGACAAGAATATCATACACCTGGGGATTTTAAAAGTCTGTTATTGCTAGCATAACTTTTTTTTTTTTGGGCAACAATTCTAAACATTCAATATAAAATAACTGGTTTTGTCAATTCTTTGTCCACTTACATCCCCAAGAGGGGAAGGAGAACATATGATATCAAAGTTGGGGGGGGGGGGGGGGGGGGGGTGGTGGGAACTTACATATTGGCTGATTAGGACGATAGCAATATCCTCCTTTGTGGTGAAATCTTTGAATGCATCTTCAATTGCTTTGACCGTTGTTTCTTGACAAAACACAATCAGAAAATAAGTTTCAATTGACTTCGCTTTATAAATTGATAAGAGTGAAGCTTTCTTAGATTCTATTAATCTTTGACATTTTCATCAAAGGAACAGGATGTAGACTGTGTAGCATATATGGGGTAGAGGATCAGTTCCATTGACCAAAAATCACTTAATAAAAATACAAGATCATCCATCTAACTTCGATGAATCAGAAAATTATCATTCATTGCTTTTGCAATCTAAGAAACTCATATAAACACACACTAGAAGAAATCTGAACAGCCTTCAAAGAAATCTTTATTTGCGGGCATATCATAAATGAAAAGTCACACACATCAATTTCCATCTTAAGATCTAAAATTTTGAGGAATTTAATTTGGAAAAAAATTCATTAAAATCATTGTTCCAAGTCAATCACTTAAATAATCAATTTCATAAAGTCAAGCTCCACCTTTTATAAGAGCTTTTTTTAGCACCTTGGGTTTATCATCTGAGAAAATAATCACAGCAAATTCTATCCAAATTAAGGGTGTAATTGGACATTCTGAGGTTTGACTAACTCAGAAGCCACAGACCACCAAGTATATTAGCATGGGAAATATTTGGAAGCTCTGCATAACCACTCATTCCTAGCTTCTAGGTTGGCCCTTTAACAATTATTCTCAAAACAACTGGATATGCTTTATCATCTAAGATAAACCTTGAATGAAAAATCAATTCAGGCCCTGAGTTATATAAAATCCCTACGAGCTTCTGTAAGAAGGCCAAAGATACGTAAATCCCCAAGAACTCATTATAGTCTTTCTTATTCTAAACTCCAGGCCTCACAAACCAAGAAATAGCTCACTAAAGAAGCATTGATTATGATAAGGAAATTTTAATGAAAAATTCAACAATATTTCAATCAATAAGAACACTATTTATTGCTTTTTCATCATAAAAGCACCTGTAATAGTTCCATGTAGTAAGTATCTCACACATAGAACAAGTTTCAAGATCTAAATAAATGACTCTCTCTCTCTCTCTCTCTCTCTCTCTCTCTCAATTGGTAAGTTACACACACAACTCAATTCTACAATGAGGACCCACATTTTATGCATTGGCCTCACACATAAAGCATCCCTAAAATCATGATTCACTACAAGGAACAACCTCAGACCTTGTGGGCTAATTTGTTTGAGTCTCAACCACCCCATGTCAATTTCCTCATGCCTCACCTCAAGACCCCGCCTCTACGCACAAACCTCATTAACCTTCCTGATAATGCAAATTGCAAAATACCTAACCTACTAACAAACATTTCCTTCAATCAGTTGCCTCAGGGAAGCTAACATGTTTCTGTAAATGGGAGGCATGAATGGACTACAACATTATGGAGAGGAATTATAGGGAGAACTTTCCAGAATCCTGATGAATTGAGAGTGGTGGGCAAGTATGATCAACTTCAATTAAGTAGAAAGAATTGAAGTCTTTAGGTTGCAAGCTAGTGAGCTACACATATCAACTTTGAACAGACACCATAAAAAGTACTTTTACATGCCATGACAAAACTTTATAGGGGGCAAAAGCAAGCATTTCAGAGCCCAAAACCTAGCAATGAAATCTCTCTTAATTAATTGATTTATTAGTAAGACTCTCATCAACTTTATTTATGATTGAATTGGAAGGGCAGAATTGTTGGTCACTGAATGGGGTATCTGTTACATATATTTTTAATCGGGAGGGAAAAAGAACCACACAAACAATTTTTTTCCTTGATAAGGCCAAACACATACACACATGAGAAAATTAGAATGATTAAACATAAACTTGTTAAGGTTAAGAACATGATTACTGTTACTCTATTAGTTCAATAAACCCACAAAATAACAATTTCTACATTACAAGGCTAGTGTGCATACTTGAATCAACAATAAGGTAGTTTGTCTTTCTCCTCAAGTCGACATTACCCACACCGGCCAGCAAAAATCCAGTTATAGTGTCCTATATGATAAAAATATCCATGAGAACAAATGTCAAAATTTATAAGAAGTGAGCTACAAAGCATGTCCTACACTAGTGAATTCTGCATTATACTCAATGAACCTACCTAAAAGGAATGAAAACAAAGTAAAAATTGTGTGCATTGATGAAGGCAAAATGAATTTATAAAATCTATAGTCTGACCTTTTCACCCATAAACTGTGAGACAATCCCACCACAACTAGGCTATTTATAATGCATGCTCCTTTGCTTTAAAGCAATAACCTAAGAAGCATGGACGCAAACACGCCGACACAAAAATTCTTGAAAAATTAAGACATGACATGGTAAGGACACCCCGTAAGGGTGCAACCTAATGGTTGGAGGTTTGGGATAAGTTGTAGACCCATTTATCCAAGGTTTAATCCCCACTAGGAGTTACCCTTGATTACCTGATACACGGTTCTAACAGGTGAGGTTGTGTATCTGTACTTTACTCCCCAAAGGTGGGTTCAAAGACCCTGCCTTGGTGAGGTTCCTCGTCATCAAAAAAGAGAAAAAGGATACGTCTATTAATTCATTAATATACGTATTTTAAGCATATTTTATGTCTAGTTTAAGTTTTCAACATAAATAACAACTACCAAATTCTATAAAAGCATATTTAAAATCAAAGTAAATTTTTTTAATTAAAAAAAAAAAAAAAAAAACTTTTTGCAGCCATCTAACACAAACAGGCCGGGGATTTTTGGAGTGTCCATGCTTCTTAGTCAGTAACATGTCTGAAGGTAAATCTAGGAAAAAGTAAATTGGTACCAGTTGGGGGTATGTTCAGCAAGTAGGAGAATTAGTGTTTGTGTTGGGTTCTAAGGTGGGTAAACCCCCATTCCACCATTTCAAGTGGCTACTACGGCGAAAAAATCATGCTGTTCATGTTCAATACCAAGCAAAATTCTAAAATACTTATAAACTAGCACAACCTACTGCATTAACCATACCTCATCAGCAATCATAGCAATAAGTGCTGAGCTTTTAGTGGCAATTGGAGCCCGACCAGCCATTTAAGGTTGTATTATTCAACTGGATCAATGAAGAACAAAAACCCATCAGGAAAAATATGTGATCCTATCAATTACATAAAATAAAATAAAATAAAAAAACACTAACAACTATAATTTACATACATGAACTATTGCCAAACAATTGCATTTATAGTCTGAGGTTTTAAAATTGCAAAATTTTCATAGCAGCCAAACAGAGAGAGGGGATCAAATATAATAGATACCCAGAAAATAAAAGAATCAAATTGACAAATTTTCTCAGCAAAAAAAATCAAAGCAATAGCTCATCATTCCCAAAATTCCCGACTGAGAGAGAAAGAGGGTAGAGGAGATTGAGAGAAAGAGAGATATCGAGATTGAAGGAGAAATATAGAATTATTGTCATTGATAATCCAAAATGCCAAAATTTGTTGAACTTACCCAACCTCCCTGGAGCCGCCGAAGTCGATTTGTGTTGTGGGTTTACTGGAGAATCCGAAAATAGCTCTCTCAATCTCCTTCTCCTTTACGATCTTAATTTCCTCTTCCCTCTTTCTCTCTCAGTCGGGTTATTATTTTGATTTTACTGGGGAGGGGACTAATAACACCGTATGGCAATTTTTTTTTGGGTAAATTCCACAAACCTAGCCTGAGGTTTTGGGCTAATACCGATAAAGACCACAATATTTAAAAAGTGACCATTTTGGTCCTTTTCCCCAAACGGTTTGTAACACCGTTATTATTATTATTTTTTTTGGTTCTTTGTTCTTTCCTCTTTGCAGAAATCGCCTCTCTCTCTCTCTTTCTCTGAGTACAGAACCCACAAAGCCAGCGATCACCACCCACCGACCACCAACAAAACCCACAAACCCGTTAGCAATACCGACCACCCCACAACAAACCCAGACCAGAAACACAAACCAAAACCCACAAAAATCCAACACACCCACAAAAAACCAAATTCTCTATCCAAACCAAAACCGACCCACTACAAAACCCACCACCACAGCGCCACCGCAAAGAGGAAGAGAGAAGAGAAATTGCAAACCCACCACCACGGCGCCGGATTTGAGCAGAGGAGATTGAAATGTCGCCGGATCTGAGCGGAGGAGAGTGAAATGTCACCGGTCTAAGCTTAAACATCGCCGGATCTAAGCGGGTTTTTGAAACACGGCCCTGGTCTTTCCGACAATCTCGTCGATTCCGATGTCTCTTTCTTCTTTATCTTTCAATTTTTGATTATTTGAAATTGTGAGTTGTGAGTGATAGTACGTACTCAGAGAGAGAGAGAGAGAGAGAGAGAGAGAGAGAGAGGAAAGAACAAAGAAAAATGAAAAAAAAAGGTAACGGTGTTACAAACCGTTTGAAAAAAAGGACCAAAATGGTCATTTTCAAATGTTGTGGACTTTATTGGTATTAGTCCAAACCTCATGGTAGATTTGTGGAATTTACTTTCTTCTTTTTTTCTTTAATTTCTGAAATTTTTTTTAATTAACACCTTTTTATAAATTAAGAAATAAATAATAAAGTAAAATATAAATATTAAATTAGTAGGGGCAAAGAGACGTCGTTTTGAGGATTTAATGGCAACCATAAATGTTTACTCATCAAAGGATTGAATTGAGGATTTAATGTTTACTTATGAGAGAATGCAAACTTATAGAGTTAAAACGAAAAATAGTGAAACTTTTAGAGGATGAATTTTTGAATTTAGCCAAAAAAAAAAAAAAAAAAAGGGGTAATATTATAGAATAGAAAAGGAAGATGTAATTTAGTGCACTAAGCGCAATTGTATCTAACTTTTTGTTTCATTAGATTCAAGAACTTAAAAAGTTAAGCAAAGAGCATTATTGTTAATTTTTGAAAAATGCTATAAATATATTCGTAAATAGAGAATGTAAGATGCTATAAATATATTCGTAAATAAAGAGTTGTACATAAGCAGATAAACTAGATTGTTAAAAAGAAAAAAGCTCACACAAAATGGTGTGGTCTCATCAATTTTAATGGAGTATTGCCCTATAATGTGATCCTTTAGGGGCTTTTTTTTGGGGATAAAATCTTGAGCTTGAGTTTACTATTTTTATATTGAAAAAAAGGGGTGAGGTTTTCTTCTATACAAGTTGAAAGGGATGAATGTGATTAGGGGTGTGCAAAAAATCCGTCAAACCTAACCTGCAAGGTTGAGTTGGTTTTTAGGGCTTGGTGGGTTGGGTTGGGTTACAAAATTTTTTTTATAGCGGGTCGGGTTGGGTTTGAGTCATAAAATTACAAACCCGCCAAACCCGACCTGACTCACTCATATTTTAATATATGTTTAAAATATATTATATATTTAATAATTAAAAAAAAAAACTAGCTATAGAGCAATTCTTCGGTTCCTACTATCATATATAATATAAAATCCTATTAGTTCTTTTAATATATATTTCAATATATTATAAATTAATAATAAAAATTTTAAAATTTTAGATATATTTTGTTTATAACTGAGTTAGAAACTCATGTATATTTTGTTTATAAGTGAATTAGGATACTAGGTCATTTATATTTTGTTTATCAACTCAGTTGGATACCTAAACATATTTTGTTTACAATTAAGTTGGAATATTAGTTTATATATTAATGTATATTTTGTTTATCAACTCAGGTGGTAAGTGTAATATATTTTTTTCTGCTCAATTTAATAATAATAGTAATAAAAAAAATTGTCCAACCCATGAGTTCAACCCGACCCGACCCAACCCATGTGGGTTGGGTTGAACTTATGTGATGGGTTGGGTTGAATTTTTTTGACCCACTATGGTGGGTTGGGTCAAAAAATCCTCTCAACCCAACCCAATCCGACCAATGCATACCCTTAAATGTGATTAGGCTTTGAGCTCAACTAAAGTCTAGTGGAGAATATTATGGGTAGAGCCGTAGAGGCAGACCATACTCCACTTTAATTTAATTGGTAAGGAAACCTTTTTGATGAACAAAAGGGGGGGGGGGCGGGGGCGACCATATGTGACTTACCCCTTAGGACGTGACCTAATAGGGGCACCCCCCGCTAGGGAATGTTGGATTGAGCCATAGCTACTGTGACCGGGACGCCACAGACCTCACCCTAGCACCCCAAGAGAGCCAGAGTGTGGGGCGCATTGCATGCCAATTGGTAAGGAAACCTTCACACCAGTTATAGGGTAGAAATCATATATGCTAAGAGTATCGCCCACTTTCTTGGATATGTTAATGTTAGAGCAGCTATCTATTTTCCCCTATTCCTATGCATTTTGGGTACTACCATCATTTTTTCTTTTCTGTACAACAATATTGGAAATGATCCATGTACATTAATACTACATGTACTTTCCTTTTGAAGGAAAGTGGGGCAACAATTGCAAGCACTAGCAGTCCCTATAGTTGTTTGACGTTACTAATACCACGAGTATAAATGGATTTTATTTACACACATTCTACATTAATATGTGTAAGGAAATTAGACTGAGACTGCATTTGATTCTAGGTCTAATAAATTGACAAGAACCCTTGATATCATTTGTGCAAATGTCTCAACACCTTCCTTATCCAAAAATGCACCAAAAGTTTGGTACATATAACCTACGGAACTCGCCATAGATAAAAAGGATAAAGTCTCATGCTTCCTTCAGAAGACTATGGCAGTCAAATGTAGGGATAGTGTAGCTCTGCTCCATGTTTGTTCATAATGTACATATAATTGTGATTGTCAAGAGCTTTGTAACTCAATTAGTACCTTTTGCAGTTTTCTATGGAACCATCCATGTTCAAATCCTCCCTTCCCCAACTATTAGATTATATAGAATTTTTTTTTTTTGATGCACTTTCAATGAGCATATCAAAAATGTAACCAATAGAAAGGTAAAACAATTCTTCTATAATTAGAAATTTTGTCACAACTTAATAAAGTAGTCAACTGTAAGCGGTGGACAATTGCTTTCACATAAACTCACTATTTTTTTCTCCACTATTTACAACCGACAATTTCAAAGTCATGACAAAAGTTGTGTCTTTAAACTAAAAAAGTAAACATCTAAAGGGAATGGGGGTTGGAAGTTGACCAAGGCAAGTGCTCAATTGTAATGGATGCAACACGGACAAGATATGTGTTCAAAAATGACAAGTAGTATCACTCCTAGACTGTCCTTATAGTATTGGACAACTTTGATCTTGACAGAGAATTTGGGATCATCTAAAAGCATTTTCCTTCTAAAACTAGAAGGCTTGATCTAAATTTGATTTTATAATTTATTTTCACTTTTTTCCCCTCTTTTTGGAATTTACATCTTATTATATTCCATTTTTTTCTTTGGTAGAGAAACAAAAATCAAGAAATAACAGTACACGGAATGAATGAACTTAAAATCTTATTATATTTGTCCTAAATTGTTCACAATTTTTTTCTCTAAAAAAAAATATTGTTCACAAATTTTCTTGCTAGTAGAACTGAATGAAACTTTGTTCTTAAAAAGGAGTTTTACTACAACCAAGACCGATCATAAAAAGAAAAATAATTTTATAAAATTCAATATACATTCCAGGAATATTTATTTAGTATATGCCTCATTGTACTTCAATTTTCAATTTGGAATATTTATGGCAGTTAAGATACCCGTACATTTTCATACCAAAAAAAAAAAATTGAAACAATTGATGCCTCTTGTGTACTTATCAAAACATTCCAATCCATAAATAATTATAATAAATTGCCATAAAAAAATTACAAGCTTCCAATTTTTTGGTGGTGTCTCTCCCATCCAAAAAAATATTGGGTAAAACGAGAAGGAGCTAAAGATTAAGCAATTTCCAAGTAGCTTCTCTTTAGTCTCCATCAAGCCAAACAGACCTGAAACGTTCAGTACCCTCTTTCCACGAATCTTCTCACACATGCTAATGCTGAATTGCGGGCTGTTCTATGCCCACGTGAATAATAAGTCCAAACCTCAGCTCAGCGTTGCAAAAAGTCAAGAACATTGATTACAAAAAGAGCACTAAAAGACAAAAGTACCTCAGGCCTGTCCAAAATATTATATATTTAAAAAAAAAAAAAAAACACTTCTTCTCCGATCTTTCTTACTTGTATCAGCCAAAATATTGGGTCCGTTTAGATTGAGTTTATTTTTGCTAAAATTAAAAATTGAAACTGAAAATACTGTAGCGAAATAATTTTTAAATGTGTAAATAGTACTGTGAGACCCATTTTTAATGAAAAAGTTGCTAAAAAGTGTAATTTGTGGGTCCATAAACAATGCATCTAAGCACTGTTCATGAAAAATCTGGTCAACAACTGCGGCTTGGAAAATAATAATAATAAAACGCAGAAATAGTGAACGTGGACGCGCAAACACGCAATCCAAACACAGTCATTAGCTTAAAAAATTAAATTTTATACCTTCAATTCTAAAAATCACTCTTCATTTAAAATTTTGCAAATTTACATTTTAGTTACATTAACAGGGTAATATACACGGTTACGATTCATGTTCATATCACAATATTATTTATTTTTCTTGTTTTTTCTCATTTTTTCTCTCTCTCTTCCCCCTATCTATTGAAATATAAAAAGAAAAAAAAAATATATTATGTTAAAATAGAATATAGAAAAGATAATTTAATGTGAGTATTTTTAAAAAGTGAATATGTAAAAAAAGAAAAAAGATTCTTATATTAAAATAGACATAAATTTCTGCACGAAGTGATGTGAATTCTCTAAGAGTTTTTGAATTTAAATTTAAGATCCTTTGCCATTTGCCTATTTCCATAACCTAAAACTATTCATTTCCAATTATCATAACTTTATAAGAATCCATGTTTCTTTTTTCGTGTAAAACCTCTTACTATTACCCATAACATTCTATTATGCTTGTAACTTGAGTTGTGGTGCTGTAAGTGCCTGTATCTTGTGCCATTGTACCGGTAGCATTTATTTTTTGGTTTGTTATTGGATTTCGAAACTTATTTACCTGGGATTATAGCAAGAAGTGTAAATATGGAGGGTGATGCTATTTTTTTTTTCCCATCTTACAATGTTCATCAATAACCAATCCCATAACCCTCCTAGGCTCGTAGCCCTCCTGTGAATAGAGTTGTCTTGCACGTTATGTCTATTACTACAAAATACTCTCTAAGGAACACACGTTATGTTTATTACTATAAAATACTCTCTAAGGAACACACGTTATGTCTATTACTATAAAATTAATATTCTCTAAGGAACACCTAGCAAGTCAGTGGACCAAGGCCTAAGTGTGATTTTTTGCTGGCATTTTGTGGAGGGCTAGCTTTCTATTACTATAAGATAGTATAATATTATTACTTCTTTTCTTTTCTTTTTTGGTTGAATATTCAATATAACTTGCATTTCAGATTTCATTATATATTTATGAACAAGGGTAGGACTTAGGAGGACGCCCTAATGAAATTAATATGAGTTTAATTCGAAGTAACAAGTTTTCATACATGTAGCATGCATGCATGCGGAGCCCTTTTTTTTTTTTTTTTTTAATTTTTTTTATCCTCTGTTATTTCAGGCCTATCTGCATTAAGGGGGGAAAATATTTAAAAAACGAAAAGAAAAAGAAAGATGAAGATGGTACTAATAATTGTGCTTACATTACGTAGGTAGGTGTGATCGTAGTAGATTGTCTATTTGTTAGGCAATCAAATTAATACTTGAGGGAGTCTAGATAAGGATAAGAGGCCGTAGACACTTTCTCAAATAAGTTGAGTCATGACCAAATCTCAACCCCATCTAAAACACAAGTCATTTCAGGTGGTGAGAGACAATACCTAAAGTTGGACCAAGGTGAGGTAATTGGCCCCAAAAAGTTCGAACTCTTGATCTATCCCATAACAAGACCCTAATCTCAAGGCCACAATTTTGGTTGATAAAAAGTATTCAAATTTTGATCAATATATGCTGTTTAATTTTTTTGAATTCCTGCACGATGTTTTGCTTAAAGGATTCTTGTATATTGTCTATTTGATATTGATTTAGGGAAACTTTGCATGAAAGTGCATGTATAGCCATTTTCTTAATTAGGAATTTGATTGGGTAATTAAAATATGTATCGGCAGTTGGGCAAGCCTCGAAAGGCACACGTTCATCGTGGCTTCAAATCCTATGGTAAAGAACTGATGATGCCGAAAAAACCACCAGTAAGCTACACGGTCTCATTGGCTCAAAACAACACCTGCACAACACAAAAGAGAAGACCTCGCAGAGAGCACTGGTGTGATGCCGGCCAAATACCCTCCGAAGATCAAGTTAGGATTTCTCACAACTCTAGAGTGCCAGAGCGGGTAAATTATGCGTACCTTGGCTAGTAAGGGTATTGGGTCTTTTATAATAGAAAAGTCGACCTCTTTTTACTTGGCTTAGAAGTCCTTTCCATATAGGAATCCTTATGAGCGTATTCTTCGAAATCCTTTCCTTATAGGAGTCTTTTTGATCATCATTGTACGTGGGGCACGAGAAACTTACTTATATATATATACATGGAGACCACGTTAGGGTTTCATCAAAACCGTCAGCCTAGTTATTCCCTTCATCTTGGTGACATCAGCCTCCAACATAAGTCAAGAGTTAATGTCGTCAGCTTTGTAGACTTCTTGGTTTGTCAGGTGTAGACATACACAAGGCCGACAAGCTTATTCGGGGCGTTACTATACCCCTTGTCATGTGTAGTCCGAATATTACAAAATTACCCTTATCAAGAACAAACCAATAGAATATTTTGGGGATTTTTAATGGGAGTTCATTGTTATTTTGATTTGTAGAACTAATAGATTAATATTAATTGTAATCTATAATGGCTTAATTCTTGCTCATGATAATCAATACTCAAGGTAAGTTCTTCCCCCTCTGGTGCATAATTGGGTTCTTGGCAATAATTCTGAATCAAAGTGTAAGTTTGTGGTGGAAGTGGAACCACTCACAAAAGAGTGACGCAAGTAGTTACCACTATTAGAAGTTTTCAAAAAAATAACAAAAAAAAAAAAAAAAGGTTAATGGAAGAATAACGTTTGGATTTTATTGCTTGATTTTAAATTAAAATGTTATAAAACTTATGAGATCAATAGTTAAATATTGTTAAAGTTGTTGTGTAATTGTGTGTGAAGGTTGAATTATGAGTGGAAGCATAAAAAGTAGAATACGTACAAAAGTTTACATGATTTGTCCTAATAGCAATGGCAGCTCTAGGATTTTTTTTTCCTAAAGGGGGTCAATAAGAAGATGAATCTTAAGTAGGAGATGAATTTTTTGGTCTACATGGTTTTATTACAAATTTGTCCATAGTACAAAGAAGATAATAAAAAATAATTACAAGCTCATTTGTAATATTGTTTCTTCATATAATAAACATACTAATTATGATTGCTAAGATTATATCTTGGAAATAATCTATTATTTCTAAATACAATACCACCACATACCCTTGGCGTAATGGTCACTTCATAAGTAAAAATTCTTGTGGGCTGGAGATGGGGGTATTGGTCAGGGTTTAAGTCTTTAGGAGGAAACTTTACACACATATACACTTAGATTATGCTAGAGTGAGATTTCTATCTCAGATTAAAAAAATATAATAAACACATTAATTATTGTTGTTTAGTGAACTTTAATTATTATTGCTTAAAATATTTTTATCAATTTGTTTGTCTTTATTCTATACAATTCTTTTATATTACAATTCATCTCAACTTTGACTACTATTGGTCTTTGTAATTCTAAGAAAATTTTTGTTATGTTAATTAACATTTGTTTTTGTCTTCACTTAATCACTCTCCTATCCCACGCCCCTTGTCTAATTTTTTAATTTTTTTTTAGAATCATCCCTTGTCTAATTGTTTCATTGTCTGTTAGTGTTAACATTTACTAAATACTGATTGACTGAGCCCCAATCCCCACTTTACAAATAACAAAATAAAATCACATTTAAATTCAGCCACTTCACTTGTAGATTCGATCAAAAGTTTTAATTAATTGTAACTTTATTTGCAAGAATAGATTGTTAAGGAGATCATATTCAAGTTTACAATAAACCCAAGGTACGATTTATATACTAGAGAATATTTGACTAACTTTAGGCTAACTATAAGGTTAACCCTCGGATAACCATAAATTAGCCTAAGGTTAATATGTTTGTTCTATAAGTAGAGATGTTTGCGGTGCGGCGTAATTTTGGGCCATTTTTAGCACCACACTTTGTGGTGCGGTTTAGCCAAAACCATAACGGCACCACAACTCATTTTTGTGGTTATATGTGCGGTGTGGTGTGATACGGTTTAGAGTTTAGTCAAAACCATAATCGCAGTGCACTTCATTTTTGTGGTCATATGTGCGGTGTAGTATATAAGATGCGGTTCAAAGTCGGTAAATTTTTTAAATTTTGGGCTTTTCCTGCTCAGCCCAAAATTGATTTTTTTTCCCTTTGTTTTAGGCCAAGTTTTAAACTATTGAGTTTTTTTTTTTTTTTTGAAAACTAGGGTTATTAAACTATTAATAATATATTTAATATTAAAAAAATAAATATATTAATATATAGAGAGGTTGAGGTGTGGTTTGTATGGTTTTCTTATTATAAAACTGCAAACTGCACTGTACCTTACAGTGCGGTGTGCTTATGCTTTTGCCATTTTGTTGCAATTTTTGTTGTTTATGTAGTTTGGTGAACACCCCTACCTACAAGTATACTAATTTGAATACTTAACTTGAGTCATAATATGTCCAACGAACATATATCTAGAGAGAGAGAGAGAGAGAGAGAGAGAGAGAGAGAGAGAGAGAGAGTAGTGATAACTCCAAAATGAGTTAATACGGAAATCTTTCCAACAAACTGGAACGGGTTCGAAACGGTGATCAAAACTTTGTTTTATAATGAGAAATAAGTTTTAGTATGTAAGCCCGTGGTATAAATGCTTCCTGCATAAGGTGCAATTTTTTTTTTCTTGGCACCTGACGTGTGTTTTTGGCTGGCAATTAATTTTTTCTCTTTTTGATTCACCAAGGTTTGAAAGGGTTTCTTCATTGGGGGGTGGGGGACCAAACGTTGAAGTTGGTAGTAACAATCTTTGATTTGAGGATAACAAAACATACAAGTACAACTAACCACCAAGCCAAGGAGGGAAGGTTGGTTGGCTGGCAACATTGGCAGGATCAATTGTCTTTCTTGGGGATCCTCCACTCACTTGTAAGTTGTAATTATTTCCTTTGTTTATTATTGCTACCTATTTTCAATTATAAAATATTTGCAAGTTATATTTTAAACCACATAATTTTATAATTAATACCTTAATTTGAGATTAATTAAGAAAAACAATTTTTTTTTGATAGATAATAAAAACAAATTTGATTAATAGTTGGTATAACTTTGATTTCTTAATTAAATTCAACAATATGGTTATACGGATAAATGAATCACCTGATTGAGTTTAATTGTAAAAATGATTATTTATATTAATTAATACGGTCATATTATTGAATTTAATTAGAAAAATTTAGGATATAGTATCTAAAATTTATTATTTTAAAATAAATATTTAAATTAATATATATCAACAAATTTTTTTTTTTTTAATTTAGGTTAGGATGACGATTACATAAATAATTATAATTATATTCTATGCATTATGCATATGACACATACTACATAAGTTTAGGAAAGATCCTATCTAATCTATTAAACTAAGATCTATCTTAAACTTAAAAATAAAAAAATAAGTTTGATAGATAATTGCCTACTAATATGTGTTGATGTAAATCCTTCTAGAAAAAATAAGTTAATTTAAATTATGAGGAATTGAGGTAAACATAACAAATTTAATATTAACTTGGCCCACGTTATGACTAAACGATTAGTTTTATTTGTAGACATTGATGCATAGGTAGAAGAATTACCTAGTGATTTGGATAATGTATTTCAACTTGATTTAGTTCAATAAAATTAAATTACCTTTTTCTTAAAAAAAATTTAAATTAAAGTATTTAAATATTTATTAAATAATTTCTTAATTTAAGATATAGGTCACAAATATTGCATAGTTCGCCATTGTAAATAAATGGTTTAACTTACCTTGATTATTATTTTAATTGGAATCTTTTTTTTTGTTTTAATAAGAAACTGTCACATCACTCACTAACTAAATAAAGGTAGATATTAAAACTCACTACTACTTAAAATTTAATATTTAAAATAACAGAAGATATTCAGTTAAAAAAGTACCTAAAATAATCCAACCTCCTAAATAAAAAGGACTCCTTGTATTTTGTATTTACAGACTTTTAGTAAAAGAAAAACTGCTCCAAAAAAAAAAAAAAAAAAAAAAAAAATCTGAAAAAGAAGCATATCAAAATTAAATACTATCAGTTTCTAAAAAAAATCAAAATACAAATTAAAAAATCCACAAAATCACATCTCTCTCTCTCTCTATTGAAATGATTGGCCTTTGACTGCTGGGCCTCAAGTTCTTTATATAGCAGGGCCATCACTTCCTCTAAAACCATACCCATTCAGCTTCTCTTTGAACCATTTCTTCTTCAACAATATTTTCTCCGTCTCTGTTTCCACAGCTCTATAGGCTCAACTTCAACGCTTTTCAGGTCAGAATCTCATCTGGGCTTTCTGGGTTTTTCTCAATCTCTCTGTTTTTCCTGCCCTCTTCTTTGTGATTCACATGCGTTCTTGGTTTAGTTCTTAACCTTTTCTTTCTCAGTCAGGGTATAAATTTTTATGGGTTTGTGTTAAATTGTTTATATTATGTCTCTGTGCGTTACATTTCTAGATTTTTTGTTTCTTTACTTTATTATTTATTATTAAATGTTCGTGCCTTGTTTTTAATGATTTTTTTTATTTGTTTGTTTTATTCATAAGTATATTCTCTTATGTGCACTGGTAACTTTTTTTTTTTTTTCTTCTCGAGAAGGAAGTGTTAATGTGGTCTGTCTGCAAGTTTCGTTTTCTTTGGAGAATTAACTTTTGGGTATATGATTCTGTCAAATCTGATTAAAGATTTTTTTCCCTTAGTGAAATGTGTTTGCTTTGCTCTGCCATTTTTTCTTTTTCTAAATAATTTGGTTCCACAGATTTAAAATAGTAACTTTATGATTTGGGTCAGCATATTAGTCCTTTTTGTCAGCTTCATTTTTTTTTTTTTTTTTGGGGGTTTTAAACTCGTGGTTCTTCAAATCATAGTGTTTTCAAAGTTGCATTTTACAATTTGATGGTTACTAATGGAAATATAGTATTAAGTTTGTAACTTTGTAGGTTAGCATTCTTCTTTTGGTTTGTTTGGTTCGTGTTTTAAGTTTGAATGATTTGTGGATTGCTTTGTTGTTGATGTATCCAATTTTGGATTGTGTGGTGTAAAAAGTTGTAAATTTTTTTGGCTATTCAGTATATTTATTAAATTGAACCATTAATCCTTGTAAACTCATTTTTCTTCTCTGAAAAATCCAATTATTGCAGAATGGGAAGTACTGGTGAAGCCAAATATGGTGCATACACCTATGAGAACCTTGAGAGGGAACCATACTGGCCATCAGAGAAGCTCCGAATTTCTATTACTGGGGCAGGTGGTTTTATTGCCTCCCACATTGCCCGGCGCTTGAAGAGCGAGGGTCACTACATTATTGCTTCTGATTGGAAGAAGAATGAGCACATGACTGAAGACATGTTCTGTCATGAATTCCACCTTGTGGACTTGAGGGTCATGGATAATTGCTTGAAGGTCACTAATGGAGTTGACCATGTGTTCAATCTTGCTGCTGATATGGGTGGCATGGGGTTCATTCAGTCCAACCACTCAGTTATCATGTATAACAATACAATGATCAGTTTCAACATGCTTGAGGCTGGCAGGATTAATGGTGTTAAGAGGTTAGTTGTCTTGGATATGGTATAGCTTGCAAAATCCCCATTAAATGTACAGAGTTGATTTTTGTACCTCAACAATTATATGTTTCTAAAAATATAACTGGGTTTGTGCAGGTTTTTCTATGCCTCTAGTGCTTGTATCTATCCTGAATTTAAGCAGCTGGAAACTAATGTGAGCCTAAAGGAGTCTGATGCCTGGCCTGCTGAGGTTTGTTACTCTTAGTGGTCAAGAAAATTTAATCTACTAGTTTTTCCTTTGTAAATTATGGATTTAGTTAATGAGTTTGCTTTTACAACTGGATTTAGCCTCAAGATGCTTATGGCTTAGAGAAGCTTGCAACAGAGGAGTTGTGCAAGCACTACACCAAAGATTTTGGTATTGAGTGCCGTGTTGGAAGATTCCATAACATTTATGGTCCTTTTGGAACATGGAAAGGTAAGCTCTTGATTTTAGTGGTAAACTTATGCATATGCTTTGCTTGTTGGATTTTTACTAATTTTTTTGCTTTCTAATATCTGTTGAACAGGTGGGAGGGAGAAGGCTCCAGCTGCTTTTTGTAGAAAGGCTCAAACTTCCACCGATAAGTTTGAGATGTGGGGGGATGGACTTCAGACCAGATCATTCACCTTCATTGATGAATGTGTAGAAGGTGTTCTTAGGTAAGTGCTTCATTATATTGTAACTTGTATAGCTGAAGGTCGTATTTACATATATGAGATTCTTCTGTCTAATGTAATGTTGACATTTTTTTTCCCATTCACAAATATGTATCAAGGTAGACAGTAGATTTTTATTCCATTTCCTACCAAAGCTTTGCCTGAAATTGGTTGAGTTGAGTATTACCATTTAGAAAACAGCTTGAAATTGGATATTTAAGGGGTTGCTCTGATGTGATTTATTTTACATTATTTCAAAATGCTTGTTGAATTAAGTAAATAAGGTGTTGTTTTCCTGAATATTACTTGTAATAGGATCAGGCTTTTAAGGCAGTAAGATATTTTTTACCTTGTCAATAACCATACTGATTACTTTTGCATAATTTGTTCTAAGATTTCTATTGAAACTAAAGCTAGGAATCTATTCATGTGGCCGGCCTTGACTGGGTAATAATAGTTTATTGTACCCAGTTTTGTGTTTCACATTGGAAACTTACAAAAAATGTGTTTGTATCATACAAATTGACGTGTTTGATTGGATTCTGAAGTTACATGTTCTCACTTCTCATGAATTAACCTTTGCGGATCAACTTTTTTGTTTAGATTGACGAAGTCAGACTTCCGCGAGCCAGTGAACATTGGAAGTGATGAGATGGTTAGCATGAATGAAATGGCTGAAATTGTGCTTAGCTTTGAGAACAAGCAGCTCCCTATCCACCACATTCCTGGCCCAGAGGGAGTCCGGGGTCGTAACTCAGACAACACACTCATCAAAGAGAAACTTGGTTGGGCTCCTACCATGAAGTTGAAGGTACTTATAGAACAGTAATTTACTTCCCTTTATGTGAGGTTTCTTAATAACTCTGAAGTTTGTGTCAAGTAAGGTTACCTTCAACTCTAGTGTAATTGTTAAGTGTATATTGTAAAATAAAGTTCTAAACCATGACTTGTTCATAAAGTCTCCTTCTTTAGTGTCAATTTGCTCTGCTACTAATTGCATATCTGATTTCGCTTGTTGTAGGATGGGCTGAGATTTACATACTTCTGGATCAAGGAGCAGATTGAGAAAGAGAAGGCTCAAGGTGTTGACTTGTCGACTTATGGGTCATCTAAGGTGGTTGGAACTCAGGCTCCAGTTCAGCTAGGCTCACTTCGTGCTGCTGATGGCAAAGAATGAGGTGGTTGAAGCCAGATAGCTCAATGGCAAAGAATGAGATAGTTGAAGCCAGATAGCTCAATAAATTGCACCGATGAAGTCTCAAGTTTTATTAAGGTTTGGTTATTATGTTTCATTGCATAGGAAGGTATTTACGGTAATCGAAACTTGCCATGTTGAGCTGTTGTTATTTAGAGATATCACGTTTGTAGTATTTTGTTTTGTATAAGGAAGCTTTCATGCTCCCAAGGTATGTGATCTAGTTTTTCAGACAACCTGCTATTGTAGGATGTCTTGATCCATATTTATTTTTTGGTTATGAGATAAATTTGTGGTTAAATCTTGTAATATTTCGTGAAGTATTGTGCTCGTTTTCTTTCGAATACTTGTTGTAGCCTGTAAGATGTTAATTCTGGAGACTTATTAGATCACTTGCTACCAACTGGAATGTTAAGCAGTGGTCACCAAGGGCCAAGGCCATTCTATTACTAGATTGGTTTAGAAAGTAGATTTAGAGACCTTGAAGCTTTTGCCACTTTAAAGCTTCTAAAGGAGGAGGAGGTGCGATTGTGATGTTGTGATGTGCCTTTAGTGGCGATTGGTTCATTGTAATGTGCTCTTAATATGATGCATATTATGATTATGTAATGCACATTACAATGATGTGACATTAAGGTTTTTGGTTTATTTAATTTTTTTTTAATATTACTTTAATTTAAAATTACAAAATATATCATATCATCTTAATTTTATCACTTTTTTAAACAATATAATATTATATTCTTATACTAAAATTACATTAATATAAAATTACAATAACGTAATATTATAAAGTAATGTAACAGCACGGTGAATCAAACATCTCTTTTTTAGTGTTGATTGTATACAGTACTAAAGCATGTGGACCTGTGGTAACCTAACCTGGGAGCTAAGGTTAAGTTGGATAAGATTGCATTATGAAGGGGGGACAATATCAATAGGCCATTCGGCTTTTGGTCGTGGTCCAAGGATGTCGACATTTTAATGTTACTCGTGTTGCAGTGTAGAATGTGCTTTTTGAACAAGTGAAATCTTTACCGACACCTATCACCATAATTAATTAATTATTGATCCTCTCCGAAAATTTGGCAGCTATTCCTTCTCCGCTGTGGATATTCTCTTAAGAATAAACGCTGTTGAATCTTATTTTTATTCCCAACCAAAGAAGGTATTGTGCTAAAACAAATGATCGTATCAGTGTGTAATCATAATATTTAGCTAATATTCTATCAAAATAATAATAATAATAATAATAATAATATTTAGCTAATAAGAAACTGATGTGAACCGAAAATTAATTGATTCCTGATTCAATAATAATATCTATCTGTTTCTCAAAAAAAAAAAAAAAAAAAAGCCTAGTCTATTCAACATATCTTGATTCTTGAGGAAATGGACATTTTTTGTTAATATTTTTGCTTGCTTCTTATTTTTTACTAGTGTGTAGCTTTGCATATGCATGGTTACAATTAAAAACAATCACAATTATACTATTTAAATTATATATATATATATATATATATGTATGGGCGGTTTTTGGGGCCCAGGCCTAGCAAGTAAGTGGTTCTAGCCCTAAAGACTAGACAATAAATTTGTAGAGAGCGGGTTACAGAACTAGGGCTAGACGAAGTGAACGTTAATTAATTGTATGCCATGCAACAGTCTGAATATGAGAATATCTCCTTTGTCCACAGGATACTCGGTCCGAGGAGACGTATGCGTGCACCTCTTATTATGATTAAAGGCTACAGAATTCTTCTCTCTCTCTCTCTCTTCTTTTCTCTCCTGAACTTTTCCGATCCCTTCTTCATGGGGATTTCCTTCTCTTATATAGCCTCCTTAAATTGATAAGAGTCTTACACTTGTTAACCATCTGGACCTTCACTTGAGTACTTGTTCCATCGGACATCCACCTTATCTTCCTGTGAGTTGCATTGGCCAATGTAACACTGTTCGCCTGTCTTCTCCACATTAATGCGGCTGGAAAAGTAACTTCCTTGCATTTAATGCGGCAGTTATGGTTTCTCCCTGGACGTCTTACATTTTCTTCTTTCTTCCTGCTATGTAAGGCTCACCCTACTACCCACGTTTGTTTGGGATGGTTCTTCACTGTGGATGGGGCGCACATTGGGCCCGTATTTGTGTGTCCGAGGAGACATTCCTCCTCGGATGTCTTTTTAAATAAGTTAGGCTCAACAGGATTGGGCTGGAAGTCTTTTGGTCCCCCTTTTCCCTTTTGGTCATGGTTGGGCTCCGTGCGGAGCTCAAGGCCCATTGTTGACTTTGGGACTTTGGGAATTTTACCCCTACAATATATATATATATATATATATATATATATATATATATTTTGAAAAGATGTTTAAATTATACATGGTATTAGTTTACACTTTTTTAAACCATACATTTCTTAAAAATGCAATGGTTTCTCATATATATATATATATATATTAAGCACGTGTGATGAGACTCATTTTTTTCTTTTCTTTTTTTGTCTAGTTTACGTGAGATTAGGAATTAAGGAAACTAGAAATTAAAAAAAAAAAAAATTAAATAAAAGAAACTGCAAGTCTTGATAAAGTTTAAAAAAAAAAAAATTGGAATGTGGTTTTGAAGAAAATATACAAAGTGAGAATTTTTTATTTTTATTTTTATTTTTTGATAATTTTTTTTTGAAGTCATGGATTAGTATGAGAATGTCCTATTTTGTAAGCATTTTAAGTAAAATTGGATATATATTTTTATCAGGGTATCTCCAAGTTTTGTTTCTGTTAAACATAGAGCCTAGGGATATTTCTAAACCAAATAAAAGTCCAGTCCAAATTGGAGAATTCTCTTATAAATAGTTTATATATATATATATATATAATTTAGAATTTAATTGATTTTTGACTCTTCGATTTTTGCACCCAATAATTCACTTGACACAAAATTAAAAATTAAATGGAACACGTGGTGCAAAATTGAGAATCAAATTAAAATCTAATTGGATTTTTTTTGAGTTTTAGTTATTAATATTGTGGGGGGGGGGGTATAGAACCGGGAAGCCCATGTCAATATTTACGCTGGGCCTAGGGCCCGATCCAAGGAAGGCCCACCCCTTGGCCATGGAAATGACCCTCCTCGGCCATGGGAAGGACCCTCCCCGGCCATAAATGTAGCCGAGGGCAAAGGGAGCAACTCGGTCCTGGGGATGACATTTCGGGTCATTTCGCCGAACAGGAAAAGTGCTAAAACAACAAAGAACAAGGGAAAGGCTGCCATTACTGCAATTAAGTACTCTGCACCTAACAGAGTCATACTTTTCAGCTTTTACAACCACCCCCAACCACTTTGGGTATGGGCTGATGAAACAAGTATCAGTCCTATAAAACTGAACCTACACGTGGACGTTCATGAGAGGGGAAAAATTAGTATAAAAGGAGGAAGAAGCAATCCAGAAGATGGGGCTAGGGGACAAAGTCCAAGAATCGGAGCCACCCAGGCCGTGCCGAGGAGAAAGTCTTCTTGGATAAGCTCAGTTCATCTTTGCGCGATCATTATGCACACCATGACTAACGACTGTCCGTTCACTAAGGCCTAGCCTATCTGTGGGAAGGCTTGTGCGTTGGCGCAGGCGGCAATTAGTCAAGATAGGATCAAGCCCCTGTCAACAAGGGTCCCTCGAAAGAAATAATTTTGGCAGTGGTGCAAGCTATGCGAAAGCCTCTCCATCATTTCCAACAGCACGCGGTTGTTGCCCTAACTCAGCTCCCACTCAGGGCTACACTTCGAAGTGTCAGTGGCACGGGTAGTTCTAGGGGCTTCTAACATCAAGTCTATGCCCCACACATTTGCCAAGGGGCTAATCCTCGCAGGTCCAGTAGCCCGATTCACCAAATTCTCATAAGTGTTGGACAGAACCAAGGTTTTGCATGGTCCTCGGACGCAAACCTATGGGGAAACCAGCTACTTCAAGAAGAAGTGTTGGACAGAACCAAGGTCTTACATGGTCCTCGGACTTAAACCTATGGGGAAACCAGCTACTTCAAGAAGAAAGTGCTAGACAAAACCAAGGTCTTGCATGGTCCTCGGACTTAAACCTATGGGGAAACTAGTCACTAGAAAATATAAGTGTTGGACAGAACCAAGGTCTTGCATGGTCCTCGGACTCAAACCTATGGGGAAACCAGCTACTTCAAGAAGAAAGTGTTGGACAGAACCAAGGTCTTGCATGGTCTTCAGACTCAAACCTATGAGGAAACCAGCTACTTCAAGAAGAAAGTGCTAGACAGAACCAAGGTTTCGCATGGTCCTCGGACTCAAACCTATGGGGAAACTAGTCACTAGAAAATATAAGCGTTGGATAGAACCAAGGTCTTGCATGGTCCTCAGACTCAAACCTATGGGAAACTAACTACATCAAGAAAGGCTTAAGTCCTAGACAGAATGGAAATCCCACGCGGTCCTCGGACCCCCAGCTTTAAGGAAACTAACACAACCAAGTGTTTAGACCCGGTACAGTCATGCCTCGGTCCTCGAACCGAATGCCCAAAACAAGTTAAGGCTATGAATATCATCTGAAACGTGGGAAAGCACCCTAGTGCCCGGCGACCCCCTCGGACAGTTCATTTTAGGTTACACATCCTCGGGTGATCACCCCATACGCAATACAGAACATTTATCTGTTATCTCGGTTAGTCTCATATGGTTAACCTACTTGAAGTCAGCATTGCTGTGCTCGTCAGTTTTGATAAGTTCAAAGTAATAACTCTTTGCTAACAAGGGCATTGGCCCTAAGTACTGTCCGAAAGAAAAGGACACCAGCACATCCATTCACAAAATAATTATTGCAGAAAAGAAAGAACACGCAAAATGGGATAGTCATCTTTTATTAGACAAAGAAGAAGTACAACATACAAAAAAGGAGCTTAAACAAGCTTATACCAGAAGCTAACTACAAAAAAAAAGGGGGGGGGGGGATACATGGGAACGATAGATCCTTCAATTTTACTCTAGCAGCGACTAAGCAAGTTTGGATGGCACCAGTGATGGAAGAAAAGAAGAAGCAGAAGCACCTGGGTGGCACCAGTGATGAAAGAAAAGAAGAAGCGGAGGCACCTGGGTGGCACCAATGATGGAAGAGAGGAAGAAGCGGGGATGCCAAATCCCCGTACCAGCTCTAACAGCAATCGAGCAAGTATCGTATTAGCAGCAATTGAGCGAGACGGATGGTTCCAGCGATGGGAAATCTTAGTGCTGTCGCACCAAAAATTTGATGCGACCTCCACTTGCTTTGGATTTTGGTTGAAGGAAGAAGAGGCTCCTTTCTTGCCTTATCAAGGAAAAGAAATGTCTTGAGTCTTTGTCTCCCTTGCCCTGACCGGGCCATTTTGAATCTCGAAGATACCCAAGGCTTCTAAAGAGGGTGTGGTCCCTTCACCCTCATCCTGGCCTTGACCATGTCACCCCCTAAGACTCAGTCACACTAGTAATGAGGACTTTGGGCACAATTGGAGGGTTAGGAATTTGAAAAGCTTAAAGGGTATGCAAATAAAGGGAATGACCTCCCACCGTGCTTCTTATATGGGGGGCAGGCCTGGTGGCATTTAATCTGTACAAATCTCCAAGAAAAACTATAAACGAGATAAGTCCCGCTCAATTTCCAAAGCAGTCTTCAGCCGTTAAATTTGCGTCGCCTCGTAAAGAGACCTTAATAAAGGCACGTCTCGTGTACTGAAATGGCAGGAACTCGGTGTGGGTAAACTAAAAGAATGTCTCACAACTAGGGACGTGCCCAAGCAAATGAAGAGGCTCCGGCATTGATGAAGGAGAAGACTTGGCCAGCCATGACATAGGCCCGACGTTACCAAAACTCTCATCTCCATCCGAGGAGCCGGACAGCAGGATTTTGAGGGGCTATTGTAGGGGGGTATAGAACCGGGAAACCTATGTCAATGTCTGCGCTGGGCCTAGGGCCCAATCCAAGGAAGGCCCACCCCTTGGCCATGGGAAGGATCCTCCTCGGTCATGGGAAGGACCCTCTTTGGCCATGGGAAGGACCCTCCTTGGCCATAAATGTAGCCGAGGGCAAAGGGAGCAACTCGGTCCTGGTGATGACATTTCAGGTCATTTCGTCGAACAGGAAAAGTGCTAAAACGACAAAGAACAAGGGAAAGGCTGCTATTACTGCAAATAAGTACTCTGCACCTGACAGAGTCATGTTTTTCCAGCTTTTACAACCACCCCCAACCACTTTGGGTATGGGCTGATGGGACAAGTATCAGCCCTATAAAGCTGAACTTACACGTGGACGTTCGTGAGAGGGGAAAAGCTAGTATAAAAGGAGGAAGAAGCAGTCCAAAAGATGGGGCTGAGGGACCAGGTCCAAGAACCGGAGCCACCCAGGCCGTGTCAAGGAGAAAGTCTTCTTGGATAAGCTCAGTTCACCTCTACGCGATCATCATGAACACTATGACTAACGACTGTCCGTTCACGAAGGCCTAGCCTTTTAGCCCACTCTCTACAAATTCATTGTATTGGGCCCGCTGGTCCAAGATCCCACCCACCGTGTGGTATTGGGCTGAGAAACGAGACCCTACAAATATATACTAGCATGTAACCTATGCAAACACATATAAAAGTCCAGTCCAAATTGGAGAATTCTCTTATAAATAGTTTATATAATTTAGAATTTAATTGATTTTTGACTATTCAATTTTTGCACCCAATAATTCGCTTGGCACAAAATTAAATATTAAATGGAACATGTGGTGCAAAATTGAGAATCAAATTAAAATCTAATTGGATTTTCTTTGAGTTTTAGTTATTAATATATACTAGCATGTAACCTATGCAAACGCATGGATGCATTTAAAATTAAACACAATTTTTATTATAAAAATATAAATAATTAGTGAATTTTTTTTAAAAAATAACATGTAACACATGCATTAATGCATATGTATAGATTCATTTAAAATTAAACACAATTTTTATCATAAAAATATAAATAATTAGTCAGATTATTTTTTAAAAAAGTAAACGTAATAAGTCACATTAAAATTCTTACCTAAATTTAATACTACTTATGCTAATTTCTTTTTTCTAATTTTTAATAAGAAAGAATGTGTGGTGATTTTTTTTTTTTTTTTGTGGTGATTTTTATTGAGTATATGTGATTTTTTATTTATTAATAAATTTTATAGTTCATTAATATTAGTTTCTTAGTATTTTGCACTCAATAACTCACTTGTCACAAAGATTAAAAAACTTAAATGGATATAGAGCACAAACTTAATTGGATAATTATGGTATAGTCTTCACATAAATTTAGGCGCATAACACAAAATTAAATTCTAATTTCAAATTCTAATGACAAAAGGTAAATTAATTACCTAATCCTATTTACGCGAGTCCTTTCACCAGATATTACCTATTCTAATCCCCCACAACTCAAATTCAAATGGCAATACAATTAAAATAACAACTATGGCAATACAATTCAAATAACAACTAATTTATGAAAAAAATCATATTATATCATTAAGTTGGACTTAGAAGCCATAATTGCACACTAAATTACAGAAATATTTTGGATAAAAACAATTTTTTGATAGAGATAACAATTTATTTGTTCTTATAAATTTATTTAAATAAAATAACATTAAGTGTTTTATCAAAACATGCAACATGTTTCTAAAATTCAGTGGATAGAAACAATAACTTATTTGTTATTATTTATTTCTTTATATAAAGTAAGAATGAGTGTTTATTATTATTATTATTATTATTATTATTATGGGACAATAAGTGTTTTAACAAAATATGCAACATACATCTAAGTTTCAATTGATCGAGACGACTACTTATTTGTTCTTATTAATTTTTTTAAATAAAGTAATAATAAGTGTTTTAATAAAACATGCAACATGTATCTAAGTTTCAGTTGATAGGGGCAACAACTTATTTGTTCTTATTAGTTTCTTTAGATAAAGTAACAATGAGTGTTCTAACAAAACATGCAACATGTAGTTTAGATAAAATAACAATAAGTGTTTTAACAAAACATGCAACATATATCTAAATTTCAGTTGATAAAGACACTAATTTATTTGTTCTTATCAATTTCTTTAAATAAAGTAACAATATATGTTTTTACAAAACATGCAACATGCATCTAAGTTTCAGTTGATAGAGACAACAACTTATTTGTTCTTATCAATTTTTAAAAATAAAGTAATAATAAGTGTTTTAACAAAACATGCAACATACATCTAAGTTTCAGAAATTAGGGTCTGTTTGGTAAGAGATTTTTAGTAATGTTATTTATATTTTTTGGAAATACGCGTGGGTAAAAATTATGTGAAAATATGTGTAATGTTGTTTAAACACTGAAAACTATTGTTTAAACAACTATAACAAACAGGACCTTAAATCCTACTCCAACTAAAAATCTATTATCAAAATTTTAAAACTTATATATGTTAGGGTTATATTTTTCATTAGTTGGAATATCCTTTGACAAAATGTACTTTACTTGTATTTAGGTAATTTTAAGTGGATTCTAGAATATCATGAAGTATGTCTTACAAACAAAACAAGTGGTATTATTGAAAACATGAAGATTGCACAAAGAAACAAATGTGAAAAGTTGAAAATAGTGGACCTCGACACAAGTTTCGATTTAGACTTAATGAACCTAAATACAAGCTTGATACCTCTCGATTTATTGAGGTTCATAGATCTAGGAATTCCATATCTATTTTTTGGCCCATGATGACTTAGACTTCTAGGGTTTCATTCACTAAACTTCTAGGGGATATAAAATGATTATTTTATGGCTGTCATTATACATAGAGACTCACATAAAGAATTGATACACTTATTGTGAAACTATGGTGTTCTTATATGCCTTAGGGTTTTATAATCAAGTGCTTTTGTTCTCTTCAAGTGTATTGAAGAATTTTGCATTCAACAACAAGTTTCAAGTTGTTGGAAGTTAGTCACATACTGGGATCTGTGCAAAGGGTAGAAGTCTCTACAAAATCAAGACCAATTAGGGATTGGCGTAAGGATTCTACTGTAGAAAGGTACTTTGGGATAGGCTAGGTTTGGGGTAAGATTCCTTGAATTTGTAATCTTTTAATTTTGATTAGTGATTCTTGGAAGTGGTGACTTGAAAATCACCTTTTAAGGTTTTTGTCTTGTGCAGGTTTTCCCCATTAGTCAATAAATCACCATATCAATTTACTTTCAGTTGCACTCTAGATTATTTGGTAATTTGTTCGTGCCTCCATGATTTTGCATGTAACTTGACCTAATTAATCAACTTGGGTAATTGAATTAATTAACTGGGGTCAATCTATAACCTAAGAATATATATTCACCATATGTTTTTGTTTTGTTTTGTTTTTTGTTATTTGTTTTTTTTTGGTTTATTGCATTTTTTTGAGTTGCAACTTACACATATGTATTTGTAATGGAAGGATACACATGTTGTATAGATTCATAGGAGTTGATAAATTTATATGATTCTCTCTCTCTCTCTCTCTCTCTCTCTCTCTCTCTCTCTCTCTCCCTCCTTTTGGAACAATTTTTTGTCCTAATAAACAACTACTCTCAATATTAATTATTAAATTAATTTTTTTATTAATTGTGAGGATATATTTCCTCAAATTAAGAGATAAAATTAAAAATAGTTGAATTTATGTAAAACTTTATCATTTTAATTCTATTCAAACTAAAAGTCTATTATAATTTTTTTTAACTTCCTTCCCTAAAAAAAAAAAAAAAAATTCTAACTGAAATCCGGAATCCCACACAACATCCCATGCTTTTTTTACCTTCAAGTTGAATCTTATGTTTTATTAATTATTTAAAAAAATATTTTATTAATTGTTAGAATAGATTTCCTCAAATCAACGGATAAGATTTAATTATAATTTAATTTTAGCTAAAAATTTATCATTTAAGTTTGAGAAATTTAAATCCTACTCCAACTAAAAATCTATTATCAAAATTTCAAAATTTATATATATTCACCAATGGTCTTTCCATAGATTACTTCTTGCACCTCACGTTTTTGTTTATTTATTTATTTTTCAAGTTGCAACTTATGCATATGTATTTGTATATTATAGTTTTGATTAAACAAATTCATCTTACTTATTGTTATTTGTTACTAATTTTTCATCTATGGATATTATGTTAAAGGAAGTCTACTATAAAGAAACAAAATAAGGGACACCCATTTAAGTTCTTGGTTTCTCTTAGGTAAGTTATTTATTTATTTATTTTTTAATTATCAACTTTTGAAATATTTTGTGTGTTTTAGGTTTTGGTTATTCTATGTGTTTAGTTTGTAAGTGTTTTAATTTTTCCAATTGACTATCACTACAAAAAATTTGGTTCAAAACACGTCTTTTGTGTGTTGTAATGCAATTTGATTCTGAGTTATTTTTACTTATTGATTTTTCAGACTTTATTAATGTTTATCTATTTTTATATTTTAAAATTCAGTTTGTGCATTGTGTTAGTTTCTTAGTATGTGGAATTCCTTCTATATTTCTTCGAAAGTCTAACTAAATTTAGTTTAGAATTCCTCTTATATAATTTTAGATCATAGATAATATTTGGCTAAATTAGATTTATTGGTTCAAATTCCTATTAAGTCTATCTTTACTTAACTTCTTTTTCATTTTTTTTTTTAAAGTTAGGAAATTTGGTTTGTTTTTCATGTGTAACATTAATATATGTGTTCTTAAAGGCTAAAACATAATATAATTTGAGACATTAATTACTCAAGTTGTATAAGTTAGGGTGTTAATCATTTGAATAAAATCAACACTAAAACAGATGATTTAAATATCAAAAAAAAAAATTTTTTTTTTCTTAGGTGTACAAATACAATTGATTTTTTAATCTTAAGTTAATTTGGAACTAATTAATTTAGGTTAACCTTATTAATGCAAGTATTATAAAAGATCTAACTGCTTGAATTCAAATCACCATCTTCATTAATAAATAATGAATAATAAAAAAATAAGTAAAAAAGTTTTTATTGATAATTCTAATTATAGATATTATATACAAGGACAAATATACAAAATTATGCATTTTATATAATAATTATTATTCATTTTATTTTTACCAAAAAAAAAAACATTCATTTTATTAGAAACGAGTTATAAAATTATGCAATAATAAGTTATTTAGTTATTATTTCTTTAAAATATATATATATATATATATATATATATATAAAGAAAATTCATGATTAAAGTCATTCAAGGCATGAGACTTTCACTAGTAACAACTAATACTTGAGGCAATATCATCATTATCTCAGCATCACTAACTGCTGCAGCTACATCTTTTGGTTCCACGTGTACATGGGACATAACAGAAACTTATACATTAGAGGCCTAGAGGGTAAGAATGCCTTAGATGCTACCTCTTGAGAGTATAATCATAACTTAATCTCAACCCCCATAGATTCTCAGCAATATCAATTCATCTCAGTTGTGGACATCATGAATGAACCACCTTTTCTTTTGTTTATTTAGTTTTAAAGTTCAAGCTTTGGTTCCCTCATATTAGAATCCTCGAAATGGATCTAGGACTTACTTCATTTGAAATGAATCAATTTCTTAATTCAGATTAAATATAATAAATCTATTTCATGAATCTATTTTATAAATGAATAATGTGACATTTTGCACACTGTCAAATCCAAAAAACAATTCTTAACTATAAAGTGTCTTCTCTTCATTTCACTGATCCAAAAAATAAAATCTTGCCAGTCAGTCGACTTTCTTTAAATAAAAATTTCAAGTGAAATAGAGAAGAGTTTGTTTTATTTGTGCTGTTGAGCTATTCTCTTATAGCTACTTTTTGGTTCACTACTTCCCTTGTTACCATTTCCAAGCAGCTAGCACTTAGCAGTAGCACCAAATGTTTTATTGCCCATGACCCAAAACAGACAAATTGTATTGCCTATGACAGAAACCTTGTGAGCCTCTTATGATAAATATGAAGTCACGTTCTTGTTTATTAAGTGTTTGGGCCCCTAACCATCCAGGCAATTCAAGCAGATAAAAAAGTAATGCTATTGTCCCCATTTGTCATAATTTCAGATAGTGAAAGGTGAAAACTATTGTGACCTTTGATAGATATCCTTTGAAATTAGGATAATGGATTGAGTGGTTGAGAATTTGAGATGGGATAATATCTGACGCGGTTGTGATGCAAAGATGTTAAGGTTCACGAAAAACATGGGGATCCCATCTTGTTTACGTGGTAGCACAAGAGGTTGAACAAGTACTGGGACGTACTATCTATCAACCTCTTTCTCAATTCTCATATCAATCTCTGAAAGTAATGCTTCATCAACAACAAAAAAAAATCTCTGAAAGTAATGATTTTGACAATTGAATTTGAGAAAATCCATCAAAGGTGGGGCAGAGTTGCATGTGGTGCTCGTTCTTTCCAAATGCCTTTTTGGGACTTGGACTGGTGTGAGATATCCTTTTAATCTTTAGATCACTGATAAGTAGTAATGTCTGACATACTACATGATAGGCATGTGATACTGCATTTCAATGTGCTTATGGTAAGCCAAAGCACTGATAATAAATTGAACATTTTAACCTGTTTCTCAGATTCCTTTCTATTTTCACTTTTCTTTATTAAAAAAAAATCATAGATTTAAGAACTTTTGGACTTTTAGTCCCATTTTTGAAAAAGTGATTTTGTAAATCTTTAAATGAAAAGCTTTTTTTTTTTTTTTTTTTTTCCTTATGAAAAAGCACCACCCTTTCTGCTTCTTTAAAACACTTTTACTTTTTTTTTTTTTTAAGAACTTCCAAAGTGAAGGCCTGTTTGGTCACCAAGTTCAAACAATAATTTTCACATTTCAAACACATATTTTCACACATTTTTTCACCTACACATATTTCAAAAAATTACAAAAACTACAAAAATCCCATCTCAAACTACTCTTCCAAACACCCACAGTTTTCTTTTTTAAAACGTGTTAGATTTTATTACACCTTAAAAAAAAAAAAAAAAAAAAAAAAAAAAAAAAAAAAAAAAACTATTAGGTGTCTTGACATGGTGGTTAAGAACAAATATTATGGAGCCTAGTCTCAAATACTATTGTGTGTTTATGTGTGTCTATATATATCTTACAGATATAGGAAGATGGGAACGAGGCACCAATGATCAGGCCCAGCCTTGCCCTGCCAAGTCTCTTTTTATTGTCTCAACCAAAAGCTCGATCAAGGTCCAAAACGGGCAGGACATTGTTATGTGCTCAATTCCAAGGCTGCTTCTTCTAAATGACTAAACAAAGCTTCTCTCGTGAAAACTTGTATAATGATTAGTGTAGCTGGAGAGCTGTTGTAGAAGCATTATCTAGGCCGATGTCCAATCTGACTGCAGTCCCCATTCCAGGCTTAACATAGATATCCCTCATGAACATAGAGTGACAGTATCGATATCACTCATGAACGTGTAGGGGAAAACTTGTTTTTATGTGAATTCTGCTATATATTTTGACATTCTAGAGTTGAGAAAGAAATTTAAATAAATAAATAAAAATCTCGCCCCCCAGCTGGCAGAACAAGACTTGGCTGCTAAAATTTTGTTTGGTCCAATTCCATCCGAGATGGTTCTTGGCTCAGACACTTTATATGTAGTAAAGCAACAACCAATCCAGCTCAGTGACATCAAACTGGATCAAAAAACCCTTCTTTTCCTGTTTAATCTATATTAAAAACTTGTTTATGTTTTCTATAACATAGGTATATATACCCATGCAGCCGCTCAAGGGCCTCATATATATTGTTTAAATCATTTGAAACATGTTATCAACCAACACCACCAATATAGAATGAGGTTACAGTGCACTTTTAGTTGATAGGTTGCTGTAAGGGGTACATACAAACTTTAGAAAACTGGTGATATGTAATGCTTCATTAGCAGGAAGAAGCTCTGAAAACTAGAGAATCTGATATGCCGGGTAACGACTGTGTCTCTGCCTCAAACTCAATGATTAGTGTCATGAAAAACGGGATTAGCTTCGAGCAGCTCAGCAAATTTATTAAGGATCTCCTTCACACGTTTTCCAAGTTCATCCTTCTCTACTTCCACATCTATTTTTCCATCCTTCACATCAGCAAACACTGCATCATAAAGAAGAACCACTGCCTCATTGGCTTCTGATGGTGGCAAGCCCAACCCAGTCCCATTTCTCTCAAGGAAGCCCCTGATTAATTCAACACTTGCTAAACCATCTTTTCCACCATGCTTTTCCTCCCATATCTTGTCAACGATGTTGTTTAATTCCTTCTCATCATCCAAAAGCTGCAAAGTTATCTCAAGTTTATCAGAATTTACTGAATAGAAAAATCTAATTATCAAAATAGAATACCTATTGATAATGCTTTTTACAATTGTGAGAAAATTCCAAATTTGTTGGAAGAAGTCGGGAAACATGCTAGAGCTTCAGGCCAGCAAAATTTGTAAAATTAGTTTGGTCATTGTTCAGATGACGGGCTAGGATAGTAAAAAACTAGAGCAAAACTCAAAAGGCATGGCCAATCTGGCTGCCAATGTCACATAACTTTCCAATACTTCTTCCCATTACCAATGCCAAAAAGTTAATTTTAAAATGACTTAGATATTTATTGTTTTTACTAATATACATTAACTTATACTTTTAAGATCAAACTTATTAATGTTTTATTATTAGAAATTTTAGTATTAAGTTTCCTATAACAAATCAATTGACCAAAGCAAATTAGTTGATTTATTGTTGAAAAACAACTCTTTCAGTCTAAACTAATATCATGACCAGAGAAAAGCTGCATTTGTGCCCAAAAGGGCAAGTAAAGTTACAATTTAGACTCCTAGTAATTGCTTATATAAGCCAATGCAACCTAGTAAACACTCAATGTAGGACTTAGCATACGCGCATCACACACTTATCCAACCTTATCCACATAATTGAGGGTCTCACAGCTACTCTACAAGTCTACTCCTTTTAGGATGGGTTTGAAACTAAATACCAAAAGTACCTTTATCTACTCCTTCCTTTCTTCAAATTACTATAAAAATAAAAATAAATAAATAAAAAACACCCCCCTTTCAAGCTTTTGTTGAAGTTTCTTCTATGAAATGCCTCTGTTCCAGCTTAATGCACTCCAAACCAGCCCCTCAGATCCAGGATTCAGAATATTGTCAAATGGTCTAAAAGTAAGCTGAAACATATTTTATCCTGTATGATACCACCTTTAGAATTTCCATAAAATTTTAAAATATTGGAAATGCTTATTAGAATCATACAAACTTCCTGCAATTATTCTAGATGATAGCATATCCTCCCTTCTCTCTCTCTCTCTCTCTCTATATATATATATATATATATGTAAGTTATTTTCCACATTCATATTACAGTCTAAAGTTTTCTAACTAGAAATGAAATCAACATTGTTTGTTATATTCAAAATTATACCCAAGGACTGGTAATACCTTATTTTCCTGAAGAGGAAGTAGATTTCACAAAACAAGTTGTTGAATAAATACATTTAGGAAATTTAAAGAGAAAAAAACTTCTTAGCAGAAAAGACAAAAATGAAAAACAAAAGGAAAAAATAACTCAGGACAATGAATTGATAATAAACAGAAAAGATATGGGGTTGGACTACCTTTTTTAGCTTAGAGCCATTAATAACCTTGATATTCTGGATGACAACAATGGGCTTTTCAGCCAACACTTCTGCTAGTTCTTGAAGAACAGGCTGGAGCAATTGTGCAAATTGTGCTTGGCCCAATTCTTCTTCTCCCTCAGCCCCATGTTTCCTCAAGATATCATTTAGCAGAGGAAATTCTGTTCAATTTCACCTTGTGGATTATTAATTGAGAACAATGGAATGAGTGGAATTAAAAACCAATACTTAAAATTTAAGAGTAAATACTATCAGCAAGCTTATTGCGAGTTTAAGAGTAAATACTATCAGCAAGCTTATTGCGAGTCTCTCATTGTGGGCTAGGTACCACTGTTGAACTCTCCTCCTATTGTCATCTGGGTTGGAAGCAATTAATATTGACCTTGATCTTGCCTTCCATAATAATATGTCTGGAAAGTTAAGAATTCCAAGCAACATGCATAATTGTATCTCCTTCTAAGGATATCGCATGTCAATATTAAATTGGAGTGCACTTCAAAACACACCATCCATTTAGCATATTTTTTAGCTTTATATTGGACTCCAATTGGCCCAAGAATTCTATTGCTTCCACATAAGATCCCAACCTATGATATCCAGGATAATAATTTTGATTGTGGGCTTGTCTACCTTAGATTGTGATTCAAAATTTTTTACCATTGGTCTAATTCCATTTAACTAAAATGCAAAAATAAAGAGATGAATAAACAATATAGCCCCACATATGGTGATAAGCTACCACATATCCCAAATTCTTAAGCTTGCGAATTTGATCATCTAACCATTATCTTACACCCCCCCCTCATATGTGGACCTAGGCTCAAGACCACTTGCTCTAATACCATGATAAACTACCACTTGTCCCAAAAGATTAAATTGTTAGAAAAGAGTGAATCTAATTTAGCCATTATTCTAATAGATGGTATGGTGTCAATAGAAGAGCTAGCTTTGGTCCAGAAGAAGGGAATTGATTCTTCCCATGAAGAACAAAATTCTCCTGATTCCAGGCAACATACTTGCACAATCACTACAGCAGCAGGGGTGGGGGGTTTGGTTGGTCTACAATCATTTAATTGGGAGGGGAGGGGGAGGAGAAGACTGATAAACTGTTCATGCCAGGCCTAGACACCTTAAAAGGACCAATTTTTAGAGGTGACCTGACAAAGACAACATGCAAAAAAGAAGATTTGCACTAAACGGGAGATATTACATGACAAAAGTTAACTCTGAGGGCAGTTAATATGTAGACCAAGGCCATTGAGATGTCATATAAATAGCAAGAACAAACATAATATCAACCATGTCTAATGTGTATGTGTCAGTTTGAGCATGAATGGGCATGTGTATTTTTCATTGATAATGTTGCAAAAACATTTTCAGATTATATGGAGGGCAGATGGTTGTTCCCCATGTCACCTTTAGGGGATAATGCAATGACTAATATTTGGCCAGAAGTTGTTAGTATCAATTCCAAGTAGTCCATTCCATTAGGTCTATTAAGTTCTTCTACTTTCTCCCTTTTCCGGGAATCAAAATTTCTTTTCCTATCCTGCTTCCTTTTTCTCTTTCTTTCTTTTATAGACAATGATTTCAATCCAAAACTGAAATATCAGAAGAATATTCAGAGGATCCAAAGTCAACCAAAAAATCACAAATCAATTTACCAGAAAAAATTATTACTAGTAGTCATTTGAAAAGCGAACCTGAGAAAGGAGGAACGCCCATTTCAACTCCCATGTGGACAAGTGCATTTCGTATCTCATTCTTGCTGATCTTTCCCTTATCTTCTGCATCCAAGTCTGTGAATAAGTCCTCTGCTATCATTGCAAAGTCATCCTCGTCGTCCAAAAACAATCGGAGAATATTCCCATCCAATATCGATATAACAAGCGGATCATCTGACCAAAGTTTTGCACACAAGCATGTATCTTTTTCAATCCATAAAAAATGTTAACAAAAATTATGTGCATACATACAAAAACATATACATATATACTTATGAATGTAAATTAATTATTTCCACCAATTAATTAGTATGATTTTAGGATTAAAAAATTCTAGTTGTCTTTTGCCCCACAATTGCTTAGCAATCAAACATAGGCAAAGTAAAAAACAAAATTCATGTCTTTGATTGTTTAATAATCGTAATTGTTGATTTTTCTTTCCGTTTTTCACATTTTATTAGCAACCAAGCATACCCAAAGGCCAAATCATTATATCATAACATGTAACATCATTGATAATTAAGCTCAATTATAAATTCATACACACATACACATATATGTATATATGAAATGTACAATTTCATATAAACTGTTCCAATCAATAAGATCCAGACATTCACTCAATCTCTCTCTCTCTCTTCCCACATTTCCTCAGCCAATAAGCACAACCAAAAGTCCAAACTTCTGACAAATTATACCAGAACATTTTAACATCAAAGGCGATTAAGCTCAATTATACATGCAAATACATATAATTGTCTATTAATTCTTCCAAGCACTTGATAAAACACAATTTCAAGATCCAAATATTCAGCCTCTCTTTTTCTTTTCCCATTTTTTTCCCCTTATACAAACTTGATATCGTTAATGGATCTCTCAACCCCTTCAAAAGTACGATTGTTCCTCTCTTTCTAAATAGTCTACATAACACAATGTGTAATCTTTTCCCATATCTTCCCAGCAACCAAACAAGGCCAAAAGTAATATCTATATATATATATATAGATACACACTATTTTTGATTTGTAAGATCAGAAAGAGTTGATTTTTCTTTCCATTTCTCACATTTTCTCAGTCAACAAGGACAACCAAAAGTCCAAACTTCTAACAAAATATACCATTACACATTAACATCATAGGCATTTGAGCTCAATTATACATACACACACAAACAAACATACATAGAATCGTCTATTAATTAGTCCAAGCACTTGGAAAAACAGAATTTCAAGATCCAAAAACATTCAGCTTCTCTCTTTTTCTTGTTCCTCTCTTTCCAAATAGCCTACATTACACAATGTTTAACCTTTTCCCACATCTTCCCAGCAACCAAACAAGGCCAAATTAACACACACACATACACACTATTTTTGATTGTGTAAGATCATAAAAAGTTGATTTTTCTTTCCATTTCTCACATTTTTCCAAACACCAAACATAACGAACTAACAAACTATAAGAAAACTTTTAAGATCATTGCTGATCAAGCTCCATATATTTATATAACACCTATATGTGCATATATTAAGTTGTACATATACTACATCGATCTAGGTTATATAAGCAATTGCTGATCAAGCTAAGTATATGTATAAAACACCTATATGTGCATCTACTAAGTCGTACATATACTATATCGATCTAGGCTATATAAGCAATTACGACGAGCTCCCAATTGATTTCAAAACATGTGACTAGCATATATACGTCCAAGTCGTATATATACAATGTTGATCTGGGCTATATAAGCAATTACAATGAGCTCCAATTATAGCCAATATATTTTAAAATACATGTGACTAGCACTTATATGTCCAAGCCATACATATACTTCATTGATCTAGGCTATATAAGCAATTACGACGAGCTCCAATTATAACCAGTCGATTTTAAATTTTAAAACACATGTGACTAGCACTTATATGTCCAAGTGGTATATATACTATATCAACTAAGCAATTACGACGAGCTCCAATTATAACTAGTCCTTTTTAAAACACATGTGACTAGCACTTATATTATGTGTCCAAGTCATACATACTATATCGATCGATCTGGGCTATATAAGCGAGGAGCTCCAATTATAACTAGTCTATTTTAAAACACATGTGACTAGTACTTATTATGTGTCCAAGTCGTGACATTATATTATTATACATTATACAAATATAAATATGAATATAATATGTTTGCTTTTAGAGGTGGATACCTTTAAGTTGGTCAGCGATGGCGGCGAGGTAGTGGTTGAGCTTGAGGGAAGCTTGATCAGATGAGAGATGGGTTTGGCGAAACGAGACGACGTCGTCTTCATCGTTGAGATTGATGCTTTGGAGAGCGGAGGACTTGAGAGTTTGGGGTAATGAGAGACCGAAGAGAGCGGAGGAGGCTCTTGATTCCGCCAGCTCCAACACCTTAGCTCCGGTCATCAAATCGGCGTCGTCTTCCGCTGCTACCACCGTCAAGTCCGCCGCTCTCAGCTGAGTCCCGTCTACGATGGTCAACGCTCCGTCTGACATTTTCGCCAAGAGAGGGAGAGAGAGAAGACTTTTTTTTTTTTTTTTTGGGTGGGTTTGAACTAAATTGGCTTTGTTGTCTGAATTCTGAAATGGGAAATGTTGTTTGTTTGGGACATTTTGTTGATTTTTATTGAAAATTGACATCCTAGCGTATTATTAAATACATTTCTATACTGAATAATAAAAGTTGAGATTGAAATCTGATTGCGCTAAATAGTTACTTTTACTGGTGAGTAAATTAATTTTATATTATTTATTACAGTTAATTTTCTTAAATTTAAGGATAATATTTAGCAACTATTTAATTTAGGTAAAACTTTATTAACCTACTAGTTTCTGAGCATGCATACTCAGAGATTCCTTTATATATTTGTATAAAAGTTAATAACTTGAATCTATTATAATTTAAAAATATATATTTTTATTTTTCAAACAAATAAAAATGAAAAACTTTAAAGATAAGCAGTAACTATAATTTCTTTTTTGAATAAAAAAATCTTAAATTTTAGGAATTCTCTTTTTGAATTTAAAATGAAATTTGTTATTTGACATTTATGACCATATTTCTAAATGAAGTTACCCTTTAATAATGAATGTATTTTTGAATCACATAAAAGTACAGTTGAAAGAAGTGAATTCTCTTATATATAGTATAGATTATAAAAAATTCTAAAGTTAAATAAAGTAATATATATATATTAGAAATGAGATTCGAGTGGATGAATCGTGAGCGAAATGTTGACACATGCCAAAACAAACAGGCGCTTAAAAACAACCATTTTTTCTCTTGAAAAAAAAAAAAAAAAACAAAAGAAACCACTTTTTCTTTCTCAAAAAAAAAAAAAAAAAAACCCCACCTTTTAACTTCTCCTCCAACTAAAACGCTATTATCAATATTTTAAGAACAACTAATTAGTAAATTAATTTTATACATTTAAAATTCAATAAATTTAAATTCTATTATAAAAAAAAAATTAAACTTAAATCCCGAATAACAACCCACGTATTCTTTCTTTAAAAAAAAAAAAAAAAAATTCGTGACTTCTACTCTAACTAAAAGTCTCTTATTAACATTATATGAACAACTAATTAGTAAATTAATTTTATATTATTTGTTATGATATATTTCCTCAAATTAAGGGATAACATTGAAAAGTTGTGTAATTCAAATAAAACTAAAAATCTATCATTAAAATTTTCTAAACTTAAATCCCATACATCTCACTTTTTTGTTTTTGTTTTTTTCCTCAAGTTGCATCTTAATAAATTAATATTTTATTAGAATATTAAGTTACAAGACTCTTGACTAAAGAATAATATGTAACAATAATTTTGTGGTTGCACGATTTTCCTGGCCCAACTTCCGTTGATCAGGCCTTGGCCCAAAGCACAACCCACAATAAATACTTGTAGAGAATGGGTTAAAGAACTTGGCCTCAGTGAAACTAGCTAGTCTAATGCATGTAGTGTACTGTTTGCAGAAAGGAAATAAGAACGCAAAAAAGGATTCCTCAAGTCTGATTTTATTTCTTTTGTTCCTCTTACAATTCTGCCGTCTCTTCTTTGAGGGACTTCACTACATTATATATTTTTCTTCTTTTCATCCCAGCCTTACACCTGTTAGTCATCCAAGCATCCACTCGAGCACCTGTCCCATCAGACGCCCTCATCAGACCCTTTGTGAGTTGCAGAGGCCAAGGCGGTACTGTTCAGGAGTCTTTTCCTCATTAATGTGGCCAAGAGGGTGGTTGGGGCGCAATTAATGTGGTGGTAGCCTTCCGTGAGATATTTTGAATTTAATTCGTTTTATATGTTGGGGAAGGTGAGCTGAAAGGGCTGAGCAGAGTTTCTCGTCTGGGCTTCGTGATGTCCGAGGACGAATTACTTCTCGGACGGATTTCCTTGGAGCTGCTGGGATTGGGTAATGCTGCATACGAGGCTCTTCCTCGGATAGTACGCTCCTCGGACGGGCCTGAGTTTGGAATAGCCCATCATTTTTGGGCCGACCCCCACAATAGCCCCTCAAAACTGCGGTTTTAACCTCACTCCGAGGAGAAAAGCGGGGTTTTGATATTTGTGAGTGGAGGGAAATAAGGAGATCGTGGGGCGCGCGTGCGGTCCGTTACTTTTGACGCGCTACAATTTACGAGACGTGGCCATTAACTTCTGGAGGCGTTATGTTCCTTTCATCCAACGGCTTGGCGTGGATCCAACGGCCATCGTTTCTTCCCGTATTTCTAGGCGGGGAGGATCTTTTCTCTCTCCTCCCTGCTATATAAGACGTCAGCGGGGTTCAGTTTCTTTTTTCATCTGCATTTCTCAAACCCCAAAAGGCTCCAGAGAACTCCATCGAATCCCAGAGATATACGAACACTTGCGTCCGTTACGCCGCCGTAGCCGTTCTTGTGAAGCGCTTCGTCCAAGAGAGATTCCCAGGTGTCCTCTTGAGCGATTTGTGAAGGTACCAGTACATTTCGCCTTTCTCTCCGTTTCAATTCCTTCCTCGGACTCTACTTTTCTTTTCAGTCTTTACTTTCATTTCCTCAGTTCAGTTCAGATGGGTAGATTCGAAAAATTAGTAAAAACTCCTGCCGCTATGGAAGCCTTTAGGACTAAATACCGCATTCCCCCGAGGGTTGGGCTGCGGCACTGTCCTCTTGAAGGAATATTGACCGATAGAGTTGAGGGAGAAGTCGTTATCCCCATGATTGCTTTCATAGAGGGAGGGATGACACTTCCCATGCGCAGGATCACAAGGGAATACCTGTTCAACCATAGGTTGACGCCGTATCAGTGTGCCCCAAATATGTTCAAGATACTAGGCTGTGTAGATGTCCTAAACGAGCGGATGAATCTAGGCCTCACTTGGCATGATGTGGCTTATTTGTACGAATGCCACCGCCTCGGGGATGACGGGTATTATCTTAAATCCCGGAACGAGGTCGTTAGGTTGATCTCTTGTCTTCCAATTTCCAATAAGACCGTGAAGGATGACTTCCTCATTGCTTCTGGGGAGTGGTTCGACGGTATTCACTGTCCAACTCGGGCAGGAAACCCAGGTGCGGCGCTTTTAGGATTGATCTTTTTTGGGGAAAGGATTTAGTGTTGAGGGGTTATTTTTTCTGGCTTTCTTTGTAATTGGAAAATTTCATGATATGACCTCACTTTTCTTGGTTTGTTTGCAGACAAAAGTCACGTTGCTCCTCGGATAGGATTTGTGAACGTGCCAGCGCTGAACTATCTTCTCAGGTCGGAGATTTACGTCGCCCATGACGGACAGTTGCGCGCGGCCCATTTGATTTTGGGTTACCAGCCTCTGAGCAGCGCTTTTCAGGCGGTCGGTCACGCTATAAGGGCCGGCAGTCCGAGGCTGGCTAGAATTGACGTGTCCCTGGACGGACTCCTAGCTGACCACGATTTGCCACCAGTGGTGTTGCCAGGTGTCAGAAATCCTTACTTGGCAGAGCAGCTACCTCCGATAGATGAGCCTGGTGTTGCTGTTTTGATTGAAGAAAGAGCTGAATCATCTCGTCTTTCCCTTGAGGAAGAAATAGACAAGTTTTACTTCGAGGAGGAAGTTCAGTAAAACCCCCCGGTGGAGCCCTTTAATCCCGAAGCAGAGCAGGATCAACACTCCGCGGTTGGTGTTCCCTCAATCGTTATCTGCTCGGACGATACTTCAGACGAAGAGGTAGAGCCCATGGCAGGAAAGGGAAAGTCTCTAAAGGAGCTGATGACCTCTCGGGGGAAAGGTCAGTCATCAAAGGTTCAGCCATCGAAGGGACCAAGTCCATCAAAGGGACCAAGTCCATCAAAGGTCAAAACCCTTCCCCCTGTGGTCCCCCAGGGCGTCTCGGACCCTGGCCTTAAGGTTATCCCGGACCTGAAGAAGAAGAGGCCGGTGGACACGCCTGAGGAGGGCGAGGTGGCTGTCTAGTCGGCCAAGCAGCAGAAAACCACACGGGCGCCGAGGAGCAGAAGGGGCACCTCCTCGGGAAGTAGGGATGAGGGGAACCTTGCTGAAGTGCGCACCGCCCCTCGTCAATGGGACCCAAAGTTGGAGCTGGATGGGCTTGCCATTCCTTACACTGCTTCGGTCCGAGAGTATAATCGTGGCCGGGCAGGGTACGTGGCGGAGGCCTTAGAGCAGCCCCTACTTCTTCCTCGGGACATGGAGGCCTACAGGCGGTGCACTCAGTCCGAGCTCTTTCTATCCCTTAAAAGGGATCTCGCGTTGGTAAGTAATCCTTTTACTGCTTTGTCCATTTACTTGCTCCTGTTAGATTATATATTTTTCTTTTAAGGACGCTCTTGTTTTGTCCGCAGATTACTCAGCAGGTCTTTGTGGCTGAGGAGTTTTGCCGTAATAGCCGCAACCTGGCTGAGGTTGAGACCCAGGCTCGGACAGAGGTGGAGAAAGCCTTGGGGTCCCTCAGGCATGATCACACTAAACTCACGGCTGAGTTCAAGGATTCGGAGAACCGACGTAAAAGTGCAAAGGCTGGCTTGAAGAGTGCCTAGGATCAGGCGGAGGACCAGCGCAAACAACTGTACACGGCTCAGCTTAACCTTAACACCGAGAGGCAGGCAGTGCAGGATCTCAGGACTGCCCTGCAAAAGGTAGAGGATGAGCTGAGGCTGGCAAGGGAGGAGGCCCAGCTGATCCGAGAGGCCACAGAGGCTGAGAAGAATGCTGCTCGCCAGCTTGGGGCCGAAGAGACTGAGGCCAGGCTTTCCGAGGAGATCCCTGAGGTGTGCAGGGAGTACTACGGCATTTCATGGGCTCATGCTCTCGACGCTGCAGGAGTTCCTGCGGATTCGGCCCTAAGGCTGCCCGAGAGCATCTTCTATCCTCCGGAGATCCGAGCTATTCCTGATGAAGCCCAAGTCGCTTCGGAGCAAGACCTGGCGGTGCCTGATGCCGTCCTTGTGTCTGATGTGGCTAAGGATCCTGCCACAGACTCTACCATTGAGGTTCCTCCTCCTCAGCCCGAGCAGAAAGAAGATTCTCCCGCTAAGGATTAGCCCTCTCATTTTTTTTTTTTTTTATTTTTTTTATATGAGAGTTGTCTTGTTTTTTCATTCTTTTGTAAGGACCTCTCCTTTTAGTGTACTCGGAACATTAATATAAGATGTTCGTTTTGCTTACTAAGAATGTATGTCAATAGCGTTTTTTTTTTTTTTTTTTTTTTTTTTTTTTTTTTTTTTTTTAAACATTTGTAACGAGGTAGATACAGGCAAATGGTCAAAATGAAAATGGGTTTTTGGGTTGCTCATTCGAGGGTCGCGATGGTGCTAGACGGTGCGCATGTATTAAAAGTGATTTCCTTCAAGCAACAATCTCCCAATCTATCACAAGTAATAATCTCCCCAAAAGTCTGTGGTCCGAGGAGCCAGGCAGGGCTTAGGTTCTGCTTAAAACTACGACTTGTCATGAGTAATAACTTCCCCTAGAGTCTGTGGTCCGAGGAGCCATGCAGGACTTAGGTTTTGTTTAAAACTATGAGCTGTCATGAGTAATAACTTCCACTGAAGTCTGTGGTCCGAGGAGCCATGCAGGACTTTGGTTTTGTTTAAAACTTATAAATAGTTGGCTTAAGTAACAATTTCCCCCAAGTCTGTGGTCCGAGGAGCCATGCAGGACTTGGGTTCTGTTTAAAACTGATAAATAATCGGCTTAAGTATTAATTTACCCCAAGTCTGTGGTCCGAGGAGCCATGCAGGACTTGGGTTCTGTTTAAAACTTATAAATAATTGTAATGTAGACTGGCAAGCGGCAAATAGTCATGAAAGAGAACGTATGCTAAGCCATTTTTATTAATAATAATACCTCCTGAGGTTATTTACATTCCATGGTCGAGGTACAGCTTTTTCATCCAAATCCTCCAGGTAGTAGGCGCCTATTCCGGCCACGGATGTGACACGGTATGGTCCCTCCCAATTGGGCCCCAACTTGCCCCAAGAGGGGTTCTTTGCGCTGCCAAGAATCTTCCTCATCACAAGATCACCTGGACCCAGAGGCCGCAGTTTGACGTTAGCATCATACCCTTGTCTTAGCTTCTGGTGATAATAGGCCATGTGAATCGTGGCCTTTTCCCTTCTTTCCTCGGCTAGGTCCAGACTGCTTCCTAACAACTCATCGTTATCACCTGGGGTGAACGAGCTAGACCTTAACGTGGGGAAGTTGTTCTCGATTGGAAGCACAGCCTCTGCCCCGTAAGTCATTGAGAAGGGAGTTTCACCGGTTGAACGCCGCGGCGTTGTCCGATATGTCCATAAGACGTGCGGTAGTTCTTCTACCCATCTCCCCTTTGACTCATCCAGTCTTTTCTTCAACCCGTTCACTATGACCTTGTTCACGGCCTCGACTTGCCCATTTCCTTGGGGGTATGCGGGAGTGGAATATCGATTAATGATCCCAAACTCACGGCAATACTCCCTAAAATTCTTGCTGTCAAACTGAAGACCATTGTCGGAAATGAGTGTTCTCGGAGTTCCGAAGCGGGTGATAATGTTCTTCCAGATGAATTTCTGGGCGTCCACGTCCCTGATGTTGGCCAAAGGCTCAGCCTCCACCCATTTAGTGAAGTAATCGGTTCCGACTATTATGTATCGCTTGTTCCCCGCAGCCTTGGGGAAAGGTCCGACAATATCAAGACCCCATTGCGCGAACGGCCATGGACTGGAGAGTGGGTTGAGAACCCCTCCGGGTTGGTGGATATTTGGGGCGAATCTTTGGCACTGATCGCACTTCTTAGCATATTCCTGGGCTTGTCTCTGCATGTTCGGCCACCAGTATCCTTGGGTGAGTGCCCTGTGCGCCAGCGATCTTCCTCCGGTGTGACTTCCACATACTCCCTCATGCAACTCTTCAAGAAGAGACTCGGACTCTTCTGGATGTACGCAGAGCAGGTACGGTCCAGAGTATGAGCGCCGATAAAGCTTGCGGTCCTCTGATAGCCAAAAACGAGGAGCATTTCTACGTATCTTCTCGGCTTCCAGTCTTTCCTCCGGTAGGATCTCATCTTGGAGGAAATTCCTTAGGGGGTCCATCCAACTGTGGCTCTGTCTTATCTGATGGACTTGGGTCGGGTTTCCACTGATGGGGCTGGCCTTAACTAGATCTTCGACTAGGATTACTCGTGGCAAATTACGTGCCGAGGACGTGGCAAGAGTGGCCAGCGAGTCTGCATGAGTGTTTACGCTCCTGGAGATGTGCGTTATACTGAAGGATTCAAAGCTCTCCTGTAGCCGTTTGACTTGTCCCAGATACTCTTGCATCCTAGTATCTCGAGCTTCCAGTTCTCCCATCACTTGTCCGACCACTAATCTGGAGTCCGAGAAGGCTTCTATTATTCTTCCACCCAACCTTTGAACCATTGCCATTCCTTGAAGTAAGGCTTCGTATTCGGCTTCATTGTTCGCAGCCGAGAATCCGAGCCTTAATGACTTTTCAATGACAGCGCCGTCTGGCGATATTAAAACTATCCCAACTCCTGATCCTCTCTGGTTGGCCGCACCATCCACGTAGACCTTCCAATGCATGGTTTCCCCGGCCGAAATCGCGCCGACCAGTTTTCCGCACAGGTCTTTCTTCTCGGTCACCGTTTCTACAGAGGGCTCAGCGAATTCTGCTACCAAGTCCGCGAGGACCTGTCCTTTGATGGAGGGTCTGGGCATATATTTAATATCAAAAGCCCCCAGAAGAGCGCTCCACATGGCGATCCTTCCTGTGTAGTCAGCACTTCGAAGCACGGCTCGAAGTGGAAGCTGAGTCAGGACGATGACCGTGTGCGCCTGAAAGTAATGAGGAAGCTTCCGGGTTGCATGCACTATCGCCAAAATTGCCTTCTCTAAGGGTAGGTATCGCACCTCGGCTTCATGTAGTGACTTGCTCACATAGTACACCGGTCGCTGCACCCCATTATCATCCCGTATTAATACCAGGCTTACGGCGTGGGGTGCTACGGCGATGTAGGCAAACAGCACCTCGTCTGCCTCCGGACTGGACATGATGGGTGGTCGGGACAAGTAGTCCTTAAGCTGCTGGAAAGCCTGAACGCAATCCTCCGACCATTTAAACTCTTTCCACTTGTTTATCAGGAGGTAAAAAGGTCGACATCGATCCGCCGATCGTGATATGAACCGGCTTAATGCCGCAATCATGCCAGTGAGCTTCTGCACTTCCTTCGGGTTCCGAGGAGTCTGCAGACTGTTAATGGCTTTGATTTGGTCAGGACTTACTTCTATTCCTCTATGGGTGACCATGTACCCTAGGAATTTCCCAGACCCGACCCCGAATGAGCATTTGGAGGCATTTAGCCGCAAGCGGTGCTCCCTCAAGATAGCGAAGATGGTTCCAAGGTCTTTCACGTGTTCGGACACCCTTTTGCTCTTCACGACCATATCGTCTATATACACCTCAATGATTTTGCCCAGTTGTGGCTCGAACATCCGAGTCATCATCCTTTGGTATGTCGAACCCGCGTTCTTTAGCCCGAAAGGCATCACCTTATAATGATAATTTTCGACGGGCGTCATGAAAGCCGTTTTCTCTTGGTCCTCCAGCGCAAGGGGTATCTGATGATAGCCCTGGAAGGCATCCAGGAAACTCATTCGAGGGTGCCCCACGGTTGCGTCCACCAATCAGTCAATTTTGGGTAGGGGGAATGGGTCCTTGGGGCACGCCTTGTTCAGGTCCGTGAAGTCTACGCAGACCCTCCACTTCCCCGTCTTCTTCCTTACCACCACTGTATTTGCCAACCATTCGGGGTAAAAGACCTCTTTGATAGCCCCTGCCCTTTTTAATTTTGCCACCTCGTCTCTCACGGCACTAGCGTGCTCCTTTGAAGGGCGTTGGGGTGGCTGCTTCCTCGGAGTGGAAGAGGGGTTGACGTTCAAGTGGTGACAAATAAGGCTAGGATCGACTCCCGGGGCATCGTAGGCGTCCCAAGCGAATACATCGACGTTTTCTCTGAGAAATCTGACCAGTTCCTCCTTTTCTTGAGAGGGCAATTCAGAGCCGACCTGAAAGAACTTCTCCGGGTCATCGCTGACAGCAATCTTATCTAGGCCTTCACACCTTATCTCCTCGGCCAGCCCCTCGTTATGCTTCACCGAGGAGGCTGGTTGCTATAAGCTTTTTGAGTCCGAGGTCTCGACCGAGGGCCGATGTAAAATGGCGGCCACCACACACTTCCTGGCCACGACCTGATCTCCTCGGATCTCTTCTACTCGTCCTTGGGATGGGTATTTTACTTTCTGGTGAAGTGTGGAGGTCACGGCCTCTAGGCTGTGGATCCATGGCCTTGCAACTATCGCAGTGTAGGGCGAATAAGCGTCGACCACGATAAAATTCACCTCCACCACTTCCGCCCCAGTCTGTACGGGCAGTCGGATTAGCCCCTTTGGCGTGACAAGCTTCCCCTCAAAGCTGAGGAGGGGGGAATCATAAGCTGTTAAGTCTTCTGGCGTCAAGTTTAGCCCCTTGTATAGGTCGGGGTACATTATCTCCACCGCACTTCCCGAATCTACTAACACCCTTTTAACATCAAAACCCCCAATCCGCAAGGTGACCACCAAGGCATCATCGTGAGGTTGAACCGTTCCTTCTTTATCCTCATCCGAGAATCCCAGTATCAAAGAGCTTTCCTTTTTTAACCTCTTGGGCTCTCTTTGCCTGCCCATGTAGGGGAAATGATCCACGGCTAATACCCTGGGGATGGGCGGCCCAGTTCTTCCTGGTGCAGTGAGGATGACATGTATCGTCCCGGTGGGGGGTCTTAAAGACACGTCCCTTCGAGGTTCTTGTGCTGCTTGGCCGGGATGGCCGCTTGATGGGTGCAGCAGGTGACGTAACCTTCCTTCTTGGACCAATTGATCTAGATGATTCCACAGACTCCTACAGTCCTCAGTAGTATGCCCGTGGTCCTGATGATATTGGCAGTACAGGTTCTGATTACGGTTGGCAGGGTTTCCAGCCATCTTTCCCGGCCATCTGAAATAGGGTTCATCCCTTACTTTCTCCAGTACCTGTTGTACTGGCTCTCTGAATACGGCATTCACTGTTTGCGGGGTGCTCTGCCCAGCCTGTCGCGAAAAATCTCTCCTCGGCTGACCAGGATTGTGACGTTCCATTCTGAAATCATTTGCCTTAAAGGGGACGACCTTCTCCTTGCCCTTCCCTTGCAGCTGATCCTCCTCCACTCTTTTGTACTTGTCGATCCTATCCATCAGCTGTTGGACGTCAGTAGCTGGTTTCCCGGTGAGGGATTTCCTTAAGCCATGCCTAGTGGGGAGGCCGCTTGTGAACGTGCTGATAGCAATGTTATCATGGTTGTCATTTAAATCGTTATACACCTCCCAATACCTATCCGAATACGCTTTCAGGGTTTCTCCTTCGTGCATGGACAAGGACAGCAGCGAACTGAGAGGTCGAGGGACTCTAGTGTTTGTAATGAAACGGGAGCAAAAAGCTTGAGTGAGCTGCTTGTAGGAGCCCACGGAGTTTGTTTTCAGGCTGTTGAACCATCTCATTGCCATCGATCCCAAGCTAGAGGGGAAGATTTTGCACATCAGGGCCTCGTTTTGCGAGTAAATTGCCATCTTTTGATTAAACTGACTCACGTGCTCCACCGGGTCTGCTTTGCCGTGATAAATGGCGAACGCCGGTTGGTTGAAGCGTCTTGGCATCTTAGCCCCTTCGATTCTATTAGTGAAGGGTGATCTTGAAACCTGATCCAACGCCTTCTTCATGGCGTCGCTCCCCGAGCCTTTGCTGGACGGGCGCTCATACTTTCGTACAAGGCGTGGTTCCTTTTCGTAAGAAAAGGTTTCGCTAGGTGGGGTCCTTGACCTTCGTCTGTAACTCACGTCTTCTGGACTAGAAGACTCGCCTGAGTCAGAGGGAGATCGTCTTCGCTGCGCACGTCGTAACTTCCTTTTTAGGTCATCTATCTCTCGCTGCATGGCCTGGTGACTATTTCGCCTCTGAGACACGTGACTTCCTATCTGAGTGTGACTCTGGCTCGTCCGGGTGGTATGCACACTCCCTTCACGATTCCCTCTTTCACCTGGGCCAGTTGGGTTATTTTACCTCTGGGACTCGGCATGTCGTGTCCGTTGGGAGTTAGCTTGGTGAGGATCCTCTTGGTGCGGGTCTAGTTCTGACATGCTTGACCGTTGCACTAGCTGATGCCCTAGTTCTTCCCACAGACGGCGCCAATTGTGGTTGCACGATTTTCCTGGCCCAACTTCCGTTGATCAGGCCTTGGCCCAAAGCACAACCCACAATAAATACTTGTAGAGAATGGGTTAAAGAACTTGGCCTCAGTGAAACTAGCTAGTCTAATGCATGTAGTGTACTGTTTGCAGAAAGGAAATAAGAACGCAAAAAAGGATTCCTCAAGTCTGATTTTATTTCTTTTGTTCCTCTTACAATTCTGCCGTCTCTTCTTTGAGGGACTTCACTACATTATATATTTTTCTTCTTTTCATCCCAGCCTTACACCTGTTAGTCATCCAAGCATCCACTCGAGCACCTGTCCCATCAGACGCCCTCATCAGACCCTTTGTGAGTTGCAGAGGCCAAGGCGGTACTGTTCAGGAGTCTTTTCCTCATTAATGCGGCCAAGAGGGTGGTTGGGGCGCAATTAATGTGGTGGTAGCCTTCCGTGAGATATTTTGAATTTAATTCGTTTTATATGTTGGGGAAGGTGAGCTGAAAGGGCTGAGCAGAGTTTCTCGTCTGGGCTTCGTGATGTCCGAGGACGAATTACTTCTCGGACGGATTTCCTTGGAGCTGCTGGGATTGGGTAATGCTGCATACGAGGCTCTTCCTCGGATAGTACGCTCCTCGGACGGGCCTGAGTTTGGAATAGCCCATCATTTTTGGGCCGGCCCCCACAAATTTAATTTAAATAAAACTTTACCATTTAAGTTTTAGAAATTTAAATTCTACTCCAACTAATTTCTATATATATATATATTAAGCCATGACTTTTCGATATAATTTCTTTTAACCAATAAAGTCATCTCTATTATTAAATCCCACATGATACACCCCACATTGTTGTATTTTTTTTCCCAATATGCAACTTACGCTTATATTTTTAATAAATCCATCTTACTTATTGTTCTTTGCTTTTAAATTTGCATGAAGGATATTATGTCAAAAGTAGCTTAATATTCTCTCAAAAAAAAGTAGCTTAATATAAAGAAGTAAAACAATAGACACCCATTTAAGTTATTGGTTCTCTTACATAAAATTTTAATTTTTTTTACTTAAATTAATTAGCAAATTAATTTTATATTATTTTTTAGAATATATTTCCTCAAATTAAGGAATGATATTTAACAAATTTTTAATTTAGGTAAAATATTATCATTTAAATGTCAATAAATTAAATTCTATTCAAACTAAAAGTTTATTATCTATACTACTATTTGAGGGGCTTCCCTTATTTGGGATTCTTATTTTTTTGGTTAAAAAATGCCCTTACATTCCTAATTAAGAAGAGACAAAACTAAAAGACGATCTGGTAAAAATATGACTCTAACTCTCACTAAAACATAATGTCAAAAAAAAAAAAAAAAAAAAAAAACTCTTACTAAAACATTACCTAAAAAATAGAGTTACTCTCCTGTTGATTTTCAAATTGTTTTATTCACTTATAAATTAGATTCTCAAAAATAAAAATTATATATAAAAAATAAAACACAAGTTGTTGTTGTTTTTTTTTTTTTTTTGGGCTTAGGACCACTAAGCCCAATATTTTTACTTTTTTTTTCTTCTCATTTTCCCCTTTATCAAGACTTAAACGTCTCTCTCTCTCTCTCTCTCTCTCTCTCTCTCTCTCTCTCTCTCTCTCTCTCTCTCTCTCTCTCTCTCTCATATATATATATATTGATAATAGTGGTTTAAATAATTAAATGAATTTATTGTTGTACTTAAATGTTTGTTTATGATAAATATTTCTATTTTCAAATAATAATGAGTATTTATCTATTTATTTTATCAAAGTAAATCAGTAAATACAAATTCACTTTAATTGTTTGGTTTTATTTAAATTAAACAGTTGTTAAGTGCTATCTCTTAATTTGAGAAAATACATCATAACAAATTTTAAAAAAAAACTTGTGTTTATTGAATTACTTCGATAAAATAAATAGATAAGTACTTGTAGGGTCTCGTTTTTCAGCCCAATACCACATGGTGGGTGGGATCTTAGACCAGTGGGCCCAATACAATGAATTTGTAGAGAGTGGGCTAAAAGGATGAGCCTTGGTGAACGGACAGTCGTTAGTCATGGTGTTCATGATGATCGCACAGAGGTGAACTGAGCTTATCCAAGAAGACTTTCTCCTCGGCATGGCCTGGGTGGCTCCGGTTCTTGGACCTGGTCCCAGTCCCCTTTCTGGATTGCTTCTTCCTCCTTTTATACTAGCTTTTTCCCTCCCCCCAACGTCCACGAGTAGGTTCAGCTTTATAGGGTTGGTACTTGTCCCATCAGCCCATATCCAAAGTGGTTGGGGGTGGTTGTAAAAGCTGAAAAGAATAGCTCTGCCAGGTGCAGAGTACTTAATTGCAGTAATGGTAATCTTTCCTTTGTTTTTTGTTGTTTTAGTACTTTTCCTGTTCGGCGAAATGACCCGGAATGTCATCACAAGGACCGAGTTGCTCCCTTTGCCCTCGGCTACATTTATGGCTGAGGAGGGTCCTTCCCATGGCCGAGGAGGGTCCTTCCCATGGCCAAGGGGTGGGCCTTCCTTGGATCGGGCCTTGGGCCCAGCACGAACATTGACATGGGCTTCTCGGTTTTTATACCCCCTACAGTACTCATTATTATTTGAAAATATAAATATTTATCATAAACAAACATTTAAGTACAACAATAAATTAATTTTATTATTTAAACCACTATTATCTATATATATATGAATGAGAGAGAGAGAGAGAGAGAGAGAGAGAGAGAGAGAGAGAGAGAGAGATAAACAAAACTGAAAACTAATAATTAAAATTCTAAAACATTAATGAAAAGAGATTGCATAATTATCAATACTAAATATAAGAGGATAAATTACAAATTACATTCCTAAAGTTTGGAAGTATTTGGATTTTACATCTTGAAGTTTCAAAATTTTGGGGTGTAAAATTTAAATACTCCCAAACTTTAGGCAGTAAAATCCAAATTTTGAAACACTAGGGTATAAAATCTAATACCTCTAAATTTCAGGGGGTAAAATTCAAATTCTGAAATTTCAGGATGTAAAATCTAAATACTCTCAAAATTTAGGAGTGTAATTTGCAATTTATCAAATATAAAATAATATTATATTCTAACATAAATGAAGATAGTTGTAAATCATAAATGAAGATAGCTCTAATATACTCCCTCCCTCTCACATAGGGGAGGGTCCCACCCACCATTGGGGAGAGAGAGGGAGTATACTCTCGGATTACTTAATAAATTTCCTAAACACAGAGAGATAATGAGATATCATTGCACACAGCGCACCAATGACTGAAGTGGAGTTCGTCTATGGCTTAGGTAGTTAGGTGTGGGTTTACTGGCAAGTTATGGAGGCAAAGTGTGCAACATTGTGTGTAGACCGACATAAGGATTATTTTTATCTAAATGGATTTGGTTTTTTTTTTTTTTTGGGGGGGGGGGAAATACTATTTTGATTCCTAAACTTTAAAATATTCTCTTTTTTGGTTCCTAAACAATTAAAAAGTTCAATTTTTGTCCCTAAACTATTGAAAATATTTTACTTTCCATCCTCAAATTTTACCAAAAGTTTATTTTTTGTCCCCTAAATTATTGAAAAATTCTTTTTTCAACCCTATTTTTGTCTCTAAACTAATAAAAAAACTCTTTACAAAATATAAGGATGAAAAGAAGATCTTTTTAAAATTTAGGGATGAAAAAAAAAACTTTTAGTAAAGTTTAGAGATAAAAATATTATTTTACTTTTTTTTTTTTTTTTTAGTGAAACAGCATATAGACTCTTATTTTTTTTAAAAATATTTTATTTTATAATATTGCTGATTTGGGATTTACTGAAGATGTTATTGTTGTTTGTATCTGTTTGGATGGGCTATGGGCTAATCAATGGGCTGGATTTTATTAATTTTGAGTTCCATGTATCATTTTTTGTATTACCTTTTTGGATTTTTTCTAACCCCATGTCTAAAATTTGAGAGAAATCCAAAACAAGTATTTTTTTTTTTTAATTTAAGATAATTATTAAGTTTAGTACCACCACAAATGGGAATTTCATAAAGCTAGGGGGCCATGGCCACTCTAGCTACACCACTGCTAGCAATTATCATGCATGCAAACCTATCTATTTTCACAAAATGAGATTTTTCAGTATTCTATGGCAATCTGCACAACGTATACATGATCCATATTCGTAACTCTCAGTCTCACCCTATCATATAATAAGGATAAAAGGTTAAATCAAAACATCAAATACCCTTATGACTTATAAGCAATTGAAGAAACCAAACTAGCTAAAACATTGCCATGATATTAATTTTTACATATAAGAAATGAAAAATGATACTAATATCATTAAAAAGAAACAAACTCTTACAAATTAATTCATGACTATGAGACTATGAGAGGGCATAACATGAATTTTCCCTTTATTCCAAAAGGAACCACTTGTCTAAGGATGGCTATTGTTCTGGGATTTATTCCATGGATAACAAAGATCATATTTGCCACTATCAATATCGTAGAGACAAGGACCCCCCTCTTTTACACTCCACCAACAAGTGTGTGGGCAATGATCATAATCTCTTTTGTAGATGTAAATATCAAAATAGTGTGATGCACCCTTCCAATCCATTCTGCAAAAGTATAGTGTAGTGGCGAAGATGTCAGGTTTGAAACTAAATCCAAATGTGCCACCTTTAGGGAGTGAAATGACTCCAATATCGTCATTTTTGGATTGACAATGGGTGGTCAAGACCAAACCATTTTCCAAATTATTAGAGACTTTCATATGTACTCTTGGTGGGAAAAAAAAAGCGTCGCACGTAGTTTTGAGCAAGAGAAGCAGCAAGTATGCTAATCTAATGAATGGACTCATGATGTTTGATTGAGATTTGTTGTTGGAGGGAGACAACTGAGTATGGCTTGGGTATTATTTTTGTTGATTTTCCTATTATATATTACTTTTACTTCAACATTTAACAAATTTAGAATTAATAAAAAAATGTAGAAAATGGATATTCCTTGGGATATGTTGTTATTGCGCATTTAATAGTAGCTTTATTTTTTCTCTCTCCCTTTGTTAATTACAATTCCCAAGAGTGAGTGAGAAAGGCATATATATTATTTGTGATGCTGACTAGTTTTCTTAGGACATTGATTAACAATTCATTTTAGAAAAGTTTTAACATCACTTTTATGAAAAATGAAAAAAGTTATCAAAACATAAATTGTTTTTTTTTTTTTTCCTTTTTCTATAAAAACTTTCTTTTAATGAATTATTAACCAAAGTCCTAAGAACATTTGTTAGCATTTTTCATTATATAACGCATACTGAATCTCTCTTCTTAATTGCCTACCGCTTCCACATAGATTTTTTTATTTTTTATTTAAGATTTTATTTTATTATTATTTTATTTATAATGCTGTGCATATCTTAGCTAATTTTAAATTAGTTAACTTCAATTTAATGTTAGTTTGAGTTAGCTCATTTGGTAAATTCTTTTGTTCTCAAATAAGAGATCTCTAGTTTGTGTGTGTGTGTGTACGTATGCTCATGTGTGTGTATGTGTTAGGCGGTTGTCTTGACCAATATATTAGTGTCACAGCTTGGGAAAATTATTAGGTACTCCCGGAGTACCATAAATGGATACTCCCTAGTCCCTCCTCTCATATGAATGATGGGTCCCACCATGAATTTAATTAGTGGGACTCACCATTCATGTGAGAGGAGGGAGTACGCATTTATAATATTCCGGGAGTACATAATAATTTCCCCACAACTTGATCCTCCCCAAACAAAACTTTCTAACTCCGCTCCTATGTATATATTGAAGACATTTGATTTTAGGATGACTTTGAAATAATTTTTTAATAAGCTTTTGTGTACTCACTATTTTATACATACATATGCTAATTTATATTTATTTTTAATTGGACTTAAATTATATTATATATTTAATCATTACTAAATGACATAATAGGTAGTTCAATAAACGAAGACAATCATATTAAATATTTATCATAGTTACATATTTAATTGTTTCATATAAAAACAAAATCATAATAAATATCTATTAATAAATACCATAATAAATATCTATTAATAAATACCATAATGATCCAATTTCATATTTAATATTTCATAATAAGTATTAAATTATGGGTAAAATGATGTAGTTTTGAGGATTTAAAGACAACAATGGATGCCTACATAACGGAAGAATAGATTGGAGATTTTTGAAATTTAGAGGATTGAAATGAGAGAACGCAAACTTATTAGAGGACTGTAATGAAAAATAGTGAAACTTAGAGGACTAAAATGAGAGAACGCAAACTTAGAGAATTGTAATGAAAAATATTAAAACTTAGAAGATGAGTTTTGGATTTTAGCCATTTTTTATTTTATTTTATTTATACAGGTAACTAAAAGGATAGAAAAATAAAACAAGATAAGAAAATGATGATGTGATCTACGCCGAATAAAAAAATATATGAATATTTTCATGTGAAAGAATTAGGACTTTAAAAGAAAGCCTTGTAGATCATTTGAAAACATATTCAAGGAAATCTAGATTTAACTGAAAAGTTCTTATCCTTGTTGACACATGAAACAACCTTAGGTCAAGACTATTTTACCCAAGTTTTGAAGTTATCTAGAAATGATTTCATATTCTGGTTGGTTACACTTTTCTCCCCCCTTAACTATTTTACCATTCACAATTTTTTCCGTAAAATGTAAAATGGACCAATGCCCTTCCTCAACCATTGGCAATAAGAAAATAACACCCTGCCCTCCGCTTTGTTGTAAAAACCCTTTTTTTTTTTTTTTTTTCGATTTCCTTTATGTTCCGTATTGAAATGACTAAAACATCATCCTCTAGTTAAGGGGGAGAATTGCAAATGACACAACATTTTTTTAATCATGCTATTTAAAGAACCCATAGGATGCATTTTGTTTATATTTACGGTAAGTTTTTAGACTTGAGAGAAAACATTGTATTTAACCAAATTAAAGCCAGGTTGATTATTAGATCTATTATGCAAGTTTTAGTTTAAATAAACAATCATAAACATGAAACCATCGGTTCAATGACTGTTCTAGACAAGTTTGTGTTCAAGCGTTTGCTAACTAAACTATACTAAGTATAGAACCTAACATTTAAAACAACAAAAAATATTCTTCCAAATTTCTCATCATGAACACTATTTTCAATGGATTCTAAGACAGAAAATGATAATCTTTTTGTTGGCATATACTACTTGTTACTCTAATGCGACATTTTTACACCTAATTAAAAATCAAACTATTCTACACCATTATACTTTTGTAATTAACTAAACAAATTTCTTGAGAATCCATTTTTATGAATCATTATACCACTGTGACTTGGTTGGGCATTTTCACAAACATTTGTCATGCTGATTATAAACTAACTGTGAAAAATCTAAATCTTAAAGACCAATATTCCAAAATCTTGGAATCAAACTACCATAACAAGTGGGTTAAGCCATTGAGACACAATTTGAAACAAAAGCCCAAAATTCAAAAAAAAAAAAAGAAAAAAAGAAGAAGAAGAAGAAGAAAGTATAATCATGTACAATGTAACAGTAGTATATGCAATCAAAAAAATGTTACTGTCTGTCTCGGGCTCCATAGAAAACACTCATGGATGAGAATTTTGGAAAAAGGTTTTTTAGTTGTGATAAATACAATCAAAAATTCAAAATGCATCTTGTGAGTTCTTTTTTTTTTTGGAAATGTTGCGCCATTTACAATCACCCCCAACTAGAGGGAGGGTATTTTTGGTATGGAATACAAAGAAATCAAAAGATTTTTTTGGATTTTAACAGCAAAGACTGCATGAAGCCATTTGCTTATTTCTAATGGTTGAGGGGGACATTGATCGATTTTATAGTGTAGAAGGACATTATGAATGGTGCAAAATTGGGGGGGGGGGGGAATGTAATTAACCTTATTTTTGTGGCATAGTGTTTGGAAAAAAAAGAATAGGATAAAAGGGATAGCAATTATCATGCATGCAAACTTGTCTATTTTCACATAATGAGATATTAAGGTTATGTTTGGTAACAATTTTTGTTTTCTATTTTCAAAAACTTGTTTTAAGGAATATAAAGAAAAAAAAAATTTTCTTGTATTTTTGAAATAAAAAAAATGTTTGGTTAATTGAAATTAAAAAAATAGTTTTTTGAAGAAAAAAAATAAAAAATACTAAAATATGTTGTTACTTAGATTTGAACTTTAATGCTAACTCATTAAATGAGACAGATTCATTAAATTATATGCGTATTTTCATTGACTTTTAAAAATTAGAAATTGAAAACAACTTTTTGCAAGTTTTCAGTTTCTTTCACAAATTGAGTTTTGAGGACAATTTTTGTTTTTAGTCCATTTTAGGTTGCCAAACAAGTTTTTTAGTTTCAAAAATAGAAAATTGTTTTTGAAAACAGAAAATAAGGGCAAAAAACAGTTACTAAACATACTCTAAGTACTCGAATGGTAATTTGCATAGCATATATATATGATCCATATTGATAACTCTTAGTCTCACCTTGTTAATTATGTAATAAGGATAATTTTTTTTTTAGAGAGTTTCAACCTATGACATCCGCTTTTGATGATAGCCCTTTATTATCAGACTAAGAAAACAATTAGTTTTAGGTGTAGGCGGAGATTGAATCCCAAATATTATATTTAACTATCAAAGATTTTACCAGTTAAGTTAATTTCAACTTACGATAAAAGATTATTAAATCAAAGCAAATTCCCCTTATAACTCAAGCAAATGAAGAAACCAAAATAGTAAAAACATTGCTATGATACTTTTACATATATAAGTAATGAAAAATGATGCCAATAACATTAAAAAAAAAAAAAAATACTCTTACAAATTTATTCGAGTTCATAATGTGAATTTTCTCTTTATTCCAACAATAATGGACAAAATGGGCTTCTGCCCTTTTTGGGCAAAGTAATTAGCCTTTTGCCCTTATTCCCAAACTAAATAGGGAAATGCCCCTCTTTTGAAAATCGAGTTTCTCAAAATCGATTTAAGCCCTATAGTGACCTTTTCAAGGACCTATAGTGACGTTTATAAAGACCTATAGTGGCGTTTTGTAACTTGATATCCATGAAATCGAGTTATAGGCAATTTAATTGCCTATAACTCGATTTTATGGATATCAAGTTATAAAACGTCACTATAGGTTCTTAAAATGTCACTATAGGTCCTTAAAAACGTCACTATAAGGCTCTAGAATTTTTTTTTTTTTTTTTTTTTAACTCGATTTTGAGAAACTCGATTTTCAAAAGAGGGGCATTTCCCTATTTAGTTTGGGAAGAAGGGTAAAAGGCTAATTACTTTACCCAAAAAGGGTAGAAGCCCATTTTGTCCCAACAATAAGCATTTGACTAGGGATGGTGATTGTTCTAGGAATAAACTCCACGGAGAACAAATATCATAGTTGCCACTATCAAGATTATAGAGACAAGGTCCCCCCTCTTTCAAACTCCACCAGCAAATGCTTTTGCATCGGTCCAGGTCTCTTCTATAGAAATAAATATCAAATTGGTGCAATGCGCCATTCCAATCCATACTACAGTAGAATTGTGTAGTGGCGTAAAAGTTAGGTTTGAAATTAAATTCAAATGTGCCACCTTTAGGGAGTGCATGGACTCCAAGATCGTCATCCTTGGACTTACAATGGATGGTCAAGTCCAAACCATTTTCTAAATCATTAGAGACTTTCATATGTACTCTAGGTAGGAAAAAATCGGCTTCGCACGCAGTTATCAGCAAGAGTAGTAGCAAGGGTGCTAATCTAATGAATGGACTCATGATGTTTGATTGAGATTTGCTGTTGGTGGGAGATAACTAAGGTTTGACATGGATCTTATGTTTGTGATTCTCCTATTATATACTACTTTCACTTCGACATTTAACAACTTTAGAATTAAACAAAAATGTAAAAAAATGGAGATTCCTAGAGATATACTTTTTTTGTTCCTTTGATTTGTGTGAAGCCTAGGGGTGTCAATTTGGGTTAGCGTGTCGGGTTCGTGTCGTGTCGAGGTAGGGATATTCGACTAAATGGCTCAACCCTAACCCGGCCCATTTAATAATCGTGTCATAATCCTTCAACCCTAACCCGACCTGTTAATAAAGCGGGTTGACCTGACCCAACCCATTTGACACGCTTAATAAACAAGTAGTGTTGAGTTGACACGAATGTAACACAACTTATTTCAACCTGCATAATATTAAATATAACATCCATTTAGAAATAATTTTTTTTACATCCCAAAAAGCAATGCATACACTTCAAGTCTTCAACCCACATTCAAAATAATATAGTTCAACAAAAATATAACATTCATCTAGAAATAAGTTTTTTACACTCCAAAAGAAGTGCATACACTTCAACCCAAATTCAAAATAACAAAGTTTAACAAAAATAAAATAACATAGCTCAATAAAAATATAATATCCTTAGAACTCGCTAAATGCTCAGTATCAATATTGAAAGAATTTGAGCAAACAGTAGACTAATCCTGACTATGACCACAATTACCATCCATAGATTCTTTGTTAATGTCCAAATTCATAACATCTTCCACAAGCTCATCCAATTTCATTTGTGCAAGTTCTATGCCAAAAAAAAAAAAAAAAAATGTATTAGTAGTTCTAGGGTCTGTAAAGTTTCAATTTCCAATTATATCCCTTGTAAATTTTTATAATTACTCACTTTTCTTTTTAAATTTAAAATATATGTTGGATATAAAAGGTATTTGACAAATCTAAAATAAAATAAATATTTATTTGTTATACGAGTTAAACGGGTTGTGTTAAATGGGTCATTTTGGGTTGACACAAATAAATTGGCGTGTCAAACGTGTCTATTGCGGGTTACGCGGGTTGACCCGCTTATGACACTTTTTTTATCGTGTCGCTTTCGGGTCAACCCGTTTATGACCCAAACCCATTAAGGCCCAACCCTAACCCGAAAAAACTCGTGTTGGGTTCGTGTTGTGTTCACGGGTTGGGTCGAACATTGACACCCCTAGTGAAGCCTAATTTGAAGATAGGTACCTTATTTGTCTTTGTTAATTAAGAAAAATAAAAATAAAAATAAAAATTGGTAAAAATGACTCTCAATGATGAAGATAGTTATTGTGTCTCAATTATTGTTGCATGTAAAAATTTCCATAAATATTCTTAATAATCCATATAATTAGTCTCAAATTACCACAAGTCTATGCAGTACGGTTAAAATGGCCAATTATATTGTGCCATGTGCTACTCAAGGTTTTGAAACTCGGACCGTTCAATGAACTGTAAAAAGGAGAGATTCAAGGTTTTTTGAGATTAGACTGAGGTCGAACCATGTGACATTATAATTAATTTAATAATTAAATAAAAAATTATATTAAATTAATATAAATATAAGAAATAACTAAAATAATTAAATCAAATATAAAAATCTATCTTTCAAATGTATTTTTTTATATCATAACTTTCACAAGACAAATAAGAAATATCAAATACTAAGCAAAGGTAGATATAGTATTTATTTATATGTTGATTAGTTAAACTTGTGATAGCAATAATAATATACAAATTATAAGGACACTTATATTATATTAAGTAAAATAAAAAATTTAAATTATTTAATAGTTTTAAATTAAAATATTTATATACTCAATTATATCTATTGCTTTTAAAAGAAAGTAATTTTAGAATCATAAAAATTATATATATCAATTATATCTATTGCTTTTAAAAGAAAGTAATTTTAGAATCATAAAAATTATATATATATATATATATATATATATTTGCATAATTGTGAATTTGAATGCCTATCATTTATATAGACTCATTATTTTTTCTTTATTAGTTACTCTGTATCGTATCACAATTACAATAAAAAAGTTATGAAATAAATTGTGGTATTAGATTTTTTTTTCTTTAAAAAAAATTGTAAATATTAATTGAAACTTGAAAGTTTTTTCTTTTTGAGCTCAACGATAGAAAACTTTTATCAAAATGCCATATATAGTCATACAAGTAAAGCTAGTGCATACACTAGCATAGGGGGGACATCCACTACATGCAATGTTGTCCGAAAGGCAAAAACCACAGATAGTCATATAAGAGCATTTGCAGCAGTGTAGGTATAATGTTATAATGCTATATTTTAGCTATACTAATACTAAAATGGTGCTCCAGCAATGGAGCTATATCCATTTTTTTTTAACTCCACATGAACAGTGCACATCTATCTATAGATGTGCACTGTTCATGAGAGATAAAAAAAAAAATAAAATTTTATTCCAGCTTTTTATTAAAAAAATGCCTCTCTCTCTCTCTCTCTCTCTCTCATTCACTCTCATCTCATCTCTCTCAATCTCACTCTCTTAACTCCGGTATCTCTCTCAACCTCACTCTCTCAACGTTGTGCTCCGGCTGCTGGGTCGTGGTTGTGCTCTGGCCTCGTGGATCAAAGTGGCTTCCCTCACCTCCACTTCGCCGTTGGGTCGTGGTTGTGCTCCGATGTGCGTTGGTATCAAGGTTGAGATCGGTGTGTAGTTTCAACGTTTGGGTAGCTGGATTTGGGTTTGGTGGGGTTTGGCGTTTAGGTTGTTGGATTTCAGGGGTCATGGTGGAGATGGTGATGGTGGTGGGTCGTATCGGCATGGGTTCGATTTGTGATGGATGTGTCTGATTTGTGATTTGTGGTTGTGGGTTTGATTTGGGTTGGTTTTGTTTTGTTTTGTTTTTTTTTTTAAATTTTTTTTCCTGCTGTGGACTGGTGGCCGGTGGTGGTAAAGGTGGTGGTGGTGGTTGTGGGTGTGGCTGATGGTAGTGGTGGTTGTGGATTTGTGGGTTCGATTTGGGTTGGGTTATTTTTATTTTATTTAGTTTTTTTCTCCTGCTATGGACTAGTGGCCAGTGGTGGTGGTGGTTGTGGGTGTGGCTGATGGTAGAGGTGGTTGTGGATGGTGTTGTGGAGGTTTTTTTGGGCAGTGAGATATATTATTTTATTGTAGTGGTTATATTATTTTATTGTGATGTTTATATTATTTTATTGTGTTGAAAACTAAAATAGATCCATTGCTGCAGCATGTATGTAGGTAAAATAGATAAAGTGACTTTTTGTATAGTTAAAAAGCTAAAAATTTAGATCCACTGCTGTGGATGCTTTAAGACCAAAAAAAGGCAACCCCATTTAAAAGTTATGATATTTGTCACATCACGTTGGGCAAGGTGAAAGAAAAGGGATGGCTGAAACTTGTCTACCTTTCCAATGTAATCACGTGGAGGGGCTTTGGAAACACAAATAAAAAAAGAATACAAAAACCAAAAAAGGGAGTGGAGAGTCTGGAGACGGACAAATGAAAAGAGAAAGGGGAAGAAGAAACGGCAGGCAATAGTAGAAGATTCAGCGTGACCGGAAACAGTAGCAGAAGATGAAGGCGTGATCGGCGACTTGTACTTGGTGCAGCCTCTGCTTAGCCGTCTTCTTCTTTCCTGTTTATTATTATTTTTTTCCTACCAACCTTTGGTGCTAGCTCTGAAAAAAGTAAAGACCGTGAGAATCGTTCATGGTTCTAAGAACTGTGCGGTTTGACCGCGGTTCACACGGTTTCATGCTTTTTCTTCATAAAGAGGTTCTTAAGATTAAAAGAACCAGAATGAGGAGAGGATTGCGGTTAATCCGGTCGGACCGTATGGTCCGATTCGGGTTTCAAAACCTTGGTGCTACTTAGTGGGTCCTACTATTTAGAGTAAGAAAATTTTGAAGTGTCACTAAATGAAAATTATAAAGAATATTTTAAAAAACCAATCACAGAATGACATGCGTTGATATTTAAATTTAAATTGACATAAGTAGTCTAATTAAATATAATCATAGGTTACTCAAAATTTAGACACATTGACGAATCAAATAATGACATGTGCCCATTAAAGAAAAAGACTTAAAGTCTCTCATTTTGTACTCTATCAAAACCAACCATGTGTTATCAAACAAACATACAGAAAATGGAGATTCCTTGGAATATGCTGTTTCTATTCCTTTGATTTGTGGAAAACCTAATTTGAAGATAGGTACCTTAATTGTTTTTTTTCAATTCTAAGTAAGAAAAGAAAACTTTAAATGGCTCACAGAGATGAAGATAGTTATTGTCTTGCAAATATTTATGTCAAATTTTCCATAAGCATTTTAGTAATCCAAGTTAATAATTACACACACATGGTCATAAATTCACACAACTTTTTTATGAAAAGCTAGGATTGTGTGGTTTTTCGGAAGGAAAAATATTGCTTTGACACTTTCTACTAAGACTTATGAGTGTTTATTATTTTGCTCCGATTTACACTTTACATTGTGAAAAATATTGTTTTACACTCGTTTTGTACATTGTCCCTACATATCACCTTATTTCATGTTTTAAATGTGGATATCATCAATGCGGATATCATCGCACTTTGTGATGTGCACATTTATTTATTTATTAATATTAACATTTAAAATGTAAATTAGGGTGATAGCATATATAAAATGAATGTAAGTTAATCAAGGCCTTTTATGTAAATCTACTAGCAAAGATGATACCATTAAGAAAATAACAACCGCGCACCCTTGGCATGATGGTCATTTCACAAGTATAAGTGTTTGTGGGTTGTGAGAGAAAGGGCCAGAGTTTGAGTCTCTAGGAGGGAGTTTCACACACATTTACATTTATATTAAGCTAGAGTAGAATTTGTATCTTATATATATATATATATATATATAAATAGTATAAGCTGTAGATCTAGCTAGTAGGCTATAGAAAATAGTGTAAGTTGTAGATCTAGTAAGGCTGGCAACCTGTTAACTTCATAAACGCATAGTTGGGTTTGTTTTTTAAAAAAGAAATCCACATTGAGACTTGAAAACTATACTATAAATCACAAGGTCTGATTATTAACACATTAAACTCATTTTTGTTTATCATACAGGCAATTAAAAGGATAGAAAAATACAACAAAATAAAATGATAGTCTACGTTGAATGAAAAACATTATATTTTTTATTGATTAACAACAGTGAAAACTTTCATGTATAAAGAAAGCCTAGTTGATCATTTGCAAACATATTCAAGGACAAATAGGATTTATATGTAATTTTGTAGATCGTCTCTAAACTTGAAACCACCTTACGTCAAGACTTTTAACCCTAATTCGAAGTTATCTAGAAATTAATGATCTCATATTCTTAAGCAACATTGCTTTTCTTTCCCTTCCTTTTACTCCTCACTTTTTCATTTTTATTTTTATTTTTTTAGTTTTTATTAGAATCTGAAATTAACAACACGATGATTATTTTCAGGACAAGTAATTAACACGTATGCCAACCTGTCTATTTTCATGAAATGAGATATATATTTTTTTAAAAATAATTCATGCAATGAGATTTTCAGTACTCTAATGGCAATTTGCAAAACTTATATATGATCGATAGTTCAAACTTTGATCCTATATTGTAAAGTTCTGATTTACAATTATGTTATTATGTTGGCTTTAATTTCGTGTCAAATTTGATTGTATTTTTGTTCAATCATTTTCTTGTATTTATTGTGGGATTTAATGTAAGTATTGTGTGTGAGAGTTTGATGAAAATCTGTGAAAAAAAAAGATTTCGCGATTGGCTCGCGAGTGACAACCCGCAAAAGGTCACGTGAGAAGCATATGTTAGAATCTGAACAGTCTCATGCCAGGTTGGATTTCATGAGTCACTTCATGACTTAGGCCAAGTCTCGAGTGACCCGCGGAACTCATTGTCTAGAGCTTTTTAAAGTGTGTTTATCTCATTCCTTTGCTAACACTACATAAGCCCACATTACCTACGAAATTGTAAGGAGTTTTTCTAAGGAACTTTTGAGAGAGAAAACCCTAACTATATATTTGAGAGTTAGAGATTGTAAACCCACAATCATTTACACACCATTTCTCTAAAGTTTTCCTCTACTCCTACCTCTTCATCTACACATCCTTGAAAGGTTCTTAGCCTAAGTACTTACCTCACCCAATTTGAGTGTTGAGAGAAGTTTTGGTGCGTATAGGAAGTATTAGAAGAAGCCATTGATTGGTGGAAGCAATTTGGAGCTAATTGCAGGATCTCGATAACTAATGAAGACATGGCTCTATGAAGCCCATTGGTAACTGGAATATGGAGAATTCAAGTACAACATTGAGTAGATTAGGCTTGTAGGGTCTTTTAGATATTCCTGTACTCCAACTTTATTCACTAGTGGAACGATTTCAGTTTAGAGGGCCACAGAAAGGATTTTTCCTAAGTACTTTAGTTTCCTTTTTGATAACTCGTCTCGGTATTATCTCATGTTTGTAGTTCTCTTCACTACTCTTTAAGCTTTACATTTATTGTTTATTGCACATGCTTATGCCTTAGACTACTCTAAGGCTTAGAGTAGGGTTTCGGTTTTATTACAATTCATTTATTCTTGATCCACACTTAGTTAAGTTAGAGTAAAAGTAATTAAGCCGTAATTTAAAATTGAGGGTCTAAACTAATTATAGAACTTATAGTGTTTTATACTATTTGAGCTTTCATATATTATCATGAAAGGTTGTAAAATCAAAACATCAATTCCCCTATAACTTATAAGGAAATGAAGAAACCAAACTAGTTAAAGCATTTAAAATATATCTTTGCATAGAATAGATAAAAAATTATACTAATAATATTCAAGAAACAAACTCTTAACATGTTTTTATAAGACTAGAGAGGGATAAAGTTTCTCTCCAAACTAGTTTAGAAGAAAATCCTTCAAACTCCCTTTATATCTTTTTATTGGATGTGAATTTTGACAAATCCACCATTCGATTAAATTTTCTTATTGTATTTTTCATGCGTGCAAAATTTCAAGCATCAATCAAATGTTCAAATTTCAAGATTTTGTAGTCTTAAAATTATGCATAAAAATATGTTTATAGAATGAATAGTAATTAACTTCCAATTTAAATGAAATTTGACATGCATGTTAAAAACATAAAGAAAATACAATCCAACGGTTAAATTTTCATATATATATATCCATGTTAATTTTTTCGTAACAGTTTAAAAGGTATCTCTTTAAACTAATTTGGAGAGAAACTTTATTCAAAAAGATTATAAAAGACTCGACTATATATTATGTTAAAGCTTATTTTAATGGTAAAAGAGAATTTGTACTTTTCTACTTATTATTATAATTAGAAACAACCTTAACTCATGACTATTTCACTGTAATCTTCAGGGATTGGAAGATTTTTAGAAATGATTCCATATCCTTAAAGAATTCTTGCTTTTCTTTTCTTTTCTTCACTCTTTCATTTGTTTGGTTGTCTAGTGTTTGGACTACTCAATTAGATGCGGACGATTGAGATGCATGCATGTATGCCTCTTATCAAATTGAAAAATTTGCAAAAATCATATATATGAACCATTATTGGAAACTCTCACGCTATTATTGAATGTGGATGGATGGTTATCAAATAAAAAAATCATATCAAATTTAAAAACCAAACTCGTTAAAACTTGGGCAAAACTTAGTTGTGCTTTAGGCAGTGGTGGACGGAGAGAGGGCTATAGGTCGGATCCCTGGGGTTTTAAGTTTCTGGAAGTAAACTGCATTCAAGATCAAGGAGTACATATTGTGAATTTGCACTGTATTTCAATGAAGGGAAAAAAGATCCTAAAGATATCCTTGATGAGGGATGTAGATTATTTTTAACATTACTTCCAGGAATACCAGGAATTTTTTTTGGGGGAGGGGACCAATATAATAATAATGATTATTATTATTATTTTTTGTGTGTGTATGAAATGTAAAATAGTAACACCCAAAGGCAAAATCACAAAAGCTTTTTTTTTTTTTTTTTTAATAAGTAATTAAAGCCCAAAACATCTAACCAATTATATCATTACGTGTAACATCATTGGTAATTAAGCTCAATTATAAATTCATACACACATACACATATGTGTATATGAATGTACAATTTCATATAAACTAGTCAAACCAATCAATAAGATCCAAGCATTCACTCTCTCTCTTTTCCCACATTTCCTCAGCCAATAAGCACAACCAAAAGTCCAAACTTCTAACAAATTATACCATAACATTTTATCTAGGTTATTAAGCTCAATTATACATGCAAGTATACATATAACTGTCTATTAATTGTTCCAAGCACTTGATAAAACACAATTTCAAGATCCAAATATTCAGCCTCTCTTTTTCTTTTTCCACTTTTTTCCCCTTATACAAACTTGATATCATTAATGGATCTCTCAACCCCTTCAAAAGTAAAATTGTTCCTCTCTTTCTAAATAGTCTATATAACACAATGTGTAATCTTTTCCCACATCTTCCCAACAACCAAACAAGGCCAAAAGTAATATATATAGATACACACTGTTTTTGATTGTGTAAGATTAGAAAGAGTTGATTTTTCGTTCCATTTCTCACATTTTCTCAGTCAACAAGGACAACCAAAAGTCCAAACTTCTAACAAAATATACCATTACATGTTAACATCATAGGCAATTGAGCTCAATTATACATACACACACAAACATACATAGAATTGTCTATTAAGTAGTCCAAGCACTTGATAAAACAGAATTTTAAGATCCAAAAACATTCAGCTTCTCTCTTTTTCTTGTTCCTCTCTTTCCAAATAGTCTACATTACACAATGTTTAACCTTTTCCCACATCTTCCCAACAACCAAACAAGGCCAAATTAACACACACAAACACACTATTTTCGATTGTGTAAGATCCGAAAAAGTTGATTTTTCTTTCCATTTCTCACATTTTTTCAAACACCAAACATAACCAACTAACAAACTATCAGAAAACGATTATGATCATTGCTGATCAAACTCCATATATATGTATATAACACCTATATGTGCATATACTAAGTTGTACATATACTACATCGATCTAGGTTATATAAGCAATTGCTGATCAAGCTAAATATATGTATAAAACACCTATATGTTCATCTACTAAGTCGTACATATACTATATCGATCTAGGCTATATTAGCAATTACGATGAGCTCCCAATTGATTTTAAAACGCGTGACTAGCATTTATACGTCCAAGTCGTATATATACAATGTTGATCTGGGTGATATAAGCAATTACGATGAACTCCAATTATAGCCAGTATATTTAAGAATACATGTGACTAGCACTTATATGTCCAAGCCATACATATACTTCATCGATCTAGGCTATATAAGCAATTACGACTAGCTCCAATTATAACCGGTCTATTTTAAAATTTAAAACACATGTGACTAGGACTTATATGTCCAAGTGTTATATATACTATATCAACTAAGTAATTACGACAAGCTCCAATTATAACTAGTCCTTTTAAAACACATGTGACTAGCACTTATATTATGTGTTCAAGTCGTACATATACTATATTGATCGGGGCTATATAAGCAATTATGAGGAGCTCCAATTATAACCAGTCTATTTTAAAACACATGTGACTAGTACTTATTATGTGTCCAAGTCGTGACATTATATTATAATACATTATACAAATATAAATATGAATATAATATGTTTGTTTTTAGATGTGGGTTCCTTTAAGTTGGTCAGCGATGGCAGTGAGGTAGTGGTTGAGCTTGAGGGAAGCTTGGTCAAATGAGATATGGATTTGGCGGAACGAGACGACGTCGTCTTCCTTGTTGAGATTGATGCTTTGGAGAGCGGAGGACTTGAGAGTTTGGGGTAATGAGAGACCGAAGAGAGCGGAGGAGGCTCTTGATTCCGCCAGCTCCAACATCTTAGCTGCGGTCATCAAATTGGCGTCGTCTTCTACTGCTACCACCGTCAAGTTCGCCTCTCTCAGCTGAGTCCCGTCTACGATGGTCAACACTCCGTCTGACATTTTCGCCAAGAGAGGGAGAGAGAGAAGACCTTTTTTTTTTGGGTGGGTTTGAACTAAATTGGCTTTGTTGTTTGAATTCTAAAATGCGAAATGTTGTTTGTTTAGGACATTTGTTGATTTTTATTAAAAATTGACATCCTATCATATTATTAAATACAATTTTATACTGAATAATAAAAGTTGAGTTAAAACCTGATTGTGCTAAATAGTTATTTTTACCGATGAGTAAATTAATTTTATATTATTTGTTACGATTAATTTTCTTAAATTTAGAGATAATATTTAGTAACTATTTAATTTAGGTAAAATTTTATCAATTTACTAGTCTCTGAGCATGCGTACTTAGAGATTCTTTTATATTTTTAGATAAAAGTTAATAATTTAAATCTATTATAATTTAGAAATATATATTTTTATTTTTCAAACAAATAAAAAGAAAAAACTTTAAAGATAAGCAGTAACTGTAATTTTTTTTTGAATGGAAAAAATCTTAAATTTTAGAAATTCTCTTTTTGAATTTAAAATAAAATTTGTTATTTGACATTTATGACCATATTTCTAAATGCAGTTGTCCTTTAATAATGAGGGTATTTTTGAATCACATATAAGTACAGTTGAAAGAAGTGAATTCTCTTATATATAGTATAGATTATAAAAAATTCTAAAGTTAAATAAAGTAATATATATATTAGAAATGAGATTCGAGTGGATGAATCGTGAGCGAAAGGTTGACACGTGCCAAAACAAACAGGCACTCAAATAACAACCATTTTTTCTCTTGAAAAAAAATAATTTAAAATAACCACTTTTTCTTTCTCAAAAAAAAAAAAAAAAAAAAAAAACCCACCTTTTAACTTCTCCTCCAACTAAAACTCTATTATCAATATCTTAAGAACAACTAATTAATAAATTAATTTTATACATTTACAATTCAATAAATTTAAATTCTATTCAAACTAAAAGTCTATTATAAAAAAAAAAAAAAAATAGACTAAAATCCCAAATAACAACCCACGTATTCTTTCTTTAAAAAAAAAAAAAAAAATTCTTGACTTCTACTCCAACTAAAAGTCTCTTATCAAAATTTTATGAACAACTAATTAGTAAATTAATTTTATATTATTTGTTATGATATATTTCCTCAAATTAAGGGATAACATTCAACAGTTGTGTAATTCAAATAAAACTAAAAATCTATCATTAAAATTTTCTAAACTTAAATCCCATACATCTCACTTTTTTGTTTTTGTTTTTTTCCTCAAGTTGCATCTTAATAAATTCATATTTTATTAGAATATTAAGCTACAAGACTCTTGACTAAAGAATAAGATGTAACAATAATTTAACTTAAATAAAACTTTACCATTTAAGTTTTAGAAATTTAAATTCTACTCCAACTAATATATATATATATATATATATATATATATATTAAGCCATGACTTTTCGATATAATTTCTTTTAACCAATAAAGTCATCTCTATAATTAAATCCCACATGATACACCCCACATTGTTGTATTTTGTTTTTCCCAATATGCAACTTATGCTTATATTTTTAATAAATCCATCTTACTTATTGTTCTTTGCTTTTAAACTTGCGTGAATGATATTATGTCAAAAGTAGCTTAATATTATCTCAAAAAAAAGTAGCTTAATATAAAGAAGTAAAACAATAGACACCATTTAAGTTATTGGTTCTCTTACATAAAATTTTAATTTTTTTACTTAAATTAATTAGTAAATTAATTTTATATTATTTTTTAGAATATATTTCCTCAAATTAAGGAATGATATTTAACAAATTTTTAATTTAGGTAAAATTTTATCATTTAAATGTCAATAAATTAAATTCTATTCAAACTAAAAGTTTATTATCTGTACCCTCTCTCTGTCTCTCTCTCTCTCTCTCTCTCATATATATTGATAATAGTGGTTTAAATAATTAAATGAATTTATTGTTGTACTTAAATGTTTGTTTATGATAAATATTTATATTTTCAAATAATAATGAGTATTTATCTATTTATTTTATCAAAGTTAATCAGTAAACACAAATTCACTTTAATTGTTTGGTTTTATTTAAATTAATCAGTTGCTAAGTGTTATCTCTGAGAAAATACATTATAACAAATTAAAAAAAAAAACTTGTGTTTATTGAATTACTTCGATAAAATAAATAGATAAGTACTCATTATTATTTGAAAATATAAATATTTATCATAAAAAAACATTTAAGTACAAGTGTACAACAATAAATTAATTTAATTATTTAAACCACTATTATCTATATATATATATGTGAGAGAGAGAGAGAGAGAGAGAGAGAGAGAGAGAGAGAGATAAACAAAACTGAAAACTAATAATTAAAATTCTAAAACATTAATGAAAAGAGATTGCACAATTATCAATACTAAATATAAAAGGATAAATTACAAATTACATTCCTAAAGTTTGGAGATATTTGGATTTTACACCTTGAAGTTTCAAAATTTTGGGGTGTAAAATTCAAATACTCCCAAACTTTAGGCGATAAAATCCAAATTTTGAAACGCTAGGGTATAAAAGTCTAATACCTCCAAATTTCAGGGGGTAAAATTCAAATTCTAAAATTTCAGAGTGTAAAATCTAAATACTCTCAAAATTTAGGAGTGTAATTTGCAATTTATCAAATATAAAATAATATTATATTCTAACATAAATGAAGATAGTTGTAAATCATAAATGAAGATAGCTTTAATATACTCTCCCTCTCACATAGGAGAGGGTCCCACCCACCATGGGGGCCACCCCCATGTGAGAGGGAGGGAGTATACTCTCGGATTACTTAATAAATTTCCTAAACATAGAGAGATAATGAGATATCATTTTGCTTTAGGCATTTTAAAGGAAACAGGCATGATGGGTTGTAAGCCTGCTAAATCTCCAATGGAACAACAATTGAAACTGTCAAAGGACAGTGGTGAACTTCTATTAGATTCAAGCAAATATAGAAGGCTCATAGGTAAATTGATGTACGTGACACTCCGTAGACCTGATATCACATATGTCGTGAACAAGCTAAGCCAATTTTTAGCCAAACCAAGAGTTCCTCATATGCAGGCTGCAACAAGAATCTTACAATATGTCAAAGGTACACCTGGACAAGGGATTTTCTTTCCTAGTGATTCAGATTTACAATTGAGAGCATATTGTGATGTTGACTAGGCAGGATGCCCAGACACAAGGAAATCACTTACTGGATATTGTGTTTTTCTTGGAGATGCTTTGATTTCATGGAGATCAAAGAAGTAGTCAATGGTATCAAGATCTTTAGCTGAAGCTGAGTATAGATCTATGGCTAGCACCACCTGTGAAGTTACTTGGATTTTATTCTTACTAAGAGATTTGCAAGTGAAGCATGAGAAGTCAGTTTTGCTTTACTGTGACAACCAGGCAGCATTGCATATAGTTGCAAATCCAGTGTTCCATGAGAGATCAAAACACATAGAAGCAGATTGTCACATTATTAGAAATAGAGTTTTAGATGGTACAATCAAGACTTTCCATGTTGCATCCAAGAATCAATTGACAGATATTTTTACTAAGGCACTTGGTGTCGACAACTATGTTAGAATGGTTAAGAAATTGGGATTGATTAATATTTTTACTCATCAAGTTGAATATCCAGAGTATATTGTGGATGATCAAGCAGCAAGAGCTTTGCTCTTGAGGAGGGGTGTTAAACTTGATGAGATTAATCTCAATGTTGGTGATGTTAGGACTAATGCTAGTGCTGTGGAAGATAAGTCCAAAATTGATACCAGTGCAGTGAAAGGCAAGACCACAATCCCAAAGGCAGAACATGACGTAATGGACATGAGCTACTTAATGGAGACAATAGAAGCCATACCTTACCATGACTTGTTTATACATAGTTATGAGGAATTGCTGCCACGTGGCTTACGGAGATAAGGCTATGATATAAATTCTTGTAATCATAGGTAGTTGTAGTATAAGCTTGTAACCACTTGTCCCGTCAAAAGTGGAAATTAGTTTTGTTTCTTTCTCTTCAATTTTATTAGATATCTCTTGTATATATATAGCTAGGCGATTGTACTTTATTCATTCTAGAAAGTTGTACTGCTCAGTCTTCTTCAATAAAACAGAGAGTTTTATTCACAGAGAGCCTTCATCTCTCTTTACACAAGTATTTATTTATTTTTTTAATTTAAGATAATTATTAAGTTTAGTACCACCACAAATGGGAATTTCATAAAGCTAGGGGGCCATGCCACTCTAGCTACACCACTGCTAGCAATTATCATGCATGCAAACCTGTCTATTTTCACAAAATGAGATTTTTCAGTATTCTATGGCAATCTGCACAACGTATACATGATCCATATTCGTAACTCTCAGTCTCACCCTATCATATAATAAGGATAAAAGGTTAAATCAAAACATCAAATACCCTTATATATGACTTATAAGCAATGGAAGAAACCAAACTAGCTAAAACATTGCCATGATATTAATTTTTACATATAAGAAATGAAAAATGATACTAATATCATTAAAAAGAAACAAACTCTTACAAATTAATTCATGACTATGAGACTATGAGAGGGCATAACATGAATTTTCCCTTTATTCCAAAAGGAACCACTTGTCTAAGGATGGCTATTTGTTCTGGGATTTATTCCATGGATAACAATGATCATATTTGCCACTATCAATATCGTAGAGACAAGGACCCCCCTCTTTTACACTCCACCAACAAGTGTGTCGGCAACGTTCATAATCTCTAAAGTAGATGTAAATATCAAAATAGTGTGATGCGCCCTTCCAATCCATTCTGCAAAAGAATAGTGTAGTGGTCCAGATGTTAGGTTTGAAACTAAATTCAAATGTGCCACCTTTAGGGAGTGAAATGACTCCAATATCGTCATTTTTGGATTGACAATGGGTGGTCAAGACCAAACCATTTTCCAAATTGTTAGAGACTTTCATATGTACTCTCGGTGGGACTAAAAGAGCGTCGCACGTAGTTTTGAGCAAGAGAAGCAGCAAGTATGCTAATCTAATGAATGGACTCATGATGTTTGATTGAGATTTGTTGTTGGAGGGAGACAACTGAGTGTTACTTGGGTATTATTTTTGTTGATTTTCCTATTATATATTACTTTTACTTCAACATTTAACAAATTTAGAATTAATAAAAAAATGTAGAAAATGGATATTCCTTGGGATATGTTGTTATTGCGCATTTAATAGTAGCTTTATTTTTTCTCTCCCTTTGTTAATTACAATTCCCAAGAGTGAGTGAGACAATGGCATATATATTATGGCTCAATAAGAGTGAGTGAGTGTTTTTAAGACATTGGTTAACCATTCATTTTAGGAAAGTTTTGATATTACTTTTATGGAAAATGAAAAAAACTATTAAAACATAAATTGTTTTTTTTTTCTTTTCCTATAAAAACTTTTTTTTAATGAATTATTAACCAATACTCTAAGGGCATTCGTTAGCATTTTTCATTATATAATGCAAAATGTATCTCTCTTCTTAATTGCCTACTACATCCACATAGCTTTTTTATTTTTTATTTAAGATTTATTTATTTTTTTATAATGCTGTGCATATCTTAGCTAATTTTAAATTAGTTAACTTCAATTCAATGTTAGTTTGAGTTAGTTCATCTGGTAAATTCTTTTGTTCTCAAATAAGAGATTTCGAGTTTGTATGTGTGTGTGTACATATGCGTGTGTGTGTGTGTGTGTTTATGTATGTGTTTGGCAATTGTCTTGACCAATATATCCGTGTCATAACTCGATCCTCCCTAAACAAAACTTCCTTACTCCTCTCCTATGTGTATATATTGAAGACATTTGATTTTAGGATGACTTTGAAATAATTTTTTAATAAGCTTTTGTGTACTCACTATTTTATACACACATATGCTAATTTATATTTATTTTTAATTGGACTTAAATTCTATTATATATTTAATCATTACTAAATGACATAATAGGTAGTTCAATAAATGAAGACAATCATATTAAATATTTATCATAATTACATATTTAATTGTTTCATATAAAAACAAAATCAAAATAAATATCTATTAATAAATACCATAATGATCAAATTTCATATTTAATATTTCATAATAAATATTAAATTATGGGTAAAATGATGTAGTTTTGAGGATTTAACGACAACAATGGATGCCTACATAACGGAAGACTGAATTGGAGATTTTTGAAACTTGGAGGACTAAAATGAGAGAACGCAAACTTATTAGAGGACTATAATGAAAATAGTGAAACTTAGAGAATTGAAATGAGAGAACGCAAACTTAGAGAATTGTAATGAAAAATAGTGAAACTTAGAAGATGAGTTTTGGATTTTAGCCATTTTTAAAATTTTTTTTATTTATTTATACAGGTAACTAAAAGGATAGAAAAATAAAACAAGTTAAGAAAATGATGATGTGATCTACGCCGAATAAAAAAAATATTATACTTTTGATTGATTTACAACAGTGAATATTTTCATGTAAAAGAATTAGGACTTTAAAAGAAAGCCTTGTAGATCATTTGAAAACGTATTCAAGGAAATCTAGATTTAATTGAAAAGTTCTTATCCTTGTTGACACATGAAACAAACTTAGGGCAAGACTATTTTACCCAAGTTTTGAAGTTATCTAGAAATGATTTCATATTCTGGTTGGTTACACTTTTCTCCCCCCTTAACTATTTTACCATTCACAATTTTTTCCGTAAAATGTAAAATGGACCAATGCTCTTCCTCAACCATTGGCAATAAGAAAATAACACCCTGCCCTCGGCTTTGTTGTAAAAACCCTTTTTTTATTTTTTATTTTTTTATTTTTATTTATTTTTTATGCTCCGTATTGAAATGACTAAAACATTATCCTCTAGTTAAGGGGGAGAATTGCAAATGACCTAATAGTTAAGGGGCAATTGCAAATGACACAAATTTTTTTTTTTTTTATCATGCTATTTAAAGAACCCATAGGATGCATTTTGTTTATATTTACTTTAAGTTTTAGACTTGAGAGAAAACATTGTATTTAACCAAATTAAAGCCAGGTTGATTGTAAGGAATTTGAAAATGGATAGTTGAATTCAAGGACAACTAACCTCCAAGAACAGGGATAGAGGAAACAGAAACAGAGATAGAGAAAGATATTAGAGAATGGGAATAGAGTATTCAATTAACAAAATGGTTCCCCATTTTACAATCTGTTATCCCTGTTTTTATACCCGTAGCTTCCACTCCAAGCTTAGCTGTATAACTACCTTCTAACCACCTTGACAGCTCATCAATCTAACTAACTCTAACTACCTTGACAGCTCATCCATCTAACTAACTCTTCCCTCAGCTAACCACTTCTATATCTGCTGTATTACACAGAGGCTGCACTGGAGGGCCACCTCTCATCAGCTCAGCACGCATGCTGCATCAGCAGCTAGCACACCTTCATGCAGCACCACATGCATTGGTCCTTAGCACCATGCACACTAGCCATCAGTCACATATGCACACACATATCAGTCACACACATACAATTGGGTTCCTAACAATGCCCCCTCCTTTAAAACACCTTGCCCACAAGGTGTGGAAACTTCTGTTGCAAATCAAACAAGTGTTCCCAGGTTGCATCATCCTTGCTTTCATCCTGCCATTGCACAAGAACCTGGGTGATGAGTCTGCTCCTCAACTGATGAGTTCTGGTATCCAACACAGCCACAGGCTCAGGGGCTAGTATATGCTCTGCAGACACAGTTGGTAAAGCAGGTCTAGGAATCACATGGGCACCCAATTTTGCCTTGAGATTTGAGACATGAAACACAGGATGAATTTGGGACCCCTCAGGTAAATCCAACTTGTAAGCAACCTGACCAACCTTCTGCAAAATCTGGAAGGGACCATAAAAACGAGGAGCAAGCTTTCCAAATTGTCTGGACTGTACTGAAGCTTGCTTGTATGGTTGAAGCCTTAGATAAACCCAATCTCCCACCTCAAAGGACCTATCCACCCTCCTTTTGTCAGCAAACCATTTCATCCTTTCTTGAGCTATATTCAAGTTGTGTTTCAACAAGGAAAAAAGTTGCTGCCTATCCTGCAAATAAGAATCCACAGCTGCAACTCTAGTCACACCTGGCACATATTCCACAATCTTAGGAGGAGGATAACCATAAAGGGCCTCAAAAGGAATAAGTTTAATGGAAGTGTGGAAGTTAGTATTGAACCAAAACTCAGCCATGGGCAGCCAATCTACCCAAGAATGAGGTCTGTCAGCAGCATAAGCTCTCAAGTAGTGTTCCAGACTTTTGTTCACCACTTCAGTCTGCCCATCTGATTGAGGATGATATGAAGAAGACATGGCCAAGTGAGTTCCCTGTAGTTTCATCAATTCTGACCAGAATTTGGAAGTGAACACCGGGTCTCTATCACTCACAATTGTAGATGGCATACCATGTAATTTGAAAACATACTGCATGAACACTTGGGCAACCTTAGCAGCAGTGTAAGGATGAGCCAAAGGGATGAAATGCACATACTTGGTGAACCTGTCCACCACTACAAAAACCAGTGATTTCTGTTGAGACTTAGGCAACCCCTCCACAAAATCCATGCTAATGTCTAACCAAGGTCTATTAGGAATAGCCAATGGCTGCAACAAACTAGCAGGTAAGCAAGTCTCACTCTTCAACCTCTGGCATGTATCACACTCCCTCACAAACTGTTTCAAGTCCTTCACCATACCCGTCCAGTAAAAGTCTTTCTTAAGCCTCTGAAAAGACTTTAAATAGCTAGAATGACCCCTTAGAGGGCTAGCATGAACCTATTGCAACACTTGAGCCTTCAATTCTTGAGCTGAACTTCCCAAGAATAGCCTTCCCTTGTAGAATAACAAGTCATTACAGACAGTAAATCCAATTGGACCATCACTACCTGACTGAATAGCAAGGATAATCTTCTGGATTGTAGCATCAGAGGTGTAAGTCAGCTTGAGTTCATCCAACCATGTGGGAGTAGGAAAAGAAATCATGCAGAGAGTCCCCACCCTAACATCCCTAACCTCTTCAACCCCCACAACTTCTTTTCTGGAAAGTGCATCAGCTACCAAATTATCTTTCCCATGCTTATATTCAACCACAAATGCATAGCCAAGGAGCTTAGTTATCCATTTTTGTTGAGCAGGGGTTCCAATCTTCTGTTCCAGCAAGTATTTAAGGCTTTGATGGTCAGTTTTAATCACAAAGGGTCTGCCAAGTAGATAGGGTCTCCATTTCTTTACTGCCACTACCAGAGCTAGCAACTCCTTCTCATAAGTTGAAAGGGCAAGGCTTCTGCCCTTCAAAGCTTGGCTATGGTAAGCAATTGGTCTCTGGTTCTGCATGAGGACAGCACCAACACCTACTCCAGATGCATCACACTCTACCACAAAGGACTTAGTGAAATCCGGTAGAGCCAAAACAGCAGGTTGTGACATTGCATCCTTAAGGAGTTGGAAAGCTTGAGAAGCTTCAGGGTTCCAGTTAAATGAATCCTTTCTCAATAAAGCTGTTAGAGGGGCAGCAATTTGTCCATACCCCTTGACAAACTTCCTGTAATAGCCAGTCAACCCCAAGAATCCCCTTAAAGCTTTCACATCCTTAGGAATTGGCCATTGCTGCATAGCAGCAGTCTTCCTTGGGTCTGTCCTGACCCCTTCACCAGAAATAAGATGGCCTAGATACTCCACTTCCTTACAAGCAAACACACACTTTGATTGTTTGGCATACAATTGGTGTTTCACCAAGACTTCCAAGACTACATGAAGGTGATGCACATGGTCACTCACAGTCTTACTATATACAAGGATGTCATAAAAAAAAACCAACACAAATCTCCTTAAGTAAGGCTTAAAAATGGTGTTCATGAGGGATTGGAAGGTGGAAGGTGCATTGGTTAAGCCAAATGGCATGACCAAAAACTCATAGTGGCCTTCATGAGTCCTAAAGGCAGTTTTAGGAATATCCTTCTCCCTCATTCTAATCTGATGGTACCCGGACCTTAAATCTAGTTTAGAAAAGACAGCTGCACCAAACAATTCATCCAATAGCTCATCTATGACAGGTATAGGGTATTTATCTTTAATTGTTTCTTGGTTTAAGGCTCTATAATCAATGCACATTCTCCATGAACCATCAGCCTTCCTCACTAAGAGGACTGGTGAAGCAAAAGGGCTGCTACTGTTTCTAATTAAACCAGCAGATAGTAATTCCCTAACAATCTTCTCAATTTCATTTTTCTGGTAGTAAGGGTACCTGTAAGGCCTCTAACATATAGCTTGAGCTCCTTCCTTCAAGGTAATTTGGTGTTCATGGTCCCTTAAGGGTGGCAGCCCCTCTGGTGTAACAAAGACTGACTTAAACTCATCTAACAAAGCAGCCACTCCTTCAGGCAGTTGGTCCATACCCTCTGCAGCTAATAACTGAGGCTGGAATGTAATGTGAAGAACCAAACCTTTCTCAACAGATTGCTTCAAGAAAGTCTTCCCATCTTGCAATTGAGACCTTGTGCTCCTCAACCCTTGTAGCAGTACCTGTCTATGGTTATAACCAAAGCTCATTGTAAGCATCTTGAAATCCCATTGAATTACTCCTAAAGTACCCAACCACTGAGTCCCTAGAACCAAATCACACCCTCCCATTGGCAACACATGCAAATGCACCATAAACTCATTCCCTTGTACCCGGATTGGAACCTCCTCACAAACACCTTGAGTTTTAATCAAATCACCATTGGCAACCTTCACCTCCAAGACTTGAGAAGCATCAACATTCAGGTGCAGATGTGACACCAATGCAGCATCAATGAAGTTGTGAGTACTCCCTGAATCAATAAGAATGACAAAGGACTTATGCTTGATCCTGCCCATGACTCTCATAGTGCCTGAAGTAGGGGTACCACTCAATGCATAAAGAGTAATCTCAGCATCTTCCTGTCCAACCTGATCTGCATAGCATTTTTCTTCAAAATCAGTAATGTGAACTCCAAAGTTGGTGTCTTCCTGAGCTAACTCTGCAGAATCCAATAAGAACAGCATAGCACTCTTGCACTTATGGCCAGGAGCCCACTTCTCATCACAATTGTAACACAACCCTTTCTTCTTCCTTTCTTCCATTTGAGCAGGAGAAATTTTCTTGATGGGCAGCCTTGGTTTATACTCCAATAGAGAAGGAGTTTTTGGAGGAACTCCCAAAATGGAAGGCTTGTTCTGATCCCCTTGAACTTTAGCAAACTTCTTGCAACTCCAATTGTACTCTTCTTGAATTTTTGCCAAACCAAAAGCCTCATTCAATGATCTAGGACTCAACATTCTCACTGGCAGCCTTATTTCATCTCTTAAACCACTTAGAAAGCAACTTAACTTGTGAGCAGCAGATAAACCCTTAATCCTATTGGACAACACTTCGAATTGAGCTTTATACAAGGACACTGAAGCAGTCTGTCTCAGCCTTGTAAGTGTTTCCATGGGATCATCATAAGCCGTGGCCCCAAACCTGATGTGCAATGCTTGAATCAATGATTCCCAATCCACAAAAAGACCTGCATCTTCACTATCTTGAAACCAGATTAAGGCTTCACCCTCCATATGGAATGAAGCTAACATTAGCTTCTCTGCAACAGGTGTATTATAATACTTGAAGTATTGGTTGGTTTTGTAAATCCAACTAGCAGGATCTTCTCTAGAAAACCTTGGGAATTCCAATCTCACAGGACGAGACAGAGCCATTGTTGATGAATTAGCATTTCTGGCTTCCACATTTGTTGGAGATTGAGGCAATCCACCTTGAACAGAATCATTACACCACTGCACCAGAATTGCTAGTTGCTGAGTCATTTCGTTCATGGTACGTGTGTGTATTTCCTGGATGGTACGCATTTCTTGAATCTTTTTACCATGATGATCAGACGTAGTTCTAAGCCCAGCAATGGCTTCCTGAGTAGCAATAGTGCTTGATCGTGTTTCTGCCATGGCCAAGGAAAGCCAAGCTCTGATACCAAATGTAAGGAATTTGAAAATGGATAGTTGAATTCGAGGACAACTAACCTCCAAGAACAGGGATAGAGGAAACAGAAACAGAGATAGAGAAAGATATTAGAGAATGGGAATAGAGTATTCAATTAACAAAATGGTTCCCCCTTTTACAATCTGTTATCCCTGTTTTTATACCCGTAGCTTCCACTCCAAGCTTAGCTGTATAACTACCTTCTAACCACCTTGACAGCTCATCAATCTAACTAACTCTAACTACCTTGACAGCTCATCCATCTAACTTACTCTTCCCTCAGCTAACCACTTCTATATCTGCTGTATTACACAGAGGCTGCACTGGAGGGCCACCTCTCATCAGCTCAGCACGCACGCTGCATCAGCAGCTAGCACACCTTCATGCAGCACCACATGCATTGGTCCTTAGCACCATGCACACTAGCCATCAGTCACATATGCACACACATATCAGTCACACACATACAATTGGGTTCCTAACATTGATTATTCGATCTATTATGCAAGTTTTAGGTTAAATAAACAATCATAAACATGAAACCATCGGTTCAATGACTGTGTTAGTGGTCACCAATAGTGACTTTGAAAGAGCAGTAAGCACAAACCTTAATATTTCAAATTGAGCAACTACAAAGTCTCTAAAAACGTGCCTTAGAGTTACCTTAAATACTCAATGAAGTAGGTCTAAAACCCTAGACATCTGATGGGCTGATGGTTGAAGAACTGATTCTGGTATGCGACTTTCAATCAGTTGAAGACTTGAAGTTAAGTTTCGACTGGTCGAAATTATTAAATATGCATATCCTTGAATCACCTTCTTTCCTATTCTTACACACTGAATACTAGCTTCTTAAGTATTGTGATCTAATCAATTCTATAGACTCTATGAAATATATCTAGACAAGTTTGTGTTCAAGTGTTTGCTAACTAAACTATACTAAGTATAGAACCTAACATTTAAAACAACAAAAAATATTCTTCCAGATTTCTCATCATGAACACTATTTTCAATGGATTCTGAGACAGAAAATAATAATCTTTTTGTTGGCTTACACTACTGTTACTCTAATGCGACATTTTCACACCTAATTAAAAATCAAACTATTCTACACCATTATACTTTTGTAATTAACTAAACAAATTTCTTGAGAATCCATTTTTATGAACCATTATACTACTGTGACTTGGTTGGGCATTTTCACAAACATTTATCATGCTGATTATAAACTAACTGTGAAAAATCTAAATCTTAAAGACCAATATTCCAAAATCTTGGAATCAAACTACCATAACAAGTGGGTTAAGCCATTGAGACAATTTGAAACAAAAGCCCAAAATTCAAAAAAGAAAAGAAAAGAAGAAGAAAGTATAATCATGTACAATGTAACAGTAGTATATGCTATCAAAAAAATGTTACTGTCTGTCTCGGGCTCCATAGAAAACACTCATGGATGAGAATTTTGGAAAAAGGTTTTTTAGTTGTGATAAATACAATCAAAAATTCAAAATGCATCTTGTGAGTTCTTAGAATGACATGATTTGGAAATGTTGCGCCATTTACAATCACCCCCTATGGAATATAAAGAAATCAAAAGATTTTTTTGGATTTTAACAGCAAAGACTGCATGAAGCTATTTGCTTATTTCTAATGGTTGCGGGGGACACTGATCGATTTTATAGTGTAGGAGGACATTATGAATGGTGCAAAATTTAAGGGGGGGGGGGGGAATGTAGTTAACCTTATTTTTGTGGCATAGTGTTTGGAAAAAAAAGAATAGGACAAAAGGGAATTTTTTTTCTAAATAACAATAAATATTAAAAAATTTAGTTAATTGTCACGTTTTAAAACAATATTGAAAACTAGCATCTCGAGTGTCTAAAACTCGAGTTACAAGATAAAAACCGAGTTTTTAAGTCTCGATTTGTAAGTGGATCAGTAAAAAGGGGAAAAAAAGAAGCTGAAAATCGAGTTTTAAAGACTTGATTTTCATAAATTGAATTAAAACGCCGCTATAGGTCTATAAAACGTCACTATAGGGATTAAAAACGCCACTATAGGACTCCATAAATCTGTACTAAGAAATTTTTTTTAGGAAAACGCCGCTATAGGGATTTAAAATGTCACTGAAAGGCTTAAAAACGCCACTATAGGTAAAATTTTTTTCACATGAAATGGATCTCGAGTTTCTAAAACTCGAGATGCTACTTTCCTTTATTGTTTCAAACGTTGCCTAACTAACTATATACAATTCTATTGCATTGCTGTTTTGCACATTACCTCGACAAAAGGGATAGCAATTATCATGCATGCCAACCTGTCTATTTTCACAAAATGAGATATTAAGGTTAAGTTTGGTAATAGTTTTTGTTTTCTATTTTCAAAAACTTGTTTTTAGGAATATAGAGAAAAAAAACAATTTTCTTGTATTTTTGAAATAAAAAACATGTTTGATTAGTTGAAATTAAAAAAATAGTTTTTTGAAGAAAAAAATAAAAAATACTAAAATTTTTTGTTACTTGGATTTGTATTTTAATGCTAACTCATTAAATGAGACAATTCATTAAATTATATGCGTATTTTCATTGACTTTTAAAAATTAGAAAGTGAAAACAAATTTTTGCATGTTTTCAGTTTCTTTCACAAATTGAGTTTTGAGAATAGTTTTTGTTTTTTGTCCATTTTAGGTTGCCAAACAAGTTTTTTAGTTTCAAAAATAGAATTTTTTTTTTTTGAAAACAGAAAATAAGGGCAAAAAACAGTTACCAAACATACTCTAAGTACTCGAATGGTAATGTGCACAGCATATATATGATCCATACTGATAACTCTTAGTCTCACCTTGTTAATTATGTAGTAAGGATATATATATATATATATATATATATATTTTTTTTTTTTTTTTTTTGGTTTTTGAGAGAGTTTTAACTTATGGCATCCGCTTTTAATGATAGCCCTTTATTATCAGACTAAGACACCAATTAGTTTTTGATGTAGGCAGGGATTGAGTCCCTAATATTTTATTTAACAATCAAAATTTTTACCAGTTGAGCTAATTGAAACCTACTATAAAAGATTATTAAATCAAAGCAAATTCCCCTTATAACTCAAGCAAATGAAGAGACCAAAATAGTAAAAACATTGCCATGATACTTTTACATATATAAGAAATGAAAAATGATACCAATAACATTAAAAAAAAAAAAATACTCTTACAAATTTATTCAAGTTCATAATGTGAATTTTCTCTTTACTCCAACAATATACATTTGACTAGGGATGGTGATTGTTCTAGGAACTAATTCCACGGAGAACTATCATAGTTGCCACTATCAAGATTATAGAGACAAGGTCCCCCCTCTTTCACACTCCACCAGAAAATGCTTTTGCATCGGTCCAGGTCTCTTCTATAGATGTAAATATCAAATTGGTGCGATGCGCCATTCCAATCCATACTATGGTAGAATTGTGTAGTGGCGTAAAAGTTAGGTTTGAAATTAAATTCAAATGTGCCACCTTTAGGAAGTGCATGGACTCCAAGATCGTCATCCTTGGACTTACAATGAATGGTCAAGTCCAAACCATTTTCTAAATCATTAGAGACTTTCATATATACTCTAGGTAGGAAAAAATTTGCTTCGCACGCAGTTATCAGCAAGAGTAGTAGCAAGGATGCTAATCTAATGAATGGACTCATGATGTTTGATTGAGATTTGCTGTTGGTGGGAGATAACTAAGGTTTGACATGGATCTAATGTTTGTGATTCTTCTATTGTATACTACTTTCACTTCGACATTTGACAACTTTAGAATTAAACAAAAATGTAAAAAAATGGAGATTCCTAGAGATATACTTTTTTTGTTCCTTTGATTTGTGTGAAGCCTAATTTGAAGATAGGTTCTTTGTTAATTAAGAAAAATAAAAATAAAAATAAAAATTGGTAAAAATGACTCTCAATGATGAAGATAGTTATTGTGTCTCAATTATTGTTGCATGTAAAAATTTCCATAAATATTCTTAATAATCCATATAATTAGTCTCAAATTACCACAAGTCTATGCAGTACGGTTAAAATGGCCAATTATATTGTGCCATGTGCTACTCAAGGTTTTGAAACTCGGACCGTTCAATGAACTGTAAAAAGGAGAGGTTTAAGGTTTTTGAGATTAGACTGAGGTCGAACAGTGTGACATTATAATTAATTTAATAATTAAATAAAAAATTATATTAAATTATAAATATAAGAAATAACTAAAATAATTAAATTAAATATAAAAATCTATCTTTCAAATGTATTTTTTTATATCATAACTTTCACAAGATAAATAAGAAATATCAAATACTAAGCAAAGGTAGATATAGTATTTATTTATATGTTGATTAGTTAAACTTGTGATAGCAATAATAATATACAAATTATAAGGACACTTATATTATATTAAGTAAAATAAAAAATTTAAATTATTTAATAGTTTTAAATTAAACTATTTATATACTCAATTATATCTATTGCTTTTAAAAGAAAGTAATTTTAGAATCATAAAATTATATATATATTTTTGCATAATTGTGAATTTGAATGCTTATCATTTATATAGACTCATTATTTTTTCTTTATTAGTTACCCTGTATTGTATCACAATTACAATAAAAAAGTTATGAAATAAATTGTGGTATTAGATTTTTTTTTCTTTAAAAAAAATTGGAAATATTAATTGAAACTAGAAAGTTTTTTTTTTTTAGCTCAACGATAGAAAACTTTTATCAAAATGCCATATATAGTCATACAAGTAAAGCTAGTGCATACACTAGCATAGGGGGGACATCTACTACATGCAATGTTGTCCTAAAGGCAAAAACCACAGATAGTCATATAAGAGCATTTGCAGCAGTGTAGGTATAATGCTATAATGCTATATTTTAGCTATACTAATACTAAAATGGTGCTCCAGCAGTGGAGCTATATCCATTTTTTTTTTAGCTCCACATGAACAGTGTACATCTATCTATAGATGTGCACTGTTCATGAGAGCTAAAAAAAAAAAAAAAAGGTTTTATTCCAGCTTTTTATTAAAAAAATGCCTCTCTCTCTCTCTCTCTCTCTCTCTCTCTCTCTCTCATTCACTCTAACCGTGCCTCTGTCTCTCTCTCACTCATTCACTCTCATCTCATCTCTCTCAATCTTACTCTCTTGACTCCGGTATCTCTCTTAACCTCACTCTCTCAACGTTGTGCTCCGGCTGCTGTGTCGTGGTTATGCTCCGGCCTCGTGGATCGAAGTGGCTTCCCTCACCTCCACTCCGCCATTGGGTTGTGGTTGTGCTCCGGTGTGCGTTGGTATCGGGGTTGAGATCGGTGTGTGGTTTCAACGTTTGGGTAGCTGGATTTGGGTTTGGTGGGTTTCGGTATTTAAGTTGCTGGATTTCAGGGGTCATGGTGGAGATGGTGGTGGTGGTGGGTCGTTTTGCTGGTAGTGGGTCGTATTGGCGTGGGTTCGATTTGTGATGGATGGGTCTGATTTGTGATTTATGGCTGTGGGTTTGATTTGGGTTGGTTTTGTTTTGTTTTGTTTTTTGTTTTTTTTTTTTCCTGCTGTGGACTGGTGGCCGATGGTGGTGGTGGCGGTGGTGGTGGTTGTGGGTGTGGTTGATGGTAGAGGTGGTTGTGGATTTGTGGGTTCAATTTGGGTTTTTTTTTTTTTTTTTTTGCTATTGTGGACTGGTAGCCGGTGGTGGTGGAGGTGGTGGTGGTGGTTGTGGGTGTAACTGATGGTAGAGGTGGTTGTGGATTTGTGGGTTTGATTTGGGTTGGGTTTTTTTTTTCCTCCTGCTGTGGACTGGTGGCCAGTGGTGGTGGTGGTGGTTGTGGGTGTGGTTGATGGTAGAGGTGGTTGTGGATGGTGCTGTGGAGGTTTTTTTGGGTAGTGGGATATATTATTTTATTGTAGTGGTTATATTATTTTATTGTGATGTTTATATTATTTTATTGTATTGAAAGTTAAAATAAATCCACTGCTACAGCATGTATGTAGGTAAAATAGATAAAGTGACTTTTTGTATAGCTAAAAAGCTAAAAATTTAGGTCCACTACTGTGGATGCTCTAAGACCAAAAGAAGACAGCCCCATTTAAAAGTTAAGATATTTGTCACATCACGTTGGGCAAGGTGAAAGAAAAGGAATGGCTGAAACTTGTCTACCTTTCCAATGTAATCACGTGGAGGGGCTTTGGAAACACAAATAAAAAAAGAATACAAAAACTAAAAAAGGGAGTGGAGAGTCTGGAGACGGACAAATGAAAAGAGAAAGAGGAAGAAGAAGAAGAAGAAAGTCCAAGTGTTAGCTAAAAAAAAGACCGTGAGAAACATTCACGGTTCTAAGAACCGTGCGGTTTGACCGTGGTTCACACGGTTTCATGCTTTTTCTTCATAAAGAGGTTCTTAAGATTAAAAGAACCGGAATGAGGAGAGGATCGCGGTTAATTCGGTCGGACCGTATGGTCCGATTCGGGTTTCAAAACCTTGGTGCTACTTAGTGGGTCCTACTATTTAGAGTAAAGAAAATTTTGAAGTGTCACTAAATGAAAATTATAAAGAATATTTTAAAAAACCAATCACAGAATGACATGCGTTGATATTTAAATTTAAATTGACATAAGTAGTCTAATTAAATATAATCATAGGTTACTCAAAATTTAGACACATTGACGAATCAAATAATGACATGTGCCCTTTAAAGAACAAGACTTAAAGTCTCTCATTTTGTACTCTATCAAAACCAACCATGTGTTATCAAACAAACATACAGAAAATGGAGATTCCTTGGAATATGCTGTTTCTATTCCTTTGATTTGTGGAAAACCTAATTTGAAGATAGGTACCTTAATTGTTTTTTTCAATTCTAAGTAAGAAAAGAAAACTTTAAATGGCTCACAGTGATGAAGATAGTTATTGTCTTGCAAAAATTTATGTCAAATTTTCCATAAGCATTTTAGTAATCCAAGTTAATAATTACACACACATGGTCATAAATTCACACACAACTTTTTTATGAAAAGCTAAGATTGTGTGGTTTTTTGGAAGGAAAAATATTGCTTTGACACTTTCTACTAGGACTTATGAGTGTTTATTATTTTGCTCCGATTTACACTTTACATTGTGAAAAATATTGTTTTACACTCGTTTTGTACATTGTCCCTACATATCACCTTATTTCATGTTTTAAATGTGGATATCATCAATGCGGATATCATCGCACTTTGTGATGTGCACATTTATTTATTTATTAATATTAACATTTAAAATGTAAATTAGGGTGATAGCATATATAAAATGAATGTAAGCTAATCAAGGCCTTTTATGTAAATCTACTAGCAAAGATGATACCATTAAGAAAATAACCACCGTGCACCCTTGGCAAGATGGTCATTTTACAGGTATAAGAGTGTTTGTGGGTTGTGGAAGTAAGGGCCAGAGTTTAAGTCTCTAGGAGGGAGTTTCACACACATTTACATTTATATTAAACTAGAGTAGAATTTGTATCTTATATATATATAAAATAGTATAAGCTGTAGATCTAGCTAATAGGCGATAGAAAATAGTGTAAGCTGTAGATCTAGTAAGGCTGGCAACCTGTTAACTTTATAAACGCATAGTTGGGTTTGTTTTTAAAAAAATAAATCCACATTGAGACTTGAAAACTATACTATAAATCACAAGGTCTGATTATTAACACATTAAACTCATTTTTGTTTATCATACAGGTAATTAAAAGGATAGAAAAATACAACAAAATAAAATGATAATCTATATTGAATGAAAAACATTATATTTTTTATTGATTAACAACAGTGAAATCATTCATGTATAAAGAAAGCCTAGTTGATCATTTGCAAACATATTAAAGGACGAATAGGATTTATATGTAATTTTGTAGATCGTCTCTAAACTGGAAACCACCTTACGTCAAGACTTTTAACCCTAATTTGAAGTTATCTAGAAATTAATGATCTCATATTCTTAAGCAACATTGCTTTTCTTTCCCATCCTTTTCCTCCTCACTTTTTCATTTTTATTTTTATTTTTTTAGTTTTTATTAGAATCTAAAATTAACAACATGATGATTTTTATTTTAGGACAAGTAATTAACATGTATGCCAACCTGTCTATTTTCATGCAATGAGATATTTTTTGTTTTTAAAATAATTCATGCAATGAGATTTTCAGTACTCTAATGGCAATTTGCAAACTTATATATGATCGATAGTTCAAACTTTGATCCTATATTGTAAAGTTGTGATTTACAACTATGTTATTATGTTGGCTTTAATTTCGTGTTAAATTTGATTGTATTTTTGTTCAATCAATTTCTTGTATTTATTGTAGGATTTAATGTAAGGATTGTGTGTGAGAGTTTGATGAAGATCTGTGAAAAAAAAAGATTTCGCGATTGGCTCGCAAGTGACAATCCGCAAAAGGCCACGTGAGTAGCATATGTTAGAATCTGAATAGTCTCATGCCAGGTTGGATTTCGTGAGTCACTTCACGACACAGGCCAAGTCTCTAGTGACCCGCGAAACTCATTGTTTAGAGCTTTTTAAAGTGTGTTTATCTCATTTCTTTGCTAACACTACATAAGCCCACATTATCTATGAAATTGTAAGGAGTTTTTCTAAGGAACTTTTGAGAGAGAAAACCCTAACTATATATTTGAGAGTTAGAGATTGTAAATGCACAATCATTTACACACCATTTCTCTAAAGTTTTCCTCTACTCCTACCTCTTCATCTACACATCCTTGAAAGGTTCTTAGCCTAAATACTTACCTCACCCAATTTGAGTGTTGAGAGAAGTTTTGGTGCGTATAGGAAGCATTAGAAGAAGCCATTGATTCGTGGAAGCAATTTAGAGCTAATTGCAAGATCTCGATAACTAATGAAGACATGGCTCTATGAAGCCCATTAGTAACTGGAATATGGAGAGTTCAATTACAACATTGAGTAGATTAGGCTTGTAGGGTCTTTTAGATATTCGTGTACTCTAACTTTATTCACTAGTGGATCAATTTCAGCTTGGAGGGCCATAGAAAGGTTTTTTCCTAAGTACTTTGGTTTCCTTTTTGATAACTCGTCTTGGTGTTATCTCGTGTTTGTAGTTCTCTTTACTACTCTTTAAGCTTTACATTTATTGTTTATTGCACATGCTTATGCCTTAGACTACTCTAAGGCTTAGAGCAGTGTTTCGGTTTTATTATGATTCATTTACTCTTGTTCCACACTTAGTTAAGTTAGAGTAAAAGTAATTAAGCCGTAATTTAAAATTTAGGGTCTAAACTAATTATAGAACTTATAGTGTTTTATACTATTTGAGCTTTCATATATTATCATGAAAGGTTGTAAAATCAAAACATCAATTCCCCTATAACTTATAAGGAAATGAAGAAACCAAACTAGTTAAAGCATTTAAAATATATCATTGCATATAATAAATAAAAAATTATACTAATAATATTCAAGCAACAAACTCTTAACATGTTTTTCTAAGACTAGAGAGGGATAAAGTTTCTCTCCAAACTAGTTTAGAGGAAAATCCCTCAAACTCCCTTTATATCTTTTTATTGGATGTGAATTTTGACAAATCCACCATTCGATTAAATTTTCTTATTGTATTTTTCATGCGTGCAAAATTTCAAGCATCAATCAAATGTTCAAATTTCAAGATCTTGTAGTCTTAAAATTATGCATGAAAATATGTTTATAGAATGAATAGTAATTAACTTTCAATTTAAATGAAATTTGACATGCATGTTAAGAACATAAAGAAAATACAATCCAACGGTTAAATTTTCAAACATATATATCCATGTTAATTTTTTCGTAATAGTTTAAAAAGTATCTCTTTAAACTAATTTGGAGAGAAACTTTATTAAAAAAGATTATAAAAGATTCGACTATATATTATGTTAAAGCTTATTTTAATGGTAAAAGAGAATTTGTACTTTTCTACTTATTATAATAATTAGAAACAACCTTAACTCATGACTATTTCACTGTAATCTTCAGGGATTGGAAGATTTTTAGAAATGATTCCATATCCTTAAAGAATTCTTGCTTTTCTTTTCTTTTCTTCACTCTTTCATTTGTTTGGTTGTCTAGTGTTTGGACTATTCAATTAGATGCGGACGATTGAGATGCATGCATGTATGCCTCTTGTCAAATTGAAAAATTTGCAAAAATCATATATATGAACCATTACTGGAAACTCTCACGCTATTATTGAATGCGGATGGATGGTTATCAAATAAAAAAATCATACCAAATTCAAAAACCAAACTCGTTAAAACTTGGGCTAAACTTGGTTGTGCTTTAGGCAGTGGTGGACGGAGAGAGGGCTATAGGTCGGATCCCTGGGGTTTTAACTTTCTGGAAGTAAACTCTTAGGCATTCAAGATCAAGGAGTACATATTGTGAATTTGCACTGTGTTTCAATGAAGGAAAAAAGATCCTAAAAATATCCTTGATGAGGGATGTAGATTATTTTTAACATTACTTCCAGGAATACAGTGGCGGAGCCAGGAATTTTTTTTGGGGGAGGGGGCCAATATAATTATAATAATAATAATAATTATTTTTTGTGTGTGTATGAAATGTAAAATGGTAATACCCAAAGGCAAAATCACAAAAGCTTTTTTTTTTTTTTAATAAGTAATTAAAGCCCAAAACATCTAACCAATTATATCATTACGTGTAACATCATTGGTAATTAAGCTCAATTATAAATTCATACACACATACACATATGTGTATATGAAATGTACAATTTCATATAAATTGGTCAAACCAATCAATAAGATCCATGCATTCACTCTCTCTCTTTTCCCACATTTCCTCAGCCAATAAGCACAACCAAAAGTCCAAACTTCTAACAAATTATACCATAACATTTTATCTAGGTTATTAAGCTCAATTATACATGCAAGTATACATATAACTGTCTATTAATTGTTCCAAGCACTTGATAAAACACAATTTCAAGATCCAAATATTCAGCCTCTCTTTTTCTTTTCCCACTTTTTTCCCCTTATACAAACTTGATATCATTAATGGATCTCTCAACCCCTTCAAAAGTAAAATTGTTCCTCTCTTTCTAAATAGTCTATATAACACAATGTGTAATCTTTTCCCACATCTTCCCAGCAACCAAACAAGGCCAAAAGTAATATATATAGATACACACTGTTTTTGATTGTGTAAGATCAGAAAGAGTTGATTTTTCTTTCCATTTCTCACATTTTCTCAGTCAACAAGGACAACCAAAAGTCCAAACTTCTAACAAAATATACCATTACATGTTAACATCATAGGCAATTGAGATCAATTATACATACACACACAAACATACATAGAATTGTCTATTAAGTAGTCCAAGCACTTGATAAAACAGAATTTCAAGATCCAAAAACATTCAACTTCTCTCTTTTTCTTGTTCCTCTCTTTCCAAATAGTCTACATTACACAATGTTTAACCTTTTCCCACATCTTCCCAACAACCAAACAAGGCCAAATTAACACACAGAAACACACTATTTTCGATTGTGTAAGATCAGAAAAAGTTGATTTTTCTTTCCATTTCTCACATTTTTTCAAACACCAAACCGAACGAACTAACAAACTATAAGAAAACGATTATGATCATTGCTGATCAAGCTCCATATATATGTATATAACACCTATATGTGCATATACTAAGTTGTACATATACTACATCGATCTAGGTTATATAAGCAATTCCTGATCAAGCTAAATATATGTATAAAACACCTATATGTTCATCTACTAAGTCGTACATATACTATATCGATCTAGGCTATATAAGCAATTACGACGAGCTCCCAATTGATTTTAAAACACGTGACTAGCATTTATACATCCAAGTCGTATATATACAATGTTGATCTGGGCTATATAAGCAATTACGATGAGTTCCAATTATAGCCAGTATATTTAAAAAAACATGTGACTATCACTTATATGTCGAAGCGATACATATACTTCATCGATCTAGGCTATATAAGCAATTACGACGAGCTCCAATTATAACCAGTCTATTTTAAATTTTAAAACACATGTGCCTAGCACTTATATGTCCAAGTGGTATATATACTATATCGACTAAGCAATTACGATGGACTCCAATTATAACTAGTCCTTTTTAAAACACATGTGACTAGTACTTATATAATGTGTCTAAGTCGTACATATAGTATATCGATCTGGCCTACATATGTAATTACGAGGAGCTCCAATTATAATCAGTCTATTTTAAAACACATGTGACTAGTACTTATTGTGTCCAAGTCGTGACATTATATTATTATACATTATACAAATATAAAAATGAATATAATATGTTTGTTTTTAGAGGAGGGTACCTTTAAGTTGGCCAGCGATGGCTATGAGGTAGTGGTTGAGCTTGAGGGAAGCTTGGTCAGATGAGAGATGGGTTTGGCGGAACGAGATGACGTCGTCTTGATCGTTGAGATTGATGCTTTGGAGAGCAGAGGACTTGAGAGTTTGGGGTAATGAGAGACCAAAGAGAGCGGAGGAGGCTCTTGATTCCGCCAGCTCCAACACCTTAGCTCCGGTCATCAAATCGGCGTTGTCTTCCGCTGCTACCACCGTCAAGTCTGCCGCTCTCAGCTGAGTCCCATCTACGATGGTCAACGCTCCGTCTGACATTTTCGCCAAGAGAGGGGGAGAGAGAAGACTTTTTCTTTTGGGTGGGTTTGAACTAAATTGGCTTTGTTGTTTGAAATCTGAAATGCGAAATGTAGTTTGTTTGGGACATTTTGTTGATTTTTTTTGAAAATTGACATCCTATCGTATTATTAAATACATTTCTATACTGAATAATAAAAGTTGAGTTTGAAACCTAATTGCGCTAAATAGTTACTTTTACTGATGAGTAAATTAATTTTCTATTATTTGTTACGATTAATTTTCTTAAATTTAGAGATAATATTTAACAACTATTTAATTTAGGTAAAATTTTATCAATTTACTAGTCTCTGAGCATGCATACTCAGAGATTCTTTTATATTTTTAGATAAATATTAATAATTTGAATCTATTATAATTAAGAAATATATATTTTTATTTTTCAATCAAATAAAAATGAAAAACTTTAAAGATAAGCAGTAACTGTAATATTTTTTTTGAATAGAAAAAATCTTAAATTTTAGAAATTTTCTTTTTGAATTTAAAATGAAATTTGTTATTTGACATTGATGACCATATTTCTAAATGAAGTTACCCTTTAATAATGAGGGTATTTTTGAATCACATAAAAGTACAGTTGAAAGAATTGAATTCTTTTATATATAGTATAGATTATAAAAAATTCTAAAGTTAAATAATGTAATATATATATTAGAAATGGGATTCGAGTGGATGAATCGTGAGCGAAAGGTTGACACGTGCCAAAACAAACAGGCGCTCAAATAACAACCATTTCTTCTCTTGAAAAAAAAAAAAAAACCACTTTTTCTTTCTCCAAAAAAAAAAAAAAAAACCCTACCTTTTAACTTCTCCTCCAACTAAAACTCTATTATCAATATTTTAAGAACAACTAATTAATAAATTAATTTTATATATTTAAAATTCAATAAATTTAAATTCTATTAAAACTAAAAGTCAATTATAAAAAACTTAAATCCCAAATAACAACCCACGTATTCTTTCTTTAAAAAAAAAAAAAAAAAATTCTTGACTTCTACTCCAACTAAAAGTCTCTTATCAACATTTTATGAACAACTAATCAGTAAATTAATTTTATATTATTTGTTATGATATATTTTCTCAAATTAAGAGATAGCATTCAACAGTTGTGTAATTCAAATAAAACTAAAAATCTATCATTAACATTTTCTAAACTTAAGTCCCATACATCTCACTTTTTTGTTTTTGTTTTTTTCCTCAAGTTGCATCTTAATAAATTAATATTTTATTAGAATATTAAGTTACAAGACTCTTGACTAAAGAATAAGATGTAATAATAATTTAATTTAAATAAAACTTTACCATTTAAGTTTTAGAAATTTAAATTCTAGTCCAATTAATATATATATATATATATATATATATTAAGCCATGAATTTTCGATATAATTTCTTTTAACCAATGAAGTCATCTTTATAATTAAATCCCACATGATACACCCCACATTGTTGTATTTTGTTTTTCCCTATATGCAACTTACACTTATATTTTTAATAAATCCATCTTACTTATTGTTCTTTGCTTTTAAATTTGCGTGAAGGATATTATGTCAAAAGTAGCTTAATATTCTCTCTCAAAAAAAGTAGCTTAATATAAAGAAGTAAAACAATAGACACCCATTTAAGTTATTGGTTCTCTTACATAAAATTTTAATTTTTTTTACTTAAATTAATTAGTAAAATAATTATATATTATTTTTTAGAATATATTTCCTCAAATTAAGGAATGATATTTAAAAAATTTTTAATTTAGGTAAAATTTTATCATTTAAATGTCAATAAATTAAATTCTATTCAAACTAAAAGTTTATTATCTATACTACTATTTAAGAGGTTTCCCTTATTTGGGATTCTTATTTTTTTGGTTAAAAAATGCCCTTACATTCTTATGTTTAAGAAGAGACAAAACTAAAAAACAATCTGGTAAAAATATAACTCTAACTCTCACTAAAACATTACCTAAAAAATAGGGTTACTCTCCTGTTAATTATCAAATTGTTTTATTCACTTATAAATTAGATTTTCAAAATAAAAATTATATATAAAAAATAAAACACAGTTTTTTTTTTGGCTTAGGACCACTAAGCCCAATATTTTTACTTTTTTTTCTTCTCATTTTCCACTTTATCAAGACTTAAACGTTTCTCTCTCTCTCTCTCTCTCTCTCTCTCTCTCTCTCTCTCTCTCTCTCTCTCTCTCTCTCATATATATATATCGATAATAGTGGTTTAAATAATTAAATGAATTTATTGTTGTACTTAAATGTTTGTCTATGATAAATATTTATATTTTCAAATAATAATGAGTATTTACTATTTATTTTATCAAAGTAAATCAGTAAACACAAATTCACTTTAATTGTTTGGTTTTATTTAAATTAAACAGTTGTTAATTGTTATCTCTTAATTTGAGAAAATACATCATAACAAATTATAAAAAAAAAACTTGTGTTTATTGAATTACTTCGATAAAATAAATCGATAAGTACTCATTATTATTGGAAAATATAAATATTTATCATAAACAAACATTTAAGTACAAGAATAAATTAATTTAATTATTTAAACCACTATTTTATATATATATATATATATATATATATATGAGAGAGAGAGAGAGAGGTAAACAAAACTGAAAACTAATAATTAAAATTCTAAAACATTAATGAAAAGAGATTGCACAATTATCAATACTAAATATAAAAGGATAAATTACAAATTACATTCCTAAAGTTTGGAGGTATTTGGATTTTATGCCTTGAAGTTTCAAAATTTTGGAGTGTAAAATTCAAACACTTCCAAATTTTAGGCGGTAAAATCCAAATTTTGAAACGCTAGGGTATAAAATCTAATACCTCCAAATTTCAGGGGTTAAAATTCAAATTCTGAAATTTCAAGGTGTAAAATCTAAATACTCTCAAAATTTAGGAGTGTAATTTGCAATTTATCAAATATAAAGTAATATTATATTCTAACATAAATGAAGATAGTTGTAAATCATAAACGAAGATAGCTTTAATATACTCCCTCCCTCTCACATAGGGGAGGGTCCCACCCACCATGGGGGCCACCCCCATGTGAGAGGGAGGGAGTATACTCTCAGATTGCTTAATAAATTTTCTAAACACAGAGAGATAATGAGATATCATTGCACACAGCGCACCAATGACTGAAGTGGAGTTCGTCTATGGCTTAGGTAGTTAGGTGTGGGTTTACTGGCAAGTTATGGAGGCAAAGTGTGCAACATTGTGTGGAGACCAACATAAGGATTATTTTTATATAAATGGAATTGGTTTTTTTTTTTTTTGGGGAAAATACTATTTTGATTCCTAAACTTTAAAATACTCTCGTTTTTTGGTTCCTAAACAATTGAAAAGTTCAATTTTTGTCTCTAAACTATTGAAAATATTTTACTTTCCATCCTCAAATTTTACCAAAAGTTTATTTTTTGTCCCCTAAATTATTGAAAAATTCTTTTTTCAACCCTATTTTTGTCTCTAAACTAATAGAAAAACTCTTTACAAAATATAAGGATGAAAAGAAGAACTTTTTAAAATTTAGGAATGAAAAAAAAAAACTTTTAGTAAAGTTTAGATATAAAAATATTATTTTACTTTTTTTTTTTAGTGAAACAGCATACAGACTCTTATTTTTTTTTTTTATAAATATTTTATTTTGTAATATTGCTGATTTGGGATTTACTGAAGATGTTATTGTTGTTTGTATCTGTTTGGATGGGCTATGGGCTAATCAATGGGCTGGATTTTATTATTTTTGAGTTCCATGTATCATTTTTTGTATTACTTTTTCGGATTTTTTCTAACCCCATGTCTAAAATTTGAGAGAAACCCAAAACAAGTATTTATTTATTTTTGAATTTAAGATAATTATTAAGTTTAGTACCACCACAAATGGGAATTTCATAAAGCTAGGGGGCCATGGCCACTCTAGCTACACCACTGCTAGCAATTATCATGCATGCAAACCTGTCTATCTTCACAAAATGAGATTTTTCAGTATTCTATGGCAATCTGCACAACGTATACATGATCTATATTCGTAACTCTCAGTCTCACCCTATCATATAATAAGGATAAAAGGTTAAATCAAAACATCAAATACCCTTATGACTTATAAGCAATTGAAGAAACCAAACTAGCTAAAACATTGCCTTGATATTAATTTTTACATATAAGAAATGAAAAATGATACTAACATCATTAAAAAGAAACAAACTCTTACAAATTAATTCATGACTATGAGACTATGAGAGGGCATAACATGAATTTTCCCTTTATTCCAAAAGGAACCACTTGTCTAAGGATGGCTATTGTTCTGGGATTTATTCCATGGATAACAAAGATCATATTTGCCACTACCAATATCATAGAGACAAGGACCCCCCTCTTTTACACTCCACCGACAAGTGTGTGGGCAATGACCAAAATCTCTATTGTAGATGTAAATATCAAAATAGTGTTATGCACCCTTCCAATCCATTCTGCAAAAGTATAGTGTAGTGTCGAAGATGTTAGGTTTGAAACTAAATCCAAATGTGCCACCTTTAGGGAGTGAAATGACTCCAATATCGTCATTTTTGGATTGACAATGGGTGGTCAAGACCAAACCATTTTCCAAATTATTAGAGACTTTCAAATATACTGTTGGTGGGAAAAAAAAAGCGTCGCACGTAGTTTTGAGCAAGAGAAGCAGCAAGTATGCTAATCTAATGAATGGACTCATGATGTTTGATTGAGATTTGTTGTTGGAGGGAGACAACTGAGTGTTGCTTGGGTATTATTTTTGTTGATTTTCCTATTATATATATATTTTTGATGCTTTTTCCTATTATATATTACTTTTACTTCAACATTTAACAAATTTAGAATTAATAAAAAATTGTAGAAAATGGATATTCCTTGGGATATGTTGTTATTGCGCATTTAATATTAGCTTTATTTTTTCTCTCTCCCTTTGTTAATTACAATTCCCAACCTTGAAATAATTTTTTACATAAGCTTTTGTGTACTCACTATTTTATACATACATATGCTAATTTATATTTATTTTTAATTGGACTTAAATTCTATTATATATTTAATCATTACTAAATAACATAATAGGTAGTTCAATAAATGAAGACAATTGTATTAAATATTTATCATAATTACATATTTAATTGTTTCATATAAAAACAAAATCATAATAAATATCTATTAATAAATACCATAATGATCAAATTTCATATTTAATATTTCATATACAACTATCATAAGTCATAACTATTAAATTTTCATATATTGTTTTTTATAAAGTTCAATCTATAGCATCCGCTTTTGATTATTGCGCTTTTTATTATTAGATTAAAATATCAATTGGTTTTTGGTGTAGGTGGAGATTAAACTCTAGATCTTTTATTCAATCTTCATAAATTTTATCAATTGAGCTAACTGGAAATTACCAAATTTCATATTTTTATACAAAATAAAAGTGAGAAAGTTTTTTGAAAAAAATGCAAAACCCACTTTTTTCACAATTTTTCATTTCAGTCTTTTAAATTTGAATTCGTTTATTTCAATGCTCTAAGTTTCAAAACTTCTCCATCTAGTCCTCTGTCAACTTGTCATCCACTGTTTCCATTAAGACCTTATAAAACGACATTGTTTTGGCCTTAATTTAATATTTAATATTTAATTTATTATTAATTTCTTAATTAAAAAAAAAAAAATCCAAACGGTGTGGTGCCTCCCACGTATCAACTGAACACAAACCAAATAGCCAAGTTTAATCTTCTGTTTGATTAAATAGCCAAGTTAAATTGGAGTTTTCAAGATTCGGTTGAGTTGATAGACTTTATTGTTGTTATTGGATTGATTATTTGAAGCTAGCTTAATGGACTTAACTCGTGAAGAAACAATTGATGACTTAGAGGAAGATGACATGGGGAGGCAACCCTCGGGAGACACTCCTCTTAGAGAATGTCAAGTCTACTGGACCCATTATCAGGGTATGGTCAAGGTTTTCAGACTTGGACCGTTCAAAGAACTGGAGAAGGGAGAGGTTCAAGGTTTTTAAGGTCGGACCAAGGTCCAACCGAGGTCGAACCGTGATGACGTCAAAATTAATTTAATATTAATTAAAATATAAATAAATGTATTAAATGTGTAAAAATATGAAAATTTACCCTTAAAAAATATTATGCAGTTAAAAAAACTTTCAAATGTATTTTCGTTATTTTTATAAAGTATATAGAAAATAATAAATATAAACAAGCTTTAAAAAATTGTATTTATTAATCTTTCGAATAAAAAATGCATTTTAATTTAAAATAAAATCATTTTTAACATAAATTTACAATTTTCATATTCATATTTATTGATGTAAAAGAATAATTCTTGAACAAAAAAAAATTAGAAAATACTATTAAGTAAATAGTGATAAAATTAAATCCAAAACTATTAATCTTGTAAAATTAAAATAAATAAAATATAAATGTCAAGAAGCACCCAAGGAAGGCTACTGGTTCAGTGGTTGGCGTGTTGGACAAAAGTCCAAAACTCCTACGAGGTCACTAGTTCTATTCCTGGTGCATGCGTTTTTCCCGATTAAGTGTAGGACCCGTTTTCTCTGGCTAAAGAACTGGATTAGGGCCCGGGTCACGGGTTTCCGGGTCGGACCGTTCGGTCCGGTCTGGATTTAACAACCTTGGGTATGGTGTGACAGAAAACTTATATATTTGATGGGTATGGTATTGTGGAGTGCCTAATACCTTCCTCACATGTAATCAAACTTCCGAACTCAAGAATCAAGATTTTTTACCATTCATATTAGATTAGGAAAAATGACCATTTTTTTAGCCTAGGACTGTTAATAAAATCAAATAAAATTAGATGACTAATCACACCTTAGAAAAAGTCTAATGATTGGTGGTGACTTCATTGCATTTGGTAATAATAGATTAAAATTGACTCAATTTAGTCACATGCTAGAGGTTCCTCCTTTTTTAACCCTCTTTCACAGCACCCGAGCTCTGTGCCCTCTTCTCGAATAAAGGTCTCGAGGAGGGAAAACTACAAGCGTCGTCGCGATGGGTGGTCAAACGTTGCGAGGCATTGACAACATTTACTATTTTTAGTCCTATAAGTTTTAGTTCTCTCATTTAAGTCCTCTCCCCAATTTTGGTCTTCTGGTAAGTAAAGGTCCACTGTTGCTGCTAAATACTTAAAACTATGTCGTTTTACCCTGAATTTAATATATATTTTAAATTTTGGACTTTTTTAATTAACCTTTTTTATAAATTAATAAATAAATAATAAAGTAAAAAATAAAGATTAAATTATGGGTAAAATGACATAGTTTTGAGGATTTAACTACAACAATGGATGCCTACTTAATGGAAGACTGGATTGGAGATTTTTGAAACTTAGAGGATTGAAATGAAAAAAATGCAAACTTAGAGGTTTGCAATGAAAAATAGTGAAACATAGAGGGTGAGTTTTGGATTTTGGCCTTTTTAAATTTTTATACAGGTAACTAAAATGATAGAAAAATAGAACAAGATAAGAAAATAATGATGTGATCTAGACTGAATAAAAAAATATTGTACTTTTGATTGATTTACAACAGTGAATTTTTTCATGTAAAAGAATTGGGACTTTTTTTTGATTGGAAAGAATTATGACTTTAAAAAAGAAAGCCTTGTAGATCATTTGAAAACATATACAAGGAAATCTAGATTTAATTGAAAATTTCTTATCCTTGTTGACACATGAAACAACCTTAGGTCAAGACTATTTTACCAAAATTTTGAAGTTATCTAGAAATGATTTCATATTCTGGTTGGTTACACTTTTCTTCCCCGTTAACTATTGGACCATTCACAATTTTTTCCATAAAATAGACCAATGCTCTTCCTCAATCATTGGAAATAAGCAAATGACACCCTTCCCTCCGCTTTGTTGTAAAAATTCAAAAAAAAAAAAAAAAATCCTTTATATTCAGTATCGAAATGACTAAAACATCATCCTCTAGTTAAGGGGGAGAATTGCAAATGACCTAATAGTTGATGGGCAATTGCAAATGACACAATATTTTTTTTATCATGCTATTTAAAGAACCCACAGGATGCATTTTTTATTTATTTATTGTAAGTTTTAGATCGTGAGAAAACATTGTATTTAACCAAATTAAAGCCAAGTTGATTCTTAGATTTGTTATGCAAGTTTTAGGTTAAATAAACAATCATAAACATGAAACCATCGGTTCAATGAGTGTGTAAGTTGTCACCAATAGTGACTTTGAAAGAGCAGTAAGCACAAACCTTAACATCTCAAATTGAGCAGCTACAAAGTCTCTAAAAACATGCCTTAGAGTTACCTTAAATACTTAGTGAGGTAGCTTTGAAATCCTAGACATCTGGTGGGTTGATGGCTGAAGAACCGATTCTGGTATGTGACTGTCAATCGGTTGAAGACTCGAAGTTAAGTTTCGACTGGTCGAAACTATTAAATATGCATATCCTTGAATCACCTTCTTTCTTGTTCTTGCACACTACTAGCTTCTTGAATACTGTCTAATCAATTTTATAGACTCTATGAGTTATATCTAGACAAGTTTGTATTCAAGTGTTTGCCAACTAAAGTCTACAAGTATAGAACCTAACATTTAAAACAACAAAAAATATTCTTCCAAATTTCTCATCATGAACACTATTTTCAATGGATTTTGAGACAGAAAATGAACTTGTGATAAATACAAACAAAATGCATCTTGTGAGTTCTTAGAAGGACATGATTTGGAAATATTGCGCCATTTACAATCACTCCCAACTAGAGGGAGGGTGTTTTTGGTATGGAATATAAAGAAATCAAAAGATTTTGTTGGATCTTAACAGCAAAGACTGCATGGAGCTATTTGCTTATGTCTAATGATAGAGGGGGGAGGGGGGAAACTAATCGATTTTATAGTGTAGGAGGACATTATGAATGGTGCAAAATTTTAGGGGGGGAAAATTGTAATAAACCTTATTTTTTTGGCATAGTGTTTGGAATATGGAATTAAGAATATGATTCATGAGGATAAAAGGGATAGCAATTATCATGCATGCCAACCTGTCTATTTTCACATAATGAGATATTAAGTACTTGAATGGCAATTTGCACAACCTATATATGATCCATACTGATAACTTTTAGGGTTTGTTTGGTCGGAGGGATGAAAAAGTGGGAGGATAGAAAATTGTGAGAGGATAAAAAAGTGGAAGATAGAACAAATTTTAATTTCTCTCATTTTTGTTTGGTTGGGAGTGGAAAAATGGAGGGATGTAAAAAGTGAGTTTGTATAAATTTACGCATATACCCTTGTTTAAAAATGATGCCCAATTAAAACCATAAAAGTGATAAAAAAAAATCATTCACCTAAATTTATTAAAAAAAATAAAATAATGTCCATAAAAAAATCACATCTAAACACAAACACGCACACACAAAAGAAAGCAAAAGAAAAAAAAAAAAAAAAAGAATACTGGACAAGCCTGCCCAGTAAATCAAAAGAAAGAAGAAGAAGAAGAAGAAGAAGAGGAGGAGGAGGAGGAGGTAGGCAACATCTAGAAGGAAAAAGAGAAAAAGTGTGAAGAAAAACAACGTGAATGAAGCCCATGTGCAATTGCACATGGACATTTTTGTCCAAAAATGATGCCTAATTTCTCCTTTCAGTTTTCTTTCCATTTTGGAGAGAAAACTTTTTGGTAGGCTCGAGGAGAAAAAACCTGGGCTCTACTAATTATTTTCCTTTCTCACCACCCAACTAAACACATTTCAAAAAAGTTTTTCTTCTCATTTTCTCTCCAAAGTTTTCCATCTACCCTATTTCACTTCCAAACAAACACACCCTTAGTCTCACCTTGTTAATTATGTAATAAGGATAAAAAGTTTTTTTTTTTTGAGAGAGAGTTTCAACCTATGATATCCGCTCATGATAATAACTCTTTATTATTAGATTAAGATACTAATCAATTTTTGGTGTCCTTCCTCCCCACCCAATCAAAAACACTTCAAAAAAGTTTTCCTTCTCATTTTCTCTCCAAAATTTTCCATCTATCCTATTTCACTTCTAAACAAACACACCCTTAGTCTCACCTTGTTAATTATGTAATAAGGATAAAAAGTTTCTTTTTTTTTTTTTTTTTTTTTTTTGAGAGAGAGAGTTTCAACTTATGACGTCTGCTTCTGATAATAGCTCTTTATTATCAGACCAAGATACTAATCAGTTTATGGTGTAGATGGGGATTAAACCTCAGATCTTTTATTCAACCATAAAAAAACTTTACTAGTTGAATTAACTGAAAACTATAATGAAAGATTATTAAATCAAAGCAAATTCCCCCTATAACTCAAGTAAATGAAGAAACCAAATAGAAAAAACATTGCCATGATACTTTTACATATATAAGAAATGAAAAATGATACCAATAGCATTTAAAAAAAAAAAAAAAAAAACTCTTACAAAGTTATTCAAGTTCATAATGTGAATTTTCTCTTTACTCCAACAACAAGCATTTGACTAGGGATGGTGATGTTCTAGGAATTAATTCCATGGAGAACAAATATCATATTTGCCACTATCAAGATTATAGAGACAAGGTCCCCCCTCTTTTACACTCCACCAACAAATGCTTTTGCATCGGTCCAGGTCTCTTCTATAGATGTAAATATCAAATTGGTGCGATGCGCCATTCCAATCCATACTACAATAGAATTGTGTAGTGGCGTAAAAGTTAGGTTTGAAATTAAATTCAAATGTGCCACCTTTAGGGAGTGCATGGACTCCAAGATCGTCATCCTTGGACTAACAATGGATGGTCAAGACCAAACCATTTTCTAAATCATTAGAGACTTTCATATATACTCTAGGCAATAGAAAATCTGCTTCGCATGTAGTTATCAGCAAGAGTAGTAGCAAGGATGCTAATCTAATGAATGGACTCATGATGTTTGATGGAGATAACTAAGCAGTTTGACATGGGTCTTATGTTTGTGATTCTCCTATTATATATTACTTTAACTTCGACATATAACAACTCTAGAATTAAACAAAAATGTAAAAAATGGAGATTCCTAGAGATATACTGTTTTTTTCCCTTGATTTGTGTGAAGCCTAATTTGTTCAAAATGGGAAATGTTAACCAATACTCTTAGTTTAGAAACTATTTTTAGAAATATTTTATTGGGAGGATGATAAAACAATAAATTTTGTTAACAACTTTTTATATTTTTTATGAAAGTGGTGCTAAAACTTTCCTATTATAGTTTATTAATAATTGCTCTAAGAACATCCGTTAACATGACCATTTGAAAATGAGTACCTTATTTGTCTTTATTAATTCAAAAAAAAAAAAAAAGAAATAAAAAAAAGGCAAAAATGACCCTCTATGATGGAGGTAGTTATTGTCTCAATTATTGTTACATGTCAAAATTTCCATAAATATTCTTAATAATCCATATAATTAGTCACAAATTACCACATCAAACCACTAAATCTATGTAGTACAGTTAAAATGGCCAATTACAATATGCTAGGTGCTGCTTAGTGAGTCCTACTATTCAGAGTAAAGAAAACTTTGAAGTGTCACTAAATGAAAATTATAAAGAAGATCCAAAAACTAATCACATAACGACATGCATTGATATTTTAATTTAAATTGATATAAGTAGTCTAATTAAATATAATTATGAGTTACTCAAAATTTAGACACATAGACGAATCAAACGATGACATGTGCCCCTTAAAAAAACAAGACTCAAAGTCTGTCATTTTGAATTATGACACTTATACTCTATCAATACCAACCATGTGTTATCAAACAAAAATATAGAAAATGGAGATTCCTTGGAATATGATGTTTCTATTACTCTGATTTGTGCACAACCTAATTTGAAGATAGGTACCTTAATTGTGTTTGTCAATTCTAAGTAAGAAAACAAAAACATTTTTTTTTAAAATGATTCACAGTACGTGCGATGAAGGGCGAAAATGGCCAACTGGCCTTAAAAACCAAACTATCTAGTTAGTTGGCGAGACTTAGAAACATATTTCATTTATAGCATCTCGAGTCTTAAAGACTCGATTTTGGGCTTCAAAATCAAGTCTTTAAGGCTCGGTTTGTATGCTTGACCACGTCTGATGTGGCAGAGTTGCCATCTGGCATTGACATGGAAATCGAGTCTCTTAAACTCGATTTCCACGTGTATTCCAACCAGAAATCGAGTCTTAGAGACTCGATTTCAATCCCAAAATTTTTTTAAAAAAATTCTAAGTCTCTACATGCCAAAATACCCAAACGCAGATCAGATCAGAGGGAGAGAAAGAGAAACACACAGCTACTCAGATCAGATCAGAGGGAGAGAAACAGAGAACCTCACTGCTAAACCTCACCAGCGCGGCCAGGGGCTCGCGCCGGCCTGGGGCTCGCGCGAGACTCAGGCCGTGCGCAAGCCTGCCTGGGGCTCACGCGAGACTCAGGCCGCGCGCAAGCCTGCCTGGGGCTCGCGCGAGCCCCAGGTCGCGCGCGGCCTGACTTGCGCGAGCCCCAGGTCGCGCGCGGCCTGACTCGCGCGAGCCCCAGGCTGCGCGCGAGCCTGCCTGGGGCTCGCGCGAGACTCAGGCCGTGCGCGACCCAGGCTCGCGCGAGCCCCAGGCCGCGCGAGCCCCTGGCCGCGCTCGACGCTGGCCGGCGTGAGCCCCTGGCCGCCTGGGTCACTGGCCAGTTTCTGGTCATGCCGCGCGCGCCTGGGTCTCCGATCTCGATCTTCTCTTCCTCTCTGTTTCTGGTTTTCTTTTTTTTTTTTTTTTTCTCTGGGTTTTTCCTCCTCTGATGCTCTGGTGTTTGGTGTGAGCGCTATATATAGGGGTTAGAAATCGAGTCTAAGAGACTCGATTTCCATGTCAATGCCAGATGACAACTCTGCCACATCAGACGTGGTCAAGCATACAAACCGAGCCTTAAAGACTCGATTTTGAAGCCCAAAATCGAGTCTTTAAGACTCGAGATGCTATAAATGAAATATGTTTCTAAGTCTCGCCAACTAACTAGATAGTTTGGTTTTTAAGGCCAGTTGGCCATTTTCGCCGCGATGAAGATAGTTATTGTCTTACAAATACTCATATATTAAATTTTCCATAAGCATTTTAGTAATGCAAGTAAATAAATACACACACTAGTTTACTGGTGATTATGAAGAAACCAAACTAGTTTAAACATTAAAATTATATTTTTGCATATAACAAATAAAAAAAACTATACTAATAATACTCAAGAATCAAACTCTTAACACATTTTTATAAGAATAAAGAATGATAAAGTTTCTCTCCAAACTAGTTTAGAGGGAAACCCTTTAAACTCTCTTTATATATTTTTATTTGGTGTGAATTTTGACAAATCTACCATTTGACTACATTTTCTAATTATATTTTTTATGCTTACAAAATTTCAAGAAGATGAAAAATCATTAGTTTTGTTGTCAGTAAAATGTTTAAATTTCAAGTTTTTTTAGTCTTAAAATTATGCGTAAAAAAATATTATAGATTGAAAAGTAATTAACTTCCAATTTGAATGAAATTTGACATGCATGTTAAAAATATTATTAGATTCTAAAAGTTTAAAACAATTGGCAAACCGTGAGCACAGACTTGTCTAGATATAGATCTTAGAGTCTATAGGATATATTAGACAATGCTCAAGGTGCTACAAGTCAAAATAAAAGAAAAAGGAAGTTGTAGATTCAAGAATTCGAAACATGCTAGGTTCGACTGATCGAGAACAAGGCTCAATCGATTGATATACGAATTCTGCAGATTTTAATTTCGGCCCACTACTCATTCAGCCCAATAAGTGATTAGGGTTTCAGATCTATTTTACATAGTATTTAAAGGAAATCCTAAGACACGTTTTAAGAAGACTTTGGAGGTGCTCTTGTGAGATCTAAAATGTATTGTGCCTTCCTCTTTTAAAGTCACTACCAGAAATCATTCTCATACCATTAGAACTGGTAGATCTGAAGTTGCTACAACAAGATCAACAACTATTGATGATCTAAACCTTCAAGCGTGGTCTTAGAGTCACAAACTGGAGAGTTTGAGTTGCTAAACCTTTGAGTGGGATCTCAAAATCATAAGCATGGGAGCTTGTGTGCTGCAAATCCGAGAGAGAAGAGTCCATGAATTCGGAGTTTGCACGTGGTTGTGTCAGTAAGTTACTACTGGAGGTAGCAATAGATTTAAGGTTAAATTTTATTGTAAAAACTTCAATTCTTTGTTACTGAATTTGTTTACCTTGAAGATAGCTAGGTCAAATCCTCCCCAAGTTTTTACCTTGAAACGGTTTGTTTCATTGGTTTTCCTAGGTGATCATATCTTTGTGTTCTTTATTTTTCCGCTGCTGTGCATCATATGATCTTTCACTGTTTAACCTAGATCTTATAATTACCTAAGTAATCACTTGGCTAATATATTATGTTAAACAATCTATTTTAAGAGGTCTAAACAAACAAACAAATATATATAAAGAAAATGCAATCCAACGATTAAATTTTCAAATATATATCCATATTAATTTTATAGTGGGAGTTTGAAAAATTTCTTTCTAAACTAATTTGGAAAGAAATTTTGTTCATAAAAGATTATAAAAGCCCCAACTATTGATTATGTGAAAGCTTATTTTAATAGTAAAAGAGAATTTGTACTTTTCTCTCAACAAGGAAAAAAGAGATCAACAGTTTTTCTCTCTGTAAGAGAGGACCTAAGCTAACCCACTTGTTTTTTTTGCAGATGATAGTCTCCTTCTCCGTAGGGCTAATTCTCAAGAGTGTGGAAATGTTCCCAAGCTTCTATTAGAGTATGAAGCCTCTTCAGGTCAAAAAATTAATAAAGAAAGACAACCTTATTCTTTAGTAAGTCTACACAAAGATGTTGTAAGACAGGAGATAAAGAGAGTGTTGAGTGTTCAAAAGATAAAATATTATGAAAAATACTTGGGGCTTCCAGCTTCAGTTGGCAAGGGAAAAAAAGCAAGTTTTGGCTACATAAAAGAGCGGGTATGGAGGAAACTACAAGGGTGGGAGAGTAAACTACTTTCCCAAGCAGGCAGGGAGGTCTTGATCAAAGCAGTGGTTTAGGCGATACTAACATTTGCAATGAGTTGCTTTAAACTCTCATTAATTAGGATTCTACCATTATATTAAGGCACTGATTAAAAAACATTTTTGGGGACAGTGAGGAGACAAAAGGAAGGTCCATCAGCTCAAGTGGTCAAAATTGACAAAATCCAAGTTGGTTGGTGGGTTGGGTTTTAGAGACCTAGCACTATTCAATGATTCACTACTTGCCCAACAAGCCTGGCGGCTCTTGCACAATACAGACTCTCTCTTTTATCGGATTTTCAAGGCTCGAGTTTTTCCAAATTGCTCTTTCATGGAAGCTAAAGATTCGGCATTGGGATCCTATGCTTGGAAAAGCATACTTAAGGGTAGAGAAGTCATCTATACAGGCACTTGTTTCTGTGTGGGCAATGGCAGAAATATTAAGATTTGGCAGCACCATTGGCTCCCCATTAAGCACCCAACCAAGATTGCTTCCCCCATAATTGATTTCTTGGAAGGTGCCACTGTGGACTGCCAAATATATGTTGACCTAAGGCAGTGGAACATTGATATGGTAGATGGAATTTTCGTTCCTGAGGAAGCTGAACTGATTAAAAAACCCCCGTCTCGGGTAGAAGCTTAGGATTCTTTGTTCTAGCCTCTCTCCGATGATGGTCACTATAATTGTAGGTCAGGCTACAGATTTTTAAAAGAAGAGGAAGCTGATAACACCCTGGATGAGCCACCAGATTCTGATAAACAACTATGGAAAGACATATGGGGTTTGGAAGTTCCAAATAAATTTAAAAATTTGGTTTGGAGAGCTTGCAAGAACTCAATTTCAACAAAAAGAAACTTAGTATGCAGAATAATCATCAATGATCCAAACTATGACCGCTGCACAACTGTGATGGAGGATCCTCTTCATGCACTATGGAGTTGTCTTGAGTTGGATATGGTTTGGGGAGATGCAGACTTATGGGGGTTTCAATTGAAAGAGAGGTTTCTAGATTTTAAAGCCCTTGTATCATGGTTGTTGAAATATGGTAAGGCAACAGAGCTTTTTGTCATAACTGTTTGGCCGATTTGGAACCAAAGAAACTAGGTACGTCTTCACCAAAATAGCTGTTCAACAGAACAATTGGCTCAATTAGCAAAGGATCGCTGGGAAGAGTATAAAGCAATGAACCCCGTGCCATGTCCCCAATCTCTGAAGCCAAGAACGAGATGGATTCCTCCGCAGAATTCTACAAGATAAACTATGATGGAGCTGTCTTCGTTGAAGCAAACAAGTCAGGTAGGAGTGGTGATCTGAAACAGCTTGGGATTAGTTATGGCATTGTTAGTACAACAATTGCCTCAAACTTACCAAGCAGTAGAGGTCGAAGTAATGGCGGTGTGCAAGGCTTTGGAGTTTGGTAGGGAGATTGGCTTAGAGAAAGTTATACTAGAGGAAGATTGTTCTACGGTGATGAAGGCTTTGTGTAATGCAGATAAGGGGATGGCTTCTTATGGATTATTAATCAAAGACGCTGAAGTTTTTTCTAGTTTGTTTTCAGAATTGTTGTACTCTTATACTAGGAGAGATGGCAATAGGGTTGTCGTGGTTTAGCTAGGCTTGCTACGAATTTGTGAGAGTGTAATTTGTGGATGGAGGATGTTCCATCCCACATCCAACCTCTTGTTTAGATTGATAAGGCCACCTTTTCTTAATAATATGGATTTCCTTCTTCTAAAAAACAAAAAAGACTATAAAGATAGTGAGGTTAATGGGATATGAATATTTGTAACAACAATATGAGTTAATAGATCATAATAAATTTGGTAATAACAAAATAATTGATATAAATACTTTTTTTATAGTTAAAATGGGGGATGTTGGCGCAAACACAATAATGATGAAAACAACACAAAGAGAAATTGAATACTACGCTAAATATTATTAATTTAAAGAGAGAAATTACACAACACTATTTGGACTAAGGCGCGGCACTCACTCTCTTTAAGGAGATTCAAGCCCTTGGTTGGCTAATCTTTGTAACCGGTGCAGACCTTCTCTGACTTGTCTCCCCCAGGATACAACAGCCCAATAAATGTTGTATAGCTAGAATAGCTTTTGTACAAAGTGTTCAAGCCCAAAGCTCCACCAGAAGAACACCTTTCTTTGGCTTGAAATTTCTCAAGTATTTAGAATATTATTGAATTCACTCTCTCACACAATACACTTTGCTTTTAACTATTTTCTTCATTCACTCTTGATAAAAAATTAGTCCATAGCATAGCCGTATATATAGTCTTCCAACCCTTCACATAACCTACATGTTATTTATTAATTTATAAAACTTCTCTTAATTTATTTAATCTAACTTACATACAAGTAACTCTTTCTTTAATAAATTATATCTCATCTCTTTATTCATCTTCAGTTTTTTTGAGTTTCAACATATTTAATTTAAAATGTACTAACAGGGGAGATGGAGATTTAATCTTGGATGTTTTGAAAACACTAAAGGTTTTTTTGGGATCTGCTTATTTTGCTGAAAGTACTATAGATAAAGGTAAAAGTTAGTTGAAATAGTATAGTAGGACCCATGAATAGTACCAAAAAGTGCAGTAGGACCTATGAATAATACCCAAAATAAGCTAAATAGTAAAATAAGTTGGCAAAATTAATCATGACAAACGGACACTAAGAAATACAAATTAATTGAGCTATTCAAACTTCATTTGTTTAGGTTTCTCTGTTGCTAAGAAAGGGGCTTTGGTGTCTTCCTTCACTTAGGTTGTAGAATAATATTGTACCTTCAGGAATTAATCATGCCAAATGAACACTAAGAAATACTAATTAATTGAGCTATTCAAACTTCATTTGTTTAGGTTTCTCTGTTGCTAAGAAAGGGGCTTTGGTGTCTTCCTTCACTTAGGTTGTAGAATAATATTCTCCCTTCTTCCTGAAGGTTTTGTGTTCTTGAGAGGTAACAAGTTTACCTCTTGAGCTTGTGGTTCTTCTTCTTCTTGGGGGTGTGGGAAACAGTTTTCTTCTCTTGTTTTTTAGTCTGTTTCTTTTTATGGAGGACCTAACAAGATCCTGGAATAAGTTAAGCCTTGATGAGAGGGAAGGCTCTAGGTTCATTCTCAAGAATCAACTCCGGTCTTCGGAGTTCATTATTGTTGCAGAGTTCTTAACAAAACGTGTTCTGAATATGGAAGCAATGGCTCGGATGTTTAGGCAACTATGTGTAGACACTCGATTTTACACCCATGATTTAATCAAGGAAGATGATTGGAATGACTATTTATGTACCCAAAATTCATGATTGCATTACATGCATTAATTTGTTTATTGCATATCATAAAAATGATCTTAAGGTTCTAAAGGTCGCAACTGTATGCCCAGTTTCCAAATCGGACCGTCGGATTGAAAGATATCACATGATCAAGTTTGCACGATTAGCATGCATTGTGTTTAGGTAGAATCAACCACACATGATTAATTTAAATTAATTCTGATTGGCTAAACAATTAAAATTAATTAAATATTTTGTGATTAGTTGATAATTAGTGTAAAAAATATGATTGCTTGAATGGGAATAAAGGGGATAATTGGATAACAATAAAATTGTGGATAATCTAGACTTTATCAAGATTTATTTTAGAGTATTTATCTACAAGATAATTGTTGTTGAAAGACCTGAATTATCTAGAAAAGAGTTTAATTTTTAGAATACGGATTAAAAACAGGTCTAAATGCAAGTCTTGGCTTAAGAAAACCTAAAAAAGGAGTCCAAAATGCACTTGAACTCGAAAGCGGGATTGGCACCCAAAAGTGCCATTTGGTACTTTTGGAGTGCTGATCGCCATTTTTGGAGTGCTGAACGGCACTTTCAAAGTGCCGAATGGCACACATTAAGGCTTTGGCCCAACGGCATTCGAGTGACGATAAAACACATCCTTTTTGGTTTTTTAGCGATAAAAATGCGTCCCAATTCGTATTCTTCTAAGCTATTTTTTCGAGTATTCCAGCCTCTATAAATAGAGACTGGATCTCAAAATTCAGCATACTTTTTCACGCTCTCAGATTTCTCATCTTTCTGACTCCCCGTTCTAGTATTTTCTCTCTTACGTTAAAGAGGTTTTGGAGGCTTTAGTTTTAAGAATTTCTTTTTTTGTAAGCAAGGATTTTTAGGTTTCAAAGACAATTGCACAAATTTCTTTGAACTCAAAAATATTCTCTTAAGAAAAAGAGTACGTCCATGCAAGAGATAGCTTTTCTTTACTTCTTCTTCTTCTTCTATCTCTTTAATTTTGTGATGCATGAATGAATATTTGCTTAGTTTTGATTTTCAAATGCTCACATCATGTGTTGTTGATATTTTCTTTATTAGAATATGTTTATGATATTTTTATTGTCAAGATCTATATTTTGTTTCAAAAATCTGCTTGTTATTATACTATTTTTCAATTAGATAATTGATTTGCATCTTTATTAGATGTAGATTTGAATTTTTCTTAATCAAAAAACTGATTTGCATCTTCATTAGATGCAGATCTGCATTTTTTTAATCAAAAAATTGATTTGCATCTTCATTAGATGCAGATTTGAATTTTTCTTAATAAAAAAACTGATTTGCATCTTCATTAGATGCAGATCTGAATTTTTTTCAATCAAAAAATTGATTTGCATCTTCATTAGATGCAAATTTGAATTTTTTAACAAAAATTGGTTTGTATCTTCCTTAGATACTGTTAGGACATATGTGTTTCACTTGTTAGGAACATATGTCACTACTTTATGTAATTGACTTATCATTTGATAAAACGCACTTTACTTGTATTTGGGTAGATTTAAGATTTGTTTAATACTTTAAGAAATATGTTGTTCAAGTCTAGTATTAAAGCCATGAAGATTGGACCAAGAAAGAAGTGAAGAAAAGTTGTTCATTAAAGCTGGACAGATAGTTCGACACCTACAAACAGATAGCTCGACACCTCTCGTTAGCTAGTGGATTGATCGAGAAAGCTCCTGTCTTTTTGACAGCTCCTCGATAGCTTCTCAATAGCTGTATCTGTCGAAGTTTAAAGCTCGACACCTCCTCGACACCTCCTCGACACCTCTCGATCAATCGAGGTTACGGGAATTCAGATTTTCAGATTTGATTTTCGACCCATGATGACGTGTATGTGTATGGTTTCTTTTCTTACAACCCTAGACCTATATATGGCTTATTTTAGAGGTCATCACATGAGAGAATACAAGGAGAACATATGAAAAAGGTGATCGGTGCCTTATTCTCTTTGAAAGAAGTTACTGCGTCTTTGCGCTTTAGGGTTTTGTAACCAAGTGCTTTTTAATCTTCATTGTTGATGAAATGAAGAACTTTGCAGCCAACATCTTCTTTTAGTTGGTGATTAAGTCGCGTACTTGGATCCGCGGAATTGGTTAGTCAAATATTGAGATTCGTGTATCAAAGGGTGTTGTTCATATATTGAAGAGTTCAGAGGTTCTGAAGCGGTAGAAGGTTTCTACTGTGAGTTTATCTACGGGGATTGTAGAGTCTAAGGACAAAGGTTTTGTACTAGATCTGAAACTTTTCTTTTCTAAAGTGGATTGCTTTTCAGGAAGGTTTACCCCCAGGTTTTTTACTGTGAAACTAGTTTGTTTCATTGGTTTTCCTAGGTCATCATATCTTGTCTTATTTATTTTTTTGCTGCATGATTTTGACATGATATTGATGTTTGTTTGTTTTAATAAGTTTTATTGATAATAAATCTAATTAATAACTTAGATTTAAAACTTGTTAATTCTATCAACTTAGGTCTAAATTTCCCAACAGATACAAGTCTGAATTTTTTTATTTATTTAAAAAATGATCTATGTTTTCTTTAAATGTAGATTTGATTTTTGTTAACATAGCAGATTTTGAAATAAGAAAGAGTCATGAGTAGTGTTGTTTGTTTTGTTTAGTGCATGTAGCATAGGTTTATTTTCATGAATATAATCCTCTTCTAAAAAAAAAGAATCTTTTTCTTATTTTATTTCATATAAAATGTAAATCTGATTTTTCCTAACTCTCTACAAATCAAAAAATTTTTTAATTACAAAACAGATCTGATTTTTATTTTATTTTATTTTTTAACATACAAATCAAAAATCAATTTTTTTTGTTCTCAAAAAATAAATCTAATTTTCTTTTTAAAAAAAAAAATCAAAAGACTTTGTTTTATTTAATAAATACAGATTTGAATTTTTTCTCTAAAAGCTATTCTTTCTACACATAAAAAATAGATCTGATTTTTCTAAACCCAATTCAAATTTTTTTTTTCATCATAAAACAGATTTGAATTTTTAACAAAGAAGAGGACACATTCATAAAATGGATCTATGTGACTTGGTTTAATTAGGTTTTCATGTGTGTAACATATCATTCATGTCATGCATAAAGGGGTACATTGGTCACAAGAGTCTAGAAGACCAGACTCTGTCTGGGCAGAATGGGTGCCTGACACATTCCTATTTCGCAACCTAGCCTCCGAATTTAGTGTCTTTGGATAGGTAGACCTAGGCTTTATCTTTCTTTAAATTTTGGGTAGATTGTAACTAGATCAAAAAGCCATGTAATTATTTGGTAGTTTGTAACTAGGACCCAAAGCCATGTAATATTCAATTTATCAAAAATGTATTCTTTTTTATTCAATCAATGAGAATGGAACAATTTAGTCATTTGTTTTGTATTTAGGTTTTTTTTTTTTTTGGTATGAAAAAAATAAGTGACGACTCCACACCACTTACCCAAAAAGAGAGTTGTCATTCAAAGCACCCAAAAATCTCTTTTTTGAGAGGCACCCTAAGTTAATTTTGGCTGGTCTCTCACACTATGGCGATCCACTGATGGCTTTAAGATCCGAAACCTTGACGATCATTTGGTGTTATTTGTATTCAAAAATCAAGGAGATATTGATCGAATTCTCCAGTTTGAACCATGGTGTTTTGACAAGCATCTGGTGGTCCTTCAAAAATACAACCATGATGTTCCTGTCAATGACTTATCTTTCAAGTGGGCCTTTTTTTGGGTTCAAGTTCATGACATACCCATTAGGTACTTGACAAGGGAGGTTGCTGAAAATATTTGTGATATGATTGGGACTGAATGTCAATCTATAGGTGGAGTGGATGAGGATGGGGGGAGATTCATGCGTGTCAAGGTCAACCTAGACATATCTCTACCTTTGTACTGAGGCTGAGTGGTTACCTTAGGTGAGGGGGGCACCAAGATATGGGTGAGTTTTAAGTGTGAACGGCTCCTTAACCTATGCTATTGGTGCGGGCGACTAGAGCATAGTGACAAGGATTGCCTTTTGTGGATTCAGAGTAAAGGTATGTTAACCACTGAACATCGGCAATTTGGTCAAAACTTACGTGCCCCACTTTATAGATTGTACAATAAACCCATTGTTTTTGTGCCGGGGTACTATGAGAATGTGGCTAGGCCTACAGCAAATAGGGAGAACGGAGAAGGGGACAATCTAGAGGTGGAAACGGAGAGTGCCACTTGCTCAACGCCGATGAGGTCCATCCAAATATGGAAATGGATACCAATGAGGAGGTCATTAATACCAACGTAATTTCCTCTCCACTAGTTCCTGATTTCGAGGGTCAAACTGATCCTCACCAAAATAAGCCCACTATCCCAGTTGTTTCTTTCCATAAGGGGGTTGATGGTGCATTTATTGGAGTACACAGTGTCGTGAATGTTGGTGAGAATCATGGTTACTCATCATCGAGTTTGATGCATGATTTGGGTCCAAAAAATCCAGGTACATTTGCTAATAGGGACCCTTTTCTAGTAAAGCTCCAAGAAATAGACTGGGATCTTAGGATGTTTGATAATTTGTTGAGCGATAAATCAGGGAATTCGAAGTTAAGGGGTGTTGCACATATTCGCTGGATCAAGCTAATTTAAGTGATGGGCCTACGCTTGAGTTTTTGAAGGAAGGTAGTATTGTCCAGATTAGCCTAACTTTGAAGCCCCCACTTTAGGATATTTCAAACTCTGCTGGGCCAGTCACAAAACTGAAGCCCAAGAAAGGAAAAGGTTCAAAGCCCGCGTCAAAGGTTAACTTAGAGGCCTTTGTGGGTAGAAAATCAAACTTGAAAAGAACTCATCTTCACCTTGAAGTCTCCAATATTCAACCTTAGAAGATTAGAGTTGTAAGCTCTCATGAAGCTCTCTCCCCTGAAAGTGTCTTAGTGGTGGCTGTTCCACAGCATCGCTACCCTCAATGAACTGTTTGAGTTGGAATTGCCGTGGGTTTGGGAACTCATGGCGAGTTCGCGAGCTTTCCGATTTGGTGAAAGCAAAAGGTCCCAAATTGGTATTTTTTATGGAAACAAAGAAAAAGAAGAGCTATTTAGAGAGAGTTCGATGTCGTCTGAAATTTGATAATATCTTTATAGTCCCTCGAAGAAATCTGAGTGGGGGTCTAGCTTTGTTGTGTATGAATGACCTCGATTTGCACATCTAGACCTTCTCTTCACATTATATTGATGCGGTGGTAAACCTAGGAATCGATGACGCCTAGCACTTCACAGGCTTCTACCGAGCTCCAGAAGTCGCTAATAGAGAAGATTCCTGGTCCCTACTTTGCCACCTAGCAAACCAGTTCAGTATGCCATGGGTTTGCATTGGTGATTTCAATGAGATCACTAGATTGGGTGAGAAAACAGGAGGGTTGATCAGAGTAGAAATCCAGATGCAAAAGTTTAGGGAGTGCTTGGATTTCTGTGGTCTTAAAGACTTGGGCTTCACGGGTTTGCCCTTTACTTGGTGTAATCGAAGGTTTGATGGGACTATGGTCTGGGTCAAACTTGATCGGGCTACGGCAATAGTGGAATGGTTGTTGAAATTCCCTTCAGTTCGCCTCCACCACTTGTTTGGTATCTCATCTTATCACAAACCGATCTGGCTCTGGTCCGATGATGTATACAACAAGGGTTCTACAAACCTCAAAGGCCCTTTAGATTCAAGGCCATGCGGCTCAAAGACGAGCACTGCGAAGGGGTGGTTCACTCCACTTGGGACATAAGTATTATTGGCAATCCAATGGGTAATGTATTGCTAAAGGTTAGTAATTGCTAAACCCAACTTAGTTCATGGAATAAAAAAGTGTTTGGAAATGTGCATATGTTGCTGTCAAAAAAGAGGAAGGAATTGGAAAAGGCTGAGGTGATTTCTATGTCTGGAGGAAGTCATTTTAGAGTGGAGAAATTGAATGAAGAAATTTAGAAACTTGTTGAAATGGAGGAGTGTATGTGGAACTAGTGGGCAAAGTTAGATTGGCTTTAGTATGGTGATCAAAATACCAAATACTTCCATTGCAGGTTGGGAAAATGAATAAATGAAACTTCATCTTGGGTTTGGAAGATGAGTATGGAGAGTGGATAGAGGAAGAGAACCAAATTGGTGATTTGTTGGTTCGATATTACTCAAACCATTTTACTTCCTCAAATCCCACTCAACTGGACCCAGTATTGAATGGGGTGGAGCTGAGAGTTTTGGAAGAGATGAATAAGTAATTGTTAAGACCTTTTGAGGTAAGTGAAGTTCAGAATGCACTTAAATAGATGGAATCAGCCATAGCACTTGGTCTAGATGGTCTTCCTCCACTGTTCTACAAGCAGTTCTGGAGTAAGGTGGGGCATGAGGTCTCAGATGCAGTTTTAGCTGTTCTCAACTTAGGTACCATCCCTAACAATCTCAATCATACTTTCCTATACAAACTTGTGGTTAAGGTTTTAGCAAATTGCCTTAAATCTTTGCTTCCACTATTGATCTCAGAAACCTAGAGTGCTTTCATGTTAGAACGGTTGATCACGGATAACATTTTGATTGCTCATGAGACTTTGCATCACTTGAAATAAAAAAGGACTGGTAAGATGGGGTATATGGCTTTAAAACTCAACATGAGCAAAGTATACGATCAGGTGGAGTGGGTGTTCTTAGAAAAGATCATGTTGAAAATGGGGTTTAGTGTGAGATGGGTGAACCTTATTCTGACATCTATAAAGTCAATGACTTATTCCATCATGTTAAATGGACAACCTCATGGCCTCATTAACCCAGAAAGGGGTATCCGCCAAGGCGATCCCTTATCCCCATACCTTTTCTTGCTAGTAACCGAGGGGCTTCATGCTTTGTTTAAGAAAGGTGAAGATGATGGGTTACAAGGGGTGTCTCTCTCTGTGTTGCAGGACCTCAGATTTCCCACCTTCTATTTACAGATGATAGCCTTGTGTTCTGTCAGGCAGCTATATCCGAATGTGTCCAGATTCAATCAATACTTCACTTGTATGAACAAGCCTCTGGTCAGAGTGTAAACAGCTTAAACACTTTGTATAGGACTAGAGCGACCATCTTAAACTTCATGGGTGTCCCTGCTCTGCAATAGTATGAGCAATATTTGGGACTTCCTTCTCTTGTGGGCCAGGATAAGAAGAAATCCTTTAGTTTGATAAAAGAAAGGATTTGGAAAAAATTAAAAGGGTGGAAAGAGAAGTTGCTCTCTCAAGTTGGCCAGAAGATCCTGATTAAAGCAGTAATACAAGTGATCTCTACATACACCATGTCGTGTTTTAAACTCCCAAAAAGCCTGGTTAAGGACATTGAGTCTTTGATTAGGGTTTAGGGTTTCATTGGGTAAGTTGGGAGAAGCTTTGCCTACCAAAGAATGAGGGTGGTATGGGTTTTCGAGAGTTAAGCAAATTCAATGATTCTCTCCTGGCCAAACAGATTTGGAGACTGAAGATATGTGAAAACAAACTACTCCACAAGGTATTTAAAGCCAAAATTTTCCCTGATTGTTTAATCATGGAATGTACAAATCCAAACAAAGGGTTGTATGCATGGAGAAGTTTACTGCAAGCTAGATATGTTATAGAGGTGGGGGTAGTCTGGAGACTTGGTGATGGCAGATCCACCTTTATTCGTACAGATAAGTGGTTACCAAAAAATCCTGCGATGATGATTGTTTCCCCACCTGCAGTTTAACCCTTGGACTCAAGAGTGAGTGAGCTTATTAATGAAGCAACCCACACATGGAAGTCTGACCTGGTCCGTAGTGAATTCCTGGCACATGAAGTTGATATGGTCCTTGGTATCCCCCTAGGTTGCCGTTCTATATATCCTAGACAGACAGGTATGGTTTCCCACAAAAAATGGAAGTTACTCAACCCATAGTGCTTGCCTTTTGATTGCAGGGGTAGAGAGAGGTTTGAAGTCAAATTGTTCAAACTTTGAAGTGAAGCACAGGCTGTGGAGTAGCATCTGGAATTTACAAGTCCCTCAAAAAGTCAAAGCATATGATGTGGAGAGCCTCTCATAATGCAATTCCAACGCTTTGCAACCTGTGGAAAAGAAATGTGGTGAACTCAGTGATATGCTCAGGATGTAGGGCAGGAAGCGAGGACACTGTTCATGCCCTATGGAGTTGTCCAGCTCTCTATGTTCTCTGGGAAAGGAATGAAGTTTTGAAAAGAATGCTCAAGTACAAGTTTGAATGCTTTTCTGATTTGCTGGGGAGTATTTATGATGAAGGAGCGTATTGATACAAATCTCTTGGCTATGATTTTTTGGTTGATTTGGAGTAAAAGAAATTTTGACAGATGTGGGGAAAGGTTTGTAGAGACTACCAATATTCGAAGCAGAGCTAACTCCCTTCTCCAGGACTTTATAGCAGCACAGAATCTTCAAATTCGAGATCCCACGGCATCTACAATAGCTGTTAGGTGGATTCCTCCAATTTCTCCTCATTGCAAAATTAATTTTGATGGAGCATGCTTCATGATAGTGGGGGCAGCAGGTCTGGGTGCAGTGATACGTGATAGTTCAGGCAAGGTACTTGGTGCTCTAGCTCAAAAGATTATCTTGCCTTCCTCGGCAGCAGCGGTGGAGGCTTTGGCATGTTGTAGAGCTATGTTATTTGCCAAGGAACAAGGTGTTGAGGATTGTATTTTTTTAGGGGGATGCAGAGGTGATTATAAAGGCAATCCTGTCTTCGGATCATCTCATCTGGAGTACGGTCACGTGATTAGTGATGTTCTTGCTCTAGCTGGTGATTTCTTTTTCTGCAATTCTTCCCATGTGAAACTTCTAGGCAATGCAGTTGCCCATTTTTTAGCCAGATCTTCTAAATCTGGTTGTGAGCTTCAGATTTAGCATAATTGTATACCTGATGATATAGCTCCTCTAGTCACTCGTGACTCTTTGTCATTTTTTTTTTCCCTTTTTCAATAATACATGACCGCTGGGTCGGTTTTCTCAAAAAAAAAGAAAAAAAAAAAAAGCTATTCAAGCTCTTGGCAGTTGTTCCTCCAAAAGGCTCTTGGCAGTTGGCACTTATTTATTTTTATTGAAATACACCAACACACGGTAACTCTAGTTTTCATTTTTTAGTAATAACTTTGAATGAGCAATAACAAGGTCAATTATGATTATAACTTTGTCACATGGTAATTTATGTGACATTCAGTAGTAATTTCATGGTTTCCTAACTTTCTTAACTATTATTATTATATATATATTTTTTAAAATTGTACTTTAAACTGTAACAAGGCCGCAAAAGATTGTGTTTAAGTCAAGCCCAATGATAGTATTTTCCATGTTACATGTTAACAAGGTTATGGTTATTTTTTTTTTTTAATATTGTTTAATGTTTTGTTCAAATAATAATATTCACTTATGACTGTAGGCATGTAAATGAACCAAGCCGATCATGAATAATTCGGGTTCGGCTCGATAAAAAACTTGTTCATGTTTGTTTGTTTATAATAAGCTAAGCCTGATCCTTAGATTTAGGCTCGTTTAATAAATAAGCTGAGCCCAAGCAAAACAATTTGTTCACAAACAAGATTGTGAGCTATTAGGCTTGATACATAACAATTCAAGCATAGATTCATTTATACGTTTATATGTGTTAGCTAAATATAATCATTACACATATCTTAATACTAATATTGCCAACATGAGACCACTACTTATATTACCTTAATTTTTTTTTCCTTCTTTTAAACTAATCAAGAACCACTTTAGAATATAGTTACATTTAAAAATAAATAAATAATTAAGTAAGCCACATATGATTCTTCTCTATCAATCATCTAAAATGAAGTTATGAAACATGTTAGTATTTTCTCATTCATAATAGTTACAAATAGATATTTTTTTAGTCTTTTAGCATCTAACGTGAATGTAAAAATTGTATTTTGAACAATTGCTGAAACTGTAGATAAGGAATAATGAATGAATGAATTTAATTATGTAAATTATTAATTTGAATAATGGCTAATTATAAGTAGGATTAGATGCATGATAAAATGAGTATACTATTTTCTTTTTCTTTTTTCCTAATTTTAGAGATTTAAGCATTTAATAATGTAATTTTTTTAGATCTCAAGTTCAAAAACTTGACTTGAGCTCAAGTTTGAGCTTGAGTTTGGCTTGACTAATTAATCAAGCCAAACTCAAGCTTTTTGGCTTTCCCACGAGGTCAAGTTCAAACACTATTTTTAGGCTTGTCACAAGCTTAAGCTCTTGATTTTTTCTAACGAGCCAAGCTTGAACATGAACTACTTGACAAAGCTCGGCTCGTTTACAGCCCTATGACTGTAACTTTCTCACGTTTATTGCTCACTCACTTCACATGGATTGGTGACTCCATCATTTCTTGTTTGCGCACGCTCATGGTTAAATTAGAATGTGATGCATCACATTAGACAATGTGTATATCAAATATAATTGGACTCTATCAAGTCTCAAGGTAACTACACTTTTTTTATTTTTATTTATTTTTTCGTAAATTTGGATTAGTATTAATGTCACAGATGTGTATAACTTTGTCCCTTCTTATGCTACTTCACACACATTCTATATTAACTTCACAATTTTCTAATAACATTTTCTTTATATTTCCATCTACCTACTCAATTAATACACATAGCTAGAAACAATACCCATTACAATACATATAATATAGATTTAGAAATATTCTGTGTTTTTCGATGGAAAAGTTAAAAAAATGTTGATAGGAATATTGAGAGACAGAGAGAGAGAGAGAGCTCTACACTTCATTTCCTCAAAACAGAACTACAGAAACCCCCTAAACATAACCAATACCCTGTCGCCAAATAAAAAGATCATCTTCAAAGCTACAAGAAATTAAATAATTTTCTGAACAAACACTACATTTCTTGTCACTGTTAAATAGACTCACTCGCAGCTAGCTAGACACGGATGGGCAACAGTCATCCTCTGGCATTGCATTAGAACTTGATGTTGTTGCACCCGAAATTTCATGAAAAAGACTGATACATGACACAATAACAATGAAGAATGAAACAACAGAGCTCAAACCAAAAGCAATAGCCATGCGCATAGCCTTGGGATACTTTGGTTCTCTGCCTTCTTTTGCGTGCTTGATATCAGTCAGGGCCTCAATCATCATTGCAATGGAATAAGCACCACATGGAAACATCACACAGGCAATCATTGCAAAGAATACCAGTGACGTAGTTTGTCCTTGTTGAAATCCCATTTTAATGTTCTTAGCAAAAGAATGTTTCAACTTTCAACTTTCAAAATCCTCTTGTTTTACACGATACATGGTTTGCTTATAAGTTCATTGGAGTACTTGTAGCTCACCAACCAACCTCAAAACCAAAAAAAAAAAAAAAACTATAGAGGAATGGTGACAAAGCTGTCCAACTAGTTCAATTTGTTTAAGCGAAGAGCCAATCTGGCTTACAAACACAGAGAGGTATTTTCCGTTGTGATGCCATGAATGCTATAATTTTAGTTACAAATTGATGCATGATGGTGCCAAACAAGTACCTCTACGCACAGAATTTATGGGACATGGAAAGTGTGAAATGCTTATTTTTATTTTTATTTTTATTTTTTGATGGGAGTGAAATGCTTAAACACGATTACACACCAGTCATGTTAAAACGGATTTCCAACATCTTGAGGGATTTATCCTCACCTTGGTGTCCATAAAATAAGGAAGAGAAACTGTTGGGAGTTAAAATTCCAAATATAGCCCCATAGACAATGCATTTCTTAACACAAAAAAGAGAAGTGCTTACACATAATGGTTATTTTATTTTTGAAATAGAGAGATAGTGGGTGAGGGTGAAGTTACTGTTCCAACGACCAAGTACCATGAATGGTGTCACTACCAGCTATTACTTGAACCATTGTAATTTAAGAAAAGTTTAATTTCAATAAATCCACCTTCGTCTAATTTGAAAATACCCCTATCTATGTCCAACATTTTCTTTAAAAAATAAAATGTTATATACAAAATTTAGCTAATGGCCTTCTAGATTTATTTTTTTATATATTAAAAAAAAAATCATAAATCCTATGTTATGTAATTGACTAATGTAATTTTTTAAAATTGTTATCACTCTTATGTCATACATAGCTCCTAAAATTAAGGTATATTCAAGACATATATTCCCTTTTGAGAAACAAAAACACAAAGACATATATTCCTAAAAACGGATAAATAATGGTTTAAAAAAAATAGATATAACATTTTGTTTTTATTTTCTGTTTTTATATATATAAAAGGACAATTGCAGTTTTAGTGCCAAACATGATGAAAAACGTTTGCACCAACGTCTCCCAATTCCCAAATACACCATCATCATCCCCTTCTTTGAACCAGACCAAAGCTTCACCATCCATATTGAAAGAAGCCATTGGTAATTGCTCTTTGTTTGGTATCTTGTAGTACTTGAAGTACAGATTTGCCTTGTAGATCCAAGCAGTTGGTTCTTCTCCAAAAAATTATGGAAATTCAAGCTGCATGGGTGCGTGAATTTTCCTTGTTAGGTTCACCTTCTTCTGTAGTATTCAACTTCTGCAAGATCGTAGTCAATTGTTGACTCATTTCATTCAAGGTTCGAGTATGAATGCTAGTAATTAATTTTATAGATTTCTTGAAGATCTTTGGCACGGTGATATGGCGGAAAGCTCGTGTTTCACCCATGGTGGAATTTAGGGAATGTAGGATTATCCTGCTCTAATACCAACTGATAAGAAGAGGGGAGATTTAGGGAGAGAGTAAGAGAATGAACAAAGTAACTGTATCCTTATTGCTTGCTATTCTAATACAAGTACAAGGTTATTTATACAATCAGTAACTGAATACGAAGAACCAACAAAACAGTAACTTACTAACAGTGATGAAGCCACATAAGTAAATAAACTCAGCAGCCAATCTTCTTATCAGTATTGTATCATTTCAGGAAGTAAACTCTTACACATTCAAGATCAAGGAGTGCATATTATGAATTTGCACTTTATTTCAATGAAGGAAAAAGATCATAAAGAAATACTTGATGAGGGATGCTGATTATTTTTAACATTACTTCCATGGGTAACATAGAGAACCAATCGGACCAAGAAGCAGACAAGGGCCAGCCTCTTTCAAAAACCACGAGCAAAAAATATTGCCTCGGTCTTTGTCTCTCTTATCGATGTAGACATCAAAGAAGGGAGTTTGGCCCCCCCATTCCACACTACAATTGACATCTTCAGAAGCAAAGGGATGGGTTGGAAATCAAATTGAATGTTGGCAAGTTCAACAACTGAATGGACTCCAAAATCGTCAGCATGGGATGAACAATGGATTGTAACAGGCATAGCATTTGTCAAATCATTAGTGATTGTGATATGAACTTTTGGTGGAGTATACTTAATGCTTCACAAGTCGTTATAAGCAAGAGAAGTAGCAAATAATTTAATCTAATGAATAGACTCATGTTTGATATTGGGATTTGTTGGCGATGGTCTTACTTTGGCATTGAGCATATTTATAGGGCTACATACATATGACGATGACGATCATGGCAGAGAAATTATTTGGTAAATCCCGTAAGCAACATCCTCCTTTTCTCACATATAAATGTGAAATCTCATTTGCCAAACCTACACATGTGAGGCTCACCTTTTTGTTAGAGAAGAGAATATATAGTCTACGGGGTGCATTAAATAATTTCACCATCAAATGGAATTTAGTAAAATTAATGAGATAGCATTTAGTTTGAGATATATATATATATATATATATATATATATATGTATGTATGTATGTATGTATGTACGTATAATTTTATTTAACTTATATTCTATATTTAAATGGGATAAAGCTATAGGCATAATATTATCACAAATTTTTTGCAAAAAAGTATAAGTGGCTAGCTATTAATGGCAAATAAAAACCGTTGTTAGTGGTGGACCTAGATAAGAACGAATACAAATTCTCTGTACCATTTTTTGTGTTACACTTTATGTTCTACAAATCATAATTTGTCATGTAATTATTTAATTTTCTTTACAAAATAGCCAAAGTTCAAAATAGAAAAAATAAAATAAAAAAACACATGATAAGTTGTGATTGGTAAAATATAAAGTAGAACACAAAATGTGGTATATAAGATTTGTATTCGATAAGAATTTCCACCTAAACTTTGTTGTGAAAATGTGGTGCCCTAACACTATTTATTTAAAGAGTCCAAATCTTCTGTCCCATACTTCCTGCTCCACTATGTACTTCACAAATAAAAATATGCCACATGTCTATCTAATTTATTAAATGCTAAATTTATGGCTTCTATTATTTCAATTACCTAAATATGATGGGTTATTTATTTATTTATTTTAGGAAATTGAAATAATAGAAGACATAAATTTAGCATTTAATAAATTAGATGGGCATGTGACATATTTTTATTTGTGGAGTATATAGTGGAGCAGAAAATATGGGATAGAAGATTTGGACTCTTATTTAAATGCTCAATTAAAATCTTACCACATATCTTTTTTAAAAAATGATAAAATAGATCATTTCATATACAATTACTACCACAATAAATATTTATCAATAATAGCCATAATTTTATAAATAATTCCATATAAAAATAAAATCATTAAAAATATCTATTAATTTATAAGCTAAGAAATACCTATGAATAACTTCCATAATCATACATTTATACTTCTGTATAAAAAGCACAACCATAAAGATACTAATTAATAAGCATCATAGTAATTAGTAATCAAATTTCATATTTAATATTCAATATATAATCCCAATCAAAATAAATGTATTAGTAAGTACTACAATTATCTAATTTCATATTTATATACTTAATAAAAGAAAGGAAAAATCATTTTTTCATATAAAATGAGGCATTGACTAGTTTTGTAAGGTTGAATTTAATCAACCATCTTGTTGGCTTTATTCCGTGCCAAATTTGCTTGTATTTCAGTATTTAGTAACCCTGTATTTAGGTGGGATTTTTGTAAGGGTAGTGAGTGAGATAGAGTGTTGAAATGCTCAAGAATGTGCAAGAAAACAGAGACTCGCGATTGGATCTCGCGGGTGACTCGCGGCTTCAAGCCGCCAGAAGCAGCACACGTGCCAAGCATGCCAGAAGTTGAAGCGTTATGCTAGCTGGAGCACTACAAGAAAAAATAGGGCAACTGGCTGTTCTGTTATCTCATGGTTGGATCTTGCGACTCAGTTAAGCCGCGAGGCCAAGCCGCGAGCCAGCCCTGTTTTGAAAATCCTGATTCTTCACATTCCATTCTCACCCTAGTATAAATACCCCTTATACCCACAAAAGAAAGAGAGCTTCTAGAGAGAATTTTGAGAGAGAAACCCAGAGTAAAACAAGATTGATTCATCCACAATCTTTATATAAGAGACTCTTTAAATTCCTCAACTCTCTTCCTTTCCATTGTTAAACCCTTGAGAGGTCTTTTTACCAAAACCTTTTCTCATCATATCCATTACTGTGAGAGGGCTGTTTGGTGTTCTGAGAAGCAGTTAGGAAGGAACCAATCTACATTGATTGAAGCTTTGGTCAAGTAGCGGAATCCGGGAAGTTAGAAAAGAAATAGGTTCGGCGCAACCTCGTTGGAGCAAGAAGCTTGGAGGGCTTAGGTACACTGGGTAGATTAGACTTGGAGGGTCTATTGTTGTTCATGTATCCCAACTACATTTTCTAGTGGATTACTTACTGCTTGGAGGGCGGCGGAGAGGTTTTACGCCGAAGGCTTCGGTTTCCTCTTCGATAACACATCGTGTGTTGTCCTTGTGTTTGCATCTTCCTTCCCTTTTATCTTTGCCTTTTATTATTTGTTATGGTTGTGATTAATTGGCTTAGATTGTTTACCAATTTTGTTTATAGCTTTTGTTCATTTTCCACACACTAGTTGTTTGTCATAAAACTTGAATTGGTTATTTTGTAATTGGGGGGCTAAATGTTCAATGGTGTTTTATACACTATTTGAACTTTCAATTGGTATCAGAGCGGGTACACTTTTAGTGGTTTCATTACCATAGTGTGATCCTTGACTCCCTATTGAGATGGATCGGTCTCAATCTCTAAATGCACCTTCGTACTTTGATGGTAGTAATTATGCTTTTTGGAAGGTTCGCATAAAAGCATTTCTATACTCCATTGATGAATTTGTTTGGGATGCTGTTGATATAGGTTGGACTAGGCCTGAGGAAGCCAAATCCACATGGGATAAGGTAGCACTCGTTGCATCTAATGCTAACAGTAAATCACTTAATGCATTTTTCTGTGGTGTGTCTCCAAATGAGTTTCATAGGATTTCTCACATTACCGTTGTCAAAGAAGCATGAGAGATATTGGAGACCACCTACGAAGGAACGAAGAAAGTGAAAGATACCAAGCTGCAGATGCTGACCACTCGGTTTGAGGAGCTAAAAATGAGGGAAGATGAGTCTTTTAACTCTTTCTATAACAAGCTGAATGAGGTGGTTGTAAGAAAGTTCAATATGGGAGAGAAAACGAAGGATTCTAAAATTGTAAGGAAGATCCTTCGATCATTGTCGGAAAGTTTTCGTGCCAAAGTGACAGCGATTGAAGAGAGTAAGGACCTTGATGACATCAAAGTCCAAGAGCTGGTTGGTTCTCTTCAGACTTATGAAATGTCGCTGCCCAATCAACGGAAGAGCAAATCTCTTGCTCTTAAGACCATTAATGAGAAGGTGGAAGTTCATGACTCATCGGATGAAGATGTGGTTGACAAAGATGTTGCATACCTTGTAAAAAATTTCCGAAAATTCTTGAAATTCAAGAAGGATGGAAAATTTGGTGATAAAGGGAAATTCCAAAGTTCAGGAAGGGAGAAAAGGGAATTCAAAAAGAAAGATGGAAAAGAATCCCAATTTACACAAGGTGTCACTTGTTTTGAATGCAACGGACGTGGACACTTTAAGAAAGAATGTCCGAATTATTTGAAATCGAAAGGCAAAGTGTATGCCATGACATTGAGTGACTCGAATTCATCCGACTCAGATTCTGAGGAAAGCTGTGACGGAGAAGGGAATTATTTAGCTTTTATGACCATTGCCCATGTTGAGTCTTCAGACGAGTTGAATTTGCTTGTACGAGAACTTGGAGAACATAGTGATGAAGAATCATTGGGAGTTGTTGAAGAATTAGATGCTGAAGAAGATGAAAGCACAACCAATCTTCAAGAGAATTATAACTCACTCCTAGAGAAGTCGGGTGAGTACACAAGGGTGGCCAAAGCAGCTGTGAGAAAGATGAAGAAAGCAGAGGAGGACTATAAAAGTTTCCTAATTCGTTATAAGGAGGCCAAATGTGAGATAGAAACACTGAACGGTGAGCTGTCAGAAGCCTACAAAAAAGTGAGATTTCTTGAGCAAGAGGTTATGCAAGCAAATGCTAAGATAGAGAGGGTCACCACCAAGAAGCTAGATGATGTTATTTCATCACAAAAGAGCTTTTCAGACAAATCCGGGTTGGGATATACCGGAGGGAGTAGCTCATCTGGCAATATCACTAAAGAAGTGAAGTTTATAAAGGCCAAAGAGTTAGTTGAAGTTGGCCCTACTGCTGAGAAGCCCAAGATTGAGGAGAAGAGGAATGTGGAGAACCAACGGATGGTGAACAACCCTCATAATCAATTTATGGGCAGGTCTGAATCTCGAGCCAAGTCTCGTCCACGATCACAAAGTGGTCCAAGATCGAACTATGTGTGTCATCATTGTGGACTTCAAGGGCATACTCGGCCAAATTGTCAAAAGCTGAGAGTAATGAATAATGCACCTACTCCAAGGTCACGAGGACCTAAAAATGACAGGAGAAACTGGGTTGGTGAACCATCAAGAGATCAAAGTGGTGATACCAGAATGATGAACGTGATGAAGATGATGGGTGCTTTCACCAACTGCTTGGAAAGCTTCACACGAAAATTTGAAAGCCCTAACTCTCGTACCCAATCTTATAAGAAAATCACCCCAAACGCAAGTGATGTGTGGGTGAAAAAGGGTACTCATGCATAAGCATTACAACATGTCCATGTATCAATACTTTCTATGCTTTGTGACTTTGTTTGGTTGTTTGCTTTTTAATTGTGTTGGTTGAAATGTGTTTGTTTATTTTTGCATTCTATCGTTTATTCCTTTTTGTTGTTTTTGATCAATCTTTTCCTTCTTATGTGTCAAAAATCCAAAAACCACATAAAAAGTAGAAAATCAAAAAGTTTTATCGACATTGTTGAGTTTTGTCTCAAAACTTGTTTTACCTTGTACCTTTGTGCTAATGACTTTGTGCATTTACGAGCGTAGCTTATTTCTTTGCACTCTTATCATTGTGGAAGAAATCTTGAAATCTATGTGACTGTTGTAAATAGATCTTCAAACTTGTCATGAATGATTAGTGAATGGTTATGTTGATCTTGAGACATGCATAGACTTGTGCCTATATATCTTCGCACTCTTTATTTTTATTTTTGCTAAAAAGAGCTCACCAAATGTAAATTTCTAAATGAAAAGAGATATTGAGCTGCAAAAGCCTGTCGCACATACTAGTATTTGACTAAGAAAAAGGGAGAGCGACCAAAAATTAAAGTGAGTGATTATTCAAAAAGCCAAAGGCTATCTCAGGTGAAATATCAAATATCACTCTCACAATGAGAGGTGATTGTCTCAAAAGGATCAAAAAGATCAAATATTTTGATTGAAAGTGGAGTCAAATGTAAAGCTCCAAAGTTTGTAATCAAGTCTTATGGGAGGTCATATATGCATACTTCTGTAATTGAGATGGGTCACATGATCTAGTGCGAATTGTGTATGCCTTGGTTGAATTGATCATTGAAGCTTCTTATTAGACTAAGGACTATCTCATTGTTGATACCCACACACAACACACAAGGTTATGCTCAATGAATCCCATATTCATTTGTGTGATTGTACTTGATAAAATGTGTTTTCACATGCTCAATCTTTATTGATTCAAATATAAAAAGATTTTTGAGTGTTTTAGGTGTTTTTAGAAAGTATTTTGTTATTCAAAAACTGAAAATTTCAAAAAACAGTGTTGCCCTGTTTTGGCGACTCAGTCGCGGGTCATTCAAGTCGCATGCCATAGTTGCGAGCTCGCGGGTCAGTTTTGGCGACTTGTTTGCGAGTGGAAGGTCTAGTCACGAGGGGTACACAGAGATTTTCACGGCTCAGCTCGTGACTCGCGAGTGAGACTTCCAGTCGCGAAAAACACTTAGAAAATTTTTCAAAACTTTTGGCTTGAAGTGTTTTGGCAGGTGTATCTGGCGACTATTTGGCGACTTATCTCAGCCATGAAAAACCCGTGTTTTGCATAGTGAGGGCAGTTTTTAAAATCTCTTTCAGTTTTCCCTTGAACTTTATGTGACTGTTCATTTTCTCTTTTGTTTGAAACTTCCCAAACGCTCCGTGTAGCCCACTTCGAACTCCATTGTTGCTTCATTTCTTCTCAAAATCATCAAGAAAAGGTATGAGTCTTCTCTTCCTCACTTCATATTTTATGTTTTGAGTATTATTTTCTTGCCTTTTGAGTTGATACTGTATTTTGTAACATACTGTGTTCGAACATTTTACTCTTAGATTGCTGGGTTTGGTTGGTTGTGTTTGATGCTGATTTCATCTGTTTTCATATTGTTGGTCACATTGTGCTAATCTTGGTTCTGTGCTTTGATTTTTGTTGGTTTTCATACTCATTTGGTAAATGGGTTTGGTGCTTTTCTGTGCTATACTCCATTTGTGAGTATGAGAGTTTAAATATATCTGTGGCTTTGGTTTGCCTATCTTATATTACTGTGTTTTTATGTTGTTATAACATGTGTGTGCTTCTGTCTTGAGGGTATTACTTTAAAACATTCCATTTTCAGTATGTTATGTCCCACTGCCATTTGCTCTATTTTGGATGTATGTGGTTTTCACTGTTTTTTTTTTATTATTATTATTTTTTTTAATTTTTTTTTATGTTCTATGCTTGTTCCTATCTTCTGTGGTCTAAGTTGTTCTCTACTGTATTTGATCGGTGCATATCATGCTCATGGTAGATTGTCTTATTGAAAGTTATTTATAAATTTGTGTTACTCTGTGCTTTATTGCACTTTCACCATTTTGATGTACTTGTCTCATTCTATACTTTCACCTGACTTATGTTCGTAATTGTGTGTGATATCTCTGGTTTACACTCATATCTGAATCTAATCAAGTTGATATCTGTCCTTTGTGGTGCTGTTTTTAGTTCTTTGCTGTGTGCCTATTCTCTTGCAGATGAATCTCCTTGTCCAAAACCGAGTCCAATCAACATGCGTACATTCAACGCAAGCATTGGTCATAGTCGGAAGAGAGTCAAACCGGAAACTTCCACATCTCACAGTGGTTCGCATTTCAGCACTTTCTCCCTTGACGAAAAACTTGACCACATTGTGTCATCTGTTCATGAGTTGAGTACCAAGATGTCCAGACTCACATCTACTCTACACCATCACAGCACTCGATGGGATATGAAGTTTACCTAACTACAAACTCAATTGGATTAGATTCAGAGGAAGCTAGAAGAGGATATGTAGCTATTCCATGACAAAAAGGGGGAGTGATAGCTTGATCAGAGGGGGAGAAAATTACCTAAGAGGGAGTGTTTCTGCAAGCAGTTTCAATACTTTACTTTAAGTTGTTTTTCAGTTTTTAATGCGTTTGTACCCATGTTGCTTTTGCAAGCTTTTAGGGTTTATGTTCTTTATCTGTAAGCTTTATGGTCTGTACCATGCTTTATGTAGTTTTTTATACTTTGTTTAAATCAGTACTGTTAAATAAATGTTATGCATTTTCTTGTTAAGTATTGTCACTCTTGTGCCCTTGTAAGATTGTTCTTAGATGCATATACTTAGTGTATTGTGCATTGGTTGAGTGTTGGGCATGCAAGTGACTTGCATTGAGCTTGTTAGCTTGTTTGTTCAAGTGTTCATTCCAAGTGTGAATGAGCATTGTGGTCACCACCTTGTAGTGATTGCTTAGTTAATCAAGCCATGGTTTGTTTCCTAACTCCATCTTTGCTTGATCACATATTGCCTGCTTCATATGCATTTCATGTTTTTCTGCATACAATGATCATGGTGTATTGTTGTATTTCAGGAGTTTCATGTTCATATGATTCAAGTGCTTCACAGTTTGTAGAGTTAGATGTAAGTGAGTTTTGCTCAACTGTTCCCAACTCACATGTTAAGTCTAGAGTCTGTTTTAGAGTTTTGTCATGGAATAGCCAAAGGGGGAGATTGTAAGGTTGAATTTAATCAACCATCTTGTTGGCTTTATTCCGTGCTAAATTTGCTTGTATTTCAGTATTTAGTAACCTTGTATTTAGGTGGGATTTTTGTAAGGGTAGTGAGTGAGATAGAGTGTTGAAATGCTTAAGAGTGTGCAAGAAAATAGAGACTCGCGATTGGATCTCGCGGGTGACTCGCGGCTTCAAGCTGCCAGAAGCAGCACACGTGCTAAGCATGCAAGAAGTTGAAGCGTCATGCTAGCTGGAGTACTACAGGACAAAATAGGACAACTGGCCGTTCTGTTATCTCATGGTTGGATCTCGCGACTCAGTCAAGCCGCGAGCCAGCCCTGTTTTGAAAATCCTGACTCTTCACATTCCATTCTCACCCTAGTATAAATACCCCTTAAACCCACAAAAGAAAGAGAGCTTCTAGAGAGAATTTTGAGAGAGAAACCCTAGAGTAAAACAAGATTGATTCATCCACAATCTTTATATGAGAGACTCTTCAAATTTCTCAACTCTCTTCCTCTCCATTGTTAAACCCTTGAGAGGTCTTTTTACCAAAATCTTTTCTCACCATATCCATTACTGTGAGAGGGCTGTTTGGTGTTTTGGGAAGCAATTAGGAAGGGACCAATCTACATTGGTTGATGCTATGGTCAAGTAGCGGAATCCGGGAAGCTAGAAAAGAAATAGGTTTGGCACAACTTCGTTGGAGCAAAAAGCTTGGAGGGTTTAAGTACACTGGTAGATTAGGCTTGGAGGGTTTATTGTTGTTCATGTATCCCAACTACATTTTCTAATGGATTACTTACCGCTTGGAGGGCGACGGAGAGGTTTTATGCCGAGGGCTTCGGTTTCCTCTTCGATAACACATCGTATGTTGTCCTTGTGTTTGCATCTTCCTTCCCTTTTATCTTTGCATTTTATTATTTGCTGTGGTTGTGATTTTAATTGGCTTAGATTGTTTACCAATTCTGTTTATAGCTTTTGTTCATTTTCCGCACACTAGTTGTTTGTCATAAAACTTGAATTGGTTATTTTGTAATTGGGGGTCTAAACGTTCAATGGTTTTTTATACACTATTTGAACTTTCAAGTTTACTATATTTATTCAACTTTTTTTTTTTTAAAGGGTGATATTTATTTATCTTATATATGGTAAATAATCATAATTAAGATTATACCATAGTTTTATTTTTTTTTTAGAATCACCACATTGAATTTGGTGCACCAGATTCTCAAAAAAAAAAAAAAAAAAAAAAAAAAAAAAAAAATTTGGTGCACCAAATTAGTAATATTAAGATGGATAAATAGGAATATAGAGAAAAATAAGATTTGAATTCTTATTAAAAAAAAAAAAACCTAAAATAGAAGTTTGGTTCCTAAAGTTTACCAAGCGTGTGCTTCTGGTCTTGAAATTTCAAATTAAAAGAGCATTATTCATCCTCAATGTTTTAAAAATGAACCCTTTTAGTCATTCAGGTAACTACTTTTAGTCACATTTCCAATGTGGCTAATAGAGTAATAATATAATAATATTTCTTAAATGATGTAACAATATTTTTAATATTAAAAACCATTTTCATATCTTTAATGACACATTAAGAAGCACGTGACCTTCACCCCCAAATCAAAACCAAATGAAATTGTACCTAACAAATCTCAATTATATACGTGCATCTTCACAAAAGGTTATAGATTTGTTTGGTTGCTGAGAAAATTTATAAATAATAAATATTTTAGAGTTTTTTATATATTGTTAATTGAAAAGAAGAGGAGGCAGAGACCTCCAGCATTACTGAGTTAAAAGCAAATCGGCTTGAAGTGTTTTAAGTTTCTAGCTCGTTCTCTTTTTCTTTGGTTTTCTCGGAAACCAATCAAAAGTTTGAACTCCTCTTTTTTTAATGGTTGGTAATTCTACATAAGTGGCTGGAGATGTGAAATGTAAACCTGAAATTTTAACTATACTTTTCTAAACTTGCCAAGAGTTTTCTTATACAACTTGTGATGCTACGCAGTTATGTTGAAGCTTTTTTTTACGGAGAAAATGGGTTTTTGCCTTTTTAAAATAAAAAATATTCAGCAAAATGCCTTATATCTGAAATTATTTAGGGAAATACCTTTGTTTTGAAACTTGATTTTTGGACAATCGAGTTATAGTAAACTGAAAATTAAACAATTTTTTTTTTTTTTTTTGGAACTCAAGTTCGAGTTCCATGCAAGGAAGTCAGGTTCCATGAACTCGAGTTCCATGTGAAGTACTCGAGTTTCTTCAAAAAATTCAAGTGGAACTCGAGTTCCATAAACTCGAGTACTTTACATGGAACTTGAGTTCATGTTCGCTATAACTCGATATTCCAAAAATCGAGTTATACATTTGAAACTCGATTTTTAGAAAATCGAGTTTCAAAACAGGAGCATTTTCTAAATTAGTTTCAGACATGGAGCATTTTGATGGATATTTTAAAAAGAATGGGCAAAAGTCCATTTTCTCCTTTGTTATACCATTGACTTGTTTTATGTGATGATGGGCTTCTTTGGGCATTGTATTTTTTTTGGATCTAATCAAAATGGTCAAGTGTTTTTTGACATATCAATAGTGATATATATATATATATATTAAAAGTATAGTCATGTCACTTAAAAAATGTTAAGTCATTTGCTTCATTAAACACATAGCAAGAGACTAACAATAATTAACAAAATGAGTAATAGGGCTCATTTGTAAAACTTTAGAACAAGTTGATTTGAAACTTATGAGACTAAAAGCACTCATTGGGTAAACTTCAAGATCTAATAGTATATTTTTTTAGAGATAATTACAACATGCTGCTAACCCCGCAGTTTGAACCCTTTCCCTCCTAGACCCCCTAGCATTTTGTGCATGAGGAAGTGTCAATTTAGTTACAAGACTTTTGGCCAATAGTATAATTTGGAGGAAAAAAAAAAATTGTGTTTTGAAATATAAGTATAAATTAAGAGAAGTGTTACGTCCACAACATTTTTACAATATTTTCACAATAAATTACAGGTGGTTAGTTGTTATTAATTTGAATTTAACACTGAGATTACTTTTTTAACCCAACAATAACAACTAGTAACAATCTGTCACTTATGATTTGTTGTAAATATGTTGTAAAAATGTTGTAGACATATCATTTCTAATAAATTAATGACAAAACTACATTATTGATGAGTGTTACGACGAATTTGATTGGGAAGCACAATGGCAAAAAGAAGGGGATTCATTAGCTCGTTATTTTATCCGAATTGGCAAAATGGCAGAATCCATTCTTGAAATTTTTCTACTAAGTGCTTTTAGTCTATCAAGTTTCAACTGATCAAGTGTTATTATTTCCTAAAGTTTCAAACTAAAAAAAAATTGATCGCTCTACAAACTTTAGTTAGTTTTTTTGCTAATGTGTTTAACAAAAAAAAAAAAAAAAAAAAGAGTGGGCGTGGCTGCGTGGAAACATTTTTCAGCAGAGCAGACCACATGCAATTCCCGCAATATGTATGAGATGGCCCAATAAAAATAACTCATGTCAATTAAAAATGCCTAATAAACAAGTAGAAAGCCCACTCGGCAATTACTATTGAACCAAATACATTTCATGTTATCCTGTAAAATTGTAACGAAACAATCTTAATTCTCCGACACTGGTCAGATTCATTCTCCGTTGCCAACATCCATACTTCAACTTCACATCATCCGGTCATGGCACCCTCAATGAACTTAACCTGGACCTTCAAACTCACAGACCCATAAAAGACAGAGCCAAGAAACTTTCGTTTTGTTTGCAAATTGAATAAACCACGAATTACAAGCCATATAGGCGACTAGATCCTTAGATGCACGAGGTGGAGACAAAGTTTAAGGTGATAACAAAAGCCGATGGTCAATGGTGAACATGAATTACAGGAATGATATGCACAAGTTATGAATTGGATCAAATCCAATTGCCCTATGACCCAATTAATGCCCGCTCAGCCACATGAGAACAAGTTTGCTCTATAAATTTAATTTTAAATGTTTATGTCAAGAGATCTGCTCAAGGTATTGCATATAAGTACGATGTATACAATACCTTGAGATATTCGGATTTTCTAAATTAAAAAAAAGTGACATTCGGCAGTAATTTCATGGTTTCCAATCATTCTTTATTATTATTATTATTATTATTATTATTTAAAAAAAAATTACTTTAAACTGTAACAAGGCCGCAAAAGTTTGTGTTTACGTCAAGTTCAGTGATAAGATTTGCCAAGTTACATGTTAATACGGTTATACTTTTTTTCTTTTTAAAAAAGAAAAAAAAATTATTCATGTTTAATGTTTTGTTCAAGTATATAGTAACATTTTCACTCATGACAATAACTTTCTCATATCTATTATTCACTCACCGCACATGGATTGGTGAATCCTTGATTTATAATGTATGTGTGTGCACTCATATTTACATTAGAATGTAACATATCACATAGTATGATGTGCACGTCATATATAATTCTAAACTCTATCAAGTCCTATGGTAACTATAGTTTTTTATTTTATTTTATTTTTATTTTCTTTTGTAAATTTGGATTAGTTTTAACGTAACAGATGATTAAGACTTTGTCAATTCTTATGCTACATCACAATTTTCTAACATTCTCTTTTTATTTCCTTCCAACCTACACATGTAATACACACATAGAAATACTCCTTACAATACATTATACATATAATATAGATATATAAATATTTGATATTTTTCAATAGAGACGGCCAAGGTTTAAATCTCTTCTCCTCATTGTGTAACTAACAAATTAAAAAAGAAAAAAGAAAAAAAAAAAGGTTGATAGGAATTTTGAGAGAGAGAGAGAGAGAAATCAACAATCCTCAAAACAGAACTACAGAAACCCTAAACATAACCTATATCCTGTTTGCAAATAAAAAGACCTTCAAAGCCACAAGAAAAGAATTTTCTGAACAAACACTACATTTCTTGTCATTGTTAAAAAGTCTCACCACGCAGCTAGCTAGGCACGGATGGGCAACAGTCATCCTCTGGCATTGCATTAGAACTTGACGTAGTTGAACCCGAAATTTCATGAAAAAGACTGATACATGACACAACAACAATGAAAAATGAAACAACAGAGCTCAAACCAAAAGCAATAGCCATGCGCATAGCCTTTGGATACTTTGGTTCTCTGCCTTCTTTTGTATGCTTGATATCAGTCAGGGCCTCAATCATCATTGCAATGGAATAAGCACCACATGGAAACATCACACAGGAAATCATTGCAAAGAATACCAGTGACGTAGTTTGTCCTTGTTGAAATCCCATTTTAATGTTCTTAGCAAAAGAATGCTTCAAGCTTCAACTTTCAAGATCCTCTTGTTTTACACGATATATAGTTTTCTTATAAGTTCATTGGAGTACTTGTAGCTCACCAACAAACCTCAAAACCAAAAAAAAAAAAAAAAAAAAAAAAATCTAAGAGGAATGGTGACAAAGCTGTGCAACTAGTTCAATTTGTTTAAGCAAAGAGCCTCTCTGGCCTATCAATACGATCGTTTTAGTTACAAATTGATGCATGATGGTGCCAAGTACCGACAATTGTGCTCTCTACGCACCGAATTTATGGGACATTGCAAGTGTGAAATGCTTAAACTTGGTAACACACCAGTCATGTTAAAACGGATTTCCAACATCTTGAGGGATTTATATATCCTCAGAAGAGAAACTGTAGGAGTTAAACTTCCAAATATAGCCCCATAGACAATGCATTTCTTAACACAACACAGAAAAGGCTTACGCATAATGGTAATTTAATTTTTTGGTATAGAGAGATAGTGGGCAAGAGTGAAGTTACGGTTTCAACTACCGAGCATCATAAATGGTGTCACTACCATTGAGCTATTATTTGAACTCTTCTAATTTTTTTTTTTTTTTTTTTTAATTTTAATTTCTGATAGGTCCACCTATGTCAAATTTCAATATTCCCTTATTTGTGTCCAACGTTTTCTTAAAAGATTAGATATGATATACAAAATTTAGCTAATCGCCTTCTATATATATATATATATATATATATATATATATATATATATTTTTTTTTTTAATTTTTATAAATCCTACATTATGTAAATGACTAATGCAATTTTTACTGTTATTATTTTTATGTCATGCATAGCTCATAAAATCAAGGTGTATTCAAGGTATATATTTGTAAAAAAAGATACAAACATCTCATGCTTTTCTTTATTCAAAAACTTTTTTTTTTTAATATAAAAGATATAGAGACATTTTGTTTTTATTTTCTGTTTTTAGATATGAAAGGACAATTGAAGTTTTAGTGGTTACAAGTTAGAGATCTTTATTGCACTTCTTCTTTACAAATATGAATTTCGTTTTAATTATTTTAATATTTTGTTATATTGACTTCTATATGTCTAGATGTGTAATGTTGTTTATTATTTTAAATTACATTAAACTAAGAAATATTTATATGTTTCGTAATTTGTAAAACTATAAGTATGGAGTAATTGTGTAATCTCTAATTTATTTAATAAAAAATGTTAACCCAATTTTTTGAAGAATTAATACACATGATTTAGAGATAGTGTACAGTTTATAATTGATGGCAAAAAAATTATTTTGAGTTATGTCAAAACTAACTTAACATTTTTTAAATATAAAATAATACATGTTAAATCATGTTATATACATACTAATAAATATGATTTAACATGTCATAGACATACTAATATATGTGTGTTATTTATAGGGTTATTCTTTGAAAGAAAAAAAAAAAAACAAAACTATGTGTTCTTCAAGCTTAAGCTTGACTGAATTGCTTCTATACTTCACCAATTTTTAAATAGAGTAATAATTATGACACACTTATTAGTAGTAGTTAATACACGTTCACAGTAGTGTGTACACAGTCACAAAAATTGAAATCATGTTTAAAGAAACATAGATTATTTAAAAAGTGTGTGTAATAAGATTTAACATTTTATATAATCCTTGTTTCTAATGAATTTTTCAACAAGCTTGAAGACGAGCCGGACATGCTTTTCTGTGCTTGTGGGCTGGACCTTGTGTAGTTGGAAGCCCATTATCTTGTTTGACTTGCAAATGTGATGCGCTGGAAACTTGAGTAATCTTTCACTCTATGGCCCAATCCTTATAAATGTAATGTCATTTGCCTTACAGCTCACAGTAATTGTGGGTCGTAACGGGCCAAAATGGCCCATTAGCCTTAATTTTTGAAATATTTAGCAACAGAACACTGTTTCGGAAATAATTAGGGAAATACCACTTTTTCTGGTACTCGAGCTTGGTGAGCTCGAGTACCATCTTTTCATTGGTCAAACATCTTCTCAAAAAAAAAAACGCCGCTATAGGGTCCGAAAACGTCACTATAGGGCTTAAAAACGCCACTATAGGGCCACTTGAACCTGTTATGGGGACTAAAAAAATTTTGCAGAAAAACGCCGCTATAGGGCCCAAAAACGTCACTATAGGGCTTAAAAACGCCACTATAGGGCCCTTTAACCTGTTATGGGAGACTTATAAAAAATTTTTTGCAGGAAAACGCCGCTATAGGGCCCGAAAATGTCACTATAGGGCTTAAAAACGCCACTATAGGGCTCCTTGAATATGGGGCGACGGTGGATTAAAAAAACATGATACTCGAGCTCACCAAGCTCGAGTACCAGAAAAAGTGGTATTTCCCTAATTATTTCCAAAATTGTGCTCTGTTGCTAAATATTTCAAAAATTAATGCTAATGGGCCATTTTGGCCGTCGTAACGTGTAGATTAATAATGTGTCGTAAAACCCAGACTTGTTATGGGTATTATAAACCCAATTAGTGTAAGCAAGGGCACAAGGCCCAAACCACGTAATGAAAGCAATTGGTGTCATGGTGGCTTATTTTGTGTAGAGAAGAGAAGAGAAGAGCTAAAGGCCAGTACCATGTAGTGAAGATGATATCAGACCCATAGCCCATTTCCCATAGACCACTTGACTTTTTGCCTAACTATATGGCCCTAAATTAAGAGAGATATTTGGCATAACAGCAGCAGAAGAAGAAGAAGTAGTTATATTTGCATAACAGCAGAAGCATTAGCTTCAAAAGGAAATGAAATAAATACAACAAATCAAAGGGTATTTTTTTTAAAGGGCATTCATATTGAACCAATTAGCTAGGTGAAAATATTTTGCTTCAGCATTAAGCAAACTTCCTTGCAAAATATTTGATTAACACAATCCTATCATTTTTTAGCAGTAAGACTTAAGTATAATACTTAGGTACAATACTTAGGTATTGTTCTTTAGATTTTCCTTTTAAGGTTTTACGATGTGGATTTTTTCTCATGAAATAAAAGTGTATTTTTAGTTAAATAGTCATATGACTAAATCTTAAAATATTTTGCTTCAGCATTAAGCAAACTTCCTTGCAAAATATTTGATTAACACAATTCTATCATTTTTTAGGAGTAAGACTTAAGTACAATACTTAGGTACAATACTTAGGTATTGTTCTTTAGATTTTCCTTTTAAGGTTTTACGATGTGGATTTTTTCTCATGAAATAAAAGTGTATTTTTTAGTTAAATAGTCAGATGACTAAATCTTAAAAGGAAAACTTAAAGAACAACACTTAAAATACTGTATATAAATTTTACCCTTATTTTCATATGCCTTTTCGGCCCGGAAGAGAACTGGTCTTCGTGGAACATTTATTGCCAGTGGGTCTCACAAGCCCTTTAACTACCGACATAACCCAAAATTTAGGACTAAACAAATACTCTTTGTACTGTTGAGTGTTGAAATTGCTCGTTTCTTTTTCTTGGCATTGAATAATGTTCGTAATGTTTATATACTTTTATAATTTGTGCTACAGCGTAGTTTGTGCTTGGTCTTATATGAAGGTTCTATAAACCGTAAACTTCACGCGTACAAACTTTCTTCATGACCCTTTCTATTATTCGTTTTATTTTATTTCGATTTTCGAACATACTCAAGGGAAAAAAGAAATATATATATAAAATAGGGGAAAATAACAAGCACAGCCTCAACAAATCTTCAAAGATGGGTCATACTCAGATTTATACACGGTTAGACTACGTGACAGCTGACGACAATATGCATGGACAAAATTGTAAGTTCTGTATTTATATATGGACGACCTTTTCCACTATGTATAAAATTAAGAAAATTCAATAAAATGATTAGTCTTCTGTTTTAGGTTTGTAGAATGTATAATATTTTCAAGTGAAAATGTTTCTTGAAAATGAAATTATTTTAAAATGTTTGGTTGCATTTTTGAAAATGCTATGGAAAACATTTTTTTTTTCACATTTTCTCATTTTCCAAGCTTATATGTAACAAAAAAAATAAAAATTTTAGATTAAAAAAAATCATAATTGGGAATCGTGGTGAGAGTGGTGGTTGGGTGGCAGATAGTGAGGGGTGAGTGGTGGTGGTTCGGTTAATAAGTTTTGGGTGAGACGGAAAATAAAAACGTAAATCAATTTCCACCATAAATGCCTTTATTTTATAGTCAACCAAAGAATAATTCCCTGTTAACCAATATTTTCCATCACCCCAAACACCCATAAATGCAAAAAAAAAAAAAAAAAAAAAAAAAAAATTAAAAAATCAATTTCCTTCTAACCAAACACAGCATCATAATAGATTTTTTTTTAATTTAATTGTTAAAATGTTTTGTGGTTGAATAAGAGATTTGAAATTTAATTATATTTAAAAAAGTTAATGTTTTAATGTGATAGGATAGAACAATTGTCGTGGAACGCTATATATCTAAATTCTACGGTATTTATATAAAGATGAATTAAAGTCATAATGATTAGTATTAATGCAGATAAAATAAATATAAATTCAAAAAAGTTCAGAACCATTTTCAATTCTTCCCCGTACATTACCTTTTTGAATAAATATCAAGAAAATTGCTCTAGCAAATTTTCAATTTAAGCATGTTTGACTAAAGAAATAAGACCTTTGACTGTCCATGTCGTTCTCAAATTCTAACGTAATGAATGGACAATTAAGTTTTACCAACCTTGAAGGAGACTCTTTAAGTAGTTTTGTGCAGGTCATTCCTTTATTCCCGAGTACTCTCTTTCTCTCTGTATGTGTGTTTGTGTGGTCAAGCTATAGGCATCCGCATTTCAAAGTATTCTCAGTGTAAGAGCCAGCTTGCTTGTGTGGTTAAAGTGTAAAGTGCAAAGCTTAGTCTTTGATCAAATCCATAGATAAAAATCAATTATGGGAGATGTTCTGACTGAAGAACAGATTGCTGAGTTTCAAGAAGCTTTTTGTCTCTTCGACAAGGATGGAGACGGTATGCCTTCTCTCTCTCTAGATTTTCTTGTCACCAGTGGGCTTTGAACCCAGCTGATATTTTCCTACTAGGAAATATGATCTTATTACTTCAGTTTTATGCTTGTTGTTTTAGTTTCTTGAGAAGTAATAGCCTAGGTTCTCTTAATAAAAACTAAACATTAGCACTAGAGCACAAGATTAAAGGAAATAGGTGTTTTTATTTCATTTTTTTTTTTGGCTGATTTTGGGTGTCCAGATTTGACCACATAATTATTCCTTCAAGTGTGTATAATCTCCCGTACCATACACATTAGATAATAGGATCTATTAATCATATAGTAGTAAAAATTGAGCATGTTAGAATTATTATTAATCTAAAAAATATATATATATATATATATATATATAAACTTGATGTAGTTGGTGATTAAAAATTTCCAATTATTAATTTTTCTGACTGTTTCTTTGAGTTGTTAATTTGTCTTACTATTGATATGGCATGTGTGTGTAACTGTAAATAGAATCAAGAGAATTTGACCAAGAACGACACCTGGCCTAATTCAAATGTTGCCTAATATGCTAACTCTTTTGACACAATTACTCCCTTTATTGTTGTTGTAGCTTGTAGGTCATTAACTTCTTTCATTTAAAAGAAAACTTAAGAAAAAGGTCGAAAACTCTCATTTGGTCCTCTACTCTCTATATTCTTAAAACTTGAAGAAAGAAAACAGAGTTTATGTATCTTTTCTCATACTATATACTCTATTCATGAAACGGTAGGCTGCATCACCATTGAAGAATTGGCCATTGCAATCAGATCATTGGATCAAAATCCTACAGAGGAAGAATTGAAAAGCATGATCAATGAAGTGGACGTTGATGGTAATGGAACCATAGAATTTGGGGAGTTCTTGAATCTCATGGCAAGGAAAATGAAGGTAAAGTACCAAAGAAAAATCACTTAACAAAATTTCAATCTTTCCAAACATCTTTTTCCCAGTCTTGTGTTCCTTTCTTTCAATTAAAAAAGAAAAGAAAAGAAAAGTACTGATGGAAACTGTACGTTTTATTTATTTATTTTTGTTTTGTAATTACAGGAAAATGAAGCAGAAGAAGAATTGAAAGAAGCCTTCAAAGTGTTTGACAAGGACCAAGATGGTTACATATCACCAACTGAGGTTGAATACTTTGCCCCCATTATCTTCCTTTACCATGTCTAAAAATCTCAATGTCAAATTTTCAACAAAAAAAAGGCATTCAAAATGTCACTATCACCTAACGATCGAGGCCATGCACGCATTCATAAGCTTATGCTTCTCATTCAATTATTTTCTTCTATTCCTACACTAAAATGACATTAATTTTTATTTCCCTTTTTGAGATTTTACTAATTAATGAATCTATCAAACAAGACAAGAAAAGATAGCGTCTTAATTTAACAATGTTGTGACAAAAAAATTCAACCGAGATTTCTAAAAGAAACTTATGGAAATAAAAAATTTGAATATTATATATACATATATATATATATATGTATGTCAAAAAGCTCTTTCTGTTCATTCAAAATTCAAAATCAAATTAATATCAAAATGATTTATTGGAAATAATATTGCAGTGGAGCTTCTCACCTAAATTTGTGTTATCATATAAATTTTGTTTGAAGATTCAACCAAAGTGATTGCTCCACCAAATAAAAACGGTATTTAATTTATTTATCATTGCAAAGAATATTAGTCGTAGTAGTACGTGGACATGACACATGATTTGTCTTCTTTTTCTTGTAGTGCTCCTATTGACATTTTCTTTTTCCGCATGTAATTGCAGTTGAGGCATGTAATGATGAATCTAGGAGAAAGATTGACAGATGAAGAGGTGGAGCAAATGATCAAAGAAGCTGATTTGGACGGCGATGGTCTAGTTAATTATGAGGAATTTGTTAGAATGATGTTGGCCGCTTGATTATATGTGCATCTCTAGTTTGAGTTTTTTTTTAAATTATTTTTTTTATTAATATCTTCGACTTATTTTGTAAGTAAAATGAACAAATTAATAAAAATATACAGAATATCTCTACATGTCTTATTGTATTGAATGATAATGGGTTGCATGTGTAACTATACGCTCAAAAGAATACTTAAATGATCGAAGAGTTCTAGTCATCACCAACATTGGATTTTGATAGATGGCCAGGAAATATGGAATTATTTTAGATGCCAAAGTGAATTATTTTAAATGAATCTTTCTTTTTCATTATGTTATATATGTAAATATAGTGTAAAGAATATAGGATGAATCATACTCTAGTTTTAAATACACCAAGTTCTTAGTATGATTTCAACTAATTGGCGGCACTAGAGGCTTACAGCTCACTCAATTTGACTCATTAATTTTCCTTACTGTCCCTAGAAAAAAATCACTAGAATGTAAATTACCCTCCAATTGATTTGGCCTATTGCAGGATTTTTTCCTAGCATAAATTATCTTTGAAATATTAATTCTCCTGTTAAAATAAGATTTTCTTTTGAAAGCAAGAGGGCAACTTTATCAAGAACAAAGACCAAAACAGTTCATCCTCATATGCTATATTCTCTACCCCATGCACATGCTGCAATATTTTCTACTCCAAAAATCTCAAACTTATATTTTCTATCCCATGCACATGTTATATCATTTCAAAAAATTATAAACAAAAAGGTACATTGTAAATTACACTCTAAAGTTTGAGGGTGTTTGGATTTTAGACTATGAAGTTTTAGAATTTGGACTTTATCCCCTAAATTTTAGAGGTGTTTGAATTTTACTCTCTAATGTTTAGGATTGTTTGAATTTTACACCTTAAAGTTTCAGAATTTGGGGGTGTAGAATCCAAACATCTTCAAACTTTATGGAGTAAAATCTAAATTCTAAAACATTATGGTCTAAAATCCATATACTTTCAAACTTTATAGGGCAAAATCCAAATTCTAAAAGGCAATTTTCAATTTACTAAAAAAAGAAAAAACAATGATAAAGGTAATTAATATTTTCAATTTATATTACCTGTTAACAAATTCCTTTGACATGGACTAAAGTTTGATTTAAAATATCTCTCTCTCTCTCTCTATATATATATATATATATATTTATATATTTAGAACAATAGGAAATTAGGAATCTAGACTAGATTTGCCTGATTAATTAGTGAACCCTCAATGAAATAATAGTCTATTGATTCTATTAAAAAAAAAAAAAAAAGTCTGTTTTGGGGGGAAAAGAAAGATTTCTCATTGGTCGTTTGTAGAATGCGAACCCAACGAACATAAGATTTGGTACAAAAGAATGTGAAATCATAGAAAACATGTATATTTGTTCCTTTAAGAATTTGGTCACATCATATTATTTTATAGTAAGCACTACCAGTACCAGCTTTAACAACTATAGAATGCTATCAAAAAAAAAAAAAAAAAAACTATAAAATTAGAGCAATTGCATCAGTGAATCTAAAACACAAAATGTGTAAAAATTTACACAATATAGCATAAAGTAGACTCACATCAGTGCTTGCATACTTTTGCCTATATCCAAACTTATTACAGTAACCGTGCATGTATGTTATAAAAACTTATTTCAATTTTTTTTTTTTCCTTCTCTCCTCTAACCTGAGCAACGCCTCTTCAGTCCTCTCCTTGTTTCATTACGTCTCTGTTTTTGTCATTGTGTTCTGGGTGAAGCAGGGTCACTAACTAAAAATGTGCATTTCAATTGCTACTAAAATCTAGTACTAACACTTCTAATGAAAGTATGAGATAACTGGTGAACTTGTTGACCTTATGGGCAAGTTTAATACTTGATTTTCCTTCATAAAAATCTTATAGACAATGAAGAAAAGTAGAAAACCGTTATGTTACATCTGCAAAATTAGAGAGCAAATGGGTGTCCATGCTCTTTTTAAAACATGGGAATGTTTTTATGTTTTTTTATTGCAATCATTTTGCCTGAAGCATGAGGTTGGTTTTTTTTTCTTAAGGATTGACAGATAACAAAAAATTGCTATCTTCCTTCATTTCTCTGTTCATGCCATCATGCTTCGAAGACAGATTACAAAGAAGAGGACGAGAATTATGTTGTAAAATAGCGGAAGCTCAAAAATATCAAAATTGATTATGAAAATATTTTAGGCTTAAGAAAAATCTTCAAACAAATAACAGGAATGGAGAAAATTAATTCAAAAGAAAATAGACACAAAACATCAAGATTTACGTGGTTTGGCAATAGTTTATATCCATGGGCGACGACTGACAAATTTCACTATATCAAATTTGAGATAATACAAATTAGTGCAGAGACACTCTCACAAATCCAAATCCCAAATACGCCCAAATAGCTCTCTCACAAATACAAAACCAAATAACCAAATACAAATTAAAGAACCAAAGGTTCACAAATACCAAATACAAAATACCAAATGCGAATTGTGCACAAACCAAAGAGAAAGCCACAAATCAAATACAAAAGTTGCAATACACCAAAAGAGAGCAAATCACCAAACCGCTGAACCAAAACCAAGCGGTAACAAACCTCTCTCACTATTCCAAATTGCAATTCACAAATATCAAATAACCAAAATAAGAGAGAGCCTCTTTTTCTCACACCCACTCTCTTGCTCTAATTTTTCGTAGCAGTACTATGCTTATATAGGAGACTTGAGTTGGCTAGCATATCCAAAACCAAGAAGGACTAGACTTCTTTTCTACCCACAAAAGGAGAATCACTCCAATTCCAAATAGAACTCAAAATCAAGTGGTAGATAAGACTTCAAATAAAGCTTGATAATTTCAAATAATAGTAACCCAAAAGGAATAAAATTCCTTTCTTATCCAAATCCAATAAGGAGTCAAACTCCTAATTCAATCCATTTTCTACAAATCTCCACCTTGGCTTGAATTCCATCAAGCCTCACAAACGAAATTTGTAGACCACCAATACAAATCATTAACAAGTCTCCACCTTGACAAGACATCTCTCAAGCTACAAATGCAAAAGCACTAAAAAAATTTAGAGCCTAACCTAAACAAAATGCAAATTATCCAAAAAAGAAAAAAAAAGAAAAAAAAAATCCAAACAAGTGTATATCACCACAAATGAAACTTCTCCGTCACATCCAACAAAGCCCCTATAGGTTAATTCAAATTGCAAATACCAAACAAGTCCAAGCAACACTTGAACTTGTGCAAATGCTTAATCACCATGTCACCACCAAAAATAACATAGTGATTCCTACCTCCAAAAGAAGTAACCTTAATAGGCCCCCATACATGTACATAGTCAAGCATATGAACTACTTTGCTTCTCCAAAGCACAAGGCTCACAAACTTCAAATTTGCAGTTCTTGGTACTCTCAAACAATGTATTATCATTGGCATGCTCCAAATGTCTAATAGTGTCTGAAGTAACCTCCCCAATCGCTACTCCACCTACAACAGTACTCCCTTTAAGGAAATACATGTTCCTATGACGTGTGGCCATCATCACTACCAAAGCACCATGTAGTACCTTAAGAGTTCTATTCTCCATAGCAATCTTGAAACCCTTGGATTCTAATAAACCAACTGAGATGAGGTTCCTCTTCAATTCAGGTGCGTATCAAACCTCATTCAGAAAAAAAAAACTGTTTCATCATGCAATCTCAACTTGATTTTACCTTTCCCCAAAATCTCACAGGTTTGATCATTACCCATGATGACTGAACCAAGTTCCGACTCTTCTAGGTTGTAAAACCAATCCTTCTTTGAACACATATGGAAGGTGCAAGCTGAATCCAAAACCCACTCATCTGAATGGCAAACGAACGATGAACTAGTCAATGCAAAATCAAAATCCTCATTACTATCATGTGCTACATTTGCATTAGAATCATTTTTGTCCTTGTTTTGCAACAAAGGACAATCTTTCTTCCAATTCCCTTTTTTGCAACAATAGGCGCACTCATATTTCTCAAGTTTCTTATCATTAGACATGCCCTTAACAATCAAACCCTTAGTCATCATGTCCCTTTGAGCTTGTTTATCTTTCTTACGATACTCATTATTAGTAAAAAATTTGGACACATCATCGAACTTAATCTCATTTTTCCATACAAGGATGTAGTAATTAAATGATCATAAGTATCAAGCAATGAATTCAACAACAAGAGAGCTTTATCCTCACTGCTAATATCAACTTCCAAATTTTGCAAATCAGCAAGTATTTTTTAATGTAATCACTCAAGTGCTTAGATATAGAAATACCTGCACAATATTGGAAACGAAAGAGCTTCTTCTTCAAGCAGAGACGATTCACCACACTCTTGGTCATATACTTGTCCTCCAATTTCTTCCAAAGCTCTTTATCCTTCATCTCCCTCATAACAAAATACTTTTGATTCTTGGCCAAACACAAACGAATGATACCACATGCTTGTCTAGTAATCTTTTCCCAATCCTTGTCTGACATCCCTTCAGGTTTGTCTTCCAAAGTAGTATCCAACTCTTGTTGGACCATGCTAGGTTCTAAAGATTTAGAATTAAATATTTAGAATCATTATTGTATTGTGTTAGCAAACCGAGATCAAAACATGTCTAGTCTAAGTGTTTAGGCAATGCTTAAATAAGGGTGTTTCAAGTTTTGAAGTCTAGCTATTTGCAGAAAAGAAAAGTGAGGTTCTACCTTTCGCGACCAATCGAAAATCGCAGGCATAGTTTTTCTGCAAATTTTTAAACAGGCCCAAGCTTGCGAAAACGTTTAGGGTTTCACTTAAACTTCTCCACATATAAAAGGGAAACCCTAGCCACGTTTTGTGAGAGCTTTTGAGAGACTTTGGAGGATCTCTTGTGAGATCTAAAAGGTATTGTGCCTTCCTCTTTCAAAGTCGCTACTAGAAATCATTCTTATCCCATTAGAACTGGTAGATCTGAAGTTGCAGCAACAAGATCAATAATAGCTACTTTCAAGGGTGGTCTTGGAGTCACAAACTGGAGAGTTTGTGTTGCTAAACCTTTGAGTGAGATCTCAAAGTCACAAGCAAGGCAATTGAGCTACAATGCACAACCATCTTTGGCTGTGCACTGTAGTTAAAGAAGCCATAATTTACAGCTTTGGCTCCACCAATGGAACCTTAGTTTTGAAGTTGGTGGTGCTAAAAATAGCAATATGGCTTTTTAGCACCATTAGTAATAATGCTCTTAAACGTGGAGCCAAAGATGGGAATTACTGATGTACTATCTTTGTAGGCTTTACTAAGCCCAAACTCATTTGCAATAGACAAGAGTACTGCACAACATTGGGTCTCCAAATCCAACAACACCAAGAGCATTTACATCAAGGATCTCAAAAAATTTAGCATTTAGCATCTCAAAATTCTACTTTATCTATTTTAAAAACCCACTTTACAATATACAACATCAAAGGTTTTATATTTTTTACCATTTCATTAAAAGTTTTTTATTTTATTTTTTATTCTCAATATCATTTCTTCCACTACTCACAAACCCACTACCACTACCAACACCCACTGCACTAGCCACCACCTCCCACAACCATAGCCACAACCGCCACCACCACCCACAACCTCAAACCCCAACCACAAAAAAAAAAAAAAAAAGACACAATTCCAAAACCAAATCAAAACCCAAAATCAAATCAAACTCAAACTCAAACCCACACCCACAACCACAAACTCCAACCATCAAAATCACAAGCCTAAAACCACAGCAGCATCCACCACCAAGCCACCACCCATCGTAGAATCGAAACCTAGGCCACCACCCAAAACCCACCACAAAATTTGACTTGAACCCACCATAAAACTATAGCCAAAACCCACCCCAACCTCTCCGATGACCACCACGCCAACCTCTCCGGTCTCAACTCGAGCCAAGAACAATGACCACGTCAACTCAAGAATGACACCTCGAACACCGACTCAACTTGATCTGAATGCCGACTTAAAAATACCCTTGAAGCTTTAGTTTTGAGATGAGAAGGGAGGGCAGATAGGTTTCAAGATTGGGTTTTTGGGTTCGGCCATAGAGAGAAGAGAAGAGCTTGGGTTGAGGGAGAACCAATAGGGAAAAAAGGAAAAAAGAAAAAAAGGAGGCAATGTGATGACTGATGAGGCATGGCCTGAGGGAGAACCAGAAGAGAGAAAGAGGGAAAGAGGAATGCATGTGAGAAAGAATGATCAAGAGAGAGGGCACATGTGGGAATCAAAAAATAATATTTGGTTTTGACACTCAACTACAGTGAGCTGCTATCTGTAGCAGCTCGCTATAGCTGGGTGTTAAAAATTTTAACACTTGACTTATTTGATGTAGTGTGCTTTTTGTGTGTTGGTTGTTATTAAAAGCATTTTTAGCATTTTAGCATTCTTGATGTGAATACTTTAATAGGATGAAATGGTACATATTTGGTTAAAGATTTGATAAGAATGGCAAACTAACCACATGGTATCTTAGGCCTCAAAACCCAACAAAATCCAAAGTCTCTAGTGGACATTATTAGACTTTTCTGGCCCAAAATATATATTGACAGGCTAATCAAGGCCATGTGAGTAGCCCTTGAAGCGAGTTTTAGTATAAGCCCTAAGCTCCCTTTCTGCTTTTGATATGCGATTTGCAGAGTAGAGCAGACTGACGAGCTTCTAATACATCCCACTCAACTTTTAAATCTTGGTCCTATTATCTAATTAAAAGAATGCATCCTCCAACAAAACATTAAATAAATTTCGTTATAAAGAGAACCATTATTTCCAATTAAATGCACCAATTTGACTAATGGTTTCAACTTTGGCTTATATATATATATATGACATATGTTTAACCCATAACTAAAGAGCTAGACAATGGGTACTAGAAGCCTTTATATTGTACCAATTATATTTTGGTCCTTATTGACCTTGCTCGTTCACATGCTCATTTGTCTTGGAACAAATGGGTTTAGCCTCAAGCTCATCCCACAATATTCCATTGATTAAGTGATCTTCCCTAAAATTTAAGTCAACATGAAAAACACAATAGAATAGTTGAACTTTCTAAAGCTCGAGCTCTTCATTTTCAATCCATGAATTTTACAAATGCAACAAAGCAAGTCATTAAAGCACTAGAACCGAAGATAGTGTATCACCCCGGAAATTTCTATGTAGCTCAAATGGACATAGGCACAACACCATACTCTGCACTATTGGTTGTGGATACTGGTTTTGAAACTACATGGGTTCAAGGTGAATGATGCTCTAACTGTTTCCCCTTAAGTGTTGGAAATTACAAGTACAAAGAGTCCAGGTCAATTAGTCCTGTATCTTGTGATGATCCCCTTTGTTTTCCAAGAATTTGTGAAGATAACATATGTATTTATGAGATCAACTATAAGGATCATAGTCACTCTAGGGGTTATCTTTCATCTGACACATTCACATTCCCTGCACAAGGGGGGGAACGTGTAAGCTACGAAAATGTAGTTTTTGGGGTTGGCTTAGACAATCAAAATATAGCATTTAGTAAATTTAGGGAATCTGAAAATACAATAGCAGGGGTGCTTGGTCTAGGACGTGGATATTGAACAATCCTATGGCAACTAGAAGCTGACACTGACCTACGTTTCTCATATTGCCTTTCTTATTGGACCAATACACAGGATACCCATACATATTTACATTTTGGCAAAGATGCACAAATTAGAGGAACTGATCAAGAAATAGCACAAACAACACCATTAATACCCAACGTAAATATGTACTATGTGGAAGTGTTGAGTATTAGCATGGAGGGCAAGAAGCTTCCTATAGATCCAGTAGAGTTTCAATTAAGAAGTGATTTTAAGGGTGGGTTTGCTATTGATACAGGATCTGCATTAACTTATCTTGTTCAAAATGCATATAACATTGTCAGAGTTGAGATAGTTAAATACTTACAGGCATATAACTGGAATCCTACGGTGCATTCAGAGCTACCTTATGACCTTTGCTATGATGTCATCCCAATCGAAAATCAACAATTTCCATCATTAACAATTCATTTTCTTGGAGCAAACCTTGATCAGCTTGGTAGTCATCGAGTCTTCCAATTATTTTACGATGATACTTTTTGCATGTTTATCTTGCCTACTTCTCAACAAGGGACAAATATTCTAGGGGCATTTCAGCAAGCAGATTATCGATTCTTGTTTGATGTTGGAACAGGTTAAATGAATTTTATCCAAGAGAAATGTTATTTTAATTAGAGTGACTCAAATAAATAGAACAAAAACAAAAAAAGTTTTAACATTCCTCTTAATTTCTTTTCTCTTTAGGGTTAGGGTGTTATGGCATTATTGGAACCCAACATTCATTCTTGTTTTCTTTTTTATCCAATGAGAGTTTCTCGAGTTTTTCGAGCACCAAAAATATTCCTAAATGGTCCTTGATATCATCCTTACATGAATACCAAACACTGCAACACATGACGTTGGTGTCACCATGTATAATAGAATTTTAATATATAGTGTCCGCTCTATGATGATTGTTATATATTATTAGGCCAAGAAACAAATCAGTGTTTGGTATAGTTAGGGTTCGAACCCAAGATATCTTAGTAGTTAAGGATTTACCAAAAAAAAAGAAAAAAAAAAAAAGGCTTTGCATTAACTTCTACGTTGCTACACATTACTCAAATACTAAACCTAGCCGATTTCTTAACAAAATCTGTAATTTTGAATTCACACTTTCCCAAAAGTGATCATCATATTTGCTGCATTTTACACAATCAAGTGTTTTGTATTTTCTTCTTTAAAAAAAAAAAGGATGTGTATTAATGTTAGATCCACCTATCAGAGTATTGCACTTGGACACAAGGTTTACAATATCCTAAATTACTCCCTTGTCTCCTCCCTTCCATAAAAAAATAAAAATAATAAATTGGATCATGCTAGTGTTATACACTCGTGGAAAAGAAATTGAAATTGAAATTGAAATCTTTATAGGTCGTAAACTAACGAGACTTAATCTCTCTAAATCAATATGATCTTTAATTATCTTAATGTAGGAAACTAATATGTATATATATATATATATATATATATATATATATATAGAGAGAGAGAGAGAGAGAGAGAGAGAGAGAGAGAGGTTCAAGTTACACCATTTTATAGCCATTGATTTTCATAAAATCTAAGGGTGAAAAAGAAACCACATAACATATCATTAATAAAAAATTATTAATTGCTAGATTAGCTAAATTTCCTTAAAAAAACCCACCCATATTCATTGTACCTAAAACTTAATCTTTTCATGTAAAAAACATATCAATGAAGGAAAATGATATTTTCATAATATTGTTCATACTTCCATAAGTATCTCTCACATGAAGTATGAACAATATTATGAAAATATCATTTTCCTTCATTAATATGTTTTTTACATGAAAAGATTAGGTTTTAGGTACAATGAATATGGGTGGGTTTTTTAAAGGAAATTTAGCTAATCTAGCAATTCATACTTCCATTATAAGTATCTCTCACATTCAATAAATAAAAAAAAAGTATCTCTCACATGTTAAATTTCTCATAGATTTTACGATTAAGGGAGGTTACTACACAGATAATAAAAAGAAATCAGAAAATTAGTAATTATTTAGTAATCCATTAATAATGACCCCTCCCCCCCCCCCCCCCCCCCCACTAACTCTGATCACAACAGTACTAGTTAGTCAATCTCATTCTATGGAATTTGTAACATGGGATCCTTACTAAGGCAGAGCATTTTTGCACATTTAATATCGCATGACCATGTAGTAATAAATACTGTAAAGAAATAAAGGCAATAGGAGAGAAATTTATAAAAATTAAACACAAAATCGCATCATCAACAAAGTCTTGACCAATTAATAATCACTAGCTACAACTTTCAGTATCCAAAGAGGATGAAACACAACAAAATCAAATAGGGACACATGTGCAACTCAGGTTGATTTAAATTTATTTTATTTTATTTTATTTGTGTAATAAAATGTAGAGTCTAGGATAAATAGTCTTGTATCTTGTGATGATCCTTGTTGTTTTCCTAGAATATGTCAAGATAACTTATGTGTTTTTGAAAACAACTATGATGATAAAAGTCACTCTAGTGGTTATCTTTCATCTGACACATTCACTTTCCCTACACATTGGGGGGGTGGTGGGGAAGGAGACATGTAAGCTACCAAAATGTAGTTTTTGGGGTTGGCTTAGACAATCAAAATATAGCATTTAGTAAATTTAGGAAATCTGAAAATACAGTAGCTGGGTGCTTGGTCTAGCATGCGGATATCGATCAATCCTAAAGCAACTAGAAGCTAACACCGACCTACGTTTCTCATATTGCCTTTCTTATTGGAACGATAGGCAGAACACCCACACATATTTACATTTTGGCAAAGATGCACAAATTAGAAGAACTGATCAAGCAATAGTACAAACAACACCATTATTACCCAACCAAAATATGTACTATGTGGAAGTGTTGGGTATTAGCATGGAGGGGAAGGAGCTTCCAATACATCCAGTAGAGTTTCAATTAAGAAGTGATTTTAAGGGTGGGTTTGCTATTGATTCAAGATCTGCATTAACCTATCTTGTTCAAAATGCATATAATGTTGACAAAGCTAAGATAGTTAAATACTTGCAGGCATATAACCAGAATCCTATGGAGCATCTATAACTGCCTCAACAGCTTTGTATGATGTCCAGCCAACTGAAAATCAACCATTTCCGTCATTAACAATTCATTTACTCGGAGCAAAACTTGAGCTTGGTAGTTATCAAGTCTTCCAATTATTTTATGATAATATTTATTGTATGTTTATCATGTCTACTTCTCAACGGGGGGACAAATATTCTAGGTGCATACCAACAGGCAAAGTTTCGATTCTCATTTGATGTTGGAACAAAGTAGATGAATTTTATTTAAGAGAAATGTCATTTTAATTAGAATGACTCAAATAAATAGAACAAAATAAAATAAGAAGTTTTAACATTCCTCTTAAGTCCTTTTCTCATTGGGGTTATCGTGTTATGGCATGATCTGATTCCAATATTCATTCTTGTTTTCTTTTTTATTTAATGAAAGTTTCCCGAGTTCTTTGAGCACCAAAATATTCCTATAGCATATGGAAATTGTCTTAGTATCATACTTACACGAATACCAAACACTACTACACATTACCTTTGTTATTTGGTTTTTGATAATTCGAAAGATTAGGAGGGAAGATTTGAATTCTAAATATTTTTGTTAAAAACATACGGAGATGCCTTTAAGAGTTGGTTCTAAGATTGTATTTCATATTATCATGGTTAATGGCTCACAGCTGATAGCTCCCCATATTTAATAGCTAGAGTCGCCCAACAGAACCGCAGAGCAGGGGTAAAAAGAAAGTCATTAGTCATTACTGGATTCATGAACAGCCAAAAAAAAAAAAAAATCTAATTGTTACATACTGAAAATTTATTGTCTTAAACGTGGAGCCGAAGACGGGAATTACTGCTGTACTATTTGTGTGGGCTTTACCAAGCCCAAACTCATAAACAATAATAGACGAGAGTAGTGCACAACATTGGATCTCCAAATCCAATAACACTTATGGGACCAAATAATACGCATTCGGTTAAAGATTTGATAAGAATGGCAGACTAACCACATGGTATTTTAGGCCTCAAAACCCAACAAAATTCAAAGTCTCTAGTGGACATTATTAGACTTTTCTGGCCCAAAATATTGACAGGCTACTCAAGGCCCATGTGTTGCCCTTGAAGCGAGTTCTAGCATAAGCCCTAAGCCTCCTTTTTGATATGCGATTTGCAGAGTAGAGCAGACTGAGCTTCCAATACATCTTAACTCAACTTTCAAATCTCGGTACTATAGTTCAACTCTCAATACAACGTATAACGTATAAGGATACCATTTAATCAAAGCATCACTAAAAGAAAATACCACTAAGTTTGGTCTAACTAAACTTTTTTTTTTTTGAGAATGGTGGTCTAACTAAACTAAGATTAAAGATTGGTGCAATTTCATCTGTGATTAATTATTAAAGATCATAATGGGAAGTGGTTACTTGCACTATTTTATTTTATTTTATTTTTATTTTTTTGGGTAAAAGATAAAGATTAGGTGAGGGGTGAGGTGAGGCTATACTATAGCAGGATAGACTTATAAATCGCTCACTAAAGAGGATTGTTGGTAGCAGGACTCGAAACTAGGCCTTTTGGGTGAAGTGTTCGAGGCTTGCCAACTAAACCAACTCTCTTTGACCGTACTTACACTATTTACATTATATATAAAGAAATAATGTCTCTCAAAGTATTTTGCCTCATTTTAGAGTGACATGTTTATTTTATTGGTGTTTGTTTTGTTGCTTCACACTAATGTTAGAGTTCAAATTCATAGACCCAAATCATTGGCATAATCTTGGATTCCTTGTTTCATCTTTTCAACAAAAAAAATAAAGAGCTACCCTTCTCAAAAATAAAATATACAATGAGTTCAGACTTCATGAACCTTTAGCTTAGTTTTTTTTTTTAAAAAAAATCATGACTTTCGGTTGAATTGAAATCCAAACTTTTACGTGCATGTTTCTTTGAGTTCAAGTTAAATTGCAAAAGGAGAGAAAAGAGGGGCGGATTGCCTTTGCGATGTCATCCTTAGAAAAAAGACAGTATAATGAGCTTTACTTTGGCAATACATTTTCCTAATTGGTTGAGATTATTTTTATTATTTTTTAAGAAAGTTACAATATGCTACTAACCCTATAAATTGAATAATTTCATACTTAGATCTTCAAGCACTTTATGCATAGAAAAATGTGCCAACTAAACTATTAGGCTCTTAAAAAAAAAATAAATCTTCAATATCTGCTACGAGATCAATGTGAGCTAAATATTTTGATTAACTAGTCTATCATGTAGCAATATAGGATAACGCAATGACCGAAAATAATCACCTTAATTAGAAATTGACTTCATTATACAAATTAAATTAAATATTATATATCTAAATATTTACAAACTGTCACATGAATTAAAATAGCTATTTATAAGTTAACATCAATGAGGAAGAGTATCTTGAATTAAATATGAATATCTATACGCATGCAAAATGTTATAATGTATCTTCTTTTGAAATGTATGGTATAAGTTTCTCAAAAAAAAAAAAGAAAAAAAAAAGAAAAAAGAAAAAAGAAATGTATGGTATAAAAGGAAGAAACTTGAGCATTACAATGTGAAATCAATAAAGATGTTTTACGGAAAATCTTTTCCAAAAGTGAATAGAAAACAACAAAATATAACATAAAATTTTATTATTTTTTCTTTATGCCTAAACAAAGTATTTATGATTCTAAAAAAGAATTATTATAGTCTGAGTTTTGTAAACCCCAAGCTCTAAGGCAAACATAAAGTATTCAACTAAAAACAAAAAGTATATATAGTGCCCGTTTGGTTCCACTTTTTTAGCCCAAAAAGGGCGTTTTCAAAAAAGCTCAACCAAGACTTGCATTTGGTAAGCTCAAAAACGCAGCTTTTTTATAAAAGTTGTGTTTTGAACTTTTATAAAAACTAAGTGCAAAACGCGGAAGGAATATGGACCCTCAGGGGTCCATAAATCAAAACGCGCTATGCGCGTTTTGTATATTACCGTTGTAATAACCAAAAAGACCGAAATACCCATAAGTTCTCTCACGCCCTCATCTCTCATCTGTGTCTTTTTTCTTCGTCTTCTTCCTCTTCGTCTTCCTCTGCTTCTTCACCGGTCTACCCCCACAATTAACAAAACCCATTTCAACCTTTGATATTCCGAACACAGAATGAACAAAACCAAACCAAAAATAACTCAAAATCAACACAAAAACAACTGAAAATCAACTCAAATCCGGAAAACCCATCCCAAACCCAACTCAAAATCAACCCAAAATCCATAGAAAAAAAAACCCAAAATCCCAAAATCCTTATGTTTCAATCATCTTCATCTTCATCTTCATCATCATCATCATCATCTTCTTCTCTGGAGTGTGAAAAAAAAAGAATAAAGGATGAGTTCTGGCGATGGTTCTGATGTGTTCCGATTTGAAGTGCTAAGAGGAAAAAAAAAAAAAAAAAGAAGAAGAAGAAGAAGCAGAGCTGTGTTCTGGACCGAACTGCTAAGAGGAAAAAAAAATGAAAAAAAGAAGAAGAAGCAGAGCAGCTCTGGACCGAAGTGCTAAGAGGCAAAAGAAAAAAAAGAAAAGAAAGAGAGATGGGAAAGAAAGAGAGATGAGAATGTTCTGGACTGATAGAGAAAAGAAGGAAAAAGGAAAAGAAAAGAGTGTGAAAAGAGTGTGGTTACGTGGGTGGATGAGAAAAAAAGAGGAGAAAAAAAAAAAAAAAAAAAAAGGAAGTAGAGCCACGTGTGTGGAGAGAAAAAAAAGGGAGAAAAAAGAAATTATATCATAATATTTTCACAATATTTTTACAATAAATTTTAAGGTAGGCTATTATTAGCTAATATTGGTGAGAAAAAAATAATTTTTTTAGAAAGAGAAAAAAATAATTTTAATAGTATGTTAAAATTAAAATTACTATCAATTTTTATTACAATATTTTTACAATACTTTCACAATAAATCTTAAGTGGTAGGTTATTATTAGCTAATATTGGTAAGAAAAAAAATAATTTTTTTAGAAAGAGAAAAATTGATTTAAGTATGATGAAGTAATTGATTTAAGTATAAAACAAACTCACATAAAAAAAAAAAAAAAAAAGTATGAAATAAATTCCCTTATATATACATTGTCCTTTTTGGTCATTTACTCCTCAAAAAGCCACTTTTATAAGTGCTAGCCAAACACTCAGCTTTTTCATTATGCACTTTTTAACAGCTTTTACCAAACACTCAGCTTTTTGAAACTCCACTTTTTCATTATACACTTTTACAAAACTCCACTTTTTTATTATGCACTTTTTCAAAAAGCTGAACCAATTGTCTATTCGAACAACTTAAATTTCAACGAACTGACTAAAACTTTGCACTAAATATCAATTATAATTCCTTTTGCCTAACAAGCCTAAACCAGTGATCGTGAAGTAAAAAGGATGTGACTCACATTTGCCTGTATAGAAAGTAGATAATGATTCCCATGCACCCTAAAGTGGCCTAATGCTTTGAAGTAACTTCTTCGAAATTATTATCACACGATAGCGTGATCGATGGAAAAGAAGAGAAAATATACTAATGGAATGTTTTAAAACGAGTTAAGGAATATATCTCTTGCTTCTGAACAAAATTTATTGATTTATTTTTATTAACGAGATGTTATAGGAATTTGCATGAGCTCTTTCGCCTCCAATATTCCCATATATTTCTATGCATTTTAAATGATTCTCTCTTTTTCGTTATTTTATATATGTGAATATAGTGTGAAGAATATAGGATAAATAATACTTTATTTTTAAATACGCCAAGTTCGTAGTTTGAATTCAACTAATTGGCACTAGAGGCTTAAAGCTCACTCAATTTGACTCAGTAATTTTCCTTATTGTCCCTAGAAAAAAATCACTACATTGTAAATTACCCTCCAATTGATTTGGCCTATTGCAGGATTCTTCCTGGTATAGATTATCTTTAAAATGTTAATTCTCTTGTTAAGATATTATTTTCTTTTGAAAGCAAGACGGAAACTTTATTAAGAACAAAGAACAACACAGTTCACCCTCACATGTTATATTCTCTACCCCGTGCACATGCTGCTATATTTTCTACTCCAAAAATCTCAAACTTACATTCTCTATCCCATGCACATGTTATATTATTTCAAAACATTTTCTTTAAAATGAAAGAAAGTGCATTTAAAATATTAAAAAAATTGATAAAGGTAATTAATATTATCAAATATCAATTTATATTTCCTGTTAACAGATTCCTTTTACATGGACCAAAGTTTGATTTAAAAGAAAATATATGTTTATTCATTCAGAACCTTAGGAATCTAGACTGAATTTGCCTGATTAATTACTGAACTCTCAATGAAATAATAGTCTATTGATTCTCAAAAAAAGAAAAAAGAAAAAAAAAAGAAAGAAGAATATGTTTTGCGGGGAAAGAAAGATATCTCATTGGTCGTTCGTAGAATTCGAACCCAATGAAACATAAGATTTGGTATAAAGGAATGTGAAATCAAAGAAAACATGTATATTTTTTTCCTTTAAGAATTTGGTCACATCATATTATTTTATAGTAAGCACTACCAGTACCAGCTTTAACAACTATAGAATGTAAGTCCTTTTAAAGTAATTAAGCACTAAGCAGCATACGGAGAGCGCATTATTATTGTTAGGTCTGTGCTTGTGTGACATGGAGAAACATGGTTAAGAAAAATTATTGTTTCCGTTAATGCATTTTATTTGGTTCTTTATAAAAACCATAACTATTAAAGTATGAATTAATTAGAGCACCCGTATTAGTTGTGCTAAAGCAAATGCTATTTTGATACATGAAAAAGTATCTATATTAACATATCATTTTATAGTTCACCTAAATTATAAATTCTTATAAGGAGTACTATTCTTATAGATTCTAAACTAGATATGGTTGATTTATTATTAAGAGTCTCACTGAAATAATAGTCTATTGATTCTCGACCAAAGAAAAGAAAAGAAAAAAGAAAAAAAAGTCCAATAGAAATCGAATCCCTTGAGGAAACATAAAATTTGGTACAAAGGAATTTGAAATCATAGAAAACATGTATTTTTTTCCTTTAAAAATTTGGTCACATCATATTATTTTATATTAAGCACTACCATTGCCAGCTTTCCAACAACTATAGATTGCCAGTCCTTTTAAAGTAATCAGCATACGGAGAGAGCATTATTATTGTTTGGTCTGTGCTTTGTATGATACGGAGAAACATGTTTAAGGAAATTATTGTTTCCATTAATGCAATTTATTTAGTGTTTTATAAAAATCATAACTATTAAAGTATAAATTAATTAAAAAATCTGTAGAATATAGCTTGATGATAGATTTGTTTTACAAAGATGGGATTCTCAACCCCCAAGGAATATTTGGGTGGCCAGTTCATTGGTTTAGGATTTAGCATAAACTCGGAAGTTCCATGTTCAGTCCATTACACTATTGATATATTGTATTTCAAAGTTGTTTTTTGGGTGAGATGATATCATATGAGACCACCCTTCCACACAAATGATAAAATAGTCTCGTTAAAAGGCCAAAACTGTACCAATTTTCTTATATAAAAAAAAATAAAAAATAAAAAGATGGGTTCCTTAAGTCAAATTTGTATTAAATTATGTAATTAACTGACTCAACAAAAATGAATAAGTTAGAAATCATCTTCTTTTATTATTATTATTATTATTATTTTTGAGAAAGAAGTTAAAGATCACTTGAAAAATTAAGGAAAGGCATGCATAAAATTTGAGTTCGGTCTTTAGCTCAAATTTGACTCAAACTCAATAAAATAGTGAATAACCAAAATTAATTAAGCACCTTTGTACTCATCTAGATTAGTTACGTTTACAATTAAACCTAATGGTAGCATAGACATTTCTTCTCCTCCAAACTCAACTACAAAGTGAATAACCAAGCTTTTTTCATTGGTTCTAACTAGGAATAACCTTACTTGCACCATAACTTGTAACTTCTCCAAAGAGGGAAAAGGAACAAAAGCAAAGCACCCAAAAAAAAAAAAAAAAAAAAAAGAAAGAAACGAAGAATTCCATATCTCGAGTGCAAGACACTCATAGTCATAGACTTGACCATAAAAGATTCCGCGCAATTGCCTTTCTCAAGCAAGTTACTTCATCTTGCCAGAACCATGATATTTCAGGAAATGTGATGCATAAGTTTGTGATTCATGCATCACTCTCCACTGGCAGTAAAAAGACATTATGCATTACACTTGGGAATTAACTATAAAAGAATGTTTTCAATTTTGTAAGGTAGCATGAAACACAAAAAATTGCTTCCAAGCACATTTTGTTTATTTAATTGATACCATTTGAATCAAATAGTTATTCTAATCCATTCTACATCATTACCTATAAAATATGGAATCTATTTCTTTAACCATGGAAAATTGAGATATTAATTCCATCTGATCAAGACGTTAGGAATCATAAGATTTTGCATATAATGCACTTCCTTGCAAAAAAATTGATTCTTTCCTTACTCTTTTTCGTGAAACACGTACATGGCAACTGCTATGAAGTTCACCCTTTTATTTATTTATTATTTAATTGGTAGATATTGGGGGAAGAGAGATGTGAGGTTAGAATCACATACATAAACACAAATAATATCATTACAGCTTGACAATCAATTGATTTAAGTTCCAACCATAGTCATGAAACACCATAAAATTTTGCTCATTACTTACAGAATTCTCGACGAACTATATGCTTGACAATTTTAACAAATCTTTAATCAAGACCTACTCTAAATTCATCCACTCTCTTGGATCAAACTGCACGAACTAACCATATTCCTGAGATTGTCTATCCAAACTTAAAATTAAAATATCTCTTATTGTTCACTATTCATCTTTAAATTAACAAATGAATTATTGAGAATATAGGGAGACTTGTTTTATATATATATATATATATATATATATATATATATATATCAACTTCCATACACTTTTCTAAATCAGGTTAATTGTGGAATTTTAACTTAGTTGTCAATTATAATTTTTATAATTAGAAACCCCTCCTTTAATTTCTAGCCTTCAAATCAATTTGGAGAAATCCTAGCTTTACATGTTCTGCTTTTCCAACACGAAAAATGACCTAATTTTTTTAGTCAAATTTTATTTAAAAAATCGATTTTTAATTAAATTGCAGTTAGTATTCTTTTCAAATGCATTCACTCAAACTCTTTTAAAAAAAATTCAATTTCAAATACACATCTTAAAAATTGACAGGATTTGACAACAAATTTAATTGTAACTAATGAATATAACTCCACTAAAGAATCTAATTAATATGACTATATATATAATTTAATTGGGACATTATGCAAGTCATCATACTTGAAAGGCTTAGGAGTACATATTGAAAATGGATTATTTTGTTACTATGACTGGGAAAGAACTGGAATGAAAAAGAAGGTAATAACTCTCACTTGTGGATTTTGGGGATTGCATTTGTATCACCAATGGAGTGATGACACTCGTGGGATAAATTTGACTTACGTAGTTTGGTGAGCTGTGTTGCGTACGTGCTAAACATCATTCTGCTTTTCTTCCTCATAAAGTCTTCTCAACTTCTTCAAATATTCATCGAAGTTGGATCTCAAACACTTTACTAGAGTCATATGAGGAAAGAATAATATGTTATTGTTCCCAAAAATAAAAAGCGAAACAAATATTTTTAAAATAAAATAATGAAACTTTCTATTAAATTTTATGAAAGTTTTAATAATAGAGTCTCATGTAGGAAATTTTTTTAAAATTTATTAAAAAAATTAGTAATATAATAGAGGTCCATGTAAAGTAAATTACCTTAATAATTTACTTTAATAACGTGTTGTGTTTACCCTACATGAAAAAATTTAATATATATATATATATATATATATCTGTGTGTGTATATAATTTTAAACTAGTTGACATTTTTTGTGTATTCATAACATTTAAGATTCAAATTTCTCCTCGCTCATTATAATTATCGAATTATTAACAAAAAAAAAATTATATGAAACAAAATTATAAGTTAATACTTAAAAAAGACGAAAAGACTAATATTAAGGCTTTTTTTTTTCCCCGAAATGACTAATATTAGGATGTAATATTAACATTAAGTAAAATAATGCAATTTTGATTATCTTTGGCACATAGTGGACAAACGATAGCATTTTTTTTTTTCTATTATACTAAAGGGAAAAAAAATCTTATTCAACTTTGAGGGTTAGTTTACATTTTATATAAAATAAATATAATAAGATTAAATTTACTACTCATTCATATAAAAAAAAAATGGAAGTAATCTATTTAGTTGAAAATAAGGGGACATGAAAAAAAAAAAAAAAAAAAAAAAAAAACCTGACATGGGTTTTTGCAGATTAGAGTTGAGTCTTAGCGGGTTTAGGTCATAAACGGGTCACCCGAAAGCAACACAATAAAAAATAAGTCATAAGCAGGTCAACCCGTGTGACTCACAATAGACATGTTTGACATGCTAATTTATTTGTGTCAAGCCAAAATAACCCATTTAACACAGCATATTTAACTCATATAACAAATAAATATTCATTTTATTTTAAATTTGTCAAATACCTTTTATATCCAACCTATATTTTAAACTTAAAAAGAAAAGTAAGTAATTACAAAAACTTATAAGGGATATAATTGGAAATTGAAAATTGAAACTTTACAAACCCTAAATCCGTAAACCCTACAAATCCTAAATCTCTAAACCTTCTTATATATTTGTAAAGAACTTATTTCTAGATGGCTGTTTTATGTTTGTTGAACTATATTATTTTGAATGTGGGTTGAAGACTCGAAGTATATACACTACTTTTGGGATGTAAAAATAATTTATTTCTAGATAGATGTTATATTTAATATTAAGTAAGTCGAAATGAATTGGATCACGTTCATATCAACCCAACACGACCCGTTTATTAAGCGTGTTAAATGAGTTGAGTCAAGTCAACCCGTCTTATTAACAAGTCAGATTACGGTTGAATGATCATGACACGATTATTAAGTAGGTCAGATTCGGGTTGAGTCATTTAGTCGAATACCCATACTTATTAGAACACACACAAAAATATTAATATTAGTATTTTAAACTGGGTTTATAATACATTACATAACCAATATGTACCTTGTATGTGAAAGAAGCATCAAGTTTATATTTTCAACAATAATTCCTATATAAAAATTAATGATACTTTATCCAATTAATGGGGTAGCACCTTATTATAATATATTTATATCATCTCTTACTTATAATATATATATATATATATATATATATATAAAATATCATTGGAATAGGATTATTGGATGTTCATTTTTCTGTACTCTCCAAAGTACTCTAAGACGTTTTTAACATTAAATTAACAATAAATAAGAAAAAAAACAATTAATAAATTAATAAAAAGAAAATTCAAATTTCTCAAAGTGAGACCACGCCGTATTTCTGTAAAAATTAGCACACTAACTCCATTAGGTCTTAGGAGTGAAAGTCTCTCACATTTTCCCCCATAACAGCAAAGTTTTCACCTTTTTATTGAATTATTTTATTGTGACCACGTAATCTTTTTAAATTTCATATATTTCCACGTTTATATGTGTATGTGTGTGTGGTTTTTAGAATTACAAATGGTGTTAAATTTTGTTTATTTAAATTGACAAGAACTAACAGTTTAATGCCAGTAAGTTAGGTTGGATCTCATTAGACAAATTTAATTCAATTTCAAAATTAATTTATACCAAGATATGTTCGAATTTGAAGAACTAGGTAGTATATATTCTAAATGTAGAAAAAAGAAACAAAAAAATGGGTCATCAAAGTCATTATATTTCTTAAAAAAAATGAGAAAAGAATTCTCAAAAATAAAATCTATTATTATTATTATTATTTGGATTGAAAAAAAAATAGAATTATATGAATTGAGTGAAACTTGAAAAGGAAAAACTTCAACAATTCATAATCAAATGAGTTATTAATCGTCCATTAAAATTTGATCTATGGATTGGAAAAATAAGTATCATGTGAGGGAAGTTTGTGGTTTTCTTGTATTAAAATCCATTTCCTTGTCCCTTTTGTGTGTGTATTTTTTTTTTTCAAAAGACAAAAGGGGTAGTATATCATAAGTATAAGGCATATCAACATAAAAAATAAAATAAATAAAATAAAAGGAGGTGTGTTATAAATTCCCTATACGTGTTAAAGGTTTCACACAAAACTTAGAAAAGAACGATGCTGGTATTCCAAAACAAAAGTTTCAATTTAGAATATATTTATGTGTATTACCAAAACATAAAAGGCAATAATATTAAGTAAGTTATTACTTTTTTATTAATGAATAATAAAGAGTTACACCTTGTAATCTTGTAAATTCTATGAAAGTTTCAATTAATTTGTCAAAATAAAATAGAAACTTTATACTAATTATTAAGAAGTTGCACTAAGCTTTGTAATTCAATGGAATTATTCCTTCTCTGCCAGAAAATCTTGGGTACAAATCTTCACTATCTCTTATAGTAACTTTGCAAAAGGAAAAAACAAAAAAACAAAAATAGGAAGTTGCCATGCAACTTATTATCAAATTTTTTTAAAACTATATATACAAGAAATTGTTATAGGTTCTACAATCTACAATATCTACAAAGTTCTCCAATTGCTGTTAGCGTTACTCATGATTTCCTATACCTTCCTCCCAAAAGAAAAGACATTGATTCTGTCATTGCACTCTTATTATTATTTTTTCAACTAAACTATATTTCTACATTTTAGCCTCCCCCTCTTTCTCTGTGCACTTATTAACCTCCATTGTCATGTCTACTTTGGGGTTGCCAAAATCTGACGAGATTGTCATATGTGATGAAGTCTGGTCGGTCTCCAATAATATCCCCAAGCGGAGATGGCGGTTGGCTATCACTGTCATATACTTCACCACGGTTCTTGTTTCTTTGACCAAGAAAGTTCTTGACAAAGATGGCCCTCTCTTGCGCACTCTTTCTTATGTTGCTATTGACGTGCAGGACAAAGCCGTTCCTTCCTTGCTCAGTGTTGATCCAAAAAAGCTCAGTGACATGGTAAGGAACAAAAACTTTGAGACTTTGAGTAAGTTTGGTGGAGTTAAAAAACTTGCTTTCATTCTTCAAACTCATGTAAAAAATGGTATTAATGGTGATGAGGCTGATCTTATTCAGAGACAGAATATTTTTGGTACCAATAAATACCCAAAACCACCAGCTAAAAAGTTTCTCAGATTTGTGTATGAGGCACTTAAAGATACAACAATTTTAATACTTTTGGCATGTGCTATGCTCTCTCTTGCCTTTGGAATCAAGCAACATGGCTGGAAAGATGGTTGGTATGATGGTGGGAGTATCATTGTTGCTGTGTTCTTGGTCGTTGCTGTCTCAGCGGGGAGTGACTATAAGCAATCAAGGGAATTTCAGAAACTCTCAACAAAGAGCAGTGATATAAGAGAGGAAGTTGTGAGAGATGGGAGGCGCCAACCTGTATCGATATTTGATGTCGTTGTGGGTGATATTGTATGTTTAAAGATTGGTGATCAGATTCCTGCAGATGGGTTGTTCTTGGAAGGACATTCCTTGAAGGTGGATGAGTCTAGTATGACTGGTGAAAGCGATCCAATTCAGATTGATGAAAGGAATCCCTTTATGTTATCAGGCACAAAGATCACGGATGGCTTTGGCTTCATGCTTGTCACTTCTGTAGGCATGAACACCGCGTGGGGTGAGATGATGAGTTCAATAAACCGTGAATTGAATGAGGAGACACCATTGCAAGCACGCCTCAACAAATTAGCTTCTTATATTGGGAAAGTTGGGCTGGTCGTGGCTGCACTTGTCCTTGTTGTTATGCTCATTCGCTATTTCACAGGGAACACCAAAGATGACAAGGGAAACAATGAATTCAATGGTAGCAAGACCAAGTTTGATGATGTGATGAATGCAGTACTGAGCATTGTGTCTGCTGCTGTTACTATCATTGTGGTGGCTATTCCTGAAGGCTTGCCTTTGGCTGTTACTCTAACTCTGGCGTATTCTATGAAATGTATGATGGCTGATCATGCTATGGTCAGAAAACTATCTTCTTGTGAGACAATGGGCTCGGCCACAATAATTTGCACAGATAAAACAGGCACTCTTACACTAAATGAAATGAAAGTTACAGAATTTTGGCTTGGAAAGGAGGCCATGGAAGATGACAATTATTCTAATTTGGCAGGTAATATACTCAAACTACTACAACATGCAGTTGGCTTAAACACAACTGGTACGGTTTTCAAACCAAATTCTACATCAGTTCCTGAGGTTTCAGGCAGCCCAACTGAGAAAGCCATTCTTTCTTGGGCTGTATTTAATTTGGGTATGAATATTGAAGAAGTAAAGCAAGATTATCACATAATCCATGTAGAGACATTCAATTCTGCGAAAAAGAGAAGTGGAGTTTTGGTGAGGAATAACAATGAGAAGACCATTCATACTCATTGGAAGGGAGCAGCTGAAATGATATTGGCTATGTGTTCAGCTTATTATGATAGAGCAGGGGTGCTAAAAGTAATGGATGAAGAAGAAAGGTTACAACTTGAGACTATTATCAAGAATATGGCACAAAAAAGCTTACGATGCATTGGCTTTGCCCACAAAGAAGTTACAGAAGAAAGTGGACAACCTATTGAGAAGCTTGAAGAAAATGGGCTAACATTATTAGCGTTAGTTGGCATGAAAGATCCATGTCGACCAGGAGTTAGTACAGCTGTGGAGTCTTGTAAAGCTGCTGGGGTGAATGTCAAAATGATCACTGGTGACAATGTGCACACAGCAAAGGCAATAGCTTTTGAATGCAAGATTCTCAATCCTAATGAGGATTTAGGTGATGAAGCTGTAGTAGAAGGGGAACAATTTAGGAATTACTCACCTGGAGAAAGATTGGAAAAAGTTGATAAAATCCATGTAATGGCCAGGTCATCCCCTATTGACAAGCTTCTGATGGTACAGTGCTTGAAGCAGAAAGGTTATGTGGTTGCAGTCACAGGTGATGGAACCAATGATGCTCCTGCTCTAAAGGAAGCAGACATTGGGCTTTCCATGGGGATCCAGGGAACTGAAGTGGCAAAAGAAAGTTCAGATATAGTCATCTTGGATGATAATTTTACCACTGTGGTGACTGTATTGAGGTGGGGAAGGGTTGTATATAACAACATTCAAAAATTTCTTCAGTTTCAGCTCACAGTAAACGTTGCTGCCCTTGTCATCAACTTTGTTGCAGCTGTTTCTTCAGGTAAGGTCCCACTAACTGCAGTTCAACTATTATGGGTGAATCTAATAATGGACACATTAGGAGCTTTAGCCTTGGCTACTGAGAAACCTACTAATGATCTTATGTCAAAGCCACCTGTTGGTCGATCAAAGCCACTTATTACCAGAATCATGTGGAGGAATCTCATGGCACAAGCTGTGTATCAGGTAACCACCTTATTGGTTTTACAATTTAAGGGAAAATCCATCTTTGGTGTAAATGAGAACGTTAAGAACACCCTTATTTTCAATACTTTTGTCCTTTGCCAAGTTTTCAATGAATTTAACGCAAGAAAATTGGATAAGAAGAATATTTTCAAAGGGATACTTAAGAATAAGCTGTTTTTAGCAATTGTTGGGATCACCATAGTTCTTCAACTGGTGATGGTGGAGTTTCTGAATAGGTTTGCCAATACTGAGAGACTTGATTGGGGGCAATGGGGTGCTTGCATTGGACTTGCAGCTTTGTCTTGGCCGATTGGTTGGCTTATAAAGTGCATCCCATTTTCAGGCAAGAAGTTGGCAAACAAAAGAGCTTCTCCATCCTGAACGACTAGCCATGATCAGCTCTTACCAAGACATACTTTTCATATCTTCCTTTGTTTAATATAAGTGCCAGAAAATTTTTAGGCACTCTACTATTCATCATGCATCCCTCTCAATAGTTTCTTAATTTTAGTTATGTAAATATCAATTTAGTTACTGCATACTACCAGTTCATGTCGTGAATTGTAATTTCTTGAATAGTGAATTATAAAAAGATACATACGTTAAAGATGTCTATGGTTCGTTGCTATTGTTTTCATTTCGATATTCATGATGGTCTTAAACTTGAGATAAAGTAATTGCTAAGATCTAACCAGAATCTACCTTTTGTAATAGTTATCTTTTTCTTTTCTTTTCTTTCTTTAATACGTGCAGATATAGTGCTAATTATTTGACTAGAAGCTTCCAGTTAGCCTCTAATATAAAGCTTTAAACACACCAAGGAGGGAAGAATGATAAAACCAGGGTGAACTTGATAACCTTAAACATAATGAGGAGAAAGAATCATCATTAGTTTGAATTAGGGAAAGGGGAAACTGGGAAAGGGGATGGATAAGCCACATCCTCTGTGAAGATAATTCAAGATGAGACTGCAGGCGAGGGTTCTTATATAACTTGTTTTTTTTTGCTTTTCCACCGGAGATGAGATTCTGTTCAAGCTAAACCTCCTCACACTTATTTTGAATTAGGGGCTTGCCTCTCCCTCTCTCTCTATCTCCTGTGTCCATCTCCTGTCAAGTGTGCTCCCTGCCACACTACTCTCATAGCAACTGTATACAAGCAATGTATTATACACATGGAAAACAGGAAAATCAGTTGATGTTGGAAGAAACTATTCAGTGATTTGGTTGCAAATAGTGTTTAGATTCCTTCCAAATAAACAAGCCATCTTGGGCACCATTAAATACTTTATAACAAAATTGCAAATCTAACAGGATATCCATTTTTAAGCTTCCTCTTCAAAGATCATAGTCATACATTATGATTGCTTTTTCTTAAATTTCGTTGTTAGTTCCCTACTCTTGAGCTAAAAGCTAACTAACAGTATTGCACGGTTATCTTCAGCATTTTGTAATATGAACTTGCAGGGTTACTGTAATCGATGTGCAATAATTCATATTCCACATATTTATTGCCAAGGCTATAAAGAAAACTATAGCAAACTACATTTGATTATCATTTTGCATAAGCCAGAGGAAAATCTGCTTGCCTAGTAAAAATTTGTGACAGATGGTCTTGATTTCCCAAAGACTGAGGAGAAGCACAACCCAACTATCATAGCAGTCTGGCAAAAGACAAGTCAAACAACTTGCTTTAGCTTTCATTGAATATTAATCCAAACCATGGTGCATTAATCTGGGCCACATTTGGAGTACCAAACCTGCACACATAACCTAATATTTATTCATAATACATGCCTAAAAAATTATTCATTTTCCCCAAACCACATAGTCAAACATATAATAGCATTCATTGAAGTATAAGACACCTCAACAACCAATTCGGAGCACAATCTGATGATTATGATTCTTCCAGAAACCCACAAGACAGAAAAATAGGTGAATCTACAAATGGAGCAACCTCTTTAACACTTTAGGTATCAACAGACCAACAATGCAACAAGCTGCATAAGGAATGCTGCAATCCATGAAGATCCTGCAGCCCTTCCTTGGTTTTGAAACAAGCATGATGCCTAGCTCCCTCAATCATCTTGGAAAAGGGCCCACATTAAAAATCCAACCTAATGCGTACTTGGGCAAATAAGTTGTTAGGAGTGAACTGGTACTGTCAAATTCCCTCATTGATTTCATTTCTGTCCAAAAAATCAATTTCCATCATTAAGAAGTTGTTACTCACCAAATCCAGATTCTGTAATTCCTTCTTTGCTTTTAAACGTCAAGAAGAAGAAAATAATTTTATGAGCCATTTCTATTTAGGATCAAGTTTTACAGTAGCACACAATTAATTTTAGAAGCCATGTTTATTTAGGATCAAGTTTTACAATAGTACGCTATTAATTTGATATCTAAAAATGGTATGACTAAGAGTTCATTGACTCGAGCCAAAAGGGGGCACTTTCTCTTTTTCTTCAAAGTTTACAAATAAATGGTTATTAACATTCCTTTATAGCCCATTTTCAAACAGGATCAAGCATTAGATAAGAACACCATTAATATGGTACAAAAGTATCCAGATGACCTGAAAATAACCAAAGACACGGTAGCACAATCCACAGTTTAAATTCTTCCAAAGTAGGATATCAAATAAAGGTCTGCATATGGCCAAAAAAATGAAAGAACATATAAAGAGAGGCCCAAACTAAAAATCTTGTTAACTTGTCCAGAACAGTGTCAGCCTAGGGCTAAACATCATAAGAAGTAGCCATCATAACACAAAGATCCCTATCCTAGTTTCCATAGCCCTTGCTTCATAAACAGAATTCAGCAATCACATTGCTGTTTTGATTGGTAAATACTAATTGTTTTCACATTTCAGATTAAACCCATGACTTCAGCATCCATCCCTTGTTTATGAGAGGCAAAGGAGAAGCCCTTTGGTACAAAAACCGATGGCCATACTGATTATCAATCTTAACAGAGAAATAAATGAGTAGCCCAAGGAAGTGAACAATCAAACACTTTTTTTAAAAGTACTAATGAATTTTCTTAAAGTGGGGTGCTCAAAATGTAGAGCTCTTAAAGAATTACAGTCATAAATGTATTTATTCCCAAAAGAATCACAGTACAACATTCAAATTGCAGATGTAGGAAAGTATATTTGATCTTTATAACTGATTTCTTCACACCTTCAAAGGTTCGGTAATTACAGTCCCTCCAAATTGTCCACATAAGAAAGTGAGGAACTACCAGCCTAATGACGATATTTATGTAATGACTATGCGTACCTTTCTAGCAAGAATAGACATCTATCACCTTCTTGGCATCAACCAATGTACCCCAAAAGGAACAGAACAATGGACCACAATAATGACCTACTAAGCAATGAACCAAATGGTCTATGATTTACAACTGCCCTTGCATATATACAGCACCAATTGACCAAGACCATTGATGTGCATCCTGACGATGAGGGTTCCTTGAATGAAAAACCTGTTTCCTTTCTCGTTGTTGATCTGAAAAGGGTCTGTGACACTGTGAGGAATGAGAACTCTGAGGCTTTGAGTTACCCTGGTAGAGTAAAAGCACTGACTGTGATTCTTGAAATAGACATAAAGGGAGACATTAGTGATAATATGGCTGATCCTATTCATAGAAAGAATGTTTTTGTCGCCAGTAAGTACCAAAAGGCACCTGCAAAAAGCTCCTCAGTCATGCCTTGGAAGCGATCGAGGACACCACTGTTATTTTACTTTCGACCTGCGCTATACTCTCTCTGCCTTAGGTATCAAACAGCATTGTCGAAAAGATGGGTCGTATCATAGTGGGAGTATTATTGTTGCTGTTATTCTGGTTGCTGTTTCTGCTGTCTGTAATTTCAAGCATCCAGGCAATTTGAGAAGCTCTCTCAACGAGTAGAGACACCGGGGTGGACGTATTGAGGGAGGGATGGGCAGTGTAACACCCCAAGTCTTTTTCTTAAGCAAATTTTAGATGTGAATAATACCTCAAATGAATTTTATTTTTCTTTAAGGTGGTTAAAGGCTTGTTTGGATTAAAAAAAATGGCCACTTATCACTCAGTTTTTATCACCCATCATCTATCACTCATCACTCATCACTCAAAATATCTCAATTTCTTGATTCCACCCGTTTGGCACATATTTTCAACTTTTCATCACTGAAATTTTTTTGCTTTTTATGGGACCCATACCTGAGCAATGGTCAGTGACTGCTGTTAGCTTACCCGCCAAACCCTCATCTCCTACCATTTTCTTCACTGCACATTTCATTTTGCCACCACCATAATCATAGTTTAACAAAAAAACTTCATTCACAGTTTAACCAAAGAAGTACAAACAACAAAAACTCTCAACAATTTCACACCACCTAAAGCAGCTCATCACCCCAAATTCAAAACTCCATTCATACTTATTTATGATACACCACACAAAAAAAAAAAAAAAAAAAAAAAAAAAAAAAGAGCTTCTAGATAAAAAACGAGCTTCCAACGGAGCTGTTCCCGGCGCTGACAACGAGCTTCCAGATCGAATCGTTGCTGTGGATGTCGATTTCGACGCTCCGGCTAGATCGTTGCTGTGGATGTCGAGAAGATCGTTGCTATGGATGCTAATTTTGACGCTCCGGCTAGATCATTGCTGAAAGCTCGAAATGTGTAAAAATACAAGAGCTTGTTTAGGCCCTCAATTTAAATTACAGCTTGATTGTTTTTACAGTAACTTAATACTAAGTGCGGAATAGTGTAAACGCAAATAAACATGCAAGAAAGTTACTCTAATCCATATTTAAAGCAACACAGCAATAAAATGAAATGAACAAGAGTAGGGAAGAGAGATGCAAACATAGATAACACCGAGACGTGTTATCAAAGAGGAAACCAAAGAACTCGGCGAAAAACCTCTTCACCGCCCTCCAAGCAGTAATCGATCCACTAGACAATCAGTTGGGATACATGGGTAAGCAAGAGCCCCTCCAACCCTAATCTACCCTCTATACCTAAGCCCTCCAAGCTCCTACTCCAACAAGGCTTCTCGGAACCGTGTCTTGTCTAGCTTTCTGGATCTCGCAACAAGCTCCATGTTGCATCTGTCAATCTTGGCTTCTTCCAATTTTTCCCAGCAGCATCAAAACCTCATTAAACACTCTCCAAAGGTGTGGTAAGTGTTTGAGCTATTGACCTCTCAATGGTATGGAAATGAAGAGGTAGGAGATGAGGAAATTCCACAGACAAAATGTGTAGAGAATTTTTTGTATAACAATTTCTAACTCTCAAAGGTTTTAGCTAAGGTTTTCTCTCAGAAGCTCTCCTTCACATTTGTCGGTTATAATGAGGTATATATTGTGGGTATATTTAATGAGGTTATAGAGAGAGTGTATTAGGCAGTACAGACTGGCAGAACAGAATGTCTCACGGGAAGGCCTTACCCGCGAGATACTCACGAGACACAACTGTCTCCATCTGTACAGACTCTTCGCATTCCAGTCATGTGCAGGGCACATGCATCTTTTCTCGGGATGCTTAGTTGCGAGACACCCGTGAAAACCTTCCTTGCTTCAATAGCTTGAGTCTTCACACTCTCTCACACTATCACACAACCCTTACAATAAATTCCCACAACAGATACAGGGTACAACAGATTGAATAAAATTACAATCAAATTTGGTACAGAATAAAAGCCATCAAAATATATATTTGTAAATCACAACTTTACAGTTGCTGTGGATGCTGATTTCGACGCTCCGGCAAGATCGAAGAACGAGTACGATAGTAGCGATGAGGAGAACGAGCACGTGGTGGAGCTTTTCGATGTGTGATCGAAGATTGACGCCGATGACCTCTCAGCTTGGGTCGGCGTATGAGTGACTGGTGGGATAAGAACAAAAAAGAAAGACCAAAAAGAAGGCTGAATTAGAAGAAAGCAAAAAGAATGTCGTGCATGTGAGTGGTCGATGAGTATGAGCTTTTTGCTCTGAAGAAGAACACAAAGAAGAACAGATAAAGAAGAAGAGAGAAAGAAAGGAAAAAAAAAAAAAAAAGGAGAGAGAGTGACCGGTGGGATGTGACAATGCCTGGCTTTTGGGGCCTACAATCTCAGTAATATTACAAACTTGCCACTGAGTAACAAAATATGAGTTTTGAAAATAGTTAAAATGAGTTTTCACTTTCCCTCACTATCACTCATTTTTTTGAGTCATAGAATCATGAAAACTGGGTCATGGAACATGAGTCACAGCATCCAAACAACTGCTCTTCCATGGGCCCCACTAGTTTTGGATCATGAGTTACGGAAATAGGATGATATCACTCAGTTTTGTGGGTTTCCAAATGCGCTTTAATTATTTTTGCAGAGGTTTTTTGAATATTTAAAGCATATAATGGCATTTTTGTGATTTGTGGTAATGAGCTTGGTGAAAATTAAGGAAGTGAAGAAACCTAAGGGTAGAGTGGTAAATGTCTCCTCAAGATATTTGTAGATAATGGTCCATAATGATCAGCACAGCCGGCCTTGGATCCACGTGGTTCTCTCCCTCTTCTTGTGTTCTTCTCTAGCTTCTTCTTCTCTTCTCGTTTTCTTTAAACCATGGCTGACCCATTGCAAGCTTCCTCTACTCACAACCACCCATTATCACCACCTAAAGCAACCTAAACCACACCAGCACCGCTCCATTTTATTGGAGGCAACAAGTGTTCTCCTTGAGTTGCTGAAACAGTGGTGTAAAGGTGAAATTTTCTTGAATCCACTTCCTTATTGTTTTGGTTATGGTCTAAAGCTTGTGTAGAGTCAATCTCTTGGGTGGGGATAATATTTTGATATGGGTATTTCTTCTTGAGGATGTTTAAAAAGTGGGTAATGCAAGCTTCAGATATGGGTTGTGTGAGATGTTTCTTTTAGTTTTGCACGATTTGTGGTTTTGTATGAGTTTTGCTAAACTTTGTTTTGTGGTTGCTTGTTGTGTTAATTTCTTAAAATTCTGGTGTTTATGTATAGTACCAATGATAAAATGGTTTGTTAAGGATGAACATATGATATTTCTCGAAGGGGGATAGGAGTTTGGTGTTCAAAAAGACCATTTGACCATACTTAATACTCAATTTGTTTTCTATAGAAACTCTACACACATTGTAGTTAAAAGTTCATAATAACTACCATAGATTGAATCTGGAAGCTTAAGATGTCTATAATGAAAGCTAATACACATATCTTTTACCTCATTCAAGTCTCAAAGCATTTGGGCTAGTATAATAATTATAATGAATTTTCTTTTGGGACTGCAAATCTGTCCCTGACAGATTTGAGTAAGCTGAATTTCGTGATTTTTAATAAATTATAGAAAAATCATTTTGAGCTGAATTTTTGGTGGTACATATTAGACATATAAAGGCTTCTCCCTATTTAATTTTAAGCTTTTTGAATAAAACTAGTAGACCAAACGAATTTTATAAAGAAGGGCTGATCTGTTGGAAGTTATCTGAAAGTGTGAATAGGATGCTGAGACTTTAAGGAATTTACTCCAAACTTTTGTTGTGTGCTTTACATTGTAAGTTCTTATGTGCTTTTTTTGACAAGTGTTTTACTTTGGCTAATTTTATCATGGTTTGGTAGTGACATTCGTTGTATCAAGTTGTTAAATGCACATTGTTTGTTGAAGGAAAATTAAAGGCTTTGGTTGTGTTGTAGTCCTATGAGTTTTTTGTGTGCTTTTGTGGTTCCCTTTTGGGTAGGAATACTTGTCTCGAGATGGACAAGCTAGGCTTTAGGGCCTTAGGTTTGATTTTTAAGGGAATCATTTCCGATTTATGGAGACAAATTTGATAGTGTAATTTTTAGTATGCCTTGTTATTAATAGGCTTGATACTTGTGTTTCTAGGTTCCAAGGCACTTGGTGATAGAACTAGTAACTTGATTGGTTGAATGCGGTGCTCGATTGAGGTAAATTTGGATTGGATTGCTGAGGTAAGTAGCTTTTTAATGGGATTTTTGGAAAATAATCATGTTGCATAAACTTTGTTTTTGAGTCAAACACATTTTGGAAAATTATTTGTGGAACTATGTTTCCTAAAAAGAGTTGTGTTATGACCCTACTATATATGAGTATATATGAAAAATGCATCATGTTTAATATTTGCATATGGGGAAATGCATGAATATGTGGCAAGGAAAAGAAAAGCATCCTTGAATTCATTTGATAGTGGATTTCATGGATTTATGGTATTATTTGGGAATACTAAAGATATTTTTGTCTTAAATTGTATTATTTGGGAAATTTATGCAAAATATTATGACAAGAAATGGTTTTGAGGACTTTGAGAATATTGTGGATATTTGGTTATTGAAATATCTTGTGAAACTACTTGAAAGTAAACTATGTATTTGAATACATTTAACTTGTGAGCTTTTGATGTGGGTTTGCCCTTGTGCTATGATGTTGGTGATTATCCCGTCTTTGTGACGTGTGATTACCCATCTTTGTGACGTGTGATTACCCCATCTTTGTGACGACAAGTCAGGTTGAAAGCTCCCACTTTGCATGACATGGGTAAATCCTTGAGTGTGTGGGTGAGGTTGCTACCCATATGGCCAAGAGACCACATGCAAAAGGGGTACTGTGTGATGCGTTATTCCCTGCTGCCCATGGGGGGAAGAAGTAAATCCTTGAGTGTGTGGGTGAGGCCAGGCAAGGCCAAGAGACCACATGCAAAAGAGATACTATATGGCGCGTTATCCCCTACTGCCCATAAGAGGGATAGTTAAATCCTTGAGAGTGTGGGTGAGGGTAGGCAGGGCCAATAGACCACATGCCAAAAGAGGTACATATCATGCTAGTGTGTTTGGGTTCCGACCTGTCTGTGGCGGTTTGATGTCTTAGTGACATTTCTGTCTTTGTGGCACCTTGGGTGAAATTTCTAGTTTTGAAATGGTATTGGATATTTTTATGGCTCACAGTGAATCAAACATAGTTTCATAGTTATTTTGAAAAGCTTGGTGCTATATTATTTCTATAATTCTTGTCGTGTTGTTAGTGAAATTGATTTTGCATAAATTAAATGAAAATTCCCAAATTATAACGTGCTTTGTAAAATTTTCATTATCATGAAACTTGCATTGCCTCCACCCTCATTAATTATGCTACTTATTGGGCCTTAGCTCATCCTAAATTTGCTATATGTCGAGGATGGAGCTTGTTTTATTGGTGGTGACTGGAGCATTATGCTAATTGAGAGATTTATGCTAGTATTGGTTGGTGACTCAATTTACTAAATTATTCAAGGCCATAGCTAATTTTCTTGGAGGTTGGTCTCTTGAGGTTTGTTAGCGTTGGGCATGATAGGCCTAGAATTTTCCGTTGAGATTACGTATTTTAGAGAGGATTGTGATTTTGTGTTTATTTATTTGGAGCTTTGGATTTTCATGTATATTTGGAGACACATGATTTGTAGTTCGTATTGCTTATAAGTGTCATAGAGCTCTGACTTATATTGTGGAGAGATTAATATATTTATTTATTTTATCGAATGGAAAGAAAAAAAAAAAAATCCCTACAATATCTCTCTAAGGCTCGGTTTTTCATGCTTTGGACCTCTTTTGGGTTTAGGGGCATGACAGGCAGCACAAACATATTTCAATGCACTTGTTGGCATTGTCATTGGTTGTTACTCTACTTTGGCTTATTCTATGAAGTGCATGGTGGTTGATTATGTATGGCTAGTCACAATCTGGGCCAGAATAACAAACTGTACTGACAAAACAAGCACTCTTACATTAAATGAGATCAAGGTAAAAATATTTTGCCTTTAAATAAGCAATGAGGGAAGGTAATCCCACAAAATAGTATCATATATTATTGATAAAATGCAAGGAGTTGGTTTAAGAACAACCAAGTAATATCTACAACATAGATTCTCAATTGCTTGTGAAGATTTATGGGAGCCCTACCAAGAAAGCAATACTTTCTTGTTCTGTTTTTGATATGAATATCAACGAAATCTATAATCCATTTTGAAGAATTTAAGTTAGAGAATTCAGAGATAACGGAAGTGGAGTTTTGGTGAAAAGGAAGATTGAGAAGGTTATTCACGCCTACTACAAGGGTGCTCCTGACAGTAAGGGATATAAATTCAAGAAATTGCTTTGAGCTAGCCTTTAACATGACATGAGGGTAGAAAAAAAAAGCTATTCCCCGCCCAATTCATTAAATAAGACCAACCCTATGACATATTAAATACCTACTCCGAAGTAATTATTTGTTTTACCATGAAAAGTTGTACTAAAATTCTAAGGCAAAGTCATTCTTCCTTGAACTTTCTTGAGCATAAAGTTGGAGAAATAACATGATCGAATATAAAATTCATAGATTCAACTAGACAAGAACTAATAAATATCATTTAGTTTGAGAAGTTCATTACAAAACTCAAACTTTAGTAAATCAGACAACTTGCTCCAATTTGACTAACTAGAATATTAGTCAACATTTGATCTTAATTATATGTTGGCATATTTAACAAATTAGCAATGTAGAGATCCTTAAATCATACTAACTAAAATCACAATGAAGATAATGCAAACCAAACTTGGAGCAAAGTGATCGCTCGATTACTCTTATATTGAAACCAAATTACAATACCAACAATTACCAAAATTTAAGGAAAAGACACACAAACAGTTACATGCAAAAGTTACAAGAAACACATTAATTTATTGCATAGGAAATTGTCTGCCATCTTTTCAACGAGAAAGTATATCATGTTTCGATAATACCAACTCAGTATCTGTTTTGGTATTTTCTACCTAATAAATGAGTGACACTTGTTTCAAAAAACCACATCAGACTACTCCAATAAATTAATCACAATCTTTTATACTATCGGGAAGATAAATTAATAATTTATTGGAGTAGTCTGATGTGGTTTTTTGAAACAGGTGTCACTCATTTATTGGGTAGGAAATACCAAAACAAATATTGAGTTGGTATTAGTGAAACATGGTATACTTTCTCATTTTCAACAGCATAATTGGTATAAAAAGATGATTGATTGTCAACAAACCAAATTATAAATTTAATTTGCTTCAACAAAATGAAATTATCAGAGTTCTTAGTTCCCAAGGTTTTGTAACAATGCTCAGGTCATATTACATCTAGGTAGAATAGTATCTGGCAAGAGAACAACAATACCCCAAAAGGAAGATGATTTATTTCTACCTATGTATGATATTAAAAAAAAAAATTGAAATTACACGTCCCTTCCTGAACACCTCATATGAGGCGGCAAGGGCAGTACATGTTAAGCAGACCATGATTAAAGTCAAAGCAAAGTGAGCGTTTGGGCAGGGCTGAAAGTTGCGTTTCAGCCCTGCGTTTTCATGCCTTTTTTTTTTTTTTTTTTGCTCTGCAGTGAACAGTAAAATCACTGTGCAGGGGACAAAAAACACTATTCACGCACTGTTCACATACTGTTCATGGGTCTCACGACACTATTCACACATTTAAAAATTATTTTGCTACAGTGTTTTCAGTTTTCAGTTTCAGCAACAATAAGCTCAATCCAAACGGACCCAAAGGGAGGCCAAGGTGGCTGTTGCCTCCCATGAGATTGATTTTTATTTTTTATATATTTCTTATTTGTGTAAAGATAATCCTTTGTGTTGTATGCCCTAATTCTTCTAATTTAATACAAGGGTCCCATTAGTTTTTACAGATATCATAAACATTGAATCCCATTCAAAAGCCACAGTTTTCTATGGTATTAACATAATGTCAATAATACAATAAAAAAATTATTGGTCTTTATTAGAGAATTTTTAGTTTCCCTATAAAATATATTTTTAGACATACCTTATTTAAAATATACATATATTTTCCTTCAAATAAAGAAATTATTGTCTCCCAAAGAAAAAAAAAAAAAAAAAAAAAAAAAAAAAAAAAAAAAAGAACTCAAGTTATATTATAAACAAAAACAAAAACAAAAGTTTGTTCATTAGAGAGGCAGGCAATATACATAAAATTGGCCTCAATAAGGCAACTAAGGAAGAAGAGAGTAATTTAAGAATATATCATCAACCTTTTATAAACATATTCCACTGTAGATATAAAGAAGTTAATTAATTTGGTGACATTTACAAGCTAGTGCCTTAAATTTTGGGTGCCTTGGCTACCACTAAGATATACATGCCTTGGCACATGCACTAAAAATCTCGTGACCAGGCTACATATAGTTCCATCTAGGCCACTTGCAAGCCAACTTGTGGACAAATCACCTTTGATAGGGCTTGTGTAAGGTGACTGTTTTATCAACCTAAAGCTCAAAATAAGTTTTAGTTCAAATTGCTAAAAGGAAAATTATAATTTAGAGTTTCATTTGTTTAATTCAAGAATATCCCAAGAAGAGTAACATACTCTACTCATGAACATACCTCAATGGTCATAGCCAATACTAAGAAGTTGGAGTGAGGGCAATCAGATACTTGAATTGAAATTGTAGCTTTGTCTTTGCCTTTTTACTCACTTGTTAAGAGCATTCATTTTTTCTGCAAACAAGTTTGCATTTTTCTTAAGCATTAAGCTGCTTCACACAAATAAAAACATCATGATATAAAGTTAATAGTTTACCTTATCAGCCTTTGTCCTTGTTAAATATTTTCTTTCAAGTTTTATAATTTTCAATTATTCAAAACACTGACTCAGATTATCGAAACCCAAATCCTAACTTCTTGAAATATATTCCTTTCCATTTGGTCATTTAATATATTTCAAAATACATATGCATTTTCTACATGATTTTGTTTATTAGACAATGTGGTCAAGATATCACTATAGTGATTCTTCCAAATGTACAAGCACCCACCAACAGCCTTATGGCATATGTAAGTAGGGTCAATTTCTACAATTGCAATATAAAATGCCCTAAAAATTAAATACATTCTACATTGAAGTATTTCATGAGAAGAAAATAAAAGCATTTAAAATTTAGCATATTTCCCATTTACTCATTGTAACTCATAAAGTTGACAACATAGTCCTTGTATAGGTAAAGAATGTTGAAAACGGCATACACAGCTGAACAGAAAGTAAATGACAGCAAATTGACTCAACTACATGGGCTACATGTAGGGACTTAGGAACCTTTCAAGAGACACTAAAAGCCAATATTCTAAGGGATCTCCACAAAAGGAAAAACCAAAGAATAATCATTGCAGATGTTGTAACAAAAGATGAGAAAAGAATAAAAGCAATCAATGTGTAACTCACCAATTTATAACTACTAAATTTCATATATGTATGCATTTATGATGAAAAAGAGTTGGAGATTGAAACATCATCATGAGAATTATAAATTTGACCAATCACATCTTCTCTTCTTCGAACAAGATGCAGCCCCTAACTTTGAGAGTAACAGCACAAGATAAGCAGCTTGATCATACTTAAACATGACCTAAAGCAACAATATTTTTTTTAAGCTATCCACTATCCATTAATTTTGGTTGAAATCATAGACATTTGTTGAAAGAAAATTAATTAAAAAAACTGTAGCATGCAATTTTTAATAGATGAAATGAGAAAACATTTGTTGCTTTAATACTCTAAATCTTCTTACTCATAGACATATTTTAAACTCAAAGTGTTAAAGGTGAAGTGCAAGATGGTTGATCATGCATGTCACTGTAGTAGTCGCAATTGGTAGTGGCAATTCCAGAAGGTTTGCCTCTAGTAGTTACTTTGACATTTGGCATATTCTACGAAGTACTTGATGGCTGATCACACCCTAGTCCGGGGACCTTTTCATCATGACACAACAAACTCAGCCACAAAAAATCTGCAGTCACAAAACAGGCACTTGACGGCACATGAGATGAAGCTAACAGAATTTGGCTTGGTAAGAAGCAATGAGAGAATGTACTTCCTAAGAAAAAGCACCAAATGTTCTTGATCTAACCAGATTTCCAAATGAAGAAGAAGCCGAAGAAGAAGCCAAAGCAGAATTTGGCTTGCAAGTTAGTTTTAAAATGAAGTTTGCTACAATTCAAATAGAACAATCCAAAAGATAAATATTCGACAACAAGCTATCAAAATAATGAGTATCTCTAGAGCAGATTCATTCGACTACAAAAAAGAAAGAGAAATAGCAATCCATTTGTTTAATCTTTTAAACATATTTTACCATTACATATATATATATATATATATATATATATATTGAAACTCCTCTTTAGAAAAGAAAGAGAGTGAGTTCATTCATTCATCCCATAAAAACATTTTATCAAATACACAGAATGCTTACCTTTGTACCCTCTACCACAATTTTCACTCCTCTTTAGCCAATGGCGTTCCCATCTTGCCATTGATGTTTATGCCACGTTTGATAACTCTCCCATTCCCGTCTTGATCTTTGAGAACCACAGCCAAGCCTACATTGTTTTGATCACATGATGCATCAAAATTAAGCTTTACCAATTGATCAAGTGGTTTGGTCCAGGAACTTCCCCTGTTTTGCTCTTTGGTGAGTGATCTCAAGTAAAACTCATAGTGTTTGTTCAGACGATAAGCTAACTGGTTTATGCTGGCTTTAGTGTTTGAAAACAGAGCTTCCTCTCGTGCCATCCAAAGGATTTTCATTGCCACTACTGCATATAGTGTGAACTCATCTTTGGTAATTCTTTCTGGAAGTAACTCACTTGGGGTGTCAATTATATGTTCAACAAATTCCATAATAGACTAAGCTTGGATCATTTCGACTCGAAAACCCCATCCACCACCATACCATACTCCTTTGGCATAGGGACAGGTTTGAAATAGATGTAAAAGAGAATCGTCTCCTGTTTCACAGAAAGGGCAATGGGCATCTTGGGTTTTTGAGCACCTGACGAGCTTTTTCTCAAAGGGGAGGACTTCGGTAGCGACTCTACATAAAAAATTTTTTAATCTTTCATCAAAAGAAGGTTTGAGTCTTTCATGAATTCTTATTTGGGCCACCTTATTTGCTACAGAGTTGCATGGAGGACAAATGCATGATACATGGACTCCACACCTTTCTATTGTAATTTTTGCTATTTTAGGATCATAATTTGAACATTTAAATAGAATCTCAATGTCATTCCAATCCCCTAGAATTATGTCTTCCAAAGACCTATCTCTTCTATAGTGGAACCATATAAAAGATGATGGATTTAACAAAAATTTAGCATCCATAAGACATCTTTCAAAACCATTGATGTACATGTAGATAAAACCGGTAAACTTATCAAATTCGAATTCAAATGGCACATCAAGTTCAACTTTTAGAGCAACACAGAAAGCAAATGATGGAAGTTTCCGGCCGACCGAGAATGATACGGAACTTCCAACACTTTGATGGTTGAACCACCACTTTGGAATCTTACTTCCTGGAAGTGTAAGTGAATAATAATCATAAAGTTTCCTTGTTGAGTCTGTTTCAGATGTAGCTTCATCAAGTTCAAATTCTGATACAAATTCATTGTTCTCTTCAAGATTTGAGTTCGTTTCAAATGAAGAGTCCATTTCAGATGTAGCTTCATCGAAATCAAATTTTGATTCTGATTCAAAGTTTGTTTCACAATCAAAATCCTGACGCCGTATTCCCTTTGCACATACGAAATTTTGTTGAAGCCCTATAGATTCTCCAAACTGCTTGCCATTAACAAAATTAAGAAACTTCAGTTTGGCAAATCTAGTAATAATCTTCAATTTAAAAAAAAATCTAATATTTTGAGAGAAAGAAAGAGACCTGATTCAATAATCTTCTTTTTGATTGTGAATTCAACGAATCACACCCTATTGCATTTACAACATGTATACAATGTGGAAGTCTTGGAATTTTCAAAAGGTTCCAGAAACAATTAAGCCCTAGAATCTTTAATTGGGGAAATAAGATAGCGATTTCAGGGAGGGTAGTAACATTGCTGTAAAGGATAATGAGACATTCTAAATTGGGGAAGCAGCCAGGGGTATCCATGACTTTTGGAAATTCTTCACAATCATACATATAGAGCCTCCTAAGATTTTGTAAATCAGAGATGTTACTAGGAACATCTTTTACATTTTTTAAACTTATTGCTAACTCACGAAGGCCAGTGAGAAATCCTATTGATGAAAGCAACGCTAATCTTTTTGTTCCTTGCTCAAGACTTTCAGAGCCAAAGAGATAAAAGTATTTAAGAGATTTCAATTGGAGCTTTCTCGGTAAAATTCTAAGATTTCGGCATTCATTGAGATCCCAGAATTCAAGATTTTCAAGAAGTCCAACGGACTGATGAACCTTGAGTAAATTCTTGCATCTATAAAGCTCCAACTTCTTTATGTTTGGGGCAATCACTGATAAATCGGGTACTTTTGTAATATTTTTACAATATGCAAAATCTATATATTTCAATGTTTCGAATCGACACCTCTACAAAAGAAGAATATTTTTTTTTTGAAATTTATTAGTAAAAAGAAAACAAAAACAGGCTACGAGCTCATTTAAAAAAAAAAAAAAAGCTAAGAAATAATACATGTTCAATTATGAATTATAATACACACTTCTAAAATAAAAATGCTAAAGGTACTACAATTTTATAAACATAAAGCTTACAAATTAATGTGGCAATAAATGTGATTGGTAGACTTCAACCACCTCATAAATAAATATTTGAATTGTCTCTTTATAATTCATGACACATCAATTTGTATGTTCAATATAGTAAAACTTGTAATATCTATAGCATTACTCTTTTTTTTCTTTCTTTTAAAAAAAAAAAAAAAACATTTGTCAATAATTCATTGATTTGTACCATAAATTCTTTATGGTTATGTGTACATTTTAAAATATTTGTGAACAATTTGGTCTTATTTATTAAAAAAATTTATAGAAATTTTATTTTATATAGTAATAAATGCATGGATTGGTTTTAGCACAAAAAAAAAAAAAAAAAAAAAGAAAAAGAAAAAAACCTAATAAGAATTTATAAATGCTATGATTATACCTCGAAATGCTTGTCCAATTCAATGTGGCTCCCTTGCATGTTAAGTACAACGAGCTTTGTAGGTTCAAAGGTGGACGGCAAGGATGATAAAGGAAATTCATTCCAATCAAGTAACCTTAACCCATTGGGAAAAGATTTAAGGTCTTCACAAATTACATTACGAATTGTTAAATATTTGAGATTTTTCATCTTTCCAAGATTCAATTGCATCTTTCTTGGTTGTGGCAAGGACAATGTTATGCCTCGAATTTCATCTAATCCCTAATTGGACAAAGAATCACATGAATCACATTAGACAACAGAACATATGATTATTAAATTTAAAACGAAATTATCTTCAACAATAAAATGATAAATCAAACACAATGAGTAATTGTGAGAAAAGGGAAAAAGGTAAATCAAAAGGAATTATACCGTATCTCTATTTAGTACTTCATGAGCATCCTCATAACACAATAGCCTTTTATGTTTTTTTGACACTTCCGATTCTTGTCGAGCTATTTCCAAACCCATTTGTTGTATCAAGTCATGCATCAATAATTTGTCATCTTTTGCAACAACTATGAGAGATTTATCGATAAGTTTTTCAATATCATAGTATGGGTCATGAAAATTGCTACTTTGTAACATATCTACAACCAAATTCTTATAGAATCCTTTAAGAAAACATGCAATATCAAGGAAAATATCCCGTTGAATTTGGTCCAGTCCATCGTAGCTTATTTTAAGTACTTCTTGAATATCCGATTTAGGAATTCTTTTGTACTTATCTAATGCACTTTTCCAGCATTGTAAATTTTTGTCATATAAATCATCACCTATTATTTTTAGAACTAGTGGAAGTCCTTTGGCATAACCTATAAATTGGTGTACGAGCTCCAAATAATCTTCTGTAGGCTTGTTTCTTTTGAATGCATGTTGACAAAAGAGTTCATGAGATTCATGCTCATCTAATTCCTTAACCTTATAGTAAATTAAATGACAATCTTCTTGTAGGGTGGATAGCAACTTTTTCTCTTTTGTTGTGATAATAATTCTACTTCCAGAAGCAAACCAATTGCATTTTCCAAGCAAATTTTCTACTTGGACTAATTTGTCCACATCATCTAGAATTAAAAGAATTTTTTTGTGGCAAAGCTTTTCCATTACCACATTGATTCTTTTAGATACACCATGTACTTTCAAATTTCTACCCCCTAAGATCTCATAATAAAGTGCCTCTTGTAGTTGGAGTACACCATCATTTGTTTTTGAGCTTTCTCTAACATCCTCTAGAAAGCAACTTCCTTCAAAATGACATGCAATTAAGTTAAAAATAGCTTTTGCAATTGTTGTCTTTCCTATTCCAGGAAGACCATGGATCACTAACATGCGAACATCATTTGACTTAATATCTAAGCACCAACTTATTTCCTCTACGCGAGTGTCTATTCCAACTGGGTATTTAACAACAAATACTTGCGAACAATTTAATTTAGCACTTGAGATCTCTTCAAAAATTTCTTGGATAAACGTAAATTGAGGGAGGCTGCCAATCACAAAGCATTAAAAAAACTGTTAGAGATAGAAATATTATCCTAAATTGAATTCAAAATTGTTAATTTTGCTTAGCTTTTGAACTACAACTGAAATTTTGTTAATTAAATTAAATGGCACACAATTCATAGATCTAAACTTTCAATACAAATTATTTTTTTATTTATTGTTCAGCTAGGATATCAATATTAGTCTTTTTGCACAAATATGTATGGAAAATCTTCTTTGGAAAAGAAGATTTTCAAAAGATTATGTGAGAGAAGCTTCTAATTAATTAATAAGTATCAATTATATATTCTTCTCTTGCTATCATTAACCATTGTAGTTTAACTTGCTCCATAATGAAAGATATGATCCAAATATAATAGTTTCATAAAATAAAATTAAAAATTAAAAACAAACAATATAGCTTCTAGGAGTTGCTTTTTAATAGTAAACTTTTGTGGTGATAATAGAGTAGTGATTAAATACATACTCATTTTTGTAATGCCAACCAGATAAATTGCCAACTTCAATTAGAGCGGCCCTCCATCTTTGCACCTTGTTCGTGTCATACATGAAATTTGCTTCATGTTTTGCCAATGCTTCTCCAAACTTTCCCTTTTGGCTACGTACTTCTGATGGATCTATCTTGTAAAAGACAGGAAACACCACTTGACCATTCTTTTTACACTCAAGAATTTTGACAAGTTCATCCAAACACCAAGTGGAAGTTGCATAATTTTTAGAGAATACAATTATCGAAATCTTTGAACTTTCAATAGCTTCGAAAAGTTCAATGGAAATTTTCTCTCCTCTTTGGAGCTCATCGTCCATGAAAGTGTTAATACCATTATGATGCAAAATACCATTCAAATTGCTAGTAAAACCATTGCGGGTATCTTCTCCTCTGAAACTCAAGAACACATCATATTTAGATCGTTGGTTGAAAGACGAAGAGAAAACTTGTTTATTAGTTAGAAGAGCCATTGTAATTTGGATATACAGACAGTTGAGAAGATCTGAAGGAAAGAGGAGAAAAAAAGAGGTGACAAAATGGAAAATGTTTTAAGAGTTTAAGAAAGCAAAAAGAATAAAAATTATGAAGAAGAGATTTCTTAATGGGTTTGAGAAAGAATGGGAATGTCAGAGAGGAAATGAATGTTAGATTCAGATAGTTGTTGTGAGGCGAAGAAGACCGAGAAAGTCAAATGTGAAATTATAGTAGTAGCGTACTATTATCCATGAAATCATTAATGCATATTAAAAATAGTTGGTGGTCCAAATGCGTAATCTATATATATATATATAATAATAGGTGAAGCTGAGAGAAACTCAAATCAGAATTTCAAATTAGAGTTTCAATTTTGTGTCATGTGTCCTAAATTATTTGTGCCATGTTAATGTTAATTAACCAATCAATTATAGCATATATATTTATTCATGAAGCTATTTATAGTTATTATTATTTGTAGTAGACTTGTTAATTGTGAAAACCTTGGAGCCTCTTTCTCCCATTTCATGTCATTTACTTTGCCGACCAAAACACACGTTTGAATAGAAAATGACATTAAAACTGTTTTGGGGCTAAATTTTCTTTCCTAATCTAAATTCTGAAAGGACAAAGTTTGACTACAAAATCTTACTCAGGGTGTGTTTGGAGACTGCTTATTTTGCAGAAATTGAAAACTTATTGCTGAAAGTACTGTAAATAAAGGTAAAAGTTGGTTGAAATAGTATAGTGATGCTCATAAATAGTACCAAAAAGTGAAATGGTGCCCATAAATAGTAGTAAAAATAAGCTAAATGATGTGGGCCTAGATTTGAAAAAAGTGTATCCATTTCCATTTTAATTTATCTCCATCTTTTCAAAAAAAAATCTCCATCTGCCAAAAGAAAAATATATATTAAATATTAATTAATCAATCAATTATAAAAATGATGTGGGCCTAGAATTGAAATATATTAGCAAGACTAATATGACAAACAAAAAAACATAAATGATGTGGGCCTAGAATTGAAAAAAGTGTATCCATTTCCATTTTAATCTATCTCCATCTTTTCAAAAAAATATCTCCATCTACCAAAAGAAAAATATATATTAAATATTAATTAATCAATCGATCATAACTTATGCAATTCTTCCAGCCACGACACATCACCTACATGAGAGTTATTCATCAAAAAAGGAAAAAGAAAAAGCTACATGAGAGTTAAAACAAGAATATCTTGTGTGCCTTTTTTTTTTTTTTTTGAGAGATAATTACAATATGCTGCTAATCTCGCAGGTTGAACCCTTTCCCCCCTAAACTCCCAAGTACTTTGTGCATGGAGAGGTGCAAATTTAGCTACAAGGTCTTTGGTTTGTGTGCCTTTAAATTGAAAACGTGTTGGATGGGTTTGAAATCAATGATCCACTTCCATTATAAAACTATTTCAATCGATGTTAATGTTAATTAACCAATCAATTATGGCATATATATTTATCCATGAAGCTATTTATAGTTATTATTATTTGTAGTAGACTTGGTAATTGCCAAAACCTTGGAGCCTCTTTCTCCCATTTCATGTCATTTACTTTGCGGACCAAAACACACGTTTGAAAAGAAAATGACATTAAAACTGTTTCAGGGCTAAATTTTCTTTCTTAATCTGAATTTTGAAAGGACAAAATTTGACTACAAAATCTTACTTAGGATGTGTTTGGATACTGCTTATTTTGCTGAAACTAAAAATTTATTGCTGAAAGTACTGTAGATAAAGGTAAATATTAGTTGAAATAGTACAGTAATGCCCATGAATAGTGCCAAAAAGTACAGTGAGACCCATAAATAATAACAAAAATAAACTGAATGATGTGGACTTAGAATTGAAAAAAGTGTATCCATTTCCATTTTAATCTATCTCCATCTTTTCAAAAAAATATCTCCATCTACCAAAAGAAAAATATATATTAAATATTAATTAATCAATCAATTATAAAAATGATGTGGGCCTAGAATTGAAAAATGTGTATCCATTTCGATTTTAATCTATCTCCATCTTTTCAAAAAAATATCACCATCTACCAAAAGAAAAATATATATTAAATATTAATTAATCAATCAATTATAAAAATGATGTGGGCCTGGAATTGAAATATATTAGCAAGACTAATATGACAAACAAAAATACAAATGATGCGGGCCTAGAATTGAAAAATGTCTATCCATTTCGATTTTAATCTACCTCCATCTTTTCAAAAAAATATCACCATCTACCAAAAGAAAAATATATATTAAATATTAATTAATCAATCAATTATAACTTATTCAATTCTTCCAGGCATGATACATCACCTTCATGAGAGTTATTCATCAAAGAAAACAAAAAGCTACATGAGAGTTAAAAGAAGAATATGTTGTGTGCCTTTAAATTGAAAACGTGTTGGATGGGTCTGAAATCAGTGATCCACTTCCATTATAAAGCTATTTCGATCGATGTTAATGTTAATTAACCAATCAATTATAGCATATATGTTTATTCGTGAAGCTATTTATAGTTATTATTATTTGTAGTAGACTTGGTAATTGCAAAAACCTTGGAGTCTCTTTCTCCCATTTCATGCCATTTAGTTTGCGGACCAAAACACAAGTTTGAAAAGAAAATGATATTAAAACTGTTTCAGGGCTAAATTTTCTTTCTTAATATGAATTTTGAAAGGATAAAGTTTGACTACAAAATCTTACTTAGGGTATGTTTGGAGATTGCTTATTTTGCATAAACTAAAAATTTATTGCATAAAATATTGTAGATAAATGTAAAAGTTAGTTAAAATAGTATAGTGGTACCAATGAATAGAACCAAAAAGTGCAGTGAGGCCCATAAATAGTAGCAAAAATAAACTGAATGATGTGGGCCTAGAATTGAAAAAAGTGTATCCATTTCCATTTTAATCAATCTCCATCTTTTCAAAAAAATATCTCCATCTACCAAAAGAAAAATATATATTAAATATTAATTAATCAATCAATTATAAAAATGATGTGGGCCTAAAATTGAAATATATTAGCAAGACTGATACGACAAACAAAAAAACATAAATGATGTGGGCCTAGAATTGAAAAAGTGTATCCATTTCCATTTTAATGTAGGCGATTTTGGCCCATTAGCATTTATTTTTAAAATATTTAGGCCCGAAACACTGTTTGGGAAATAAATAGGTAAATACCACTTTTGGTAGTACTCGAGCTTGGAGAGCTCGAGTACCCCATTTTTCTGTTCCAACGTGGCAAATGACGTTGGCATTTGAATTTAAAAAATAAAGTTGATACCCGAGCTCATGAAGCTCGAGTACTGCTCAGCGATCTCTCCCTATTACCCCACACTTAAACCATCTGTTACCCACAATACCCAACCAAGAACAGAGCAAAACATACCCTTACCAGAACACAGTCTCACTCTCACTCTCACCTAAACGTTCAAACCCCAAACGTTGAAACCCTCACACCATCGGCGGCAGAAATTAAAAACGTCGTTGTGATCGCTTTCGCGTATCGATGATGGCCGGGGGAGTGGAATCGTGGTCTCCGTCGCCGTCGCGCCTGAGGGAATAGGAGAAGGGAAAGTGGTGGTTGTTGGAGGAGCGATGGTAATGGCCTTTTCCGTTGGGTGACAGTGGTGCGACGTCGTCTTCGTCCTCATCTTCTTCTTCGCCCTTTCTTCTCCCTGTCTCCGACCAATTAGGGTTTTCAATTTCATTTCACAGAGTCGCCACGCGGACCATTTCCCCTTCAATGGCGCTTTGTAAGCTCTCTCTCTCCGAAAAATTTGAGTTCTTTTTCTCTTAATTTTCACTAATCCAACTGGTTTTGGCGCTGCAATTCCATGTCTTGGTTTTTGTTTTAAATTTTCAAGAAATTTCATACTTTTTTGAATTTTGGTGCATAATGTGTTGTGAAGAACTTAGCATGTTGATTTTTTTGAAAGAAGTTCTAATTTTTTTATCTGGGTTTTAGTTTTTGGTGAATAATGTGTTGTGAAGAACTTAGCTAGTTTGATTGTGTGGGTGCTGTGAGGTTGTGTTGGTGAATTTGGAACTTAGTGTGTTTGAATGAAAAATTGGAAGCACTGAAGGCTGAAGGTATAAATCTTGGACTTTTATAGCTTTTTTTTTTTTTTTTTACAGAAGTGATAGAAGACTTTTATAGCTTTAAATTGCATTAATAATGTAAACTTACGTTATAGACAAACAAATCCACATTATTAAACCCCCAGCATTCATTGTAAATGAAAAGAGATACTACTACAAATCTATCATTTAACAAAATGGCGATTTCCACTAAAAAAAGAAAGAAAGAAGGGGGGCATTGTTAGTACGGACCAAATTAAGATAAGATGGACCACATAATTGTCTTTGGGGTGACACAAGAATTGTGTTTCCTGCATGTGCTTCATGATTCTCTTAATGTATAAATTCAGTTTAGGATTCTATTATTGAAAAGGAGATCATTACTAGAATAAGTCCACCTCACAGCAAAAAAAAGGTTAGTCCATAATTAAGGTTGTGGGGTGTCTATTCTCTGGGAAAAAGAAAAAGGTTTTGAGGGTGCGCATCCCCTGCCCATCTCACCCTAAAATCCATATTTTTCATGTTTCCTGTCTTGTTTGTCCTCATATGTCCAAGCTGACCACATGCCCCACAAACAAAACTCTCTCTTGCAGATTTCTTGTCCTTAAAAACCTTGACTTTATCTCCCAATATTTTGATTTTCTTACTGACTAGACCAACACTTGTGATATCATTCTTTTTTGTTAAAGCTTTCACCTAAAGCTTTCCATACTTGCCTTTTTTCGCAATAACGTTTTCTACCTCCTTCATGTCTTTATTAAATATCTCTTTGGAAGAATAGGACCCATCAGGTTGGGCAGTACTGACAATTTGCTTGATCCGATTTGTGTTCTCAAAACCAAAACTTGGTTGCAAGCCCAAAGCCAGCCCTGTTTCCTCCCTCACAACTTTAGTCTTTTTCTTCTTCCTCCTCTCAGCCTCATCATCTTCCATGAGTAACCTGCATAATTCGGCAGCTTCAACGGCTTCATCTTCATTTTCCTCTTCTGCCTGAGCTATGGATGGGCGCCTTCTCATTTTGAGCCCCTTAACACCATCTGCTTTGTCATGCTTTGACTCATAGTTACCTACTTCTTCCTCACATTCCTCTGCATCAAGAAGATTCTCTAAATCCCCAGCAAATGAATCAAGATCACTATTTCCTTCAGAGTCACTCTCATTTTCACGATCTAAGGCAGAAAGACTCTGAACTTGTCGTTCCCAAATCTCCTGACACTTCTCCCTTGTCTGCTGTTGCAGTTGAAGAAATGACATCTGCTGGCCACGCGCATACTTGCTGATAGTTGTGGGATCAATCTGTATCCCCGATGCAGCTTGCTCACTTGAAAGTTTGCGTATCATAGCAATACGGTGCCACCTAGTCAGTTTCGCAATCTCCTCCTCACAAACATCCAACTTCAGAAGAACCTCCCGTGCTTTGCAGTATTTGATAATTCAACTATTCTTTTAGTCTTCCGGAACTCAAAACTAGGACTTCCATCCTGACTGACCTGGTCCAGGTCAATAATTTCTTTGGGCCGTTTGATTATGATTTTCTTCTGAGGCTGTTCTCTATCTGTTTCTGTAGGTGGATAAGACTGTTTTCTTTTCTTGCATGAGGGTCAGTGATAATGGGAATGGGTTAGAATTCATTGAATTTGTGGTTCCCACTAAGTTTTTTATTTGGGTTTTAGTTTTTGGTGAATAATGTGTTGTGAAGAACTTAACTAGTTTGATTGTGTGGGTGCTGTGACTTGTGAGGTTGTGTTGGTGATTTTGGAACTTAGTGTAGGTAAGTTTAATTGAAGTTTCTCCTTTCTAAGGTGAGAAGATATTGAAAGAGGGAGAGAGAAATAGATCATAGAGAAAGGGGATTTGGTTCCATTTTTGGTATTTTCAGCTAACACACTATAGGTAAATGCTCTCTCTCTCTAATATTTCCACTTTGAAGTTTCACTGATCATAATTTGGTTCCATTTTTGCCTAATCCCATGTCATTCTCTCTATTTTTTAACAACGGGAAAAAATGGACTGATGATATAGACCTATACAACTGAGAGAGAGTCTGAGTCTGTAAGGTAGAGATTGAAATCTGTGGGTTGCCTCCACTGTCAGCACGGACTGATGGTTCTTTTGTTTTTTATTTTTTATTTTTTGGTATTTGGGTTATATTGGGTTTTGCCTAAAGAAATTGGATTAGAATTGTTTTTGTTTTTGTCTATTTGGGTTGCATTCGTTTTGGGTATCTGTTTAAAATCAACATGCATGCCTTTTTATTTATGTTTTTATTTTTTTTATTTTTTTTTTATTGGTATTTATTTCATTCCTTCTTCCTATGTTCTTGTTTCTAATGTTCTCTTTGTTCGTTTTTGTCAAGTTATTTGAATGCTTTTTATTAAAAAAATTAAAATCAAATTTAATTTTTTCCTTGTAGTTGCGATACATAGGTTACAGCGTTCACAGATTATAGTGATTACGTCATTGCATTAGAACGAGCACCAAAAATTTTGAAAGGTAAGTTTTTATGAATTTCCCCCTTAATTGTCCCATTCTTAATTTAATCTTTTGTTAATAAATGGTTGATTAATTTGTGCTATATGTTCAAATTCCAACAAGATTTGGTTTTTGAGATTAATTTATGATTAGTTTTGGAGTTAGTTTACAAAAGAAACACAGTTGACAAAAATCTACATAAATAATAAGTTACATGTAAAACTATAGCTGTTGAACAATTATTGATTATGATGTGAGGGGGTGAATTCTATTGAATTTTGAGTCAATGTTATTTTTTTTTAAGTTCAATGTAGCCAAATAGATGCATTGAGAATCGAAAAGAGTTTTAGTTTCAGCATTCAAATTTAGTTAGTTGGTTGGTAAATATTTGTTTTTAAGGCATTGAAATCGGAAAGATATGTTATCTATTTGTTTATTATTTTGACTCAACCTATTAACTGAGGATAGAACACAAAAATCATTTACTTTTTGTTTGTGGGTCTGGGTTGATACTCTTCAAACTTTGTATTACATGCTGAGATTGGTAACCTAAATGCATGTGTATGTATGTTTTGTTTGAAATGTGATTTTACAATTAGCTTTTGTTTAGATAGTTTCCCTCACCACGTGTTTGATGTGGAGCAACTTAAATGTTGTAGCCTAACTATGTTCATATTTATTTTTGTATTGTAGACAGTTTAGCCTCAGTATATGCACTTTATCTTTGCATCTTATAAGCCTTCAAAGAGATGAATGACAATATCTTCTTTGGTCTTGAAATATTTCTGGTATGTCCATACCATTCTCATCCTGCTTAATCATATTTAACTGAGTTATATTTTAGATCAAGTTACATTTTCAACAACAAATAATGACATAGGAATTATATGTGTAGCCATTTGTAATTTCTTGTGGCTGGATTCTTTTAAAATAGAGTTCTAAACATGTTTATATCTATAATTACTTATAGCTAGGAATTGATTTTCTCATGCCCAACCTTTACCACTCCGATGCAAAGAATTATTGCAATTCTTAGCCTGTATGGATCATATCATTTGAGTTTTGTGTTTGCCTTTGTCTTTGTTCTTCTGCTTGCAATATCCCCACTAAATCTGGACATTTTTTCCACTGTATTATTGTAGTTCTTAGCCTATATGGGTCATTCATCTTTAGTTGGTTTATAATCATTTAATCCTTTCATAATTTTCTGCACACTTTGTGTTGGCATCATTAGAGATGCTTTGGTGAGAAAGCATATAAAGTCTTTGGAGGTTATTTTCCTTTCTTTCAAAAGAACAATGTTAGTCAAAAATGCCTATCAGTTTTTTGATAAATGTATTGCGAGAGAATAGGAGATCAGTGGCACTAAATTGAGTGACCATATTATATTTTATGAATATGACTTCCATTCTTTCACCACTTTATTTTCACACATCATAGTTTGCTGATTTGAAGCTTTGGATCTTTATTTTCTCACATCATATTGGGGGCTCAATTGAGTTATTGTTTGCATTTGCTACATTTTTTAATTGGTTGCTTAAGCAGTAAATATTTTACTATGGGTTGGTAGTTTGAACAGTCAAGAAAGAAACCTGAGAAATCATAAAATAATTTTATAGAGATGCTAAATGTTATTATCTGCGCCATTCTAACTTGCGCCTTAGTTATTGTTAACTATGCTTTCTTCCTTTGAAAATTTGTTTGAACAATTTGGTGGGTTATTCTTATGAAAAGCATGCCAACTATAAAGTTTCCAGTTACTCATTATAGAACCCATAACCAACAAATTTGCCACTACCCATAAAGGTTTTTTTTTTTTTTTTGGTTAATATATATGATATAGGTTTGGGTATTTTGGCTGGATTGGTTTTGATTTTGGTATTTGGGTTAGATTTGGTTTTGATTAAGTTGTTTGGTAGACTTTCTGATATTAAATGATCACATAAGAACTTTTGAAGTGGAATATATACTCCACAAGTTTATGTGCTCAGTGCTCTTTACCTTAAGTGTCCAAATAGTGGGGTCACCTTAGTAGAAATAAATTTGAAGCAAAAAATAGTGTATTTTGTGGAAGCATAACAAATTATAAAATAAGTTAAGTTGGAACTTTTAGTGTTTAATGAGTGGATTGGGTTTCTCAAAAAAAAAAAAAAAAAAGCTTTAGGGATTTTTAAAGAATGTGAGTGAAAGGTTTATGCATTTGGGATCAAATGTGGTCTGGACACTAGGAGTAGATGATGGCCTAGGTGTTTACTATTTACCCTCCCTAAAAAATCACTAACATAAGCACTCTACCTTAGATACAGTAGAGAGAGAGACACTCTTGGTCCTTCACTAGTCACTAAATTATGGTCATCAATAAAATTGGTTTCATTTTAAGGTACTACTCCATGTCTTGTACAACTAATGGGATTATTCTTCGTTCCAGAGTCTCTCCTAGATGGCTAGTGGGTCCAAATATCTTGATGGGAATGTAATTTATATGTTGTTTTAATTTTGTGACTAAAAAGAAGACGATTTAGAAGTATTAGTGAAGAAGAGAAAGATCAATTTTTATGACATGTAACAATATTCTTTCATTATTTCATGACTATATATAGATGTGTGTCTGAATTGGACTTTATTGTAGATGTGGGATTTATATTATGGGTGAAAGCTTACAAGTATATCACTATGTTGGTATTGGCTAGCACGTGCAGCCCAAAGTAATTCTGAAAAAAATAGGACTGGGTACCATGTTGACAATTTTGCATGTTGGCAGGTTGGTACCCGAGCTTGGTGGACTCGGGTACTTTGTGAAGTACCCGAGTCCAGCAAGCTCGGGTACCAACCTGCCAATTTGCAAAATCGTCAACATTGGTTACCCAGTCCTATTTTGAAAATTGGCAGGTTGGTACCCGAGTTTGGTGAACTCGGGTACCTTGTGAAGTACCCGAGTCCACCAAGCTCGGGTACCAACCTGCCAATTTTCAAAATTGTCAACATTGTGTACCCAGTCGTATTTTGTTCATTTGCAAGTTGGTACCCGAGCTTGCTAGACTCGGGTACTTCACAAGGTACCCGAGTCCAGAAAGCTCGGGTACCAACCTGTCAATTTTCAAAATTGTTAACGTGGTACCCAGGCCTATTTTGAAAATTGGCAGATTGGTACCCGAGCTTCCTGGACTCGGGGACCCCACAAGGTACCCGAGTTCACCAAGCTCGGGTACCAATCTGCCTACTCCGGAATTACCAAATTTCAGAACAGAAAAAAAATGACTGTCAGATTAGTACCCGAGTCCACCAAGCTCAGTACATGGGTAATTCTCTTTTTTTTTTTTTGAATTGGCGAGACTTAATTAGAATGGTTTCGTATCTTCTTTCATTTTTTCTTTTTGCGTCTTTCAGTATTTCAGTATTTATCCGTCATGTGATGATTTACTTTAAAGTTGTAAATCATGAATCAGACCAATAGGAAAGCAATGAAAAGCTTTAGCTGCCCTGATTATCATCAAGAATGTGACCGAAATTATTATCATCATCAAAGCCTGATTCAAGAAGCGATAAAAATGGAGAAAAATATCAAATAGAAATCTACCATTGATCAGTCTTGAAGAGCAATCATATTATTTCTTGTATCAAACTTGAGATCCTGGCTTAGTTTGACATTACGCAACATGTACAGCAACATAAAATCATGTCTTTGGTAGTACTAAAAAGGATATAAATCTAAGCACCCATAAAAGCATTTCAAGCCTTTCAAGATGAGAGTAGTATGATAACAAAAAGGAGATCAAAGGCAAGGCCCACTAATAATGATAGCCATGCCATAAAAGGAAACTATAACAATATTAGTAGTTAGATGAGCAGTTGGTAGCACTTCCAACTCTTGGCATGCCGACATTTTCCCTCTTCGACTCTTCATCCACGGTGAAAGTTACACCACACACCTGACCAGAAATTTCCACCCTTGGCACAGGCTTCACCTCATTAAGGGGGTGTTCATAACTCCTCAAGCCTCCAAACGATGTGAAGAAGCATCCTTTGGAAAACAACAGAAACAGATAAATCAGCAACCTAGTAGTCATGCTCATGATGTAATATCAAACAAATAGACTATAGTATTAGTATCTGGAAGTTCATTCTAATAATTACACAAAATCAAAACAAGTCCTACTTTTTTGAACTTTTTTTAACAATGTACAGGTGATAAATGACAGCACTTGATAAATGGGAAAATGAGTTGATTAGAATACCATCAATTGTTGAAATATTTTGCAAAAATAGGGACTTCAGCATGCTGAATTTGAATACTTATCACTTCATTCACATCATATCCTATTTTTTGTTTCAATCCAATGGATGATACGATTGAAAAACACTTGTAAGAAATGGGCATTAGCATTTTACACATAATGATCCAACACATACAAAATCAACACTAGAAATAATGCAGTCATCAACACCAAGCATAAGAAGAGAAAGTCTTAGTCCCAAAACTTTGGAATTGGAATGAACCACATGTACACAAGCAACGATGATATTTTAACGATATATGTCATAGTTGGTCCTTCAAATTTTTTCCAATCTTTCTTAAGTTATAAAAATACATAATTGAATGGCATATAGCATGCATTTTGTTTCAAGTTGCATTTAGAAGAATGCCACGGTTTAAAATTAGCGTACCTAGTCTGCGACACCACCACTTGTCGGTACCTCATTCCGCTTAGGGCATGTTCTTCGGTTATGCCCCTCTTGGTCACACAACCCGCATTGCACCTTCCTCCCCCCCTCCTTCCACGGTGTGGTTCTCCGCCGTCTCCCACCCTCGTCCATCTCATTCCTGATTCGTGTTGAGACAGGGCGGCCTTTCTCTCGAATCAATCGGGGGTTAGGGAGGACCCTTCGAGTTTCTTCAGGATCCGGCCATGATAATCTATCTTTCAACGCAGGGAAAACGGGAGCATAGCTCCGAAACAGTGCATCCACGCTATAGCATGGGTCAATGTATTGCTCTGCATCATGTCGATACCTAATACAAACTGCAATGACATGTGAACATGGTATCTTGTACAACTTCCATTTTTGACATGTGCAACTTCTTTGCAACAAATTAACTCCATGTGTGTGATCCCCATGTCCAGCACTCTCTGGATTATGCGGTGTATCCACTTGATATGATTGTTGTTGCGCGCTCAATCTTGTCACCCTATGACGCTCCGCCTTCGCCTTATTTCTTATGAAGATATCCAAGGCATATTTAGTCCATTTTTGTCCCGAATTTGACTGTGCTATGCTCTTATTGCGACGATCATCGAAGTAAGAATTCAATTTGAACCATGTGTATTTCACCATTGCCGTAATGGGCAAGCTACGAGCACCCTTTAGAACACCATTGAAGCACTCAGAGACGTTTGTCGTCATTGCCCCATAACGATAACCCTTGTCAAAACTTAGAGCCCATTTCTCTTTGGGCACATCCTTTAGATATTGGTGCGCATCCCGGTTGACATTCTCAATTAACTCGAAGGTGGCATTGAACTTTCGCTCTTGGGTATCACTTGCTGCCCTCCATACTAGATTCTTTAAAGTTTCATTGTTCCATCTAGTGTTGACGTTACTACATAGATGACGAAGGCAGTAACGATGTTCTGTCATGGGAGGCCGCAGGGAAAAGTCTCGATTATTGTCTCTAAGTCTCGGGTACCAATCTGCCTAAGTTCAAGATCACCCATGTACTGGGCCAGCGTAATCTTCAAGTTAGGCAGATTGATACCAAACACAAACAATATGCTAAATTCCACGTACGTTTTCCAACTTCAACTACACTGTGACCACTACAGAGATCAATCGCATTATGCAATATGCATTGAAAGAATCTTCAACTTTAAGTTTTCATACCAAACTTTACCACACACAGCTCCCCCTTAAAAAAAGTTTTTTTTCTACCTCTAGTTTGTAAGCTCTTTGCACCACCAATGGCTTCCGTACGAACAATTACAGTATACTTACAAGAATATTCAAATGATATTCGAATTTATTTAGTGACAATTGAAATGCTATTGGATTTTGCTGTATTACTTTTAAAAATCTTGTTGAAAAGTAGTTCAGGAAAGTAGACCTACTCCATTTTCCCACATTATAAAACATTATACTTTGGGGTTTCTTTCCTTCTTTTTCCTCCTCTTGTTTGTATAAAAATAAAAAATAAAAGAAGAAGAAAGAAAGAAATTAAGAAAGAAAAGGAAAAAAGAAAACCATTTTGTTTTATTTCTTTTACGTCTCTATAATCCTGTTGGGCTAGGGGTGTATTATTCTTCTTTACAATAACTCACACTCTGGAATATACGTAAAAGATTGAGAAATCTTAGATACTTCAAAAATTCGTGGAACAAGCTACCTGAATTGGGGAGACTGAAAAAGTACAAGAAATTGCTTGTTTATGGTCATGAGTTCATTAAAACCATCTTTTTACATTTTTGCTAGCCCTGAGCTTCATCACAAGTTCCTCACGCTGAGCTTCTACCTCAGCGTATCTGAGGCTCATGTGGAGGTATCGCTCGCGAATGTCTATTAACTCTGCCTCTAGTGATGATTTTGTGCGTCCATTACTTTCTTTTGCCACTATGTCATCTTCTGCTATTGATTTTTTAGGAGAGTGTGCATGGTTGTTTCGGCTTTTAGACAACCTGCAGCAAAGATGCAGAAAATTCTGTTGAGAATGAAAAGTAGAACTAAAAAAATTAAGTAGAGTTTTGCATGCTTAAGGCCTATGCTAGTTTCCTGTAATAAAAAAAATTACAGTTCTTTTATTTGCTATTTATTGTTGAGTAATAAGATTAAAAATCAGACTCCTAGACTATGATGATTGTGGTTAAGAAGTTTGTTTTTGATCACTATTTCATAAAAAGTCAAGGAATCAACATTAAAAGCTTTGATCAATGTACAATTTGAAAGTGTGGTAGGCTGAAGTCAATAAGAATCATTTTTTTGTAGTTTTGTAATCCATATATAGACCAAAAAGATACTATCAGTTTTGGGAATCTCGTCTTCTCATATTCTCATTCTGCAAAATTAATTAGAATTAATGAGAAGAATCTAATTGCATCCAAGGAACTAAAAATGGAAAGCCCTTTCTTTTTCCATCTTTGCTTGTTTTTAAATGAAGATTTCCTTCACAAAGCACGAGAAGCATATACGGATGATACCATACCAAGCAATAAAATATGCACATTTATGTGGTTTGAAGGTATAAGATCCTTATTTTATAGATACCTGTGAAGCTCAGCTTTATATTTTAAATTTGCTTCCATAGCCTTGGCAAGTTCATGCTCAAGCAACTGAATCTTTGAAGCAGGATCGACTCCAACAGCAAGAGGACTTTCATCAAGAATCTCATTGCCACTACCATCCTTTAAGAATTAAACAACAGAGTAATATGTTGTGAAAAAATGTTTAAGATGAGATCATCCACACTAAAGGATTCCTTTGCAATTCAATATTCTCATGCAGATATAACAAGAGATATATGCATGATCAAAGAGATGAGAAAATGTTCTTTTGGTGACAATCAGCAGATTTTCCACCATCCGTTTAGCCCTATCTAAATAAGTTGAGTCTAATGTACAATAGCTATGGGGCAATATTTGAATAAACCAAATATTCGGATACCCTACCTCTCTTTGATATTGGTTGATACAAAGCTTCTGATGATCTTTTGCAAGTTCTTGTACTTGAGCATTCTTCAAGGATTGCTTATTTTTATTATCACGTTGCTGACTAGTGTTTTTCACCACTTCATTCTTCTAAACCAATGTACAAGTAAAAAGGCTATTTAGTTAGTGTTGACACTGAATATTACCATGCAATTGCAGAACAAATAAAACTGACCTTTGAGGGCTTCATATCTTCATGGACAGGAGTAACTTTAGCATGGGTTTTAGACAAACTAGGAACCTTCATAGTGCTGGACTCCCTCTGGTTCTGCTTCCCGTCCTTCATCAGCTTTAATTCTTCTTCAAGGGCTTGAACCTTTGTTACACACTGATCTTTAAAATAGTTTCCTCATTTCGAATCCTATCTTTCTGTGTATTTCCACCTATTCATTTTAATATTCTCATTTTAGCATGAATATGTTACTTCTTCCCAGTCTAACTTTCAATACCACAACGCATACTGAGTCTAATAGCAGTCTAATAAAAATTTTCCTTCAACTTCATAAGTATTCTATGATCACACAATACTCTTTATGTGCTTCTCCGCTATGATAGGAATGATAATATACCTATGTTATATAATGGCCTTCGTTAGCTTCATATGAAGTTATGACAAAGTGGACCAAATCTAAAAACTTTGAAGAAGGTTTAAAATTAGAACAGGATGTTGCTTTCATAATAAAGACATAAAATATCTCTCCCAAAAGGGGGAAAAAGAATCAGATAGGTATAAGAAGAAGGTCCTAATTTTTTTTCTAATGATGTGTAACGTGGCAAAGTCTAAACAAACACCAAGAAACAAATAGCATACAATTGTACAACTCACTTGTAAAATTGTCCCATGATTGCACTTTTTCAATCTTAGTGAAACTGGAACAGGAGCAGGTGAACTCATATAGCCTGTCATATTGACTGTAGCCTCTCCAAGGATGCCAGATCTAGCTGAACCCTACAGTAAGAAAGTCATCCAAAATTATTTAGATAACCAGAATGTTTAAACAGATGGAGCTGATGACTACAAGTCTATAACACACACATTCTAATAGATAAACTGAAATAAAAAAGAAGTACAAGAAGCACAATCAAAATTTATTTAGAGGCTGGAAAATTGGCAAAGAGAGAATGTCATGAATCATATCTCATTTAGCAGGAAAGAAAAAAGGAAGATGAAAAAAGGTTAATGACCAAAAGAAAGAGTATGTGGTAGAAACAACAATACCATGGAGACAACAAGCTTGAAGAAACAATCCTGTAGCTCCTTTGAAGAGTCATCCTGAAAAAAACATATAGTTTCTGAAATAGAATCCGTCCACTGACAACTTCCATTATGTACAAGTGCTTTGCTTGACTTCGCAATTGTTTTCCCAGTTTCAATAGAGATAATGGATACAACCAACTTGTCCCAGCCTTTTGGTACCTTTTACCAAAAAAAAAAAAAATAGTAGTATGTAAGTACTGAACAAAAAATCCTTCCAAAACTTGTAACTGCTCAACTGAACCTGAAAATTCCCCCCCGTCTAATTTGATATGGCAGTAGCTGACCTTTACAATAAAGGGTTCCTCATAATTTTCAAAGGTGAAAAATTTGATAAATATACAAATACACAGTAAAAATTCCAGCCCTTGGCAGGTGAGATTTGAAAGGTTTGGGTTGCCAAATCCACTCTACATTGGACCTAAATCTAAACAATGTTAATAATTCCACTTCGTAGACCCTTTCTAGAGGCTGAACACACAATTAATAATAAAATTCACAGTTATAATTGCATCTACATTCGCTACGCCCAACTTCAACAAAAAGTTTCCTTCTATTGCATTTCTAAACATCCCACATTCATCTCTACAATTAGCAAATACCCATTAATAGAAACATCCCATAACAACTGATTGTTGCCACAATGCTTACTAAAGCATGCACAATGCTTATCAACCACTACCATGAAATCATCTATATAAGAATGCCTATAACATTCCAGTCTATATCTTGTAATCCATGTGGATTGCATAATAGTGGCTCATCATATAAAATATATACAAGAAGATCCTATACATGACAAAAAGATCCTATACCATTACAAACCCAAAGTAGCACAAATTCTGCCCTTGAATCATTCTCGTTTTCTTCTCCTCACCGGTTCCTTGACTGGTCTCACCTTGCCTGAAAAGAACACAACACAAGCAAATATTAATAAGCAAATGATTTAACTATAAAGCGATGTATATGTAATCGGTATCGAATCAAACTATAGTACCATGTCCAGTCCCACAGTCAGGAGGATGTGTCCGTGTGCGTTGCAGCCTTCGTGGCCGATCCTCGATGTGCGAAGGCTCTGCTGGGGGGGTGGGTATCTGTGTCTGGATAAACTCGGTATGCACAAACTCAGGGGGGACAGCAACAGGGGTAGGTCGCCCAGGAGTGGGCATGAACCTCATCTCATCTCTACCATCTAAAACTGTGGGGGCAGGGCCGGCAGTCAGTGGGGGAGACGTACGGGTGGTGGGCAACAGAGATGTACTAGGGGGTGTGGGTGGGCAAGTACCATCGCTCCTCATGGATGGGGACCCAAATGTGTCTCTATGGGCAAACGTATGGGATGGACCCGCATCATCGTGTGCCATGGAGCCTACGTCATAAGCGGTGTCGTCCCACATCTCATCTGTTGTCTGACTTGCTTCCTCCATGGTGTGGTCATGCACGGGTGTGTGGCGCCGAGTAGATGTGGGCACGGGTGTGTGACGCCGACTAAATGTGGGCACGGGTGTGTGACGCGAACCAGATGTGGGACGTCGACTAGATGTGGGCACGGGTGTGTGACGCTGACTAGATGTGGGAGGCCGACTAGATGTATGACGCTGGCTAGATTGACGGCCTCCACGCCCTTGACGTCCACTTGCTTGCCGACCACGTCGTACAGCTGGTTCACTTGTGTTGCCCACGTCACGTGCATGGTCCAAGGATAACCGACCGATCTCTTCAACAGCTTGCAAGGCATTAATACAATCGGTGTAGATCTCAGACCCTGGTTCGCACTTCGTTATAATGCGCAACTGTGATTCAACCTGTCAGAAATATACAAGAGTAATGTTAGTAGGTTTAACTAAACTATGCGAAGCAAAGTACATTTATAACGAAACAGTCTTTGTAAATTTACCAAAGTGTCCCAGTACGAAGTCTCTTTTGTAATATGGCGAATAGTGCGGGGACGAAACCAAACCAAATACTCGTCATTGTAGTTCATCTCCCCGTGAAAGGCCGGTGCATCGGCAATTTTGGCGTGCGCAGCCCATTTAGCAATATGCAGGGCATGTATTCGGGCCCAATCTTTTTCATGCTTGCCCTGGAGGGTGATCTTGTGCAGTTCAATTGAAGTATCAACATCTTCTGGTATGCCTTGCTTCATCCCAAACTGTCGGAGAACACGTTCGGGATGATGGCCTTCAACCACCCAAAAATGTATCAGCGGCACAATAGACCTCCATATACGTTGGCCTGCCGTACAATATGCGGGTAGAGAACGCAAATAATTTCTGTACGGCTCCCAAACAATCTGCAATGATTCAACAGATGCAAACAACCATATTAACAATATAATTAGAAAAAATGTGTAACGAATGTGAACAATACATGTAACTCTGAAATTAAGAATGTTTTTTTTTTTTTTGATAAGTAAGAAAGATATATAATTAAGAATGTTTATTCACTCCAAAGTGAATTGTAAGTACAAAAACTACATGCCAAAGCGGTTCCCACTTGTAAGACACGATACCTGATTTGGCCGCAGTGAAGTAAACGACACACGATAGGCACGTAGGACGTGCATCGAATGTTCAGTTGTTATCTTAGCCCCTTTCCATCTAGCAAACAACACAGACATAACCTTCATATTAGTTACTTACATAATTCTCATGCAAACAAAGTTAATGAGGAAATGTAAAACGATAACTATCTAAGATGCTACATACCTGACAGCAAGTGGACCTGGAGGCAGTGCCTGGTGTGGATGCCTCATCACAGGACATATGTGGGGAAACCTCGCCCACGCCCACAACTGCACCAATAGTAGTGCACCCCCAATCTGCTTGGCTGTCTTCTCTGATGCCTTACAGAGGTGTCTATAGAGCCAACTTAGTGCTGCACTACCCCAACTATACTTCTTTCCGTTGCTGATTGGATCGAAATATTGCAAATACCTAACTGAGATCTGTTCTCCAGACTTATCCATAAATAGCGTACCACCTAACAACTCCAATATGTAAAAACGAGCATACTTCTGCACAAGCGCCTCAGGGGCGTCAACCGGGAGAGGGTCGCGAAACTGATCCTCAAGCCATTTGGCTTTTATGCTCGCCCCTTCCAGCACTCCAGTGTTCTTTCTGTTGTTTCTAAGTTCTCTACTTGGCGGTATACGCCCTAGCAATCTTCTGCAGACGTCACGCCAACTGCCCGTCGAGGGTATAGATTCCACCAACGGCAAGCCATCTACAGGTACCCCCATTATAACCTCCATATCTTGTAGTGTGATGGTCATCTCACCGTGGGGCAAGTGAAATGAGTGCGTCTCCGGCCGCCATCTCTCCACCAACGCTGTGATCAATGCGTGGTCAATGTCCATATGTGGGACCCGAAGCAGCCCATCTAACCCCGCATCAGTGATATAAGCGAGAATTCGTGGATCTAACCCATCTACCCCTCCTTCAAGCAGACCTTTGTCTCGGTGACGACAAGTCAATACACCTGGCACTTCCTGCAAATAGAGCAGCGTAGTATTAATAATAATTACAGTACCACATAATAAGTACGCTTCAAAGTTAAATTCCGCCCATCTTTCGACTACATATATTGAACAAGTGCATACCTCGCCTTCCAAATGAGCATCCAAAAGCAAACTTGAACGATGCTTATCCTGCCTCGTGCACAAAGTCTGTATAGCTCCATGTGGGTCCATATCTGGCATTTGGAAACAACATCAAGACAGTCTTATTTATTTATTTTTAATTATAAACAAATTTTTCTGAAAATGGCAACATTATTCATCTAATACAGTCTTTCACTGATTTAATAAATTATTTTAGAAAAGTTAGTTATCAAAGCATGTGTTTCGACAATTGATTCATTTAACAAATTAACATTTCTTTTGATAAATTAACATAGTATCAAAGCATGTGTTTCTACAATTGAAACTTATCTCTACACTACTAAAATAAATTATAAATAACATAAAAACGTGTTAAAATAATAATTAAATTCACTATTTTTTAACATGAGACAGAACTTTTTATCGTGCAATGTGTGCATGTGCGTGAGTGCGTGAAAAGATTTGTGCAGCTCATGGGTCCGGGATACAATTATAATTTTCCGAGTAACATTGGAAAGATATACATTTGGACCACAATACCAAGTTCCCGTTCACATTGGCAATCGGTATTCTCAAAACCATATCAGTTTCCTTAAAGAATAAGAGATTGCAGTCATTAATAAATTTTAATTGATTTAATTAGTACAAAATCTTGAAATAAATTTTGATGCTGTCACTTTTCGCCATTTGGGTTATTTACATACCAATCACACCCAAAAAATGCCAAAAATGTAAGCACATCATGGGTAGTTCAATTTTCTTCTCAAATATAGAATTTTAATGGCTTATTGACTTGAATAAAATGAATTACAAAAAAAATTGAGTACGCGATTGTGTGGTGCAATAACATTCTTCACAATACAAATTGCATAAATTCTCTTTTTAATAAATCTAAAATATTCAAATAAACTTGCATATTCATATTTGCATTAACCTAGTATGCTGAAAAAATTATTGGAGACAAAAGCCACTGCCATTCTTGAACAGAAAGAAGCAGCAGAAAGAATGAAAGAAAACAAAATCAAACAGAAAATGAAGAAACAATAAAATTCCAGCAATTATGAAATAATAGCACCACAAGTATGGACTGAGGTGTGAGCCTTGTCTTCCTTAACTATATTTAGCAGAAAGAATAACATCTTCCATGATATGCGTATTGAACAATGTTGGAAAGATCAATACATGGGGAGGGAAACTACAAAGTACAAATCATGGAGTATCATACAAGAGCAAAACGATCACAAATGTTGCTTCTTATTTTTATAAGTGCAAATTCAACCAACAAGTTACAAGCTTTCCTCTTCACATGGTTAACTTGCTGCTTAAGACTTGAAAAGAATGAGACTTGAGAGTATTAACTCTAAAGTTTTAAGGATTATTAGAAGTTCACCGTTGTATAAAGAAGAGAATAACAGATTTCCATATGTTAGTTTGAAAAAGAAAGAAAAACCTATGAGATTCTTCCAACTTGAAATTTGAGCTCTAGTTGTATATATTGTCTGGCTGTGAGTCTATGACATCAAATGGTGGACTAAGATCTCAACAGAAGGGGAACAAAAACAAAGACAAAAACAAACTAAGTACATGCATGTATGACTTCAATACTATGTTAATTGTTTGAGTATCTATTTCTAATTTAAGAACAAAACTATACCTTAAGGTAATCCTAAAAGGTAGAGTCACAAAAAGAGAGAGATTAAAATAAAAAATAAAATCATATGTTAAAAGATGATATGTTGAAGTGACAAAATTTGGTAATATCACCTCAAGCAGAACTTTTAATTTGATGTTAGGGGATGACCAGAGCAATACACCAATTTATGCCAGTAATCCTTGTACTAAATGACATTTTCTTTTCCTTTAAGCAGAGGATGGTGGATAAATTAAGAAGAGTTATGAATGTACCTAATGTGAGAGGAAAAAAGAAAAAAGAAAAGAAAAAGGAAAGCAATGCCCTATGCCTAGTAATCAGGAAAAGGGAGGACAAAGTAGGGGAATGCATGAGATACATAGTTATGAAACTCACTTGAGGAATAGTAAGTGAAAAGTTATATACTTCAAAAGTTTTTTGATGAAGTTATACCAAAAGAGTTTGAGTTAGTTCAATAACCTAGAGGATAAAGGCCTAGAGAATAATTTGAGGTACATAATTTTGGAACTCACTTAGAGAATAATAAGTGAATAGTTATTTGGTTGAAAAAGGTTTTAGACAAATAAAGTTATACAAAAAAGATTTGAGTTAGGTTAATAGGCTAATGGGTTGATGACATGGGAAGACTTGGTCTCACTTTGTAAATCACCTAGGTAAATCATTATAGTGAAAAAGTAGACCATTTGCTTCTTCATTGCAAAGTTGCTCCTAAGTTAAGGGCTCTCATTTTTTTTCCCCTATGTACAGAGAACAATGGTGACTGGTGATGCCAAAGAGAGTGATAGATGATTTATTTGGTTTTTATAGCTGGTCTAGCAAACATAGAAGCTCTCTTACTTATAATGGCACCACCTTTGTTTAATGTGGACCATATGGAGGGAGAAGGAAGTGAATGTTTAATGAAAAGGAGTCAACAGTTCTAGAGATAAAATCTGGCTTCTTAAGATCATTGTTCGAGTGGTCCCGATCATAGGAAATAATGAGTAAATTTCTATTCTTAGATTTCATTGATTCACTCTCTATTCATAGGCAATGATTAGTGTTTTCATTTTTTATGAGTATCTTCTACACACATCCAGTGTGCGTAGAGTATCTCCCCTTTCACAACTATTGCAGGTGGAAAATGGGGTTGAGGAGGAGGTCATGTAGATGGTCCAAGTGAAGATGCAAAGTTTTCAAACGATTTTGATCTGGTTTATATTGGAAGTAGCTGCTCTCTTTTGGTTATAGACAAAGGAAACTAGGCAATTCGAGAAATCCAACTTAATGATGACGACTGTTCTTACGACTATGATGGTAGTTTCCACCTAGGTATAACGAAAAAAATCAACACTTCCCTATGTCATTTTTATTTCAAGATCACAAAGGTGTGTAAGATGTGTTTTGATATTGCAGGGATAGCAGTGCTTGTTGCAGCTGCATTTTTTGGCTACATGCTAGCGTTGCTGCAGCAAAGGGTGCGAGCAATGTTTTCTTCCAAAGATGTAAGTTATCCTAGGATATGTGTTTTCAATCACTAGTTACTCCCTAAAGAATTTAAAAAAAAAAAAGGGTCGTACCTAGTGCACAACAAAGTCAGCCTTACTATAATGGATGGGATGGTGATAATCGTCAAGTTCAACAACAGCAGCAACATATTCAGCAACAGCCACAACAACAACAGCAGCATCATTACAGGCACTTCTCATCTAGCCCTCAAACTTACTATGAGAAGAGCTGCGAAACAAATGAAATAGTCTTCGGAGCAGTTCAAGAACAGGATGGACGTCGTAAATTTTATTAGAGGGCACTACAATATGGAGTTCCTAGCTATAATCACTACAATATTCGGCCTCGATTGAATTACATGGGTTATTCTCAAGCCTATTGATCATCCTACAGCTACATTTTATTAGAGGGCAACAAAAGAAGCTTGTAAACTTTTAGTATGTGAGATATGAAGATGGGATGGTTAAAAGCGGATGTGAAAGGCAGGCATGACTGTTTCAGGGTTATCGTTTTTTTTTTCTCATAGGTAACGTCTTCCAAAATTTCCTTAGTAAAAGAAGTACATATATGTAATATATACATCTGTTGGATGTGTATTTTATTTTAACTAGAAATTAAGAGGACCAAATCAAAGCTAGTCTTTTAGCCTCTTTGAAATATCTTTTAGCTTCTTGAAAATTGTCTGATGACAGCATAAGACCTGTTAAGCACTAAGATTGTGCGGAATTTACTAAAGCATCTTGCCATCTTCTACATGCAAGGCTGAAGGTATAAGTAAAATGTTAGCATTTATTTGCTCCTATATGTGTATGTAAGAACAGTGTGTGTCCATAACCATTCAAATAGCATTTGATAGAACTTAAATGCATTCATTGTAGTTAAATGTTTATATCAACTAACCATGAACTGTTAACTATGATTTTTCATAGTTGTAAAGTTTAATTAGAAAATAAAAATTAGAAAATGTTTATAGCACTTACTGCACTGCAATTCTCATCTCCCCTAAACTCATTTTACCTAATAATTAGAAAATAAAAAACCCAAAAGACAAGCACAACCAGACCAACATTCTAGTAATCACCGACAAATATATATTAACTAACTAACCAAATTGATCAAAACCCAGAATCAAATTAATTTCGGATCAAAACCCAGAATCAAACTATGCATAAAAATAACAAATTTACAAACAAAAATACCCACAAGCTGAACATGCAAGCTGAGCGAGACATACCTTGTGAGAGGGAGACCGAGAGCGAGACGGAGACGGAGAATGAAGCAGATCGTGAGATTGAGAGGGAGAATGAGAGTATTTGCGAGATTGAGAGGGAGAATGAGAGTATTTGCGAGATTGAGAGGCAGAATGAGAGTATTTGTGTGGAAATAGCTTTAGATTGAGAGGGAGATAGCGAGATTGAGAGAGGGAGATAGTGAGATTGAGAGGTTTGGTTTGTGGGTATGTTTTGCTTTGGGTAACAGATGGTAGCTCTGGGAACATATGGTTTAACTGTGGGGAAATAGGGAGACAACGTGGGTGAGCAGTACTCGAGCGTCCTGAGCTCGGGTACCAAGTTTATTTTTAAAATTTTTCTGTTCCAACGTGGGTTCCAACGTCAGGTGCCACGTTGGAACAGAAAAATGGGGTACTCGAGCTCTCCAAGCTCGAGTACTACCAAAAGTGGTATTTACCTATTTATTTCCCAAACAGTGTTTCGGGCCTAAATATTTTAAAAATAAATGCTAATGGGCCAAAATCGCCTTTAATGTATCTCCATCTTTTTAAAAAAATATCTCCATCTACCAAAAGAAAAATATATGTTAAATATTAATTAATCAATCAATTATAACTTATGCAATTCTTCCAGGCATGATACACCACCTACATGAGAGTTACTTATCAAAAAAAAAAAAAAAAAGCTACATGAGAGTTAAAACAAGAATATGTTGTGTGCCTTTAAATTGAAAACGTGTTGGATGGGTCTGAAATCAGTGATCCACTTCCATTATAAAACTATTTCGATCTATGTTAATGTTAATTAACCAATCAATTATAGCATGTATATTTATTCATGAAGCTATTTATAGTTATTATTATTTGTAGTAGACTTGGTAATTGCGAAAACCTTGGAGCCTCTTTCTCCCATTTCATGTCATTTACTTTACGGACCAAAACACATGTCTGAATAGAAAATGACATTAAAACTGTTTCGGGGATAAATTTTCTTTCTTAATATGAATTCTGAAAGGATAAAGTTTGACTACAAAATCTTACTTAGGGTGTATTTGGAGACCGCTTATTTTGCAGAAATTGAAAACTTATTACAGAAAGTACTGTAGATAAAGGTAAAAGTTAGTTAAAATAGTATGGTGGGGCCTATGAATAATACCAAAAATTGTAATAGGGCCCATTGATAGTAGCAAAAATAAACTGAATAGTAAAATAATTTTAATTTTTAATCGGTTCTGTATGTTTTTAGACCCCTTAAATCTAGGGGTGGCAAAGTAAGCCCAATCCCATTTGCCCGCCCAAACCCACCTATTCTAATTGAACCCAAACCCACCCAATTATTAGTTGGTTTAAATGAGCATCCACCCAATTAGACCGAGTGATTATTGGGTTTTTACTAAAAAACCATTGAACTCCATTTAACCCAAAAACAATATACTCAAATTCAACCCAGCCCTTCCTGTAAAAAAAAAAAAAAAAAAAAAAAAAAAAAAAAAAAAAAAAACCCAGCCCTCAATGATCTGGCTGAACACGATGTGCTTTCCGTTGAGCCACTTGGTCTTGGCGGTGCTGATGAAGAATTGAGATCCGTTGGTTCCGGGACTGGCATTGGCTATGGAGAGGACTCTGGGGCTGGTGTGCTTCTTCTGGAAGTTCTCGTCGGCAAACTTGGCACCATAGATTGACTCACCTCCGATGCCGTTTCTAGTGGTGAAGTCGCCTCCCTGTTACATAAACCTAGGGATCACAGGGTGCAACGATGATCCCTTTTAGTGGAGTGGCCTGCCAGAGTGGCCGGCGCCCTTCTCGCTGGTGCAGAGAGCTCGGAAATTCTCGGCGGTGTGGGGAACCATGTCGACATAGAGCTCTATGATGATACGGCCAACATGTTGGCCACCAATGGTCATGTTGAAGAAGACCTTAGGGTTGGTAGCCATTGGAGCAGAGATTCGAAGTTTTTCTTTTTTCTGAAAATAAAAAATTTAGGGTTTTAAAGTGAGAGAGATGGATTTGGGTTAGAAGCGGTTTCTTTTTTCTTCATGAAATAATAATTGGGTGGGTTAGGGTTTACCCATAATAATTGGGTTGGGTTGGATTTAGGTTAGAAGCAATTAGTTAAATGGGTTTTAATGGGTAAATGAGTTTTATATACCCAACCCAATTATGCCCACCACAAACCCACCCATTTGACACCTCTACTTAAAACACAAGTTGTTTATCCTAGTTATTTAGTCAAGTGATTACTTAGATAAATTATTTAGATCTAGATTAACACATTCAAATCATATCATATAAGTAATGCAGAAATATAAAGAACACACGATATGATAACCTAAGAAAACTAAACCGGTAAAAATCCTGGGGAGGATTTAACTTAGCTATCCTCAAGGTAAAACAGATCCACTATGAAAGAATTGAAGTTTGAACAATAAGATTTAAACCACTAAAATCCTATTGCTACCTCAAGTAGAAACTTACTACCACAACCATGTGACAGTTCTGAGCCCATAGACTACTTCTTTCCTCCACTACAACCACAAGTACTCCCACTTGTGACTTTGAGACTCCACTCAAAGGTTTCAGATCTTCTTTAAATTCTTTATGTAACAACTAAAGCGATCACCAAGTTCTTGACGTGAATCTTGATCTTAATAACCCTAAGTGTGTATGAAGGTAAACACCTTTAGATCTCACAAGAGATTCAACACACAGCATATCAAAGACATCTAAAACGTAGCTCGGGTTTTTCTTTTTATACTTGGAGTAAAACATAAAAGCCTACACATCAAACGGGCTTGGGCTAAATTGGAAATTTTGCAAAAGAATAAATCTTGCAATCACTTGATTCCAATTTTACAAATAAACACACTTTGAGCAAGCCTAAACCAAGACTCAATGTTTTGATCATGGTTTGCCAACACATTACAAATTGAAGTTCTAATACATTTAGTTCCTGAAGTCTTAGAACTTAACAAACTCCCCCTTTGGCAATCCGTGACAAAACACATCACAAAAATGAAATGCTCAAAGTTACAAACAGCCCATTCAAATTTAAAATGCCCAAATAAAATTCAACCTAACTACTATCTGTCAGTTGCCAGTGTAGATAGTAGCCACGACTGAATTAACCTATAAATTCTTGAAACACTCAACAAACACATAAACACATGTGTGGAAAATACAAGTAAACTAAAATAAATTCTTGATCTCACATAACATAAAATAAGACATATACCATGAATAACCTCATAATATAAATCAATAACCAATGTATCATATGTGAAACAAGAAACAATAAAAGAAATAAAAAACATAGTATCTCCTTCTAACATATACAACCCATAAATGATAAATACAACAAAATACATCAAAAGCCAAAACAACGTACATCAAGCTCTTAGATACAGTCTAGCTCCAAAACAAAAACTCCCCCTATCAACATGCATATGTACTCCCCCTTTTTGTGACGAATTGCCAAAGGGCAATCATGACTCATCATCAAAAGTTGGAGGCTGCAGAGTAGATCCTCTAATACTCGCCAAATCTGCTCGTAAAGCCTGAAGCTCAATGAGCACATCCAAAAGAAGCAGACCATGCACTGCCTAAATGGTCATGACAATGTCTAGCATACTTTGTATTGAAGAATCGCTTGATGAAGAAGCAGGAGGCTCAACAATAGCTGTAGGGTCTACAAACTCCTTAGCAGTGGGGTCACCAGATGTAGGAGGCCTAGATGCACTTGTAGAAGACTCAACTCTAGAGCGTTTAGAGCTAGCTTTCAACTGAGTTGCTCTTTGCCGAAGAAAAGGTAGCACCTATAGGAGCTATGATATGTATAGTCTCAGATGTAAGAAAATCCTCTAAACCTAAATCTAAAAGAATCCTATGAATAAAAACAGGAAAGAAAAGACCATGAGATTTTGCACTACTCCTATGAACCTCAACAAGAGATCAAATGAAAAGAGTAGGAAAACTCATAGGAGCATCGGTAACTAGGGCATACAAAAATGCATATCTGTCAATGGGAATAGTGTGAAGATGAGAGATAGGCCAAATAGAATGACAAGAAATAGGAAAAAACAAATAACTGAGCTCAGTAAGCTCATGGGAAGTGACACGAGGATCAATACCCCAACTGATGGTAGTACCAATGATGAAAGACATAATCTCATCAAGAGGAGGGGTCTCGATGTATGGGTATACAGGCTGCTGTACCAAAGGTACACCAAGAGCAGAGGCCACTACTGCTGGAGTAATGACATACTCTTCATCCTTTATCCAACTCCTCACATACTATATGTTGGAATCATCGGAGTGGACATAAAGGTTCGAATAGAATTCTCTAATCAAAGCAGCTGGAGGAGGATGCTTGACGTCTAAGAGTGGCAACCAGCCCCTACACTCAAAGTTCATATATATCTCTGGATCTAACTCATCTAATATGACCTTAGGCTCAGCCCAAAATGACCTAAAAATGTTTAGCTCCTCATGGGTTTCTTGATTTTTCTCAATTCTAAACCTATCACTCTCAAAAGTCAGGGTAGAGGAGGCGGTGGTTTTCTTTGCTCTAGTATTTCTAACCATGATGCTAGGGGTTGGAAAGGAAAGACATAAATAGAAAAGAAAGAAAGGAAACAAAAAAACCAAGGGCAAACTACATTAGAGAGGGTTAGAGCAAAAAAAATATAGAAAATAACAATCTATATGATGCATGAAATGAATGCACATATGATGCATGCTCTAATGCATTGAAATTTGTTCAATTTTACTTTATAAACCATCAATTGACTTGAACATAGAGTTTTATTTCAAAAACCCCAAATTTTGAAAAGCCCAATTCCAAAAATTAAACCAAATTGATTAATTAATCATTACATTAGTTAGAAAGCATCATATAATCATATAATCGACCAATAACACAAGTCAATTTCAACAATTTTAACCTAATTGAACAAAATCCTCAATTTCACTAAGTTTCAATACCTAGAAATTTCAATTTTCCACAAATCACAAAATTAATCAAATTAATGCATGGGAATCATGTTAATATCATCTAAGAACAAAAACCCATCGATTTATTTTGATTAAAAACAACTAAAATGATCTCAAATAAAAAAAAAAATGGTTTGTTCGAAATTTTCAATGAAAATGCATGATATGCATGAAAAATGTGATTTAAATGAAAAAGAAAGGGTAAAAGAGACTTACTCAAGCTTGAAGACAAAAACCCTTGAAAAATTTGAGGAAGAAAACAACAAAAATGATTTAGATTGGATCCATCGAGAAAAAACAGTGAGAGGAGTGTTTGAAAAAGTTTGAAAAGTATGAAGAATACATGAGAAACTTCTTTTTAAAACACTCACTAATCGATTTTCGATCAGTTGAAAATTAGCTTCGATCGATCGAAAATTAAATTCGATCAATCGAGCACCAATCGAGCCAGGCAAATTCAAACCAGAGTTTTTATCACATTTTTGATCGGTCGAGCAATAGATTCAATCGATTGAAAATCTGGAAAAATGAAAATTTTGAAATACAGAGCAATTTTATGCAGAAACTCCTTAAAGCATAGTGTTTCATGAGTGAAATGCATGAGTATGAGATTAAAAGTTTTTCAAAAACACTTGAAAATAACCTAGACCTTCCAAAAACAAGTTTTTCAATCAATTTGTCCTTAAAACTCAAACATTAAACATATTTTGCATTAAAATCAAGGAACATATAATCTTGGATGGCCACAATAAAATCACACACAATATCATGAACTAAGTTTAGCAAATTATAACTTATGTAGTGTGTGCAACTAGCAATAGCTTGAGATACATGTGAGGTGATATGTAGATAGTAATCAATCACAATTTCTACAAAATTCATCACATAAGTTTAGAAGAGACTATCACCTAAAGAGTTACATCATATAACTCTCACATCTCCTTGAAAACAAGCTAGCAATCATGTAAGTTTCTTGTTTTGCCTCATAATGTACACACCAATTTTATTCCAATGTGAAAGTATTTGATTTGCCAGATAATGTACACACCAATTTTATTTCATTGTGAATTTATTATAGCCCAATAATGTACACACCAATTTTAGTTTTAATCCAAGGCTACACCTTATTTTCTTTTTGTGCATGTGCTACACTTTCTCGAGCACAAAATCTTATGATATGCACTAAGGTGTTCAGGATTGGCTAGTAAATAGTGGTGAGATGGTTATTTATGCCTTTCTCATTAAGTTCTAGTCTTTACAATCAAAAGCATGTGACTTCAAAATCAAGATCAAGTGATCAAAAACTATAAACAACTCACACACAACATGCACTGCATAGCTAAAACTAGTAAAGTGTAGTAAAATAAGCTCATCCAAGCTAAACAAGGTACCCAAGCATGTTATGTAAAGATAATATGGCCAACCTTAATTACAAGTCCAAGAAAAATAATACAAAATACATTTTTCCTTCCTTCCTTCCTTTTATTTATTTATTTTTATTTTTAAAAGGAAAAACAAAACCAAAAAAAAAACAAAAAAAACAAAAAAACAAAAAAATGGTCACAAAGAATATTGAGATGAAGCACAAGGACTATGTCAGAAAGACTCAATTCGATTGAGCCTTTTGCATCCAAAACTTTTTAGATGCAACTCTTGCATTGGAGTTATTATTCATATTAGAATGGTGAGCAACTCTAGGATTGGTATAAAGGTTTAAAACTTTTACCAATTCACCAATAAGTACCATAGGATCTTATGCTTGAGGTACATGTACTTTTGGCTTATTTGCTTGCTTAGTAGCTTGCAACTTGAAATAGTTTGGGTGAATATGCTCAGTCTTTCCACAAAAATGACAAACCCATAGAGGTCTATCATGCAATTTATCCTTAGGGAGGGTAGGATTCTTAGGCTTAGACTCTTTAAGATCAACCCTAATCTTTCTAGGAGGTGGTGTGACTTCAACTGGTTTGACAATCTCACTCTTGGAGGGTTCAAAAGAAGAAACAAAGTTTATGGAATGAGTTTCAAACACAAAGATGTCATCTGCAAAACCTAAACTAGTTTTGTCTAAGGGAGATTTCTGAATACTTAACATGTGATCATGTTTAGAACTAGCAGACCTATTAGTTTGTTCTCTAGCAATAGATAGTTCTAGTTCTAAGTTCTTTATCTTATCAAGTAACACTATATTTTCAGTCTTCACCCTATCAATCAATTCATTTGCATCAAAAAATTTCAACAATAAATTTTTCTTATCAAGCTCAAGGGAAGCAATTTTCTTTAAACCTAAATCAACATTCATTGCATCCTTTAGAACAACCTAGCAAAGCTTATTATAAGCTTCTTGCAAATCAACACTCTCAGAGAGTTCCCCATCAGAAGGGTTCTCTTCAACCAAAACTCTTTCATCAACTATAGCAGTAGCTGTGAAAGCAATGAAGTTTCCATCCTCATCACTACCAGGTTTATGATCAGAAACTTCATCATCACTAATGGTTATAGCCATAGCTTTACCTTTTGATCTCAAGAATGTAGGACATTTTGATTTCACATAACCATACCCTTGACAACCAAAAAATTGTTAATCCAAAGAATTATTAAAGGTTTGACCTACTTTCTCTTTAGATTTATCAGTATTGTTCACTTTAGTGGGTTCATTCCTCTTAAAACTCCTAGGTTCAACATTGTTTTTACCTCTTGCCCTTCTATTGTTGTTCCTAAGAAAGTTTCTAAAGTTCTTGGCAAGATATGTAATCTCTGTAGAAGAGAGATCATCATCAAATCTATTCCCATCAACATCATCAACTGACTTAAGAGCCATTGATTTGGATTTGTTTGTCTTAGGTAGGTCTAGCTCATAGGACTAAAGAGATCCTACAAGCTCATCAATAGGGATGAAATTCACATCTTGCTTTCAGTGATGGCAGTCACATTGGGTTTAAAGTCCCCAATCAAGAATCTAAGTATCTTCCTAACAATATTAGGTTGGTTATAAATTTCACCCAAATTAGAAGCAGAATTAACAATATCATTCAATTTAGCATAGAATTCATCAAAACATTCATTATCAGACATTCTAATACTTAAATCTGGTAGTTAACTACTGTAGTTTATTAATCTTAACTACCTTTGTGCCTTCATACACAGTTTGGAGAATATTCCATGCAGTATGAGCAACCTCAACATTAGAGATTCTCTTGAATTCCTCCATAGAAACAGCATTAAAAATAGCATTCATGGCTTTGCTATTAAAAGCAGCTGCTTCCTTCTGAGAAGTTAACCACTCACTTATAGGAGTAGTCGATTTCTCCCATCCGTATTTAACGGAATTCCAAACTCTTTCATCAATAGCTTTCAAGAATGCTTTCATCCTTACTTTCCAGTAGGCATAGTTGTTCCTATCAAAGTGAGGTGGGATCACAAGAGCGTGACCGTGTTCCATGACAACAGGGGTCAAGGATCAACTCTTAGACCAAAAGATCTAAAACACAAGAGCTAACCCGCTTTGATACTACTTATATGTTTTTAGACCCCTTAAAACACAAGTTGTTTAACCTAGTTATTTAGCCAAGTGATTACTTAGATAAATTATTCAGATCTAGGTTAACACATTCAAATCATATCATGTAAGTAATGCGGAAATATAAAAAACACACAATATGATAACCTAGGAAAATTAAACCAGTAAAAAATCTGGGGAGGATTTAACCTAGTTATCCTTAAGGTAAAACAGATCCATTATAAAAGAATTGAAGTTTGTACAATAAGACTTAGACCAAAAACATCTTATTGCTACCTTGAATAGAAAACTTATTACCACGACCTCGTGACAGCTCTGAGTCCATGGACTACTTCTTTTCTTGTTCCACTGCAACCATATGTACTCCCACTTGTGACTTTAAGACTCCATTTAAAGGTTTCAGATCTTCTTTAAATTCTTTATGCAGCAACTAAAGCGATCACCAAGTTCTTGACATGAATCTTGATCTTGATAACCCAAAGTGTGTATGAAGGTAAACACCTCTAGATTTCACAAGAGATTCAACATGCAGCACATCAAAGACATCTAAAACGTAGTTAGAGTTTTTCTTTTTATACTTGGAGTAAAACATAAAACCCTACATGTCAAATAGGCTTCAGCTGAATTGGAAATTCTGTAGAAAATTAAATCTGCACAAGATTCGATTAATCGAGTCTAATTTTCGATCAATCGAGTCTTGCAAATTTAGACCAATAAATCCTACAATCACTCGATTCCAATTTTACAAATAAACGCACTTTGAGCAAGCCTAAACCTAGTGTAATACCCAAAAAAAAAAAAAAGGATTTAAAAGGAGGGGTATTTAAGTAAATTTATTTGTGGGGTCAATTGTTATAATTAACATTGCCAAGGGGCTTTTTTAGAAAATAAGGTTGAAACCCTATAGTATAATTTTTTTAAGTCAGTGTATAATGGCAGAAATAATTTGAGAGAGGAGACTACTCAGAGGATTAAAGTAGAGAAGGATTGACTACATTCTTGAGGTAAGAGCTTAAGAAATCTTATTCACTTGTCAAATTTAAATTTTATGAGGTATTAGAATATTTTCTTATGTGAGTATTTTGGCCAACAGTGAGACTTCCTTTAGCCATGGCCAAATGGGTGTGTTCTATGAAATTTTCTTAAGGAATTGAATCGGATTGATGGAGAAAAAAATAATAATAATAATAACCACTTGATGCAAAGAAGAAACATCAACTTCTTTCTAATGTATTATTATTGTTTTTTTTTTGACTTGGTAGAGGAAGAATAGTTTCAATAAAAGCTTGTGGCAGAGCTTGGTTCGTGTGATTTGTCCTCATGCCAAAAGAAAACTAAAGGCGGCAATGGCGAAAAAAAAAAAAAAAAAAGGAAAAAAAAGAGAACACATGTAGAACTATAGATTGAATGATTATATGTATCCTAAGTTTTGTTAGTGGCAGCATATGATATATATATATATATATATTTATATTTATATATTGAATACATGGATTTTTATTTTGAGATAATAAAGAGAAATTATTGGATATTTTAGAATTCTTTCTGTTATTCAGGTACCGTTATAAGCCCTTCTTAAATTATTTGATTATTGAGTAAAAAATATTTGAAAATTATTTTAGGTGATATCTAAGGATTTTAGGGGAAGTGATAGGGAAAAGTTCTTGTTGGAATGGCTTTTAGAGGTAAGTAACCTTATCCTAATTGCTTTTATTTTGCATGTTTTAACTCCTGAAATTTGTTTACAGTTATTGCAATTTTATTTCTAATGTATTACTGATTTCAAGTAAAGAATTATCACAAATATATTTTATTACTAAATATATGATGTATTTTATTTAATTGTTTTTAGTTATACTGATTCAAAGTAATGAATAAAGAATTTTCACAAATATATATGAGCACTGAATATAAGATTTATTTTATTTAATTGATATTTGTTAGCTATATTGATTTAAAATAAGAATATAGAGATATCACAAATATATTTGATTATTGAATATATGATTATATATATATATATATATATATATTTATACGTATTTGAATAAGATATATTTTTGTTAGAAACTATGGTTTTATACATACGATTATGGACAATTTGACTATGAATTGATTTTGATATCCAAATCAATGGGGGTTATTCACAGGTACTCTGTTACCCAACCAATGGGGTTTATTCATTGGTATTCTGATACCCAACCAATGGAGGTTATTCATTGGTATTTTGATACCTAACCAATGGGGGTTATTCATTGGTACTCCGATATCCAAACCAATGGGGATTATTCATTGGTACTCTGATACCCAGCCAATAGGGGTTATTCATTGGTACTCTGATGCCCAGTCACGGGGATATAACATGACCATAGTCATAAGATTGTTAAGAATATGAATTACGTTTGAATATTTGAACTATTTTGAATCCTTAAAACTACATATGTGATTTTGAAAATGTATGAGTATTTGAACTATTTTGAGTCAATTAAAACTGCTTATGTATCTTTTTGGAACGTACTGTAAGTTATAGTATTGATATATGGAAAACTGACTGCTTTCTAAACCATCTATGATATATTTGTTAGATTAAAGTATTTGATCTATTTGCAACTTATTATCTTAAGACTATGAAACTTTTTTAGTTATTTATGAAAACCCATAGTATATTATAACTTTTGAAGACTTATATTTCATCTTATTACTTTACAGATCTATTGCTTGATAGAACTTATTGGGACTTTCATTACTTATTGAGTTATCAACTCACTCCCTTTTTTTCCCCTCTAGTTTCAGATTGTGAAGAATAGTGAGTTTTGCTGTTGTGTTGTTAGCAGGAAAGGAAGCTTAGTGATTTTGGGATTGGATGGTCTTCTAATAGTTTTATATTTATCGGCCAATTGGCATTATGTACATGAGGTTTGGATTTTGTTCCTTTTAAATTATTGGAGATCTATTCATAAAGAAATTGTTGAGGTATTTTGGAATTATTTGATTTAATTTTTGAGGATAAATTTTAGTTGCTAAGAAGGCCTTACACACTTATGGGGTGCTTATTTTATAAGCGTGCGGCGGTTGTCACATGGCTATCTTTATAGTTGGGTTTGGGGCGTGACAAGAACCAAACAAATTCTAAATATCTTTAGAGCCAAACAAACTCTGAAATAGTAAATCTACTGTTCTGTTAGTACTATCAAAGAAATAAAATAGTGTTCTTGTTAATTACATCATAAAAACCCAAGTTTGTATCTATACATCAATCCAGCCAAAACCAAGAAAAATAAATAAAACCAAACCAAAACAAAAACACAAGCAGTCAAGCTTTCATCTTTGTGTGTCTACTGCTCGAGAGACAAACTCCTATCCTCCTATTTGATGCATAAAAATGGCAACCCGCTGCTGATGCTTCTAGTAAACAATATAACAGTAAAGTCCAACCAATAAATTGTTGGATATATTTCAAAAATTTACTTTTGTGATAAAACAAAAGGAATAACATACAGATCTAAATATAAGCAATAACACAAATAAATGTGATAGACAAAAACAATAAATAGATACTGTATATATAAGAAGAAATTTGCAAATAATTAAAAAACTAACAGACCAATTGCGTAAAGAATGAATGATTTAGATTAAGTCTTGTGTTTGAGACAATCTCCTTAAAGCAGATTTTGCCCCTTACACAATCTGTGGTGTTTTGAGACTCATGGACATCTACCTCCCAGGATAAAATGATCTACAGCACGAAGAAGAAGCACACTAGGTTCGTGCTCTGCGACCTACTTTATGTCTCTTTCTTTCTCTTTGACTCAAATGAATGCAGAAAATTATTTTCTCTCAAAGAGAGTTTTTTCCAAAAGTCAGTTTTCATGAATGAGGGACTATGAATTTATATACGTTAGTGAACAAACATACTATTCGAATAATAACTGTTGTGCATAGACTGACTGACTCAAAAAAAAATAATAAAAAATTATTATTTGGACAAGAGAGCCTAGTTCACATATGCCAAAGGCCAACCCAATGCTGTGCTGCCCCAAGAGTGCAGGTGGTCTGGGTTTTAAGAAATCCAAAGAGGTAAACTCAACCTTGATAGCAAAACTAGCTTGGATGGTTTGTTTTGGAAAAGAGAGTATTTGCATGGATTTGCTTCGAGTGAAGTACAAAGTTAGTAGTGATTGGTTAAGGGCTGAACCACCCAAAATTGCCTCCACCACTTGGAGAGATATTGAGGGTGCTAAGAAGCTTGTAGAAAAAGGAGTTTCCTATCTACTAGGTGATGGAAAGTCAATAAATATATGGGTAGACCCTTAGGTTCCATGGCTAGAAGGCTTCAAACCTCAACCTAGAGTGAGCACAAACACTCAACAACAACTGAAGGCATATGAGTTGTTGACCTTTCAAAGCAAAGCATGACGGTCTTCAGCCTAGCATTCTTATAGTTCAAGAGTGAATAAGGAAGTGCAAGGCTAGCTGGTAGGGTACAGACCAACTATATGCAGGGAATTCTCATTTCTACCATGGCTTTCTTCCAAACAATTAGTCTGTTTTCTGGATTCCTGCCTTCCCTCCGATCAGTCACGAGTGGAACGCTTTCATGGCTTTATGGCTTTTTTCCTCTTTTGATTTCCGCTTTAACTAGCGGAAATTTGTTTTGATCAGCTAGGTTTATTTCCTGGTTGCCTTACTCATTCAGGGCTTAGTCTGACTTTTTCATCATGAAATTGCATAGAGTCATGTGCGAATCTCCAGCAAGTTCGGATTCAAACATGACCGCTGGACTAGAGACTGCCTCTTACTAAGCCTTTCAAACTAAACTTGGAAAGTTGCAATGGTGACTGAATTATTCTCTGCTGAATCAGCTAAAGCAATCTCAGCTATTCCTATCCCTTACAGTCCTAGGCAAGATAAGCTTATATAGGTGCTAGATCCTAAGGGAATCTTCTCAGTCAAATCAGTCCACAATGTCTCATTCAGATCCTCTATCAGCGCTAATCTCCAAAGTAGCCACTGGAAGAAGCTTTGGAAGGCAAAGCTACCCGAAAGATAAAGAATGCTGCTGTGGAGAATTGGAGCTGGTGCACTCCCTACAAAGGTGAATCTGAATCGAAGACTTGACCACATTGATCCTACATGCATTCTCTATAATAATGCAAAAGAATCTCCTATCCACCTCTTTTTTGGTTGTCCTTTCGCCAGGGCTTTATGGGCTTCTGCTTGCTGGGGTCTACGCATTGAAACCTCCTCCCTTGCAACTAATGAGGACATTATCAAGCTGATCTTAATTCCTCCAAATTCCCCCCTCCCATCACATGATTAATGGACCATCTCCCTCAATATGGCATTGATCATTGATGAAATTTGGAGGACAAGGAACCTAATTCAGTTTCAAGATGGTATAGCTGATATCCATCTTTCTAAGAAAAATGTTCAAACAAGGTTCTTGGAGTATTCCAGAGTTTTCTCAATCACAAGAGCACTACCAACAGTTCAGCCAAATCCTATGTGGACCCCTCCCCTCATGGATGGATCAAACTTAATGTGGATGCTGCACTAAATAGCTCCAAATCTGCCCTGGCAGTGGTCGCTAAAGATCATCAAGGTGAAGTCCTATATATTTGGGGTCTCCATTCATGCTCACCATCTCAAGCAGAAGCTACCTCTATTCTTTGGGCTGTACAGCTTGCGATTCAAGAACATTGGAAGACTGTCATTGTTAGGGTGACGCACAGGTTTACTTCAATGCTTTGTCATCGCAGGACCATATACCAGATTGGAACATTTGCACTATTATTAACAACATCCGTAGCTTAGTTTCTAGTTTTTTTCTTGTAAGTTTCGCTAGATTAGGAGAAACAGCAACTCAACTGCATATTCAACTGCTAGATTTGCGTTGAACTCCTACTAGCAATTTTGTTTCAATAAGAGTAATCTTCTTCCCTCTCTTATGTCAGTTTGTATGGAAGATTCCTCATTGTGCTCTTTTGTTAGTGTTTAATGAAATTGAAGTTTAGTCAAAAAAATTAAAGGCCAACCCAATGTCTGGCCCATGAGCATATAAACTCATATATTATCTCTTTCCTGTTCTATGTGGGACTCAGGATTTTCATCACTTTTAATAACATTTTCAAGTGAACAAATTAAACATCAATTTCTTATTCACACAATATTATTTTTCCAACATAAATGTCAATATAACTGTGCCATTTGTAAAGACCAAATTCACCAACACGCTCTTTGCACCACATTTAAAAAGACTTCCTTAATGGAAAGCCTAATAGCAGTAGTAATAAGCATATGCTAACAACCAGCAAGTACCTTGCACCAATCTCTAGATTTACAAATAAAACAAGCGTCGTGCCACGTATATTTTCTTTTTTCTTTTTTCTTTTTTTTGGTGGAAAGGAAATTATCATTAACAACTAAGCAACCTCCAAAAGGAGTAAACATGACGGTCATACATAGTGCCAATAGAATCAAAACTAAGGAGCAGAGCAACATCCGATGGGGGCTCTACAAAAACAACAAAATCCTAAGATAGAAGAGCTCCCTTTCTAGCTAGTGCATTGGCACACTTGTTGGCTTCCTGGTAGCAATGTTGAACTCTAACTAGAGGAATTTCCTTCTATCCTTCTCTACAGTCAGCCACAAAAGCATCATTACCATTTGGGTTCCCAACTTCCTTTTTCAAGAGATCAACAACCAGCTTCGCATCTAGCTTAATTTCCACTACTGGCAATTTGAGGGAAATATATAAGTGAATCCCATCTCTCTAAGGCCTAAAGTTTCGTAGCAACGCTAGAAGTGACTCCAATGGCCCTCGCATAATATGGAAACTCTATAATATGGAAACTCCTAAACCAACCATGTTCCCACAAATCTTTTTTCCCCAATAATCACATTTAATCATTAAAAATAAGCATAGATAAATCCTAGATTTTTGGTGGCAACTATTATTTAAAATTAAAAACAAACATCACATGATCATGCATTAAAGAAACTCTCACTGTCTTGTGGATAAAGACCACCAACTTTCCACTTGAAAGAAAGTTTAGAAAGAAGGGTTACATCAAGTTCCCAATATGGCACCTTTAGGTGCAAAATGGTTGAAGGTGGATCAGAATTAACACCCTTAATGCAACTGCTCATATTTGACGATTGAATCATGGTCTCCATGGTTAATGAACTCTCTGCAAAACATCCTGCCACTCGAGCCAAATTAGACTCTGTATACTTATGAGTTATATCATTTAACCAAAGTACAAAATTTGAACCTTATGCATAATGCAGTTAAAATCAGGCTAGAGGTTAAAGGGGACATGCTAGAGGATGACAAAAAGGTCAAAGAAGTAAACCATATAGGTTAACAAAATTTAAATGACCAAGAAAAAGAAAAGGTCATATAAGCAATGTCATTGACTCATGATGAGAGACAAAAAAAATAACCTATGTTCATATCCCAAAAATACTTTCTTATATCTTAAAAGTAAGTTTCTCAATGCAACCAAGCTTCTAATCACCCACGAAATGACCACCTAGGTTAGCAATAAAATGGCTTATTCAAATAACCTATTCTAGTTGTCTTCAATTTATATCTTATTTTCAAAATTTACAATCTTTGTCTCATTTTAAACTCCAAAATTTTCCCATTCTACTGAAAACTTAGTAGTCACATATTCAATTTGGGTCTTTCTCAAATTATTCCCAATATTCCTTTTACTAATCCAATAGGCTAAAAACCCATATCTCAAATTTGCAACTTCATAGATGAACATGTCAAATTTCACATCACGATAAAAAGACCAAACAATTAATTGAGATTTGAAACATAGTTCTCCACCTAAAGAATAAAACCCATATATCATCAAAGCATTCAACAAATGAGAGATCACAAATTTTATAGAGAACTTCATGTTTTTCAAACTAAATTCCAATCATAAAAAATACATATACAATTTTTTTTTTTTCCAGAAAAGGAGTTTAGATCACAAATATTTTCTAACAAAGGAAAGTGTTAATATTAACCATAGTGACAATTTCCAATAACATGAAGAGATCAAGACATGTAAAAGTTGTGAGCACCTATGGTACACGAAGATTAGATTCAAATACGATTAAAACCTAATGAAATTTACACACAAAATGGGAGATTTGGATTAAAATTTACACACAAAATAACTATTATCATAAAGATTCCACATTCAAACTTGGCCCAAGTAAGTAATACATATACGTTTTAGGATTGATCACACATATATTTCTATAAAAGTAAGTGAATTCAGTGGATTATGCACCTTAAATGAATTTATCTTGTATTGGAATTTTGGAAGTGTATCCATGGATATGACCTCCAATTATTCACATCTTCATGTTGCAAATGTTTCGTGCAAACCAATATCAATGACGTCATGTACACACCCAAACTTGTATTTGTATATACACACACCTACACTATCAAAATTAAACATTGACACATTCTAAATTTTACAAAATCAATTATAAAATATGTAGGAGTAATTTGTATCAGCTCTTTACCTTTTCTTTTCATGTACCTGCTACTTTTACAAAATAGAGATTACACTAACCTATCTGTGCGCGCCAGAAGTGAGACTATTGGGCCTGACCTCACTTGGGCTCACAACTTACTTGTGAAGTGGGCTTAAAATTTCCTACTTTGGGTCGTTCTCGGCATAGAGACTCAATGTGGTTTCTCCTCTCTCTCTCTCTCTCTCTCTCTCTCTCTCTCTCTCACTCTTTTTTTCTACTCTCTATCTTTTGAGAACCTTTCAACAACCCTTCTCCCTTTCCATCTTCTTATATTTATAGTGCTGGATTAGTGGAGAAACCATGATTACAGCCATAGTTAGTGCAATTGGGGGTCCAATATCATTAGTTGTAAGTGGGTGGTTAGGTGAGGGTGGAATATGGTGAATGTGGCCTTGGAACTTGGTTCCAACTCAAGTTGCAATGCTCGATAATGATGTTTCTGGGAACTATGAAGCATGCTATGGTGTGTTCAGACGTTAGTCTTTCTTTATTATTTAGGAACGTTTTGTCGAGCAATGGTCAGGTGATGAAACTTGGGCTTGTAGTTTGTGAGGGTTGAGTAGAAAGAGATTGGAGATGTGGGCCATGTTGCTTGGCCTGAATCCAAGGCCCAACTGGATCTGGGTACCTCGGTGCTGTACATTAGCCCCCCCTTGATTCATGCCCGGCTACTGGGAAGAATCAAGGAACCTAAAGGGCGTTCCCATTTGAGGAGATTAACAGGTAGAGACTTGGGTGGTTACGGAAACTCATTAATGTGTTCTCAGAAGACATGCTGTTCCGGGGTGCTAGGTTCAGTTGTCATTATTACCTTACGGTTCGCGAACCGAGGCGGCGCGCATGTAGGTTGTAATTGACATCAGTAGAGTTTTTCGTTAATCGTGCCTTATTATTGCTGATTAAACGTCTCTCTGTCCTCTTTGACCTCTATAAATAGTTCATCACAAAGCATTCTTTTACTTTTTCACTCCACATTTCCTGAATTTACTCTTTGTCGAGCATTCATCTATGTGCTTACTTACCAGTCCAAAGACCCTTTCTTCCCTAGAGCCCAAAGTAAGTTTTCTCCCCCTCCTTTTACTTCAACTTCTTTCTTCAAGTTTCTTCCTTCAGTATTAGACTTTAAAATGGGTTATGCCTTTCTTCTGGACACTGCGGCGTCTTTAGCCATATTTAGGCAAAAGTTTAATATCCCCGATGATGTGGAAGTGGCGTACTGCCACGAGAGCGAAATTGCTCTCCACAGAGGGCATGGTACTGCTTTCTTCCCCTTAACAACGATTCTAGAGGGTGGGGTTAGGTTTCCCGTGGACCCTCTCTGAGTCAGCACACTTAGGTATTATGGGCTATGTCCTGAACAACTCCCCCCCAATTTTTACCAGGTGGTTAGTTATGGCAGTAGGTTGAACCATACATTTGATTTACAATTAGACCACTATGATATAAACCACATGTACAGTCTTTGTGGGAATAAGAATACCAATTATTACTTAAAAGTTAGAGATACACGGGTACGACTGATATCATGCCTACCTAACTCAAATAGGAATTCAGCCGGGGAGTTCATCCGGGTGTGGGGGCAATTGGTTTACCGGAGAAATTCCTTGCCCCCTCTCACGGCATGACGTGGGTTCATACTGATCCCTAACTTAACTGTCTTTCTACGATGGTAGTTTTATCTATTTGGACACTAACATTGTATCTCATTTTCTTGTATGGATGTATATATATATATATATATATATTCTTTTTGTAGAGGGTAAAGTGTTTGTCCCGGATATCAGGACAGTTCACGTTAGGGACTTGAATTTTGTACTCCAGTCCGAGATATATGTTCATTGGGACGGATAGCTCTGAGCATCACATCTAATTCTTAGAGTTGAACTGGTATATTCCACCTAGCAGCCCTTCAAACAAGCACTTTTGGTTTACAGCCCCCTTTTGTCGTATATTAACGTATGACATGCGAATTTTCTTCTGCCAAAATTTACAGATGGAGAAGTTCAGGAACAAGGTAAGCGATACACTTGCTCGAACGAACTTGCACCGTTGTGGGACGAGTCGGCGGAGCATGTGTCCCGGCATCTCCGAGAGCTTGCCCATGCACTTGTCCAAGAAGAAGCCCCTGTTCAAGAGGAACCTGCATAGCCTGAGGGACCCGCTGAACCCAAGGCTCCCGTGAAGGAAGCCGAGCAACTTGTCGTTGACATAACTGACCTTTCAAATGCCAAACCCTACCTTAGTGAAGATATGGACACCCAAAGGGCTATGACCATAGACCGTTTCGTGCCCGGTGCGAGACAAGCCGCACAGCAGCCACCCCTTCAAAGCCAAAGTCAAGCACCTCCCCCCCTCCCCACCTCCTCCTCAAACCGGACGGGTCCAGAAGAGGCAAAGAGTTGTCGAGCAAACGTCTACTGGTCCGAGAGATACAGTAGTCTGAACTCCTCCTTAACCATCCGGGGGCATTGTTATTCAAGAGTCACAAATCCAGGCCGGGCTGAGCATAGCATCCTCCTCCCAAGCCGCACAAGCGTGGAAGCCCAAGTTTCTACCAGATGGCAAGCCATTTCCCGCAAACGCTTGTGTGCGGGTCTAGGAGAAATGTGAAGGGGGCTGTATTGCTCAGACTCTGGTGCAGGGCCTCTTTCTGCCTGAGGACGTGCACGCCTTTGAAGAAGGGTTGGGGGAGTCTATGGGGCGGAGGCTGCAGTGGCATACTATTGCGGTAACCCTTCATCTACCAATTCCTTACTAACCCTTACACATTCATTATTTTTCATTTACCTTTCAATTCATTGCCGTACTAATTTTTGTTGTTTTGTCAGGCTGCTCAATTGGCCCATATCCTAGATAGTCACACAATAGAACTTGCCGAGGTTGCTAACCAGGAGAGGGCTGCAAGGGAGACAGTTGTGAAAACAGCTAAGGAGAAAATAAAGGCGGTTAATGCTGCCGAGAAAAAAGCTGCTGTCACGGAGAAGGCAGGGGCAATGGCGGAGAAAAGGTCCGTAGAATTCTTGACAAAGTAGAATCAGACAGACCTTAAGTTAGCCGAGGTAGTAAGTTTGAACACTGCTCAAGCCGAGGAACTTGCTGACCTGAGAGCGGCTTTGGAGGCTTGTGAGGAGAAGTAGTATGATGAAAGGTTCGCAGATGCTGAGAATTCTACGGAGCCAGTTGTGAATCAGGCTCGAAGGTTGGGATTTGAGGCTGAATGGTTTGTCTCTTTGCAAGTTTTGGGGGTCCCTGAGGACTCTCCTCTAAGAGATCCCGACCAAATACCCTTCCCGAGCTCAACCCTAACCGTGTAGAACTCACAAGTGATTATTGACGAGGAGGAAACAGTGAGCATGAGGGAACTAGTGGAATAAATTGATGCTCATGCAGAGTTAGATGAAACAGTAGCCACTAGTATCCCCTATGCTCGTGACCAGCTTGGTGGGGATCTACTTTCTCCCATGGTCGACCAACAGCAGAACGAAGCAGCCGACTAGATTGGACCCACCGTTCCGTCAACCTGATTGCCGAACCGACTCCTTATTGCTTTTCTTTATTTTTATTATCTTCTAATGTTATCTCATTTCCAGTCAATTTACCTATGTCACCGGGCTGTGGTGATTGAACAATTGCTTTATTTCTTGGGTATAACTTGTTTGCAGTTGTTGGGTTTAGCGACGAAACATTGATTTTATTTTTCTGTTAACTCTATTTGGATGATAATGTATTCACCATATATTTGCTTTGATCATATTCGTGAATGCTTAGCTATTGCTTTATTTTGTGTTGTTGCCTCCTTTTTTTTTTTTTTTTTTTTTTTGTGTTACCACTTATCTTCTTACAAGTATGGCCGGGGATGATTTGTAAGGTAGGATAAATCAAGCCCCTAAATTTTGGGTGTTTTACTCAACACATATTTTCTCTCTTGAGAAGATGAATGGCAAGCTTCTACATATTTTTGAATGAGGTTTCTATCCTTAGGATTTTTTTTAGCATAAGGTTTCCACCTGCTCGGTGATATTGATCGAATCGAGAATAAGGTTTCTGTCCTTAGCAATTTTTTTTTTAGCATAAGGTTTCCACTTGCTCGATGATATTGATCGAACCAAGAATGAGGTTTATGTCCTTAGGATTTTTTTTAGCATAAGGTTTCCACCTGCTCGGTGATATTGATCGAGCCGAGAATGAATTTTCTGTCCTTAGGAATTTTTTTTTTTTAGCATAAGGTTTCCACTTGCTCGGTGATATTGATCGAACTGAGAATAAGGTTTTTGTCCTTAGGATTTTTTTTAGCATAAGGTTTCCACCTGCTCAATGATATTAATCAAACCGAGAATGAGGTTTCTGTCCTTAGGATTTTTTTTAGCATAAGGTTTCCACCTGCTCGGTGATGTTGATTGAACCGAGAATGAGGTTTCTATCCTTAACGTTATCCATTAATACTAAATATGCAATAATGAAATTGAATACAACTGCAACAAGGAACCTCATCATCATATTGACTAAAGCGGTGTACAGAGTTCAGACTTACATTTCCGCACACAAATGGTCAGTGGTAAAACTTCTTAAGGTTGTGGACATTCCATCGTCGGGGAAGTGGCCTCTCGTTAAGGTCTTCTAAATAGTACGCTCCCGCACCTGCAATGGCAGTAACTCTATACGGTCCCTCCCAATTTTGAGCTAACTTGCCAGCACTTGCATCCCGCATGTTCCCCATAACTTTTCTCAGTACCAAGTCTCCGACACTGAATTCATTAGCTTTTACATCTTGGTTGTATCGTTGGGCAAGTCTCTATTGGTATTCTGCTAGCCGTATTGTTGTTGATTCTTGGCACTTTTCCAACCAATCTAAGTGTTCCAGCATTAAACCATCATTCTGGACGGGGTCAAATCCTGCAACCCGTGCATTACACAAGTTCACCTCGGCTTATATCACGGCTTCTGCTCCATATGTCAAGGAGAAAGGAGTCTCCCCTGTGGACCTTCTGGGGGTTGAACGGTAAGCCCATAAAACGTTAGGTAGTTCCTCGGCCCACCTTCCCTTCACCGTGTCCAACCTTCTCTTCAACTCGTTCAAAATTGTCTTGTTAGTTGCCTCAGCTTGGCCGTTGCTTTGGGGATACACTAGAGTGGAATACTTGTTCTTAATGCCGAGATCACTGCAGAAGGTTTGGAAAGCTTTGCTGTCAAACTGTAGTCCATTGTCTGATATCAGTGATGCCAACACCCCGAATCTCGTGACTATGTTCTTCCACTCAAACTTATTGACGTCTACATCCCGGATATTTGCCAGGGCCTCGGCTTCTGCCCATTTTGTGAAGTAATCATCCGTCACCAACACGAACTGACGATTACCTGTTGCTCAGGGGAATGGACCGAGAATATCTAGCCCTCATTGTGCAAATGGCCATGGACTATTGACGGGATTTAAATGACCTACTGGTTGGTGAATCAGGGGAGCGTGTTTTTGGCATTGTTCACACTTCTACACATATTCCGCTGCATTTTTCTGCATCTGCGGCCACCAAAATCCTTGAGTCATCGCTCGGTGGGCTAACAAGTGCCCCCTACATGACTTCCACACACTCCGTCATGCAACTCGGACAAAAACTCATTTACTTTTTGGGGGTGTAAACATGAAAGGTATGGTCCTCCAAAAGACCTCCGGTATAACTTACGATCTACTGACAGCCAATACTGAAAAGCCACCCGACGAATCTTTTTGGCTTCTTTTTCATCATCCGGAACTCGATCATCGGCCAAGAAGTCAATGATTGGGTCTATCCAACACAGCTTGGTTGTTGAAATTATGGCGACGTCAACCCCGGCCGTGATGCAGTTATCTATCATACCAATACTTGGCTCCCTTATAAGCTCTACTTTGATAAGCCGAGGAACCTCCTCGGTCATTGACGAGGCTAACGTGGCTAGTGAGTCAGCGTGTCTATTTTGTGCCTGGTTGATTTGGGCCACCTTCACCGTTCCAAACTTGTTAATGATTTGCTTTGCTGCTCGCAAATAGGCTTTCATATGAGAATCCCAAGCTTTAAAGCTGCCCTGGATCTAATACACAACCAATCGAGAATCAGAATAAATCTCTACATCCCGTGCACCCAGGCATAAAACGGTCCTCAATCCGGCAAGAAAGGCCACATACTTGGCCTCATTATTAGAGGCTTTAAATCCTAATCTGAAGGAATGCTCCAATCGTATCCCCTCAGGAGTAATTACGATAATTTCGGCTACGACCGCATAGCACTTGAAGCACCATCCACAAACACTTTCCACGAGCGATCTCTATAATATAGATCATCTTCCCATCGTCCTTAGGAGAGAACTCCATAACGAAATTAGCAAGGACCCGCCCCTTTACTGAGTTTCGTGGCTTGTACCATATGTCAAAGGATCCTAGCCAAGTCCCCCACTTAGCTACTCCGCTCGTGAAGTCTGACCTTTTTAACAATGACTATAAAGGATATTTGGTCAGGACGAACACAGTATGAGCTTGAAAATAATGCGGCAGCTTCCTCGTGGCGTGCACCAAGGCTAACACCAACTTCTCCAAAGGTAGGTATCTTGTCTCGGCATTAACCAAGGTTTTGCTTATATAATACACTGGTTGCTATATTCCTCGGTCTCTAAGCAGCATGGCACTAATGGCATGATCAGACACCGAGAGGTACATGAATAAATCTTCCCCGGAATCTGGGGCCGTTAACATGGCGCTCGCGTTAAATACTCCAAGTCTCGAAAGGCTTTGTCATACTCCTCATCCCACTGAAATCCCTTCCACTTCCTCAGAAGCTGATTGAACGGTCTACAGTGATCAGCAAATTTGGAAATGACCCGATTAAGTGCAGCTGACATCCCAGTCAATACTTGCACTTCTTTTGGATTGCTCAGCGGCCTCAAGTGATTTACAGCTTCGATCTGATCGGGGTTGGCCTCTATTCCTTGATTAGTGATTAGATAACCCAAGAACTTACCAGCCCCTACACCGAAAGTGCACTTCTCAGCATTTAGGTGCAACTTATGTTTTCGGAGCACCTCAAACGCTCCCCGAAGATCTTCTACATGCCATGCTTCTTGTTTACTCTTCACTACCATATCTTCGATATATACTTCTACCGTGCACCCAATTTTGTCTTGAAACATCCTCATCATTATCCGTTGGTACGTGGCTCTGGCATTCTTCAATCCAAATGGCATCATGTTATAGTGATAGTTTGCATCCGAGGAGATGAATGCTATCTTTTCTCAGTCATTAGGTGCCAAGGCAATCTGATGATACCCCTGAAAAGCGTCCAAGAAGATCATCCTCGGGTGCCCGTATGTGGCATCTACCAATTGGTCAATCTTCGGCATAGGGAACGGGTCTTTCGGGTATGCCTGGTTTAAGTCTATGAAGTCCACACAAACCCTCCACTTGCCGTTCTTCTTCTTTACTACCACGGTGTTTGCTAGCCATTTCGGGAAGAAGATCTCTCTTATCAACCCAACTTCCTTCAGCCTCTGGACTTCCAACTTTACTGTGTCAACAAACTCTTTGGCCGCTTTTCTCGGCTTCTGCTTCTTCGAGGGGAATGACGGGTCCATATTGAGCTTATGAACAATGAACTCGGGGTCTACGCCGGGCACTTCGTACAGACTCCATGCAAAGACATCCACATTCTGCATAAGGAATAACAACATTTCTACCTTATCCTGGTTCTTCATGCTCATCCCTATTTGAAAATACCTGTCAGTGTCTGGAAAGATTTTAACCTTTATCAGCTTCTCAGCACAACTTGCCCCCACTTGTTCTCGGGCTTCTGTAATTGCTATGAAGATGCTTTCTCGGTGGTTTCCTTTTGTTCAACCTACTTACCCTTCCATCTGATAGCGGTGACTAAGCATTGCCTGGCCAATTGCTGGTTCCCTCGTACTACGGCAACTCCATGCTCGGTAGGAAATTTAACCTTCACATGCAAGGTGGACGGAATAGCCCTCATTGCATGAATCCACGGCCTTCCCAGGATTTTCGTGTATGGGGAGAATGATCTTACTACTATGAAGGTGACCATCACTTCCTTGCCCTCCATATTTACCGGAAGGGAAATTTGACTTTTGGGAATCACGACTCTTCCATCAAATGAGACCAATGGCGTATCATACTTCATCAAGTCCTGATTTTTTAATCCAAGCCTATCGAATAGATCTAGGTACATTACGTCGACTCCGCTTCCTTGGTCTATCATCACCCTTTTCACTAAGAAGCTGCTTATCTACACTGTTACTACCAACGCATCATCATGCGGTTGAATTGTTCCCTCTAGATCTTCATCGTCAAAAGAGATTGCCAGCCGGCCAACTTTCATCCTCTTTTCGGGTGATTGTTTCTCCGTGCAAGTTTCTTTGGGTGCCACTGCCAATACTCCTCTTCTGTTTACAATCGCACCCCTCGGAGCAGCATGGATGACCTCGATCACCCCCAATGGCAGCGGGAGAGGGTTTCCTTTTTGCTGAGCGCCATGACTGGCATCTCGGTTTCCGGAATCCACTACGAACTCTTTCAAATATCCTGCCTTCACTAGTTTCCCCAGATGATCTTTTAATACCCGGCACTGCTCGGCGGTGGGCCCTTTATCCTTGTGGTATGTGCAATACAAGTTTTGATTCCTCCGAGACGGGTCGCCCCCCATCTTGTTCGGCCATCTGAAGAACGGTTCGTTCTTAATCCGGTCTAAAATCTTATGTATCAACTCTTTGAATGCTACATTCACCCCTCCCATTTGCGCTTCCAGTTCCTGTATCCTGAAATCCTTCCTCGGTTTCGGGGGAAAAATGCCCTGCTGGGAACAATTTAGCAACGGGTCCTTACGTTTATTCTACAGCCGATCATCCTCGAGACATTTATACTCCTCAATATGCCTCATAAGTTGCCTCATATCCTCAGGAGGTCTTTTCATCAACGACTCCCACAGTTCAAAGTCCTCGGGCAGCCCCATCCTGAAAGTGCTAGCTGCAATCTTCTTGTTACCCCTACCGATTTCATTGTATAGCTTCCAATACCAACTGGCATAACTCTAAAGAGTTTCGCCAACCCTCATCTTTATGGATAGCAATGCGTCCACCAGTTGTGGCACCCGACTGCATGTCACGATTCGAGCGCCAAACTCCTGGACCAGCTCGGCAAAACTATGAATGAAACCTTTTCGTAACCCATTAAACCATCTCAAAGCCGTGGAGCCAAGACTTGAGAGAAACACCTTACACATCAGCGCATCATTGTGCGCATGCAAAGACATCATATGGATATAATGACTGACATGCTCCACCGGGTCCATTTTCCCATCGTAGAAGTTAAATGGTGACCATGTAAATCGGCTTGGCCTAGGGACCCATTCAATTTCATTTGAGAACGGCGACTGAGTAGCTCTTTGTAAGGCTTGACTTATTGCGTCCATGGCAGCATTGTAGGGCTGCCATTCCTCCGAGGAATCTAAACCACAATCAGCTTATCTGTGCAAGCACGAACGGTCCCCGCGTTGACGCGACTCTTGGGAATGTGAGCGGTTCCTACGTCAGCGTGATTCTCGGGAAAGGGAACAATCCCGGCGTTGACGAGAACTAGATTGGCTAGATCCCTCCTCGCCTCGATTTCCCACACTACCATCCCTCCTTTCTCGGTTGTCTCGGTCCTTTCTCTGGTGCCAACCCCTTGCCTCTAGCTCCAAATCTCTCACCAGTTTACGTAATCGCTCCAGCTCTTGGTCTCTCTTGTCACGTTGCCCGTGCCCCAAGGCACCTGACATTGTTCGGTGAGTTTGGTCTAACCCCTCCCCAAGGCCAGACTCTTCCTCCATACGCTCGTGCTCCCTATCCTCGCGCCTTTTCTGTCTCCTCTCTCTCCATGTGGAGTCCTGAGAAGATCCTATAGATCCGCTCTCTGCTTGGCCTCCCGAACGCCCTTCGGACATTTTCCGCGCGTGAGTCTCAGTCGAACCACAGCTTTGTAGGATCGCCCCACGGTGGGTGCTAACTATGCACTCCAGAAGTGAGATTGTTGGGCCTGACCTCACTTGGGCTCACAACTTGCTTGTGAAGTGGGCTTAAGATTTCCTACTTTGGGTTGTTCTTGGCACAGAGACTCAATGTGGTTTCTCCTCTCTCTCTCTCTCTAAATCACTCTTTTTCTTTACTCTTTATCTTTTGAAAACCTTTCAACAACCCTTTTCCCTTTCCATCTTCTTATATTTATAGTGCTGGATTAGTGGAGAAACCATGATTACAACCATAGTTAGTGCAATTAGGGGTCCAATATCGTTAGTTGTAAGTGGGCGGTTAGGTGAGGGTGGAATATGGCGAATGTGGCCATGGAACTTGGTTCCAACTCAAGTTGGAATGCTTGGTAGTGATGTTTCTAGAAACTGCCGAGCATGCTATGGTGTGTTCAGACGTTAGTCTTTCTTTATTATTCGGGAACGTTTTGCCGAGCAATGGTTAGGTGATGAAACTTGGGCTTGTAGTTTGTGAGGGTTGAGTAGAAAGAGATTGGAGATGTGGGCCATGCTACTCGGCCTGAATCCTAGGCCCAACTAGATCTGGGTACCTCAGTGCCGTACACTATCTATAACACCAACTTTTCTTGTTGCCTAGGTTTATGGAGGCAAGTTTAAACAGAAATTTGCTCTCCTATTTCTATATTTGAAATATGTAAAGTTGAGCACTCTTAATAATTATATGAATTGTAGTTTGTCAACATATGGTATCATTGAGTGTGTTGAACCTCCTCATACAAACATGGGAAGGATGTAAAAATCATGACTTATAGCCATAAATTACTTGTTGCATGCACTTTATTTGTATGACTACTATAGAGGATATATGGCATGAGTTTGTGCATGTGCTACAGGTGTAGGTGCATCTTGTGTAGTATTACATACCAACTTCGTCCTAGCCTTGATGTACTAACAATGGTATAGAATCCAAAAGTGAAACACTTAGTTCTGATAAGAACATCTGCATTGACCCCTTGAAGAAATCAATAATCCTTTGACAACATGCCACGTATAGTTCACTGGAAAATCCAATTTATCCAAAATCCAAGCATTTGGAACTAAAATTCAAATAGTTAACATGTTACTCAATTACCACGTACACTAACAGATAGGGTAGGTTACATTTCCATGGCAACCCTATTTTCATCACATGATCATTATATATTACCTGTTCCCTAAGGATGCAACTCTACATAGTGGATTACACAAATTATTAGCAAGATTCAATTCAGAACTTAAAAATAAAAATTAAAAAAATCTCAAATAAATAGCATAACAAATATAACTCTAGTAAGAGGACTGATAATATAATTGACACAGGGTTATGCTTCTCCAGAAAATGACTCATCAAAAGGCAAATAAATTGTGTTAGAAATCTACATGACAACATTTGGACATTTGTTCTGTTACATATGTAGCCTAATCAATGGGGTACATGAGCTGTTTGTGTGCAGTTTTTTGCATTACAGCTTTATGAATATGGAAATGCATTTCACAATTTTTAATTACACCTTAAATTATAACAATACCCATGTACACCAATTACATAATTTGGGATTTAATTACCAAAAATTACAGAAAAAAGAATTATTAATCAACCCCTATTTATGAAATTGTAGTTGTGGTCATGTATGCAAGTCCTCACTATGGCAAACAATGTTTTCACACTATAATTATATGAAACAAGTACCCTTAGTGGCAGCATAACTTCTTGCTATTTTGGACAATGACAAACACAAATGCCTCCACATCACACACGTTAACCTCATTTAGCATCTCTAAACAAGTGTTTGCACTGCACGGAACTGTTAGTATGTCATGATATATACAATATTTTTATTGACACATGTATGCAAAGGTAACATGTAATAGGAATAATGAACAGGCCTTAATTGCTCCTAAAACATGTGGTAGTAATCTTGTTGTTCCCATTGACCAAATATTGCAAAATCTTCTGCAGTATTGTCAGATTAAAGTGGCATTGATAAAATTGGCAAAACTAAGATATAAGATTTGCTACACAGGTGACCAAATACAAATTTGAATCATAAGACAACTAGCCTTAGATTTAGGTGAGCAATGGTTATAGCTTATATAGTCATTACCTTATCACTCTCCCAATATGTTAGAAAACTTTTCTGTTTGATCACAAGCCCCTTACTACACTCTCCATTGTTGGGCAGGCTCAACTACTTAACCCAGGGTAACTTATCGTTTTCTTCATCAATAGTCAAGTTATCCTGTTGGAAATTTGGCCTTTTACATAGTATCAATTTCACAATTAAACAACCCTTCTTGCAGTTCATTGCTCGTACTGTAAAGGCCTCAAGACCTATTGTGAAGTGATTGGTTAAATGCACTATAGCAGGGATGATGAATGGTTGCGAGGTTCAACCTATGAAGTCTCACATGGGGATTAAATGGCTACAAGCCCACAACTCTTACATTATCTTATCTTCTAAGATAAATTGCATGTGAATTGCAAGATTAACTTTTGCATTAAAATAATATGCAATTTATTATGTTTAGGGTTTAGCAATATATAATCAAAACACTTTACCATTTCTTATTATAGTTAGATAAATCACTTTAGTTTGCTTTTCTCTTTAGTCGTTACCTTTGTATACCATAGCAAAATAATAGATGGAGGTGAGGAAGGCATGGAATATGAATCACTGATGAGGAAAAGAAAGCTACAGAAGAGTCCATATTTATTCAATTTCATAGTTTTGTTTCATGGGATACAAAACAGTGGGTAGAGGCAAAGACAATAACAAATTAAGGCTTCACCTAGAAAGTAAAAACAGAGATTATAGATAAAAGATAAATTACAAAATCAATTGCAAAATAAGTCATACTTCTTATCTTGTCTAAGTTGCGTATCGTATATAGAGGTTCAAGCCCATCTACACATGGCACTGCTCACAAAAAAATTACAAAATTATTATAAGGAGTAATGATTATAGAATATTAAGCACCCAAAATCAAGATCTTTATTTGTTTGTCATTCATTATCCTACAGAGTCACAAAGCCAGACTAAATAAATTGCACCACAAATGCATATTGGGCAAATTATGGAGACAACTAAAGGTCATTCTTCACAATTCAATTATAAGCCTAATATCTCCAAGTTTTTCTTCTTCTATTCATACGGCTTCAACGGAAGTATTACACCTGCTATCACCTTGATATTCCACTCCTATTTAACCGAGTGTCAGCTTTCCCCAAATTTCAGACTATTCAAAGCAGAGTAATAGTAATATATAAGTCAAAATAAAACCAAATGGCACAGCACAACTATAAAGAACAATTTTAACTGAAGGAGTTCGGTAAAGGAGTTTCAAATCCCATAACATTTGGCTTCACTACCTCATAAAGGTATAACACTCAACCAATTAAAAAACGAATGTACAACAAAACAAAATCAACTAATCTAATGTGACAAAATTTCATTCATTCACTCCAATTTTCTTTACATTAATGTCCTTTCAAATTGGATTTGTGCCCAATCATATGAATGAAAAATTAATTTAGAGGAGAAGGATCTTAAATGTAATAATAGTACTTGGGCAAGTTTCTTTGTAGTTGAATCAAGAGTCTTCCATAGCATAGCAGAGAAGGATTGAAGTCAGTGTCTAATTTACAAGGGTACAGTATTCTTCTCGTTTCGTTTTGGCCCATTTTGCAAGGCTATGCCTACATTATTGCACAACATCTTGCCATGGAGTCAAAACTAATGCTTACCCATTGCTAAGGTGGACTCGTCCAAACACTTCCCCTGTTTTGCTCTTCGGTCACCCCTGGAATCCCAAGTGATCTCAAGTAAAAGTCATACTATTTGTTTAGACGGTGGGCTAACTGATTTATGCTGGCTTTAGTGTTTGAAAACAAAGCTTCCTCTCGTGCCATCCAAAGTATTTTCATTGCCACTACTGCATACAGTGTGAACTCATCTTTGGTAATTCTTTCAACAAGTAACTCACTTGGGGGGTCAATCATATGTTCAACAAATTCCATAACAGATTGAGCTTTGATCATTTCAACTCGAAAGCCACCACCATACAATTTCCTCTGGCATAAGGACAGGTTTGAAATAGATGTAATAGGGAATCTTCTGCTATCTCATAGAGAGGGCAATAGGGATCTTGGTTTTTTGAGAATTTGATGCACATTTGCTTGAAGGGGTGGAGCAGGACCTCAACTCTCCTTAAAAACATTCTCAATCTTTCATCTACATCGAAAATCTGAAGGGGAGGACATATGCATGCTACATGGACCCCACACCTTTCCATGGAAACTTTTGCTAATTTAGGATTATAATATGAAATTTCATATCGAAGCTTAACATTATTACATTCATCTGAATTTATTCTTTTCAATACACTTCCGCTAATAAAGCAAAACCACATAAAAGATAATGATGGATCTAAAATAAAACCATTAGACTCAAGCAATTCTTCAAAACCATAGAATGAAAGATAGGCAGAACAAACGTTTCATCTGGATCTGATAGAATATCCTTCCGTTCCACATTGAAAGCAACACATAAAGCAACTGATGGAAGTTTCTGACTGATCCTGAATGATACGGAACTTCCAACACTTTGGTGGTTAAACCATGTTGGAATCTTAGTTCCTGGAAGTGTAAGGTTATATGTATCTATATCATCTTCATCATCAAGTTTAGATGTGGAGTCTGTTTCAGATATAGCTTCATCGAGTTCAAATTTTGATACAGATTCATTGTCCGTTTCATGATTAGAGTCCGTTCCAGATGAAGAGCCCTATAATTTTTCCAAACTGCTTGCAATTAACAAAATCAAGAAACTTCATTTTAGCAAAAAATTGAATAATATATTATATTATACTTGGAAAAGTTAACAGAAACTATTTAAGAGAGACCTAATTCAATATTCTTCTTCTTGATTGTGAATTCAACGAACTACACCCTTCTATATGTACAATTTGTATACATGGTGGAAGCCTTGGAATTTCTCAAAGGTTACAACAAACGTGAACAATAAGAATCTTTAATTTGGGAAATATGTTAGCAATTTCAGGGAGAGTAGTAATGTTGCTGGCATGGATAAGTAAAGTGAAAGTTCAAAAACGTGTATAAAAACACTTTTGAACGTTTAGACCCCCAAAATTAACTTAACCAACACAAGCAATATGTCAAACAATAAGTGTGCGGAAACTTAACATATGCTATAATGTGAAATTGGTTAAACAACTATCTAAGTCTTAACAAAATAAAACCACAGCAGATAATGTAAAGGCAAAGATAGAGAGGAAGGAAGATGCAAACACAAAGATAACACCCGATGTGTTATCGAAGAGGAAACCGAAGACCTCGGCGAAAAACCTCTCCGCTGCCCTCCAAGCGGTAATCAATCCACTAGAAAATACAGTTGGGATACAAGGACAGCAATAGACCCTCCAAGCCTAATCTACCCAGTGCACCTAAGCCCTCCAAGCTTCTTGCTCCAACGAGGTTGCGCCGAACCTTTTTCTTTTCTAGCTTCCCGGATTCCGCTACTACACCGTAGCATCAACCAATCAAGATTGGCTCCTTCCTAACTGCTTCCCAGAACTCCAAACGACTGTCTCACAGAGATGATAATGGTGAGAACCAGGTTTGGTATAATGCCTCTCAAGGTTTTGACAATGGAGAGGAAGAGAGTGAGGGAATTTGATGAGACTCTAAGGTAGGGATTGTGTGTGAAACAATCTTGTTTTTCTTTAGGGTTTCTCTCTCAAAATTCTCTCTGGAAGCTCTCTTTCAATCGTGGGTTAAAGGGGTATTTATACTGGAGTGAAGAGGAATGTGAAACGTCAGGATCTTACAAAACAGGGGTGGCTCGCGGCTTGACCTCGCGGCTTGACCAAGTCGCAAGATCCAGTCGCGAGATAACCGTATGGCCAGTTGTCCTGTTTTGTCCTGTAGTGCTCCAGCTAGCATGATTGTTCATCTTTCAGCATGCTTGGCACGTGTGAAGCTTCTGGCGGCTTGCAGCCGCGAGTCCACCCGCGAGTCCCAGCCGCGACACTCTGTTTTCTTGCACACTCTTGAGCAATCTTCACTCTATCTCACTCACTACCCTTACAACAAACCCACCTAAATACAGGGTTACTAAATGCTGAATTACAAGCAAATTTGGCACGGAATAAAGCCAATTAGATGGTTGAATAAATTCAACCTTACAATCTCCCCCTTTGGCTATTCCGTGACAAAACCCTAAAATAGACTCTAGACTTAACATGTGAGTTGGGAACAGTTGAACAAAACTCACTCACACCTAACTCTAGAAGCTGTGAAGCACTTGAATCATATGAACATAAACTCCTGAAACACAACAATACACCATGATCATTGTAAGCAGAAAATTATAAATGCATATGAAACAGGCAATATGAGATCAAGCAAAGATGGAGTTAATAAACAAACCATGGCTTGATCAACCAAGTGAACACCATAAGGTAGTGATCACAGTGCTCATTCACACTTGGAATGAACACAAGGACATACAAGTTAACAAGCACAAGGCAAGACACTTGTATGCTCAACACTCAACCAATGCATAGCACACAGGGCATATGCATCTAGGAACAATCCTACAAGGGCACAAGAGTGACAGTACATAAACCAAAATGCAGAACATTTAGATTAAGGTACTGATTTCAACATAGCATAAAGGCTGCACTTAAGCAAGGTACATACCATAAAGCCTACAAACTATGCATAAAACATAAACCCTAAAAGCTTACAAAAGCACATGGGTACAGACCAACAAATAACCTGAATAACAGTTTTACAAAACACAATATATCAACTTAAAGAGAAAAAAGAAACAAAAAAAATAAAGACACTCCCCCTTAGATAATGACACTCCCCCTTAGGGTAATATCCTCCCCCTCTGATTATGCCTATCACTCCCCCTTTTTGTCATGGAATAGGCTAGTCATCCTCTTCTAGCTTCCTCTGAATTTGATCCAATTGAGTTTGAAGATAAGTAAACTTCATATCCCATCGGTTGCTTTGATGGTGTAGAGAAGCAGTGAGTCCAGACATCTTTGTATTCAACTCGTGGACAGAGGAGACAATGCGATCAAGTTTCTCATCGAGGGAGAGATTGCTGAACTGAGAGTCATTGTGAGATGCAGAAGTTTCTGGTTTGGCTCTCTTCCGACTATGTCCAACACTTGCATTGTATGTACGCATGTTGATTGGACTCGGTTTGGGGATAGGAGACTCATCAGCCGTTGGATAAATTCCCTTGAGCTTCAAGATCCGTGAAATGAGACTGCAGAAAGGAATGCATATCCGAGACTCACTTCGAAGAACCGTTTTGCGCAGAATATGAAAGATATGAGCACAAATGTCGATTTCTTCATCAGAGATTAGATCATGAAGAAACAAAGCACGTCCGAGATTCATATACCCAGTACTTGATAAAGGGTACAAATTGTGAAACATCACAATTGTAAGCACTCGCAGTTTCGGAGAAAGGGAGGAAACACTGATGGATTTGCCATTGGGTGAGAACTCCAAGTCTTGACCAAGACTTTGTTTGAGAAGCTCCTCATCAGGACATAGATCATCATAGACCGGTGAATGACGAAAAATGGGTCTGTTGATGTGAAGAATTTCTGCCAGGTATGTAGGAGAGACAGAAAAGCTCCTTTGCCGAACCCAGCACTTAAGTTCATCTCCTTCCACAATTGCGTTAGCATAAAATTCTTTAACCAACTCTTCATACACGATATCCGGATAAGAGAGAAGGTAATTCCAATCCTTGTGAGCAAACCATATCGGAATGTCAGTGTTATGAAGTGAGGGCAGATCCACAGCTCTCTCTAGTAATGGTGTGGCATGAAGAAAAAAATTCTCATATGACTGATAGGCTGCATATGATCTGAACTTATTGGGATCGAATCGCTGTGATGAAGAGCGAGTCACTTTCGGGAGAGGTGTGTCTTCATCAACATCAATTACGGGTTCCTTCCCTTTGGAAGAACCTCCTTTCACAGCAGCCTTTTTGAATGGAGACATGACCAGTCTGTATTATAAACAAGGGAAATGACAGAACACAATCCAACAGACAATATCAGCAGTGGGTTAGTGAAAATTTAGGAACAATGAAGAAACCCTAACAGCTGGATGAGTATGGTCAGAAAGTAGCAATGAGGGACACCAAAGGCCCAAATTAGAACTACACAGTATAGAGAGATCAAATATAACCACATAATCAGCTGAAAAAGGACCAAAATTAACACCACATCAACAAGATACCACACAGGATCAAAGTGAAACATGATAGCAACAGCAGATCAGACAAAAATTGCTAACCCTAGCTAAGCACAGGATGAAGAACACAACCACCAACATAAACTAGCTCAAACACAGAAACATAAGCACCCAAGCGAAGCTAGAAGAAAGAATAATAGTTGAGCTAAAAATCCATCACAAAATCACAAACAAATGTGAAAGAGCCAGAGGGAAAACCAAAAGAACAAGTAAAATAGAGTGCAGGACAGAAAACCATACCTGTTAGGCGACGATTTTGAGCTGAAAAGAGACAAGTATGGGAGATCGAAAAATGGAGGCACGGTGATACAGTGTAAGAGCAAATGAGAAAGACAATGAACAGTCACAAAAAGATCGAGGGAAAAATGAAAAGTTTAAAAACTGCCCCTGTTTATCCAAAACACGCGATTTTCGCGACTGGAACGAGTCGCCAAAAAGTCGCCAGAGCAAGCCGCCAAAACACTGAAGAACAAAAAGTTGAAAAATTTTCTAAGTGTTTTTCGCGACTGGAAGGTCTACCCGCGAGTGAGTCGCGAGCTGAGCCGCGAAAATCTCTGAGTGAACCTCGCGACTGGACCTTCCACTCGCGAACAAGTCGCCAAAAATGACCAGCGAAGATGCGACTGAGTCTCGCGACTTGACATACCCGCGACTGAGCCGCCAAAACAGGGCAAAACAGGATTTTTGAAATTTTCAGAATTTTCAAATAAAAATACTTTCCAAAAACACCTAAAACACTCAAAAATCTTTTTGTGCTTGAATTAACAAAGATTGAGCATGTGAAAACACATTTTATCAAGTACAATCACACAAATGAATATGGCATTTATTGAACATAAACTTGTGTGTTGTGTGTGGATATCAACAATGAGATAGTCCTTTGTCTAATGTGAAGCTTCAATGATCAATTCAACCAAGGCATACACAATTAGCACTAGATCATGTGACCCATCTCAATTATAGAAATATGTATATATGACCTCCCACACAACTTGATAATCATAACTTGGAGCTTATCATTTTACTCCACTTTCAATCAAAACATTTGATCTTTTTGATCTTTTGATGCAATCATCTCTCATTGTGAGAGGGATAAATAACATTTCTCTTTGAAGAACAGGCCTTTGGCCTTTTTGAATGAACATTCACTTTTAATATAAGGTCGCTTACCCTTTTTCCTAGTCAAATACTAGAATGTGCGACAGGCTTTTGCAGCTCAATATCTCTTTTCATTTGGAGATTTACATTTGGTGAGCTCTTTTTAGCAAAAAAAAAATAAAAAGTGGGAAGATATATAGACACAAGTCTATGCATGTCTCAAGATCAACATAGCCATTCACTAATCATTCATGACAAGTTTGAAGATCTATTTACAACAATCACATAGGTTTCAAGATTTTTCCACAGTGATATGAGTGCATAAAAACAAGCGATGCTCGAAAATGCACAAAGCCATTAGCACAAAGGTACAAGGCAAAACAAGTTTTGAGACAAAACTCAACAAAGTCAATCAAGCTTTTTGATTTTCTAATTTTTATGTGATTTTTGGATTTTTGACACAAGAAGCAAAAATGATTGAACAAACATAAAAAGAAACAACAGTATTCACAAATGGACAAACAAACAAGAAACATGTTGCACAAAAAGACTAATCAAAAAGGTGTGTGCCCCAACACAAACAGATTTAGCATATTATAAATATGTGAAGCACACAACACACAAGAGAGTCAAGGAATTGTACCAACACCAATGGTCTTACGAAGTGATGCAAACCGTGGACCATCGAGAGGCTTGGTGAAGATATCCGCATTTTGATTGTCGGTGTGTATGAACTCAAGACACACAACTCTTTCCTCTACCAAATCCCGAATGAAATGGTAACGTATCTCTATGTGTTTGGATTTTGAATGCTGAACAGGATTCTTGGAAAGATTGATGGCACTGGTGTTGTCACAGAAGACACACATCGTTTCTTGAGGAATTCCATAGTCATGAAGTAATTTCTTCATCCAAAGAAGCTGAGTGCAGCAACTTCCAGCAGCGATGTATTCTGCTTCTGCAGTAGATAGAGACACTGAATTCTGCTTCTTGCTCATCCACGAAACCAGATTGTTACCAAGATAAAAGCAGCCGCCTGAAGTGCTTTTCCGATCGTCTACACTGCCAGCCCAGTCAGCATCTGAATACCCAGCAAGACAAGCATTTGAGTCTTTTGAATACCACAGACCATAGTTTGCAGTACCATTCACATATCGAATGATTCGCTTAGCAGCAGTCAGATGAGATTCCTTCGGATTAGCTTGGTACCTGGCACAAATGCCCACACTGAAAGCAATGTCCGGTCTACTGGCTGTAAGGTAGAGCAAACTTCCTATGATGCTCCTATACAATGTAGGACTTACTTCAACTCCTGACGAATCCACATTCAGTTTAGTGGAAGAGCTCATGGGAGTGGAGGCATGTTTTTTGGAGTCTAGGCCAAACTTCTTGACAATGTTTCTGGCATACTTCTCTTGAGATACAAATATACCCTCCTTTTGTTGTTTGACTTGAAGACCCAAGAAGAATGTGAGCTCCCCCACCATGCTCATCTCAAACTCCTTCTTCATCTCCTCAGAAAATTCAGTAGCACGATCTTCGATAGTTGCCCCAAACACTATGTCATCAACATAGACTTGTGCCACAAGGAGATAATCTTCATCATTTTTGACAAACAGAGTTCGATCGGCGTACCCTCTCTTGAAACCTCTATCTAGAAGATAATGTGTAAGACGATCGTACCAGGCTCTAGGAGCTTGTTTCAAACCATAAAGTGCTTTCTTCAATCTTAATACATGGTCTGGAAAATGAGGATCCTCAAATCCTTTTGGTTGCTCAACAAAAACTTCTTCATTTAGATATCCATTCAGAAAAGCGCACTTAACATCCATTTGATAAAGTTTGAAATTCAAAGTGCACGCAATGGACATGAGGATTCGAATGGATTCGAGTCTTGCCACCGGAGCAAATGATTCATCAAAATCCACCCATTCTACTTGTGTGTATCCTTGAGCCACCAACCGAGACTTGTTTCGAATTATCTCTCCATCTTCATCAGTTTTGTTTTTAAAAATCCACTTTGTGCCTATAACATGAACGTTCTCAGGACGTGGAGCAAGTTCCCACACGTCATTCCTCACAAACTTATTCAGCTCTTCATGTATTGACTCAACCCAATTCTCATCTTGAAGAGCCTCTTCAACCCTTTTTGGTTCAAACTGTGCAAGATAACAGTGATATGTTACATGATTGGCTAGCAGAATATTTCCTTTCCTGAGGCGAAGACCGTCATCAAGTGATCCTATGATATTACTTTCCGGATGATTCTTGATAATTCTTGAGGATGGCCTTTTTGAAGTGGAAACTGCATCACTACGAGAGATAGGAGGTTGAACTTCTGGAGGAGTAAGAGGACTTGAAGTTCTAGACATCGATCTCGTTTCCCTTCTTGGGTTGATGGGAGTCGATTCTACTTCTGGTATAGGTTCTTCACCTTCTATATCCAAAGCTTCTACCTCAACATCAGGCTCTTCGGTGCTCGGCCCTTCTACATCATCAATCATTTCCACCTTAGGTAAGGCATCATCAATCTTGACATTTATGGATTCCATCACAGTCTTTGTTCTCTTGTTAAACACTCTATACGCTCGACTTGTAGTAGAGTAGCCAAGAAAAATACCCTCATCACTTCTTGCATCAAACTTCCCAAGATTCTCTCGATCATTTAAGATATAACATTTACTTCCAAATACCCGGAAATACTTCACTTTAGGCTTCTTCCCATTCCATATCTCATATGCAGTCTTCTTTGTACCAACTCGAAAGAAAATCCTATTGCCAATGTGACACGAGGTGTTGACAGCTTCTCCCCAAAATTTTTGAGGTATTTGCTTGTTAAGCAACATGACTCTTGCCATCTCCTGAATCACACGATTTTTTCTCTCTACCACTCCATTTTGTTGTGGAGTTTTGGGAGCTGAAAACTCTCTTTTAATACCATTCTTCTCACAGAAGGACTCGAATCTTGCATTCTCAAATTCTCTCCCATGATCACTTCTAACTTTGGCTATTGGAATCCCCTTTTCATTTTGTAGTTTCTTGCACAGAATCTCCAGCCTCTCACAAGCTTCTGATTTTTCTCTAAGGAATTCAACCCAAGTGTATCTTGAGTAGTCGTCCACAATGACCATAATATATCTTTTTCCCCCTAGGCTTTCAGTTCTGGTGGGCCCCATCAGATCAACATGAAGTAACTCCAAACAACGAGAGGTGGCTATCACATTTACCTTATGATGACTTGCCTTAGTTTGCTTCCCCATTTGACATGCACCACAAATGGTCTTCTTTACTTTTCCAAACTTAGGAAGTCCCTCGACTGCTTCAAGTTTGGAGACTTTTGCTACTTGTTTGAAGTTGGCATGCCCAAATCTGTGATGCCACAGCTCCAACATATCCACCCGAGCACTTCTACACGATATTGGTGCCGTGGGAACTATTCCATAACAATTATCCGTAGTCCGATTTCCTTCCAAAACCTGAATCCCCTCTTCATTGATGATCAAACATCCTTTCTTGGAGAATTGTACCAGGAAATCGTCATCACAAATTTGAGTGATGCTTAGTAAATTCGCCTTCAGCCCTTTTATGAACAGCACATCTTTCAACAGAGGCAAACCGGGTATCTCAATGGTTCCTTTGCCTAGGACTTGAGCATGGCTTCCATCCCCAAAGGTCACATAGTCACCTACCTTTTCTTTGAGTGACTTAAACAGTGACTTATCCCCTGTCATATGGTGAGAACACCCACTATCAAGATACCACAAACATGCATTAAACACCTTTAATGAGGTATGCACAAATAGATTCACATGTGACAGACAATCTTGACCTTCAAACACAAACTCATCATCAGGTTTCATGCTACTTTTAGATTGATTTTTCATTTTCAGATTCTCAATCATCTCACACAACATTCTATTCTTTCTTTTATATTTCTTAATCAATGATTTTGATTCAGATATGCTACTGTGTAAAACAAGATTCTGATTCTCAAGATATTCCAGCATGTGAACAAAAACTCTAACATGTTTCTTAGTTTTTAATAACTCTACAAGATCATCAGTAAGACACCTTTCAGACATATGCATAGAGACATTTTCACAAACACTTGAGCTACAATTCAGCATGGTATAAACGAAAACAACAACCACAACTCAGGGGTCTAGGATCACACTTAGGTAATAAAACCAACAGCAGTGTACCCGCTCTGATACCAATTGAAAGTTCAAAAACGTGTATAAAAACACTTTTGAACGTTTAGACCCCCAAAATTAACTTAACCAACACAAGCAATATGTCAAACAATAAGTGTACGGAAACTTAACATATGCTATAATGTGAAATTGGTTAAACAACTATCTAAGCCATAACAAAATAAAACCACAGCAGATAATGTAAAGGCAAAGATAGAGAGGAAGGAAGATGCAAACACAAAGATAACACCCGATGTGTTATCGAAGAGGAAACCGAAGACCTCGGCGAAAAATCTCTCCGCCGCCCTCCAAGCGGTAATCAATCCACTAGAAAATACAGTTGGGATACAAGGACAGCAATAGACCCTCCAAGCCTAATCTACCCAGTGCACCTAAGCCCTCCAAGCTTCTTGCTCCAACGAGGTTGCGCCGAACCTTTTTCTTTTCTAGCTTCCCGGATTCCGCTACTACACCGTAGCATCAACCAATCAAGATTGGCTCCTTCCTAACTGCTTCCCAGAACTCCAAACGACTGTCTCACAGAGATGATAATGGTGAGAACCAGGTTTGGTATAATGCCTCTCAAGGTTTTGACAATGGAGAGGAAGAGAGTGAGGGAATTTGATGAGACTCTAAGGTAGGGATTGTGTGTGAAACAATCTTGTTTTTCTTTAGGGTTTCTCTCTCAAAATTCTCTCTGGAAGCTCTCTTTCAATCGTGGGTTAAAGGGGTATTTATACTGGAGTGAAGAGGAATGTGAAACGTCAGGATTTTACAAAACAGGGGTGGCTCGCGGCTTGACCTCGCGGCTTGACCAAGTCGCGAGATCCAGTCGCGAGATAACCGTATGGCCAGTTGTCCTGTTTTGTCCTGTAGTGCTCCAGCTAGCATGACTGTTCATCTTCCAGCATGCTTGGCACGTGTGCAGCTTCTGGCGGCTTGCAGCCGCGAGTCCACCCGCGAGTCCCAGCCGCGACACTCTGTTTTCTTGCACACTCTTGAGCAATCTTCACTCTATCTCACTCACTACCCTTACAACAAACCCACCTAAATACAGGGTTACTAAATGCTGAATTACAAGCAAATTTGGCACGGAATAAAGCCAATTAGATGGTTGAATAAATTCAACCTTACATAAAGTTTTTAATTTGGGGAAGCAATCCAGAGTATACATAGCTTTTGGTAAATTTTCACAATCAAATATTAGGAGCTGCCTAAGATTTTGTAAATTAGAGATGCGAACATCTTTCATGTTTTTAAAACTTATTGACAACTCATGAAGACGAATAAGATATCCCATTGATGAAAACCATGCTAATCTTTCCGTCCCTTGATCAAGACTTTCACAGTCATCGAGATAAAACAATTTTAGAGATTTCAACCGGAGGTTTCTTGGTTAGATTTTAAGATTTTGACAGCCGCTGATATTCCAGTATTCAAGTTCTTCAAGAAGTCCAACCGATTGATGAACCTCAACTAAATTTATGCATTTAAGAAGTTCCAACTCCTTTATGTTTGGGGCAATCCTCAATAAGTCAGGAACTTCTGTAATATTTTCACAATATCTTAAGTCCATATATTTAAGTGTTTCAAACCGACACCTCTATAGAAGAAGGAAGGTTTTTGAAATTTGTTAGTAAAAAGGAAACAAACTTTAAAATGATAAGACTAAGAGCATAACTTAAGAAATAATAAATGTTTAATTTTGAATTATAATAAATATTTTTTAAAAGAAAATTGTTAAAGATACAACAAGTTTTTCTATATAAAATTTACAAACTGATATAACAATAAATGTGATTGGTGGATGAATATTTGAATTGTTTCTTTACAATTGATGACACATCATTTTGTATGTTCAATTTAGTAAAACTTGTAACATTCATAGCACTACTCTTTTTTAGAATTTTAAAAAAATGTCAATAGATAGTTCATTGATTTATTATCCATCAATTCATTATGATTATGTGTACATTTTTTAATATTTGTGCACAATTTATTTTATTTATTGAAAAAATGTAAAGAAATATTATTTAATGTAGTAATAGAAATGTGGTTTGGTTAGTTTCAAAAAAAAAAAAAAAAAAAAAAGAAATGTGGTTTGGTTTTAGCAACAAAAATTTGTGACTTAACTTGTTTTCTAAGAGCATTCATTAACAAAAACCTGATTAGAATTTGTAAATTCTAATGATCATACCTTGAAATGCTCATCCAATTCAATGTGGCTCCATGGCATGTTGAGTGCAATGAGGTTTTTAGGTTCAAAGGTGGATGGCAAGGAAGATAAAGGAAATTTATTCCAATCAAGTAACCTTAACTCATTAGGAAGAAATTTCAGGTCTTCACAAATTACATTACGAACTTCCAAGTATTTGAGATTCTTCATCTTTTCAAGATTCAACTGCATGTTTTTTGGTTCAAGCAAATGCACGGTTATGCCTCAAACTTCATTTGACCCCTAATTGAACAAAACTTTAAGTAATCACATTATGGAAGATAATTCACCAAAAATATAATAGATTGTTAAACTTTAAACAAAAGCCACACTCATAAGCTTATATTTTCATAAACATTAAAAAAAAAAAAAAGACTAAATCAACTTGTGAAAAAATAGGAAAAGGTAAATCAAAACAATTTATACCATATTTTCAATTAGTACTTCACAAGCATCCTCAAAACACAATAACCTGCTACATTTCTTGACCACTTGTGGTGATTCTTCTCGAACAATTTCGCAACCCATTTGTTGGATCAAGTCATGCATTGATAGTTCACCATCTTCAGTAACAGTTATGAGACTCTTCTCAATTAGTCTTTTAATATCGTAATCTAGTTCGTAGAAATTGATGCTACTTTGTATATCGACAACATGATTCTTGTGGAATCCTTTAAGGAAACATGCAATATCAAGAAAAATATCCCGTTGAGTTTGGTCCAATCCATCATAGCTTATTTTGAGTATTTCTTGAATAGCTCCCTTAGGAATTCTTTTATATTTGTCTAGTGCACTTTTCCATTCACGTTTAGTTCTTTTATACAAATTTGCGCCAATTATTTTTAGAGCTAAAGGAAGGCCTTTGGCATAATGTATAAATTGGTCAACAAGTTCAAAATATTCTTCCTTGGCATTATTTCTTCCAAAGGCATGTTTAACAAAAAGCTCACGAGCTTCATGTTCATTTAGTTCCTCAACCTTGTAGTACGTTACATGCCAATCTTTTGGAAGAGTATCTAGCAAGCGTCTATCTCTTGTTGTTATAATGATTCTACTTCCAGAAGCAAACCAACCATAATTTTCAAGCAATCTATCTATTTCATCCAATTTTTCAACATCATCAAGAACTACAAGAATCTTCTTACGGTGTAGCCTTTCGATTTTCACATTGATACCTCTAGATATACTCCCCACCTTCAAATTTCTAGTCCCTGAGATTTCACAACAAAGTTTCTCTTGTAGTTGGGGTATGCCATCATTTCTTTTTGACCGTTCTCTAACATTCTCTAGAAAGGTGCTTCCATCAAAATTATAATGAATTGTGTTGAAAATAGCTTTTGCAATTGTTGTCTTACCAACTCCAGGAAGGCCATAAATCCCAACGATGCAACAACTATTTGATTGAATATCTAAACATCAATTTATAACATCCTTTAAACGATTATCTATCCCAACTGGATATTTTGCAACAAATAATTTTGTGCAACTTAATTTAGCACTTGAGATCACTCTATAAATTTCTTGGATAAATTCAAATTGATCACAACTGCCAATAAAATAGCATTAAAAATATGTATTAGATTAGAAAAATAAATTATTAACAAGATCACTTCAAAAACATCTTGGATATATTCAAGATGTTATGTTTTTTCTATATAATTGAAATATTATATACTCTGTAACAGAAGCTAGGCCTTACAAGTTGTGATACCGCCATGTGACGACACTCTTTTTGCAGTGTCTGTGTGAAGTGACTACACTTAAAATAAAAAATAAAAAAAATTGCAGAATATCTTTTGGGACAATTTTAAGAAGTTTTAATTAGAACCATAAATTTTTTAAATTGTTTCAATATACACCCATAGCAAATTTATAAGACATCCAGTACAATATATAAAATTTATTAAATTATAAAATAATCAATCATCTAATTATTGTCACCAAAATATTTGCAATAATTTTAATTTTGTATAACTACTGTCGAAATCAAATCAAATCATATCAGGTCTCATATACCATTCAATACAACATTAAAAGTTAGGTCCTAAAACTAGTGGTTGTGCCAAGTTCTTATCTTCTCTTTGTGACAAGGGGTTAAAATTCTTATGAATTATTAAGATAGTTTACTTTAAATCATACTCCATTATCAAAATATTAAGTGCCTTATTAATTATTACAATAGTTTATTTTTAAGTAAAACTATAATACCCATGTTTCAAGAAATTTTAAATTATGTATCTACTAGAATTCTATTACCAAAAGTTTTAAGTAATTAAAAATAAAATTTAATATTGATTATATATCATAATCTATATATATAATAATAGGTGAAGCAGAGAGAATCTTAAATTGTAATTTCAATTAGAGTTCTAATTTTATGCCAAGTGTCTAGATTTATCCTTCTAATTGTTCAATTCAAATCTGAAATTGCAGACCAAATTCACCTCCCCTTCTAGAAATCTGTGTTCTACATTTAAATGTTGTGCTCTTTTATTTATTTATTTTTTTTGGCTAAATAAAACCTTCTGCTCCTCTTTATATATCAAACACTCTTCTTTATATCCTATCAAAAAAAAAAAAAACACTCTTCTTTATATATCAAACACGCCTGTTTTACAGGTTCACCTCCCCTTCTGCCAAAGCCAACAACGACAACAACACCGATCTCTTCACCTCCTTGATCTCAGACATCAAATCCTACTCTGGCAACGACCCTCTTCTCGCATGGCTCCAATATGTCTCTCTCTTTCTTTGTGGGTAGCTCTTTTAATGGTTTTAAAAAGTAAGATTGTTTGGCATTTTGTATATACAGAGGGATCAGAAAGATGAAGGATTCGCTGCCTTCGCAAGTACTGAACGAGAAGCTGCCACGGTTTTTGCAGAAGTGCGCGCAGACCTTCGATTCCGATCGCCGTTACAAAAACGACTTACGATACCTCCGCGTTTGGTTACTGTTGGTATTTTACTATTCCATCGCTTTTTCTTTTTTTCTTTTTTTCGTTTTCTTCTTGATGATTTCGATTCTGGGTCGTTGGGTTTCTTAGAAGTTGTTTGGTTCCTGTGGAAATGAAGGGGAAAGATGTGAAAATCAAATTTGGATGCTCTTTAGATTTTTTTGGTTATCTAAATGTTGTGAATTTATTCATTTATTTTAGTGTGTAGATGGGTTTTTGTGGATGGTCTGAGAGCGCTTTTTTTTTTTTTTTTTTTTACATTTTCCTATTGTTGATTTTGATGCTGGGTTATTCGGCTTTTGTTCAATTTCATAGCCTTTGTTTGGTTCCTGAGAGAAAATGAAGGAAAAGTTATGAACATCAAATTTGGAGTTTTAGTAAACAGAAGGGTTGTTTTGGGCTAAGTTCACTAGCTTTTTTTTTTGTTATTATGATTCTCTTTTGATTTATGACATATCATCTTCATAGAAGCGAGGGAGTTGATAGGAGTTAATCGTGAATTGAAAAATGCCAATTTCATTGTCTGCATCATAATTCATAAGTAATTATTTATTTATTTATTTTGTGAGTAGATGGAGTTTGCGGATGATCCAAGAGTGATTTTCATTATCTTATGGATGATTTTGATAATGGGTCATTCATTTTTTGTTCAATTTCATAACCCATTCCCTTTTTTTCAATGAATGCTATGAAATTTGAAAGGCATCTCTCAGGATCAATGATGAATGCTTTTCAGTTGTGACTATTCTTATTTAATATTTTCTGGTTATTCGGATTTTTTGATTTCAAGTATTTTGGATTTATATCTGTCAATTCCTTTCTCTACAGAGATGAGGTGGGTTCTTTTTAAAATCCTTGATAGCTCTTTCTCTCGCTGTCAATGGCAGACAAGAAATTAGGGTTCTTCACTATAAAAGAAGAGGATTATGGAGGCATAAAGAGAGGGGAGGCACGTACTACTACAGAAAGAAGGAGCACCAAAGAGTAAGACCTTTCTTTTATTCTGCACTTTTATTTAGTTGCTTTTCTGAAATTTAATAATTTGTTAAGATAAAGAGAGGCTGGAACCACTACCGGTGAGTTTTTATCTTCAATTTAAATTTGTTTATTAATTGTGATTAGGTTTTGATATTCACAACCAACCCAATATCAGATCGCTGGAACTGCTACAAGTAAAATCGTTTATGTTAATTTTGTGCGTTTAATTGGATTTAGGTTTTGCTATTTTGGTTGGTTGGTTTTGATTTAAGAAATTGGTTTAGATTTTGTATAGTCAAAACCTAATATAGATTCCTTTCAATATATAACCCTCTATATATTCCCATCAGTGGTCATAGAAGAGTGACCACTCTCTAACAAACTGATTTTATTTTGGTTTATTTGGAAATATCTCATGTCTCATTCTTTTAATGTGTTGTGGCTTATAAGAGAAGAGCCAGTAATGAGGAGAAGTTTGTTGATTCTATGTAGAAGAAAGCTAAGGTAACAATTCCTTGCTGATTGTTCTCTGCATAATCTGCCATCTAATTGGTTATCAATCATAGAGTTCAAATACTTTTCTAGGTTTTGTTTTATAGTTCTCAAGTTTCCTTTGTTGTGGCAGGAGGAAAAAGGTTGAATTTGCATCAAAGAGATTCTTGGTATTCTTTCGTGGACTTACAGATTGATTAATTTTGATAGCAACCAGATTCCAAGATCCTTCAAAGGCAATGATTTTTTAAGATATAATATTTGGTTCCGGTAAATTAGCCTGTTTTCTATTGAAACTAACAGAATTTGTATTGCTCTATTTATTTATTTGGTTGGTTGAGAAATTCTGTTGATGGGTTTTGTTGGTGAGAATTTCTACGCTGAATCTAAAATTTAATACTAAATATTAAATTTGATGTTCACTTCTTACTTTTTTTTTTTCTTGTCCTAATTTCGCTGTCTCATTGACAGGCTTCAAGCGTAGGAATGGTGCACACAATCTTTCATTAATAACTATGCAAGTTTGTATTAATTTCATTTGATTTTTTTATTTTTTATTATTTTTATGATAGTTAGATATCTATTTGCTTTATTTCAGATTACGTTTGATATCTATTTGCTTATGAATGATATCAGATCTGACCCTCACTTAAACAAAGCATAAGGTATCACATTCACAAAACTTAACGTAAGGTATCCTATGCTTTCTTGCTTTCTGAGAAAATTTCATTTCCATTCCATGTGTTTGTCTCAGGTTTTTGTTTTGTGTGTCTTTGGGTTAATAAGGCAACAAGACTAAAGTTTTTAAGGCTGTCTGAGACTGTCAACAACATCACATAATGGTAGCTTAAATTCTTCTTTCATTGCTGATTTTTTTCATTTGCTTTGATTTGTAAATAAGGACTGTGTTTTTGGAGAAGTGAATAATGACTCTAAGTTCATTACATTTCATACTGATTGTACTGTCGATTGCCTGAATGGAAGTATATAAGTAAGATTTCCCTAATTTAAATGCCATTGTGATTTTTTTGTTTTTTGTGATGCACTTGAAGCATAGAGTTTCTTTATTAAAAAATTGATAGTTGATACTAGGTTAATATTTCTTCTTATTATACTCTATGGGTTTTGTTTTCCCTTTACTACACAAACACAAACAAAATTCCAATATGTTATTTATTTATGTAGTTATCCCAGATTTTTTAAAATTTGGGTTGCCAAACATAGGTGTATATGATTTAGACTCAAACCTTAAATAACTACCATTTGTTGTGATAAGATTGTATAGAAATTATTCACCATAAATGTGTATTATCCATACTTCTAAGAGGATTGGCTCTGTTCCTTCTATGCCTACTTAGATAAAGTGGATGTGGTTTTGTAAGGTGCCATCATCAGAGGTTCATTTGAGACCAATTGTGAGAATTTGTGGTATAACAAAATTTGAAAATAATTATATTGAAAGTTAACACAAATCTATCTTTTAGATTTATTGGTTGAAGAGCAATTTCTTCAAAATTGGTTGGCACCGATAAGCAAGAGTTCAATGCAGATGTTGGTCATTTTGGAGTAGGAATTTGTCATGATATATGCTTCTCTAAAGTTGCTACATTCCTGTCAAGGTAAGCAAAATACTAAAATTTTGAACTGTTGTAGAGATTATAAACAAAAGAGACATGCCAAATCTGCCTTCAATTAAAACGTCAGGTTTTTAGGAGTTATCTTGCAACTATACAAAGTATTTTCAACCTTTCATTATGTTATCCCACTTGGAAGACCATTTTTTAGTTATTATTACATGCGTTTTGTGAAATTTCATTAGACATGTGATATGTAATATTTAGTCTCGATTCCCACTTTATCTCATCCTATTATAGATTTGCATCTCCTCTATAGGACTCAAATATCACATTGGATTCTTGCTTATCACAAGTGTAGACTATGTTGGTAAGGTATTGCTTGCTTTGCTGAGCTAAGTTCATTTTTTGGAGTTCATGTAATTGTATTTTTTTTTTAAACTTCATCAGTCACAATTCTGCATTGTGTGCTATCCGAACATTTGAGTTAAATAGTCAATATTATCTTGGTTTGAGAAAACCCAAGACCTAATCAGGGTGGCCAAGAGCTTCCTTAGTCTCTGTATTATTAGGTGCACCAAGAGCTTTCATGTCCTTTTATTTCTATTTTTGTAGGGATCACTATTTTCATTCTTTAGATTGTATTATGAACTTTCATTATTGTTTTAATCATTTTCAGGTGTGGATTTTGAGATTAAGTTGCTCACAATTGGTGGGAGAAGATTGAAGCTTACAATTTGGGACATAGGCAACTGCTGGAATTATTTTGAATTATAGTTTCATTTTAATCTTTGATTAATGATGCTTTTGGAAGTGATAGTTTATGCTAACATGTAATCTTTCTCTTCTTTCAAGTTAGTCATTGCTTTTGGTGCATAAATAGATTGTAGAGCTATTAACAATAGATGAAAGATATGTATAAATGATTTTTAGTTAGGTGAACTTTTGGATTTTAATAGAAACATTTAACCTTCGGATGTTGAAAAAACAAGAAGGTAAAATGTTCTGTAAATTTTAATTTTGTGAAACTGATCAATGGCAATTTGAAGTGTTAGAAGAGACAACAATATTGACTTCGGCTTGAAACGTACTCAAAATAAACTCAAGGACAGCATATTAGACATGTCTATAGAGGAAAAGTGCTATCTGATGGCATCTCCACTAAAAACTGTGAATTGCAACACACTTCTGATTCCAATATGCTATTCATGTCCAATTTTATTAGAAACTTTTGAAGAAAGTTCCATTAATGTCCCTTAATATATTTTAAATAATAAAATGCAATATCTTCTTTTTTCTTCACTGTAGCATCACTTAAATAATAAAATGCAATATTCTCTTTTTTTATTCATTGTTTTATCTAATGCTATCCTATGTATGATAAGCCAAAAAAAAAAAAAAAAAAAAGACCAATAGCGTTACTTAGATAATAATATGCAATATCTATTTATTATTGTTTTATTTAATTCTATCATCCGTGTGATAAACCCAAAAAAACAAAAACAAAAACAAAACAAAAACAAAAAAAAATTGGCCAATAGCATCATTACAATCAACCAGTCCCGTGCGGTAGCACGGGGTTACATACTAGTTTTATTTAATATAGTAAAACTTACCCATTACACACCATAATTTCGCCAAGTGGCTCAATGTTGATGTCATTATTACAAGTCATAAAATAAAATGTGTCTTTGACATGCGGTTCATTAATTATTGAGTTTGGCTTACTTTCAATACTTTTCCAACTGGATATATATTTTTATTTTAAATATACAATAACAAGTGGTAGTGAATTTTAATATCTACATTTTATTTAGTTAGTAGGTGATATGACAATTTCTCATTAAAACAAAAGGATATTCCAATTAAAAAAGTACTGGAGGTAAGCCAAATCCTTAATTATTAACCTAGTTAATTTACTTTAGGCGCAACTCTATTAAAAATTCAAACGGCTCCTAATTATTACCATAGTTTCAGTTAGATTAATAAATATTTTCTTTTATTTATAAAAAAGTTTTAAATATACTATTAGTACTTTATAATTATATAGTATTTCTTTAAAAAAAAAACATACATTATAATAATTGCCATATTTTATCTAAGCTAAAATCTATTGGCAATGTTTCAATTTAAAAAAAAAAAAATACTACCCAACGAAATTTTACTACTAAGAGTCTCTAGAATTTTAAGAGAAACTTCATTATGTGTTTTATATTAATGACTCACTAATTATTACAATAGTTTCAATGATATTAATAAATTTTTATTTTTGACATACAGTTTTTAAATATACTATTAGTACTTTATAATAAAAATAGCACCCTACACTATGGAGTTGCACCAAGTGGATGCCTTCTATTTTTTTTTTTTTCCCTTTATTTTATTTGGCTCACTTGAAGTACATTATAATTCTATATTATTTATTAAAAAAAGTACATTGTAATAATTACCATAGTTTCTCTAAGCTAAAATCTATTGGCAATGTTTCAAAAAAATTAAAAAGGACAACCCAATAAAATTTTACTACTAAGAGTGTCTAGAATTTTAAGAGAAAATTCAATATGTATTTTATATTAATTTAATAACCTACCATTATCTCACATACCATTATCTAAAAGAAAAAAAATAAATAGAAAGAACTGACCATAAAATTTTGTTCTAATAATAAAATTTGAGCCGTACAAGTTATTTTTGCAATATGTTGCTTAGAGCATCAGCATTAGATGCTCTAAAAAGATATATATTTTCACACATTAAAAGTTACTTTATCTATTTTAAGACACTAATTTACAATATCTCATTAGTTAGATCTCTTATTTTAACACGTCACCCATTAAAATAAGTTAAAAAATTCCATATCTTTTATTAAAAAAAAAAAAAAAAAACCCTCAAGCAACAGTGTCCCACCCACCCACCCACCCACCCACTGCTATCGCCAAATCCACCTACCCACCGTCAACCCATCCATCAAAACCCATAGGCTAACCCACCCACCATCGAATTTGCCCATTTGAACCCACCCACAGCCTAACCGCTAACCCACCATACCCACCACTGATCCACCAACCATCCGAACCTAGCCATCACCATATGAACCCATACATCACCATCTGAACCCACCCATTGTCAAACTCACCCATCAAATCACAGTGATGAAAAAAAAAAACCACTACAAGAGAGAGATTGGTGGCACTGTGAGGCTGAGAGGAAGAGAGGAGAAGCATCAAGAGTGAGATAAGAAAAAATGAGAGGTTGAGAGAGAATGAGAGAGCTTCAGATCTTTTTCTGAGAAGAAGAGAGGAAGAAATCTGAGTGATAAGAGAAGAGAGAGAAAAAGGAAATAAAAAACAATAAAAATTTTACAATTCTTGTCCGTACTCTTCCAAAATGAAGATTGCACTATTCATCCATGCCAAATATTTTGGAATATAAAACATCTCATGTGAGATATTTTTTGGTGTGCCAAATGCCAAATATTTGACATTTGGCACACCTAATGCTAGCGCAATTAGAAGTTGTATAACATAATTTTACCCATGGCGACTCACTATGAATTCATTAAAATTATTAACCAAGTTTTTTTAAAGAACAACTCTATTCCAAAATATTATAAAATTAAAATACTATTGTGATTAAACTTCCATTATCAAAAATTTCAAGAAATTTAAGAGTATAATTTATTTTAAATAATTTTATAATTTATGATAATTATTGGTTTTATAAAAATTTGGTCTTACCTGTGTACATTCGCCATTTAACTTAAATGAAGTTTATTTTTCTTTTATGTTATTATCTATTTTATTATTCAATTTTAATAATATTATCAAAATATTTTATTTAACTTATATATGATTCTTGATCAAATCGTTCATGCCACATGCACAATATTATAATTGTCACATGTCAATCGAAGCAAAAGACATGAAATTCACAGATTTGAGGAAACAAGTTATTAGAATCCCACTTTTGACGCTTTGACAATTTTCGGAAAACTTTCTAAACAATATGGTAAGAATCTTGATTATATATTCTTTTGCTTCTGTCATTGATCTTTGTAGCTTATCTAGCTTAGTGGTAGTATGTAATAAAAATAGAATTCTTTCATAATTTGGTCCCAAGAAAAAGACATCAATGAACAATTAGGGACTAAATGGGCTTCTGCCCTTTTTGGGCAAAGTAATTAGCGTTTTGCCCTTCTTCCCAAACTAAATAGGAAAATGCCCCTCTTTTGAAAATCGAGTTTCTCAAAATCGATTTAAGCCCTATAGTGACGTTTTCAAGGACCTATAGTGACGTTTATAAAGACCTATAATAGCGTTTTATAACTTGATATCCATGAAATCGAGTTATAGGCAATTTAATTGCCTATAACTCGATTTTATGGATATCAAGTTATAAAACGTCACTATAGGTTCTTAAAATGTCACTATAGGTCCTTAAAAACGTCACTATAGGGCTCCAGAATTTTTTTTTTTTTAAAACTCGATTTTGAGAAACTTGATTTTCAAAAGAAGGGCATTTCCCTATTTAGTTTGGGAAGAAGGGCAAAAGGCTAATTACTTTGCCCAAAAAGGGCAAAAGCCCATTTTGTCCGAACAATTAGAGATAACTGTTAATGCTATAATGTAGTGATGATAACAAATAATTAAAACTCATAAAAGTCAAAGAGTAGTCAAGAAAAATACATACCCATCCTTGTAGGCAAACTCGATAAACTACCGGCCTCATTTAAAGCTGCCCTCCATTTTTGCACCTTTTCCATATTATTCTTGAATTTTTTTTTCATATCTCTAAAGCTTCTCTAAATTTTCCTTCTTGATTACATACTTTTGAATGACCTACTTTATACTCCCTCCATCCCACTTTGTTTGTCCTCTATTCTATTTTGGGATGTCCCAAAATATTGTCCTGTTTCTAAAAATAAAAGTCATTAATTTACTAATGTTCCTATTATACCCCTATTAATTTACTAATTCAATTTTTTGATAAATTTATTTAGGGATAGTTTTGGAAACTTATATATTTTTAAACGGTAGACAAGACAATAAATGATGTTCCCTTAAAAAGTTTGACTTTTCAAACAGGACAAATAAAGTGGGACGGAGGGAGTAAAAAACTGAAAGCACCATTTAACCATTTTTCTTACATTTAAGAATCTTGACAAGTTCATTTGAGCACCAAGTGGAAGATGTATAGTTTTCAAATAATATAATTATCGAAATCCTTGAACATTCAATGGCTTCGAGAGGTTGGGCAGAAATTTCTTTTCCCCTTCGTAGGTCGTCATCTATGAAAGTCTTAATACCCATCATATCAGTGGCGGCTCTAAGATTATTTTCTAAGGGGGTCAATAAAAAATATAAATTATAGAAAATTTAAAACAAAAGAGAACTTAAATATATTGACATCATACACACACACACACACAAAACACACACACACACACACAAATACACAAGATTTCATATTTTAAAATCATTGCACAATATCTTTATTATCAATCCTATGATCTACATCTCTTTCAATGTACATAGCCAAGCAATTATTCATCCACTAATCTCTTATTTGATTGATTTATTTCAAATTTTTTAAGATCTAACATGTTTTTTTTTTTTTTTCCTAAACTTTGAGATTGACAAATTTCTATTTTTATTGTTGGACTTTTTTTTCCCCCCAGATTTTGATCAAATTAGTTTGTTATTGGGTTTATGTGTGTGTGTTTAAAAATACCAAGATATTGTTAAGAGTATCATATTCAAATTTGTTTCAGTTGAGTTTTTAAAAAATTTAAGTTCAAGGTGTTCAAATTTTTATTTTAAAGGGTCAAATAAAAAAATCTAAAATGATATACAATAGTTTTTTTTTTTTTTTTGGCCAATTCAGGGGGTGAACCCCCTAGGCTTCAAGTAGAGCCGCCCATGCATCATATCCAAAAATCCATTCAAATTACTAGTGAAATTCATACATGTACCTTCACCTCTGAAACTCAGGAACACATCATAGCTGTATCTGTTGTTGAAAGATGCGGCTCCTATGTTGCTCATGAAAGCAGTCGTAATTTGGATATAGATGTTGAGTAGATCTGAAAGGAAGAGGGGTAATCAATTAGATTAGACAAAGGTGAGTAAATGAGAAATTGTACTGGGACTGGATTCTTGAAATGATTTGAGAGAGAACAGGAATGGCAAGAGAGTCAAGGAAATGAACGATTATTATTTATTAGTGAGGCGAAGATCTGACAGTCTAGTCAGTTACACCAACCGGTTTATTCTGAAATTACTTTTTAAAGCGTGGGAAAAGTAGGAACAATTTATTTACCATTTATTTATGGAGTTTAGCTGTTACATTCTGACTCATTTTCAAACCTTTGGATTTCGGAGATTGGACCCTGAAGGAAATTACGAGGAAATTGCCTGCTTTTAAGTTTTACCTAGATGATTTGCAGCTTTACAAATACAATTACAGCACCAATTAAAAAACATGTTGTGGGCCTAAAACTAGAAAACGTGTTTTGGGCCTAAAATAAGAACATGTTATGGGCATACGTGTTTAGCAAGATCAATTTAGCAACAAAAAATAAATAAATAAATAAATAAAATGTTGTCGGCCTAAAATTGGAAACCTGTTGGATGAGTCTGAATGATCCAATTATCAATTATTAATAAATACTTTTTATTGGTCAAAAAAATAAATACCTTTTATTAATAAGAGATCTAGGGTTACTGGTAAAATCTCTAATTATTTGAGTTTTTTAATTAAAGGAAAATAGATAATCTTAATAAAATATTTTATTTTATTTTTAACAATTTGCTATAGTCAATTGGTATTTATACTAGTTTACTATAATTACAAAAAATTTAGTTTTAGTTTCTTCAATAATATATATATTTTTTATTCTTTGGTAATAAAATAGTTTTTTTTTTCCCTAAAATACAATCACCATTGTGAATGTTTTTATTATTTTTGTTAAGATTTTAGGTTAGACAATTGCTAGTTAGGCTAAGCTAGCAAGGCTGATTGGGGAGGAGGAAGGGGAGCCTAAGGTTTTGGAAATGGGGCACAATTACAAAAATAAAATATATAATAAGTATTAAAAAAAAAAAATTGGGCTAGAGTGGGCTCCCACATGGGTCAGCCCCTGTCAAGAGTGAACACCATAAGTTGAAACTCTACTAATATATATATATATATATATACACATTTTAACCAATCAATTGTAGCTTATTATGTATTTGTTCATGAAGCCATTAGTTTATATAAATATATATATATATATATATATGTATATATATATATATATAATTTTATATATACAATAAATTCTAGATGGATTCTAAAAATAAAAAAAATACAGTTGAGAAAGAGAGATTTAAATCCTTGACATTTCTCTTAAAATTGGTTAATTGAGTTATAAGACTTTTGGAAATTATTATTATTTGCAGACATGGTAGTGGATTTTTTTTTAGAGGAAATGATAATAAACTTTATTTATACAGAAACACATTATACAATGAGAAAGAGAAAAATAAGGATATTCTTCTAACCAAACAATGACATCCTCAATCTCTTTTGCAACACTAGCCAAAACTAGAGCAACACAATTACATCGTAAATGAATAAGTTTACTGTCTTCAATCCTCTCTAGAAAGAAAATAAAAAACTATCACAAATAAGTTTACTGTCTTCAATCCTCTCTCTCTCTCTCTCTCTCTCTCTCTCTCTATATATATATATATATATATATATAATAGTTTACAAGAATCCAAACTATTGCAACAGAACAAATCCTCTCTTCAAAGTTTCTAGATGACCACAAAAACTAAACAACACCCTCTTGATTTACTAGGCATCAATGTGATGTGGAGAAATTCTCATGTTAGGAGAGGGGGTTGTAGAATAACCTCAGGGGTAGAATCTATATCTATATATATATATCTAAAAGACGAAACGTAACATTTATTGTTGCTACACTCCAGTTAAGCTACATCAGCACCACATCATCATTTATTTTCTTTTTTCTCTTTTTGATTTACCAATTGACATTTATTGAGTCTCTTCTTAAATTCAGGTGTTACTCTATCTCCAACTCTATTGTGTGTCTCTCCATTAACCCAGACTCTTCAGATGCTACTATTATATGGAATTCTAATAGTCATTGATAGATTGCAATCTTCTCACCTCCCTTTTTTTTTCCCTATAAAATTTTAAATTGTTCTCTCTCCACAAATTGATCGGTATGGCATTCTATGGGATAGTTTCTTGAATGCAAGAGACAGAGAGTGACTTTAAAGCTTGCAGATGAAATTGAAGCAAATGAAAGGCGAACATCTGTAGTCATATTTAATTAAAAAACATTTTTTTATATGTAAATTAAATAAAAATTATTTTTTTTTGATAAGTAAGAATGTTATATATACGAATGGCTACTCTATGCATAAAAACATAGAGCAAACCCAGAAAGTACAAGGAGGAAACAACGAAAAAGCAAAAACGAAAACCAAACCACAAATTAATTACAAAGAGAGAGAGAGATAATGAAAGAAGGGAGAGAATCACTAGTCGTGAGTCCCCAAGCCCGAGACCAATCAAAAAGAGTCCCACTGAAAGAAGCCAGCATCTGATCACCGGAGCTAATCAAATCCTCAAAAGTCCGCCGATTCCATTCCTTCCAAATACACCAAAAGATGCACAACGGAACTAAATTCCATATTTGAGACGAGTGTTTCCCCAACCAATTCCACCAGCCAAAAAGCAAGTCTGGGATCGAACTAGGTACAATCCAAGACAAGCCAAAAATTATAAAGACAAAGCTCCATAACCGATAAGCCATCTCACAATGAAGAAGTAAATGATCTACTGACTCTCCACAATGTCTACACATAATGCACCAGTCCACAAAATGCACCAGTCTCCTCAATCTTAGGTTATCACCCGTTAGGATCTTATTCCAAGCTACACACCAAACAAAAAAGGAGACTCGCCTAGGGGCCTTTACTTTCCAAATAGCTTTCCACGGAAAGACAATTGAAGGAGAATTCCTTAATTTGTTATAATATGACCGGATATCAAAATCCCCATTAACCTTCAACTTCCACCTCATCCGATCTCCCACATCCATAGGAGGAGTATTAGCTCCCAACATACAAAGAAAATGTAGCCCTTCCTCCATCTCCCAATCATTAAATTCTCGAGTAAAACAAACATCCCAAGTTCGTCTATCCTCCTCCCCTTGCCTTGACAAGGAGGCTTCAACAGATATCTCCTTATCAATAGCAATACCATACAACCTTGGGAAGGCCAAGTAAAAAGGTTGACCCCCACACCACCCATCCAGCCAAAACCTCACTCTATTCCCAAAACCTCACTCTATTCCCCAACCCAACAACAAATTGACAATTCTTACTAAAATCCTCCCAACCCATGCGAATGCCTCTCCACAAACCACACCCATGAACTCCCCTACCCAGTTTTGAGGTCCACCCCCCCCCCCCCCCCCCCCCACTCTTCCCCATATTTTGAAGCCACCACCCTCCTCCATAGCCGATCCTCTTCCTTCCCAAACCGCCACAACCATTTCCCCAATAAGGCCTTATTGAAAGTAGTAAGTTTCCTTATCCCCAAACCACCATTAGCTATAGGCGCACAAACTTTGTCCCATCCTACCAGATGAGTTCTGCTATCACCCCAAAGAAAATCCCTTTGTAGTTTTTCAATTCTATTAGCCACATGAGTAGGAATTGTGAATAGCGATAGAAAATAGGTAGGAAGACTAGATAATGTACTCTTGAGTAACATCAATCGACCCCCCTTAGACAAATACAGCTTCTTCCACCCGGCTAATCTCCGCTCAAATTTTTCCAGAATAGGATTCCAAATTGAAGGGGAATTATGTTAAGCCCCTAAAGGCATGCCAAGATAAGTCATAGGTAACTTTCCGACTTTACAACCCAAAATTTCAGCAAGGGCATGCACATCATCAACCACCCCTATTGGAACCATTTCACTCTTATGCACATTAACCTTCAAACCTGTTACCGCCTGCAAACTAAGTAACAACAACCGAATATGAAGGATTTGCTCCACATCCGCATCACAAAATAGGATAGTATCGTCTGCAAACAGTAGATGTGTAACACATTCCCCACCACCCCTCCTACCTTCAACTTTAAAGCCACGAATCAAACCGGCTTCCTCCACTCTTCTCAACATCCTACTAAACACCTCCATCATAATCAAAAACAGCATAGGAGATAGCGGATCCCCTTGTCTTAAACCTCTTGAACTACCAAAGAAATCAGCTGGAGACCCATTAATCAAAACAGAGAACTGAACTGTGGATATACAAGTACGGATCCATTTACACCACTTCACTCCAAAGCCCATTCTATGCAACAAATTCAACAAAGTCTCCCAATTCACATGATCGTAGGCTTTTTCAATATCAAGTTTACAAATGACTCCAGGAACCCTACTCTTCCCTCGACTATCCACACACTCATTCGCAATAAGAACCGAGTCAAGAATTTGTCTCCCACCCACAAAGCTATTCTGAGATTCAGAGATCAACTGATCTAATACCACTCTCAATTGATTTGCCAAAATCTTATACAAGATTTTATACACACTCCCCACCAAGCTAATAAGTCGGAAATCTCTAATATTGGAGGTATCATTCTTTTTAGGAATTAATGCAATGAAGGTAGCATTAAGGGATTTTTCAAACTTACAATGTTGAAAAAACTCTTCAAAGACCGCTAAGACGTCTTTCTCCACTACTCTCCAACAGAGATGATAAAAGGCCATAGTAAACCCATCCGGACCTAGAGCTTTGTCCCCTTCCAAATCACGTACAACTTGAAGTATCTCCTCCCTCTCAAACTTCCTTTCAAGCCAAACCCTCTCCACATCCCCAATACTATCAAATTCCAAACCCTCCACAAAAGGCCTCCAACCCTCAGTCTCCTTGTACAAAGTTTTATAAAATTGTACTACCTGATTAGACACCTCGGATTCCTCCTCAAAAACCACCCCATCCACCTCCAAAGTCCTTAGATGATTAAACCTTCTATGAGAATTAGCCATTTTGTGAAAAAACTTGGTGTTATTATCCCCTTCCTTGATACATAACATCCTAGATTTTTGTCTCCAAGAAATTTCTTCCAAAAAAAGAAGATGTTCCACCTGGGACCTCAAAGCTACCCTATGGCCTTTCTCCCCATCAGTGAGACCAAAATCCTCCTCCTTGGCGTCTAATTTTTTTAGTTCCTCCAATAATTGTTTCTTCTAACGCTCTACATTACCAAACTCTCGACGATTCCATTGCACAATATCCTCTTTCAGAGCCTTCAATTTTTTTGCAAGCACAAAACTAGGTGTACCCACAAAAGAATGCCGATTCCACCAGAACTGAACTCTATCCACAAATCCCTCCGTCTTCAACCACATATTTTCAAATCTGAACGGACTTTTCCCCCTTGCCATTCCCCCTGCCTCCAAAAGAATTGGACTATGATCTGAGATAGGACGTGGTAAAATCCTTTGAAGAACATCAGGGAAGTGGTCCTCCCAATCTGGAGTGACCAATGCTCTATCAATCCTAGACATCGCTGGTTGATCGGTGCCACTGGACCATGTGTATCTACCTCCGTCTAAAGGCAAATCTACCAAGTTGAGATCCTTAATAAATTTAGAGAATTTTTCCATAGCCAATGTCAAACGTGCCTCACCCCTACGCTCACTAGGAAAACGAACAATATTAAAATCGCCAAAGCAACACCACGGTAACCTCCAATACTGCTGAATACCCACCAACTCATCCCACATGTGACCCCTCTCAACATTCTCATTTGGGCCATAAACCCCTGAGCATGCCCATATAAAACCGTCCCCCACCCCTTGCCACTTAACCGAAACTGAGTAAATGCCGACCATAACCTCTACCTTCTCCAAAACCTTTTTATCCCACATAAGCAAGATACCACCAGCAGTCCGATCAGCCTCCAAAACAGCCCAATCCACATATGGACAACCCCACAAACTACAAACCAACTGTCTATTCATGCTAGCAATTTTCGTCTCTTGTAAACAAACAACATCGCACTTCCACTCCCGCAACAAATTCTTCACCACAAGTCGTTTTTAAGGATCATTTAAACCTCTAACATTCCACGAAATCATTTTTATCTTCATAGACACTAAACTATCCCCAACTAATGACACCAACACAAAACCACCCTTTATCTCCTCTCATAATTCGCCGAGCATATCAAGTTTTGCAACTCTCTACGTCCCTTGTTTTTGGACTTAGCCACTTTTTTACTACCCATTTCTCTCCTGTGTAACACATTGGCTGCTTCCATCTCAGTTTCTAGCCTCTGTAAGAGAGCAATGCACAACTTCTCATGTCGATTCGTTGACAACCCAACCAATTTACTGAACCCAGGAATTCTGTGCTTCACCCAACTAGAAATATCTAACTTATTCTCAATACTCAATACCTCAGTGGCCTCCTTCAATTCTTCCAAATTTGTTGACACACCCGGATCAATGATTTGCAGAGGTAAACAATCTGACACTTCATTTTCACCAAAACCCACAAAAAAATCAGCTACATCCCTTGCAAGCACAATCTCCCTAGGAAAGCTTGAAAGCTCCTTACTAGAGAAGGTATTAACCTCCTGACCCGATACTCCAAAACCCATCGACCCAGCTCGTAGAAACTCCAGAAACTGATCGGGAAAAGGAGTTCCGATCCATCTCGGCACAAAATCGAGAATTACTAACCTCTTAGCTTCAGAAATCAACCCACCCGACAACTCAATATGACCCAACAAACTGTTCCGACCAGAACTGAGCCTGAAACCCAGCTTCAGAAGAATCCCGGTGCACCCCAACTCTTCCACCGGCGAAACCCAATGCTAAGGAACAGTCAAAACTCCTTCTGCCGGCTTTTGTACCGGATCCTCTGAGGGCAACACCTTCGCCGGCTCCAGCGAGAGGCATGTCGGAGCTAAGGGTGGTGAACCCAGCTCACGAGTGGCCTTGACCACTCCGCTACCGGTATCGGCAAGGTGGGGTGCTGTGTGATCCAGCTCGGGTTCACCTGGACGCAAGACCCACTCCCGTCGTGGACTTCCGGTACCGATATGGGTGAGCTCGAGCTCAAGTCAGCCACCGGAGCCATCGTCGTCCTCCGTGTCGGTAGAAGATCAATCGCCGAGCTCGCAGGTAGCACACTAGCACTCAAACCATCTGATGTGGAGCTCGGGCCTGATGTGTTTGCCTGAGCCTTACCACCTTCCACAAATGGGCCTGTAGAACTTGGGCTGGGTTTATTATTGGACTGCTTGGAGCAAGCCCCTGCCTCAAAAGAAAAAGGGCTAAGCAACAGTGGGCCTAAGCAGCTCTTATCAATACCCAAACAAGATGCCTGAGCTTCAGAGAACCCATTGTCCATACCCTGAATGCTAACCTGGGCAGAAAGATCCTCTCGTGCCACCCACTTTACAGCTTGCTTATCACTCCTAAAACGTTGCCAAGACACCCGCCTCTTGCCAAATTCATTTACTTCCACAGTCAAACCTTTCCTTAACCAACTAGACCTCCTAACTTGACGCTACCTACCAAAATCAACCTCTTTCAAATTCAAATTATTCAATCTGAATTTATTTTGTTCCGGGATTTTCTCCTTAACCTTAGCATCTACATTAATACCACGGTGACTCCCCTCCACTCCACCCACGGCAATCGGAATAGCCTTATTAGTCGGAACTTCAAAAGCCACCACCTGACTCCCATCTTCATCTCTCGGAGGCGGCATAGTGTTCTCCACTACTTGAATCTTCTCTGTCTCTTTAATGGAGGGCTGGAAAGCATGCTTCCTTCCCTGCATAGACGCTTTTACCGTTTCAACAAAAGACCAAGAAGGGTGAACCTCTGAACCCAACTTAGACGATACAGCTTTTGGAACACCCAACGCATAATGAGAAGGTTCAAGCATTCTCCTTAATTCAATACCAAAGGCCCTCCAACCTCGTTGTGCCTTGCCTGCAGGAATAATGATCGATCTTCTCATCTCGCCAACTTTTAACTCTGTTACTAACAAATATTGCCCAAACGAGTTAGAGCCCCGTTGCACTGTGTATGCAGTGTCTCCTTCCCTGAGTGTGAAGAAATGTTTGGGGTTAATCCCAATCAATGTGTGTTCCAAGCTTTGCATTAACCATCGTGCTGCACTCTTACCCATAAAAACTGATTGCATGAAATACTTTCCCCGTTCATAAATCCTAAGGGAAAAAAAGTTCCCCCCTTCCTCAACCACCAATTGAAACAGCTTCGATTCAATAAAAAAACTGCGAAATCCACCCATAACAATCCAAGACAGACGTAAAAAAAATAATCGGGAACAATATTTCTGACTAATTTGAGATAGCCGGGCCTCTAGAACTCATTAAAATAAATATACTGATCAAATTAAGTAAACTATATTTGAACTTCCCTTAAATAAAAATTATTTATTGAGGATTCAAGCTCAATGGGTTTCAACTTTCAAGTTTGTAACTACTCTCTCTCCCTCTCTTTTATTTTTGGTATCTAAAACTAGTCAAAGTTTGTTAGGCGGAATTTCATTTCCTGGAAGCAGTGATGCATATTTCTTAAGCACAAAGCTTCTTCATTGTAGGACAGGATATGGTATAAATTTTTCAGTCCATTAGCCATTCATCCTTCAACTCTATTGATAGTTTCTTGTTGAGTTGTCGGATTTTGTGTGTGTGTGTGTTTTTTTTTTTTTTTTTTTTCTTTCACTGAATCAAAAATTCAAAATTACTAAGACCTATGCCTTAGGTTCTTGAATTGAAGTACATGTATCAGCCTTTACATATGTTTCACAGTACATGGTGTTTACCAGTGAAGTTATTTCTAAAAACACACAGGAACCAATAAGTTTTTAGTGAATGTGGAAAGGGTTCATTTCTAGGGTTGAACAAAGTAAAATATTTCCCCCCGATTGTACAAATTCTATATAGACAGATTTTATTACAAAATTAACCACTTAAAATGGAATGATTTCCTTAACAACTCATTATCACTTTCATAATAAATCAAACGGCCCCCAAGCAGGGTAAAAATTCTGTTTATTGCAAGAACAGCCAAGAAATGAAAGTACATGAAAAGATTCAAAGAAGTAATTTTAAATCACAACTGCTCTGAATAGACATACTGCTAAGAATCTTTCTAGAGACATCAGCAACTAATCATCATAAAGGATCACAACAATGGCAGAATCAAAGAAATCTTGATACTATTGTAATAAAAGAACAGAAAACGTATTAAAGTCAATGTGCAATATGTCACATTCCAAATATGTATGGTCTGTTTGGATTGAACTTATTGTTGCTGAAACTGAAAACTGAAAATTGAAAACTGAAAACACTATAGCAAAATAATTTTTAAATGTGTAAATAGTATCATGGGACCCATTTTAAATATTTTTTAATGTATAAACAATACCACTACAGTGATAAACAGTGACAAAACAGTGTATAAACAGTAAAAATTGTCTCTGAAGAGTAAAATCTGTCTCTCCTTAAATGCGTGAAAGCAAAAAAAAAAAAAAAAAAGAGGGAAAAACGGGGACGCAGGATTCAGCAAACGCTGAATCCAAACCCATGCGTATTGTGCTAAGGCTACAAAGAAAAATATAGAAAAATACATTCCATGAAAGCTTGACACATCATTTTGCATATTCCAGTAGGAAACCTGCTTGCCTAGAAACAATCCATGACTTGATTTCCCAAGGACTGAGGAGAAGCATAAGATGACTCAAAAAAACTTGCTTCAGCCTTTCTTGAGTATTAATTAAAATGATGGTGCATCGATCTTAGCCAATTTAAGGGGAACAAGCCATGTGTAAAGAGCATACATACCATAAAAATAATCGAATTTGCTACAAAAGCCAGCTAACGCGAGTATTCCAGCATATGAGAACATAGTAATGGAGAAGGTAATAGCTGAAATTCTCAACCTGCACACATAGCCTAGGATTTACACATAATACAAGCCTGAAAAAAGAAATTTTAAAATCTTCAGGAGAGGGATCCCCCAATTATATTCTCAAACAAGAGCAATAATGCATTCAATGAAGTATAAGATTCACCTCGATAACCAATACAGAGCACAATGTGATGTTTATTCTTATTCTGTATAAACCCACAAGACAGCAAAATAAGTGAATATGAACACGGCTTGGCCTATAACACTGTAGTCTGTAGGTACCAGCAGACCGAAAATGCAAGAATCTGCATATGAAATGCTGCAACCCATGTTAGGAGTTCATTTGTACCATCAAATTCCCTCATTGATTTCATTTCTGTTCAAAAATTCAATGTCCATCATCAAGAAGTTGTCAATCACCAAAACCAGATTCTATAATTCTTTTTTCTGCTGTCGAACTTCAAGACTTATAAATTACTTTTATGTCCTAATTTTGTTTAGGATCAAGTTTTTTTTTTTTTTACAAAAGTACCCAATTAGTTTGATATATAAGTAGCTAGATGACTCATGGACAAGAATAGCAAAGTAGCATATTGTTGTCATGCAACTCAAATTTTCCTTATGGGATATTGGAAACAGGTCAGACTGAGTTTATTCTCTATCCATGCCATGGCGCTTTATCTTTTTCCTCAAATTTTATGAATGAAAGACGATTAAAATTCCTTTATAGCCTATTTTCATAACCAGATTAAGGTTAAGAGAATTATAGAGTTAGTATGGTATAAAAGTAGCTAGATGACTTGAAAGTAAGGTGCACAAACAGAGTCTGTAGTTCGGATTCTTCCAAAGTAGGATATGAAATAAAGGTCCACACTATTTGTTGAGGATCCATAACTGACCCCAAATATTTGGAATTTGTTGTTGTTGTTGTATGATGGTCAAAAAGACAAAAGAAAATATAAAAAAATAGTGCTCGCACCAAGCATCTTCTTGACTCTTCCTGAAAAATGGCAATCCAGGGCTAAACATTTTTTCTTTTGATAAGTAAATTACAAATGGGAGCAGTGGAGCACTAATTATTAGCCGTCAAAAAGCAGAGCTCCCTATCTTAGTTTCCTCATCCCTTGCTTCAGAAACAGAATTCAGCAATCATGTTGTTGTTTTGATTGGTAAGTACAAATCATTCACACAATTCAGATTAAACCCATCACTTCAACATCCACCCCTTGTTTGTGAGAGACAAAGATTTGGTTCAAAGACTAATGGCCATGCTGACTATCAATCTTAACAGACAAATAAAACTATGAATAGCACAAGGAAGAGAACAATCAAACAATTTATTTTTAATAAGTAAATGAGGAATTTTATTAGAGAAGAGGAGTGCTTTAAATTTGAGCCTCCTAAGAATTACAATTATGAATTTAAAATAATCCTTAACACTAGCTATTAGACAAAACAGGCACCCTTACATTAAATGAGATAAAGGTAACATAATTTCATCTTTAAAGAAGCAATGAGGGAAGGAACTACCACAGAATACTATCAAATGTTATTTCATTAATTCCAATTTTTATTTACAATAATTTTCTTTCAAATTGGATGGTTCCCAATGTCATGAATGAGCTAGTTAAGTTATACTTAGAGAAGCAATAAAAGCTATCAAAAGTGCAGATGAAACAACAAAACTAAAGAATGAGACATTCCTTGATACTAAATAACATAATAGAAAAACGTTTCAATGTAATAATATTACCTTGTCATATTTCTTTGAATTTGAATCAAGATTTTCTCATTTCTATGGTAATAGACTTGGATTGAGGTCAGTGTCCATGATCATCTTCTTCTTCTTTGCCCTATAGATTTTCAGCTGCGAATAATGACATTCTGTTTGTTTGGACTCCAATGGGTTATGCCGATATTGATATGTTCGCAGCTTGGCAGGGTTATTTCAGCAGACATAGAAACATAGCTTTTTGGAATGCTATGCCTCATTGCATTATCTGGTGTCTTTGGCAAGAATGGAATTCTAGAATATTTGAGGGTTGTAAGTGGATTACCCTTCAATTTAAAGCCTTTTTCTTTCGTACCTTTTAGATTGGAGTGTTTCTTTTCATTCTCCTCCTTCTTCTATCCTTTTAGATATGCTTGAGCATTGTAATTTGAATTAGTTGTACTTTTCCCTGAGTACACCCCCGGTGTACTTGTTGTGTTTTCTTTTTAATAAAATTTTTTCGTTACTTACCAAAAAACAAGCTGGGGAACGTTAACAGCAACATTAGACTAGAGTGATTAGACCCCATTACCCATTTTACAAGGTTGTGGGCTACATTATTATCTAATCCCATTTCCAAATGAAGAAGAAGCCAAAGCTGAAATATCCTTCTTGCAAGCTGGATTTACAATGAAGTTAATGACATTTGCTGCATATCCTTCTATTGGCTCAGAATATAATGACAAAATTGAAACAGAACAATCCTAAGATGTATCCTTCAAAACCAGCTAACAAGATAACTATTATCTCTAGATTGGATTCATCCAACAACAAAAAGGAAGATATATATATATACACACACAGTGAAACTTCTCTCTCGAAAAGTAAGATAGTGAGTTCATTCATTTAGCCCATAGTAACATTTTATCAAATACTTGGGGTTCTTACCGTTATACCCTCTATCACAACTTGTTCAAGTCTCTCCTCTTTGGCCAATGGCATTCCAGTCTTGAACTCTGAGAACCGCAGCCGGGCCTACATTATTTTGATCACATGATGCATGAAAACAGTAAGACACACACTTGTTTTGCGTTTGCAAAAAAGCAGCACTTCCTCTCGTGTCCCCCAAAGGATTTTCATCGCCACTACTGCATATGGTGTGAATTCATTCATCTTTGGTGACTCTTTCTGTTTGTAACTCACTTGTGATTAAAAGACGTTTAAAAAAAAAAAAAAAAAATCAACGAAGTAATACTACCTTGGCATATTTCTTTGAAGTTCAATCAAGAGGTTCTCATTTTTCTTCAATGGTGGACATAAATTGAAGTCAGCGTCCTCATTTAGAAAGGGCTGGGCCATTGAAGACATTGGTGTTGCATTTCCAGTTCACGGGTAGGCAATAGGCATATCTATCATGGTCCAAGCATTCTCATTATCTTGGTCTTCAATTTCCCTTGTAATCTCAAGTGTTTGAAACCAGAGCTTCCTCCCGTGCATCCCAAAGGATTTTCATTGCCACTACTGCATACAGTGTAAAATGGGTATCAACGTTACGGTACCTTGCACCAATCTCTACGTTTTCCAAATAAAACAAGTGCCGTGTCCTAAAAGCTCAAACCGTTAAGAAATAGTGAATTTACTCGTCTAATTAATATTCTAACACAAGAATTATTATAGAATATCAAGCACCCAAAATCAAGATCTTTATTATTTATCATTCATAATCTTTCAGAGTTCCTACTAAAAGAATTATACAACAAATGCATAATAAAGCAAACTATAGAGACAGCCAAAGGTCTCTCTTCGCAATTTAGTTGTTTTGTTTCCCCAATTTTCAGACTCTTCAAAGCAGAATAATATGAAAATATAAATAAAAACAAAACCAATTGACACAGCACAACTATAAGGAAGTGAAGGAAGAGAACACGGAGCACCTAATTTTAAATCCCATAACATTTGGTTTCTCTACCTCATGAAGGAATAAAACCCAACTGAAGAAAAACGACTATGAATCAGATCAACATCAACTAATCTAAAATGCCGCAATTAAATGATCCAAAGAGGGGGATTATTGACTGGAAAATTAATTGAGAGCGAGAGACAGGGAATTATTTTTCTTTACCTTGGCATATCTCCTTTTCCTCCAAAAAAAAAAAAAAAAAAGAGGCATATTTCTTTGAATTTGAATCAAGAATCTTCCATAACATAGGCCATTTTGAACGTGTACTGCATCGAAAAATAAACTCCCACGACAAAATTAACCTCATTATATATTACGGAAATCTAATTATTGAATTAAATGTTGTTGGTGTTGTTAGCAAACATGTCAAATTTCATTTAAATAGAAAGTTAATTACTTTTTAATCCATAAACATAAAACAAAATAGGCGAGTCAGGTCGGGTTTGGGTTAAGTCAATTGATTTGTGTAAAAAATAGGTCATTTTAAGCAAGTTAAAAATAGGTCGATTAATCAAGTTGCAGATTGGGTCAAGTTAGATCGAGTTGACCCGTATTTTTTCACATGATTTTTTTTTTTAACATGTATTTGCTTCGCAGCAAATTACTTGATGTGAAATGCGCATTACTTTGAATTCACTGCTCATATCAAGAAAGTGCTCAGCTCAACAAATTCACATTTGATCAATAGTTATAAATTATACAAATCTCAACATTGTTAATCAAAACAAAATAGCACACACAAAGGAATCTAGTCTACCTTTTGAAAATAGAATTAAAACAAACACACAAGTTTCACTTCTACAAAATATCAACACCCCAAAACATAAAACAAAATTACAAATGCTAATTTTTTTTATTGGATATTGGATAGCTAATTTGATAAAAATAAAATAAAAACATATAAAAAATTTACAATCTTAAAAAATTTGGATATTGTATTTAATTTTAGATTCACTATGATTGACACTATGTATCAATTTGGAAATATACATCAAAGTTTGATTGCTTACTAATTTATACATTGTCTCTTTTGTGAATATTATGTCATTATTCATCAACAGACACGCAAGAAAACATTTTCTTTTATTTTGAAAAGTGGTTTGTTTTGGTTATGGACTATTAAAAAGTAGGTTCAAGCACCCATAATTGATGCTAATTTCATTGATATACTTAGTCTTCATTCTTTTCACACTTATGAATGTTTCTCATAGATGTTTATAATTTTAAATATATTTTTTTAACTCTATTGTAACTAAATTATCTTAGCATGTACTTCGTCATTTGATATCTAAAAGCCTTTACTTATTGTGTTATTCAAGCGAGAATAATGCATCAATCATTCATCTTTCAATTCATTTGCATGCAACTAGATAAATATCTTAATTGTTTTCTTGAGACCATTGTATTCGAATGACGTTATCCAAAAAATGTAAAAAGTTGATTTTGTTTTATAAAAATATAATAATCATGTACATTATATTTGTCAATTGAGTTTGTGTTTTGCATTGTAAAGCCCACATAAAAAAAAAAAAAAAAAAAAAAAAAAAAAAAAAAAAAAAAAAAAAACCAACCATGTCTTATTTTCCTTTTTTACAATTTTTTTTTTTTTTTAAAAGTCATGACACAAGTTAGCCGAGTTGGGTCAAGTTGACTTGCAAAAAAGGGTCAAGTCATGGGTGGATTCATTTTTTCTTCGGAAAAAATTTGGATTCGGGTTGGGCTAGCAAATCCTGGCCTGTTTTGCAATGTTTACATAAATGTATTTTTTATGCATAATTTAAAGGTATAAAAACTTGAAATTAAACATTTAATATATGACATAGCTATTGATTTTTTGTCTCCTTGAAATTTTGCAAGTATAAGTATATAATAAAAAATAATAAAGTGCAATCTATTATTAGATTATCAAAATTCACATTCAATAAAAAAAAATATATATATATAAAGAGAGTTTGAAGGATTTCTTTCCGAACTAATTCAAAACTTTGTTCTTTCAAAAAACCCTCCACATGTGTGAGTTAAATAAAAATAAAATGAAATTCTTCCATAACGTAGCAGATGTAGATTAAAGTCAGCATCTTTGGGCTGAGGCAATAAAAAGTAAAAACAACCCCGGATCTATCAATGGTCCTCTCCACTCTCGTTTAATGGGCCACGATAGTATCTCTCTCTTTTTTCTTTTTCGGCCCATTTCGTGACCCCATGGGCTCAAATCATCTACAAGCTATAAGTAACCTCTAGATTCTTAATTATTATCATTTGCAGGTACGGTAACGTCGGCAAGGTTGAAAATAGGGTTGTGCATGGATTGGGTTAGGGGGATTTTTTGACCCAACACACCATAGTGGGTAAAAAAAAATTCAACTCAACCCAATTCAACCCATCACATAAGTCTAACCCAACTCACATGGGTCGGGTTGGGTCAGGTTGAACCCATGGGTTTGACAAATTTTATTATTATTATTATTAAATTGAGTAGAAAAAAAATAAATATTAATATATTAAAAAAACCTAAAGATTAGTATCAATGTAAATCGTTAAAGGCAAACAATATTAATGACTAAACAACAATAGTAATTTATTAGAATTTATGTAAATTAATTGGCTTTTATATAGGATAGGAAGAACTGGTTATTTAAAAAAATTAATTATATAATATATTATATATATATATTAAATTAGTATTAGTAGGAGGAATTGAGGAAATACTACTCTACAGCTAGTTTTTTTTTAATTATTAAATATAATATATATATATATATATATATATAAAAAAGTGCCCTACAACTGATTTAAAAAAAATTGATTAAATATATAATATATTTTAAATATATATTAAATATGATGAGTTGGGTCGGATTTGGCAGGTTTGTAATTTTATGACCCAAATCCAACCCGACCTGCTATAAAAAAATTTTTTGTAATCTAACCCAACCCACCAAGCCTTAAAAACCGATCCAACCTGGCCAGTCGGGTCAAATTTGACGGGTTGGTGGGTTTTCTGCACACCCTTACTTGAAACCGTTGAGTCTTTCTACCAAAAAATAAACTTTTGAGTCTATATTGGTTGGTGATGTCATATTGTCATTAGGCTATATATATATATATATATATATATATATATATATATATACAGTTATGATGACTGATTTGGCCCAATTGAATTAGATTAATGGTATTTTCTGTTGAGTGTTTGCATATTATAATATTATAATATTAAGATGCTACCACATTGGGGTACAATGGTAATTTATAAGTTGTAAAGAGTATAGTAAATTACTGCCTGTATGAATATGCTAATTTATTATTATTATTTTTTTAAATGGGAAAAATGGTTTCGTCATGTTCGTAGATTCAGTCAGATTGTGTTCAAATTTATCAATGCCATAGGGCTGTTTGGTAAGAGATTTTTATTTACGTTATTTAAATTTTGTAAAAATATGTGTGGATAAAAAAGTGTGTGAAAATACGTATTATGGTGTTTAAATAACAATTTTCATTATTTAAACACTATTACAAAATAAGAACTTAAAATTAAGGGCCTTGTTGGCAATTTGATTCCACTCCAGTATCACATTAGGAAACATTAGCTTCGGCAGTTCCAAAATCTGAGAGCCACTGAGTGTGCAATTTTATTTTATTTTTTTTGTTATTTGGTATATGTTTGGTAAAATTTCAAGAGTAAATTATACTATCCTACCCTGAGGTTTGGGGTATTATCAAACACATCCAAAGGTTTTACAAAATGACCAATTTGGTCCTTATCACTAACGCCGTTTGTGCACCGTTTATTTACCATTTATTTTTTATTTTTTTTGTTTTCCTTCTCCTCCTTTTCTCCCTTCACGCCAGAAAATCTCTCTCTAACCTGCAGCTCTCTCTCAAATCTCTGAAACTCTCATGGCCGATACAGACCCACACGCTACTAGACCCTCGTTCTCAATGGATCCATCATCTTCTCAACCTCCATACGGCCGATCCGTGTTTCACGTGTCATCTAGAACCCTCTAGCTTATAGATCGAAGAGTGGGTTTGGGGTTTTGAGGGAATGAGAATCGGATAGGGATAAGATGTTTGTTGGTCTCGGGTTTTAGAGAGAAAAGTGAGATGAGAGGCCATTTTTGTGGTGGTGTTGGCTGAGGTTCACCGTGGAAGAGCATGGAGGCTCACCCTCTCTTAAACTCTCTTCTGAGTTCTCTCTTTAGAGCTCTCTCTAATCGGTGAAACCCATGAGTTTGGTCACCGGCAACCCCACCACGCAAAGAACTTCCCGATTCCCATCGCAGGTTTGACGCCACCAACGCCGTTTATCGGAGTTTCGTCCCTCTCTCTCAGATCGGAACCCACATGGTGGTGCTTTGATCTGGATCATGCCTTCAACAGACTCTCTCATCCTCTTTGTGGCAGCGTCGTGGATTGTGGCTGGCCTTTGGATTTCGGATTTGGGTAGTATTTCGTCAGGAGACGATGAAGCCGATCTAGTGATATGGTGTATTTTTTTCTGTTTCTTTATAATAGTTGGGGTTGTGTTGATTTTCTATGTTGTTTGGCTGAGATTTTTGCTGGTTTTTTGGGGTTTCTGTTGGGATTTTTAGAAGATTTCATTGGGAATTTACAAAGAGATTTATGTTTGTTGTTCGGCTTGGATTTTTGCTGTTTTTTTTTTTTTTGGGTTTCTATTAGTTTGAAAGGGATTTCTTTTTTTTTTTGTAATTTTTGCTGGAGTGTCGTCGGAGCTTAGGGACACAGAAAAGAAATTTTCTGGCTTGAATGGAGAGAAGAAGAAAAGGAAAAAAAAAAGTTTAATAAACAGTGTACAAACGGTGTTAGTGACTTACCAAATTGGCCATTTTTTAAAACTATTGGATGTGCTTGGTAATTCCCCAAACCTCAGGTAGGTTATTGTAATTTATCCAAATTTCAATGAGATGTGTGATATGTAATGCTCCGTTTCAATTTTTCTTTTTCTTTTATTTTTGATGTTCTATTAAGCAGCTTTTCTGTCAGATTTAGATTATCATATCTGATTCTTGTTGATCGAGTGTTCAATAACTTTTAACTCCATGCCTTAGTGCTGCATCTTTACATGACTTTCGTATTGGAAACATAATCTTAGGATTGTTGGGCCGTTAAAATAACATATTCATAAAATGAAAATGGTAAGATAAATAAATAAAAATATCCTAAAAAATAAGATTTGATTTATTTTCAAACTTAAAGAAAGCAAAGGACACGATTTCCTCTTGTTTTCTATTTACCCACTTTTTTTTTCCCCTCGTTCTTCGTCTTTTCCCTTCTCTTTTTATTTTTTTTCTTTTCTTTTCTCACCTAAGATTCTTGAGTCTTTTGCCTCAATATTGTAAAAATGACAAAATTTAGCTACAAAATCAAATATAGTCTAAGACTACAAACTGCTCTAATAAAATGACATATGTGAAAAATAGCATGTGCATTCTACATGATTACTTAAGTAAACTTAACCCAACTAACCCTAGTTAACTACACTACCTATTAAAAAAATAAAAAATAAAATGAAAACTAAAAACCCTAAAAAAGTCTATACGTATGATATCTCTCTCTCTCACGGACTTTTCTCTCTGTAAAATGTAACCCATAACCTAGCTCCAACTGATCACCCATAGCCTCCTATCTCCACCGTCGGCCGGCCAACCCAAATCCTCCTGTCTCCACCGTCGGGTGGCCAACCCATAGCCTCCTATGTGGAATCGTTTCTTATGGAATTGTTTGTAGTTCAAAAAGTAGTTTGGGAGCTTCATTTTCTGTCAATGGTTCATCAAGCTCTATGGCAGTTGAGATCTTTGATTCTGATATAGTTCCTGCTCCGTCAGGGTACCAGCAAGGTTCTTCCAAAGAACATGACAGACTTGAAGATGATTTGAAATTGACAGGTGAAGCCCAAAATTTTGGGGACGGAACAAGGGTTGAGAATGAGAAGGTGCAAAAAGGAGTGGCTAAAGGGAGAAGTTGCTCTAATACCTTCAGGAATGATGGAGTGGAAGAGGAACTTGAGCTTACTAGATTTGAGGTTGTGGGCCGATGGTGGAGACAGTACAGGATTTGAGGTGGTGGGCCGGCGATGGATATAGTACTGGATTTGAGGTTGGCTTGCTGTGGAGACAGAGAGTTTGGGATGGCCGACTAGCGGTGGAGACAAGAGGGTTTGGGACCGATGGGAGTTGGTTTTCTTTGTTGATTTTGGAGCTCCTTAGCAACTTATCTCTAATAGTTGACCCAATGTCTGGGTTTCCTCGTTGAGAGAGAGCGAGAGAGATTATGTTTTGGTTTTTTAGGTTTTTAGTTTTTATTTTTTATTTTTTAAATAGGTGGTGAGTAAACTAGGGTTAGTTGGATTAAGTTTACTTAAGTAATCATGTGTAATGCACATGCTATTTGTTACACATGTCATTTTATTAGAGCAATTTGTAGCCTTAGGCTACAACTGGTTTTGTAGCTAAACTTTGTCCAAAAATGACAAAATTTGAGTTTATTGGATTTATGTATACTGTGCAAAGTTTTTTAGCTAAATGAGGAGAAATGCAAATTTCGATATTGCTGTTGCCGAAATACAAGTAAAAGAAGAGAGAGAAATTGACAAATGTGACATATTTTTGATATTTCAGTATTCATGTTGCCAAAATTCAAGAAAAAGGTGAAGAGAGAAACTGACATCAATTTCGTCAGTTGGATTGCCGAAATTCAATTTCTGTTAGATTCTTTTTTCGTTAGTTTTCCGTTTGGTTAGTTTCTTCGTAGTTTATTTTTATTTTAAATAAAGGATAAGCCGCCTAGGAGGATTGAACCCTTGATCAAGGATTGTTCCACATAAGAAGCAACCAGTAGACTACCACACAAAACGTTCAATCTACATGGGAACTAAATTAATTTATTCTAAAACTGGTAGGGATTTCAAGTTTTCAAAAACACAATAAAACACACATTTTTTTTATATTCTTTCCAAAAATTGATAGTTATGATAACAAGAATGGTAAATTCAAATTATAGTTCATCCACGATGATGTCAAAATTAATTAATATTAACTAAATAAAAATAACAATTTTGTAGAAATTCTAAATTATTATGAATGTAAATCATTAACCTTTAGAAAAAAAAAAATTCAATTGTTATTTTTATTTAATTAATAATAATTAATTTTGATATTGATGGTGTCACAAATAATCCCAAGTCCATAATTCGTCCATATGTATCGTCCAACGACAGAAACAACAACAAGCGCACCAGCGACCCTCGTCCGTATATGGACGAGCTTAATACCTCTAAGATCTACTTGTCATTTATGAACGACAAGCCTTCCAAGATGATCTCGTCCGTCTTTCACTAAAAGTGGACGAGATCATCCTGGAGGTCTCGTCCATCCTTACTATGGATGGACTAAAAGTGGACGAGCTCCTCATGAAGGTCTTGTCCATCCTCACTATGGATGGACGAGTTCACCTAAGTAACTTCCACAGCGGTTACTCCCAATTCTCCGGACTCCTCGACACTGGGAACGGTTACCAAATAGATAACCGTTCCACACACTATATAAGGCTTCTTCGATGAAGGAAAAAGGTATTCAGACATTTTCTTACTTTTAAGAGAATACTTCTTCGTTACAGAGAGTTCCAAGTAACTAACTTGATCATCGGAGGATTTTTGGCCGGTCATCACCGGTCCCCTCTGATTCTGTGTCTTTGGTATTACAGGAGATAGCCCGAAGATCAACGTTCAAGTCTTATCAACCCACTGATAATCAAGGAATCATCAGTTGGCGCCATCTGTGGGAAACGATTGTTTTACAGTTTGTTTCTCCGTGACAAAGGGTTGGTGGTTCGGACTAGATCAAGGGCTACTAGCCCAGGCCATCAGGGAAGCAGCAACCCGCTTCGCGATCGCTAGTCTGCACCGGTCATGCAGTCATCTGCCCAACATGCACAATCTATGGCAGACGCTATGGCGGAGTTGACTCGCCAAAACCAAGAATTACGAATGGAGATTAATATGAGGAGGCAAACACAAGAAGAACGTGAAGGAAGACAAACAGATGGTCATGGTGGAAGAGAGAATACCGAAGTCGGAAGTCAGTTTAGAGGCACCACTTCGCGAACGGTACCATACTTGAAGGAGGAAATGGACCAAATGAAGAGAGTTATGGAGGAGATGAAAGAGAATATGAAAAGAGCGAATCCGATAGAAGACTTGGTTCACAGGACTGATTCTCCCTTTACGGCCTCCATCAACGGTCACCCACTACCATCAAAGTTCAAGTTGCCTTCTCTGGATTCATATGATGGAACACGTGACCCGTTTGATCACATAGCCACTTTCAAGACCACCATGCATCTTCAAGGAGTGCCTAATGAGATAATGTGTAGAGCCTTCCCAACCACCCTTAAGGGTTCGGCGCGAGTTTGGTTTAGTAAAATACCTCCAAATTCGGTGAGTTCTTTTGAAGAGTTGAGCAAGTTATTTGTTAACAATTTCATTGGAGGACAAAGGCACAAGCGTTCCTCGTCCAGTTTGTTGACGATAGAGCAGGGAGAGAACGAGAGCCTTCGGTCATTTATCACCCGTTTTAACAGGGAAGCTCTCAGTGTGGACGAAGCAGATGATAAGCTTCTACTGGCAGCCTTCCACAACGGGGTGAATTCAGATCTGTTTATACATAAGCTCTACGAGAAAGAGCCCCAGTCCATGGCCGAACTCGTCCATTCGGCTCAAAATTTTATGAATGCAGAAGATGCAATCATTGCTAAGAAGAGGAAGAGGTCCGAGAGAATGGACGCAAATCCCAGTCGTCAGCACGAGCAGGGTACTCGTCCAAAGAAGGGACGGATGGAGGAAAGGAGAGATCGAGAAAGTAAGAAGCCAGGCCCTCCAGTACGGAACCAGCAGTATACCCCTTTAAACGGCCCACTTGAGCAAGTCCTTATGCAAATCAAGGATGATCCTTCCCTGAAGTGGCCGGAGAAAATGAAGGGTGATCCCAACAAGCGCAACAGGAACAAGTACTGTCGTTTCCATAGGGATCATGGTCATGACACGGACGAGTGTTTTGACTTGAAGCAACAAATTGAAAATCTCATAAGGCAAGGGAAGCTGAGGGGTTTCCTTGGACGAGACCAGAGGGACGAGAAACAGAAGGGAAAGATGGAAGATTCATCGCGACCACCACTCGGGGAGATAAGAGTCATCATTGGGGGAAGTACAACTGGCCAGTCGTCCAAGTCCAAGAAAGCTTACTTGAAGGTAGTACAAAGCGTCCAGCTTTCTGGACGGTCACCAATAGCAAGATCCACGGACGAGCGGGCAATTACTTTCACGGACGAGGACGCTGACAGAATTCATCACCCTCATGATGATGCCCTCGTCATCTCCTTACTAATTGCAAACTACACAACCAGAAGAGTGCTTGTGGACAATGGAAGCTCAGCAGACATTTTATATTATCCAGCTTTTCAGCAGATGAGATTAGGACGAGACCAGCTCCGTCCAATGAACTCCCCCCTAGTAGGCTTTGGTGGGATGAAGGTGCAACCAGTGGGTACCATTTCCTTATCCGTGATAGTGGGGGCATATCCACGACAGATTACCAAGGATGTGAACTTCCTTGTGGTAGACTGTCCATCCTCTTACAATGCCATCATTGGGAGGCCAACTTTGAATAGTTGGAAAGCTGTTACCTCCACTTACCACTTATCAGTCAAGTTTCCAACAGAACACGGGGTAGGACAGGTACAAGGTGACCAACTGGCAGCAAGAGAGTGTTACTTGGCCATGCTGGCCATGGATGAACAAGTTCAAGCAATGAACATTGAGGAAAAGAGGGTTGTAGCAGAACCTACTGAAGTATTGGAAGATATTCCCTTGGATGAAAATAACCCTGAGAGGTGTACCAGGGTTGGAGCAGATTTAGAAGAGAAGATTAAGACGGACCTCGTTCAATTTTTGAAGAACAACATCAACGTGTTTGCGTGGAGTCATGATGATATGCCGGGTATAGACCCTAGTGTCATTACCCACCGTTTGAATGTATGTCCTTCCTCCAAGCCTGTGCGGCAAAAGAAGAGGGTGTTTGCCCCAGAAAGAGATAGTGCAATCAAGGACGAGGTCCAAAAGCTGATGGTAGCAAAGTTCATTCGAGAAGTGTACTACCCGGATTGGTTGGCCAATGTAGTAATGGTCAAAAAAGCGAATGGAAAGTGGAGAATGTGCGTTGACTTCACTGATCTGAATAAGGCTTGCCCCAAGGACAGCTATCCGTTACCGCGCATTGACCAGTTAGTAGACTCAACTGCAGGCCACAAATTGCTTAGCTTCATGGATGCCTTTTCAGGATACAATCAGATAAGAATGGACGAGGCTGATCAAGAGAAGACATCTTTTGTCACCAGTCAAGGCTTATTCTGCTATAAGGTGATGCCGTTTGGTTTAAAGAATGCAGGGGCGACATATCAGAGGTTGGTCAACCACATGTTCCGTCCGCAGATTGGGCGGAATGTGGAAGTCTATGTAGATGACATGCTGGTGAAAAGTCAAGACGAAGGAAGACATCTAGACGACCTGCAGGAGACATTTGAGACATTGAGGCGGTATCACATGAAGCTGAATCCTAGCAAATGTGCTTTTGGAGTATCATCAGGGAAATTCCTTGGCTTTATGGTATCCCACAGGGGAATTGAAGCAAATCCAGATAAAATTCAAGCAATACTGGACATGAAGCCACCGCAAAATACTAAGGAAATCCAATCCCTCACTGGACGAGTCGCTGCGCTTAACAGGTTTGTCTCTAAAGCTACTGATAAATGTTTGCCATTTTTTAAGGTTCTCAAAAAAGCATTCGAATGGACCGACGAGTGTCAGAGAGCTTTCGAAGATTTGAAGGTATACCTTACCAGGGCACCGCTGCTAAGTCCATCAGTGGAAGGAGAGGAACTATATTTGTACCTAGCGGTAACCCCATATGCTGTGAGCTCAGCATTGATAAGAGAGGAAGATAAAGTCCAAAGACCTGTGTATTATACAAGCAAGGCATTGAAAGGAGCGGAAGGACGATATCCACAAATGGAGAAGTTGGCCTTCGCACTGATCACAGCTTCAAGGAAGCTGAGGCATTATTTCCAAGCACATGTCATTAATGTTATGACAGATCATCCTCTCAAAAAAGCAATGAATAGACTGGAAGCTGCAGGACGATTAATCCAGTGGGCTGTGGAGCTAAGTGAGTTCGATATCAGATATCAACCAAGGCATGCCATAAAAGCTCAAGCCCTAGCAGATTTTATCGCAGAGTTTACCCCAAGTCATAATGAGGCAGAGGAAAGCAAGAGATGGATCGTCCATGTGGATGGTTCGTCTACACGGCATGCAGGGGGAATTGGTGTGGTCCTGCAGTCCCCAAAGGGAGACAAACTGAAACATAAAGTCCGTCTACAGTACCAAGCGACAAACAATGAAGTCGAATATGAAGCCCTCCTCAAAGGGCTAGAATTGGCGAAGTCCGTGGAAGCCAAGTCCATATGTGTTATGGGAGATTCCCAACTGATCATGGGGCAAGTGAATGGGATGTATGAAGCGAAGGAAGGACGAATGAAGAAATACCTTGGTAGGGTGATGCGCCTTGTGAAAAGGTTCGAAAAAGCTGACTTCGTTCAAATCCCCAGGGAGGAGAACGTGGAAGCTGATACTATAGCAAAAGAGGCCTCAGCAGATGAATCATTAGAGAAGTCAGATGAAGTTCAGTATATGCCGAGTATAGATGCCCAGGAAGTACAGCAGGTGGATAACAGAGAAAATTGGATGACTCCCATTATATCATATTTGAAAGACGGACGACTACCAGAAGAAAAGGACGAGGCCAGAAAGGTGAGGGTGAGATCAGCTAGATACGTCCTTATGAATGAAGTGCTATACAAGAGAGGCTTCTCACAACCTTACCTTAGGTGCCTTGCTCCGGACGAAGCGAACTACGTGCTGAGAGAAGTTCACGAAGGGGCATATGGCAATCACTTAGGAGCCAGATCACTTGTCCACAAGATCGTCCGTGCAGGATATTACTGGCCGAACATGCAAGCTGATGCAAAAGCATACGTTAAAATCTGCGACCAGTGCCAGCGATTTAGCAATGTCCCCAGGCAACCGTCGGAATACCTCACCCCAATGGTTGCACCGTGGCCCTTCGCACAATTGGGATTGGACATTTTGGGTCCCTTCCCTTTGGGAGTAAGGCAGATGAAGTTTTTAGTTGTGGGCATCGATTACTTCACCAAATGGGTGGAGGCAGAACCGTTGGCAAATATCACACAACAGAATGTTAAGAACTTCGTGTGGAAGAACATTGTTTGCAGATTTGGAGTACCGAAGGTATTGGTGTCTGACAACGGACGGCAATTTGACAATGCACTCTTCAAGGACTTTTGCTTACACTTTGGAATTCAGAACCATTACTCCTCACCTGCGCACCCCCAAGCCAACGGCCAGGCTGAAGTAGCAAACCGATCCTTGTTGAAAATCATCAAGACTCGGCTTGAGGGGGCAAAGGGAATATGGCCAGATGAATTACCAGGAGTTTTATGGGCATACAGGACCACTGTGAGGACCCCTACAGGGGAGACCCCTTTCAAGTTGGCCTATGGAAGCGATGCAGTCATACCTGCAGAAGTGCATATGGCTAATCACAGGGTGATGACGTATCAAGACAAGGATAATGAGGACCAGCTTCGTCTGAACCTCGATCTAATAGACGAGGTAAGGGCAAACGCAGAATACAGGGCAGCAAAGTATAAGAATCTCATGGCTAAGCAGTATGATGCGATGGTGAAGCCTAGGCGTTTCAATATAGGAGATCTCGTCCTGAGAAAGGTCTCTTTGTCAACCAAGAACCCAGCACATGGGAAGTTGGGCCCAAACTGGGAAGGACCCTATAGAGTAATCAACTGTAAAAGGCAAGGATCCTACTACCTGGAGGCCCTGGACGGGAGAAAATTGGAACATCCTTGGAATGTGGAGCACCTGAGGAGGTACTACCAGTAAGAGTGAACCTATGGACGAGACTTGGGTCTTATCTGTCTACTAGCGTACTATTATGAGTGATGCTGTTTGATACTACTATGTTTGGTATTGTTTGTGTGTGAAGTTTGAAACTATGATTTACTTTTTATGGTTGTGTTGTGGTTATGGACGAAGTCATGAAGTATGTATTTATTAAATAAAAAGGCATCAGTGTGCATGTGCCTTGTCTGTAAACAATATTTATGTTATGTACAAAATGTTGTGTGAATTCTCCATGATATTGTCGTCCAATTCAATCCTCAAGAGGGTTGAAAGATCCAAGACGAACAAAATCTCTGGACGCAGAGATGTAACGTCTAAATTTTCTTGAATAAAAGAAACCACATCCATACTCGTCCAACTCATGGACGAGGTAAAACCAACTGAAACAATCCAAATTCTGGACGAGACAAAAAGTTGGCAAAATAAGTAGACGGTATGTAAAATTAGTTTGCAAGTCTTAAGACGAATCAAGCTAATTAAAAATACTACCTGCTAAGACGAGTTAGACTACATGAAAAATATGTATTCTCGACATGGACGAGCTAAGAGTAAAATAGCTTAGCAGCATCCGTCCATGCAAAGAAAATGAAATCACTCGTCCATTCAAAGAAAATGAAATCATTTATCCATGCAGAGAATAAAACTTCATTCAAAGGGTGGACATCCTACGTCCAAAAACCCTTGATTAGTTTGAAAAGCAGAAATAGTATACTTAAAAAGCCCGTCCTAAAACCATGGACGAGTATAATGTATTCTTGTTACATAAAGAAGGTCCCAAAAACAAAGGACCAAACACAAAAGTTACAAAAAGAAAGAAAAAGCAAAGCTACAAAGGTTAAAGTCTCGTCCTAAGAAGGGGGAGCATTCACAGCAGGCTCGTCCTGAGGAGGCTGAGTACTGGCGTCGTCTTCCACGTTGACGTCATCAGAGCCAGTCTGGAGGAGAGAGCTTGTGGCAGCAGCAAGGTTAAGCTTGATTGTGCTGAAGTCAACTTCAGGAAAGTTTTCAACAGCGTCCATTCTGAAATCTTCAAAACCAGCTGCATAATTGCGATCCAAAGTGTCTGTATACTCTTTGGACGACTTGAACTCAGCCACAGCGTCCTCTCTTGCCTTGGAAAGACGAGCATTCAACTCATTGTTCACCTGTTGTAAGTGATCAATGCGCGTCTCCTTCTCCAATGCATCCGTCCTTAGCTCCTCAATCAACTTGTTATGCTCTTTGACCTCGTCCTTAGCTTTTTCAGCAAACCCAGCCCATTTCTTACAATCAGCGTTCACCTCCTGAATCCTTGTCTCCAACAAGACTCTCGTCTTGTCCAGCTCCATTGCCTGTCTAGACGCTGCTATAAACTTCGACATGGCCTGTGAATAGACAGAACAACATAGAATGATTAGATGAGGAAAATTTAATAACTGAACAAGGACGAGGGATACTAACATACCTTGAAGAGGTCATGGACGCCTGAATGTTCAAATTCCTTCAAGCCCATGTTGTAGCACATGTTTATATCCTCGTCCTTGACGGCTGTCTGGAAACGTTCCCAAGCCAGATCTTCGCTCTCAATAATGTTCGTAGAAAGCTGGGACGAGCCAGGCATAGTAAACTTGGCTAAAGGAGTTCTGGGCGGAGTCTTGGACGGAGTGGATTCAACTGGAGTGGACGAGTCCACGTCGACTATCTGGACGGCAGGCTGAGTCTGAGGAGGTTTTGACTTAACCACCTTGGACGAGCTCTGCTTAACCCTTTTGTCTCTACGACTGGGGAGCCCTTCCAGGTCAATATTCTTTGGCAAGAATTTTCTTTTGTCCCCAGCCGTTGGACGCGTCTGACCCTCAGGACGATCCTGGGCTATACCCTCAGGACGCTTCCCTTCTCCAGCAATTTCCTTCCCTTTGTTCTCTTTCATGGTTGACATTCCTAAGACGAGATGAACAAGTTAAGAAATGTATACAAAAAAAAGAAAAGGGAAAGAAAGTTTAGCTAAAAACTTACTTTTTCGCACAGTAACCTCGTGAGCTATAGCTTCGTCTGAAGGCTCGGGACCTAAACCCCACTTGGCTAGACGTCTAAGCGTGACAAGAGAATGGAAGCTCCTATCTGCGTGTAGACGAGCCCTGTGGACGCGGTCACGGTGAAATTTGCTCAAGGACGGACGTTTGGCAGCTACAACACAATGAACAAATAAAGGTTAGAAATTGTAAATGTACCAAATAGGAGTAAGAATAAAAATAGACGAGGGGAAGGGACGTACCTTCTGGACGAAGGTTCCCTAAGTCCCCAGTGTAAGGAGGAAAGGGATCCCTGCCAACGTCCACAGGGTTCCCTACCTAGAAGCCTGAAAGAAAAATGAACTCCGTCTTCCACTTCCTATCAGACGAAGCTAGGGACTTGATCAACCTACAATCATTCCCTCTAGCAGTAAACTGATAAAAACCTTTAGACTGACTTATGGCAGAAGGTTTATAACAATAAAGGAACTCGTCCACTGTAAGAGGACGGTCCCCACCAAACACTTCCCTCCACAAAATTTGCATGGAGATAATTAACCTCCATGCATTGGGATTGAATTGACAAACACCTAAACCTAACTTGACTAGTAACTCCCTAGCAAAGGCATTTAAAGGAAACCTAAGGCCACCTAAGAAATAAGATTCATAGACGCCTATTCCAAAATGGGGCTCACAACACCACTCTCCACAGACGGGTAGCCTAGGGTTAAACTCGTCTGGGATTTGATACCAGGACCTAAGGTTACCTAACCTTTGTTCGTCCGTCTTAGAATGGATGCCTACAGCGCAACTAAAGACGGTCTCTACCTCGTCCGTAGGATTGGACGGAGAACCAGCTTGAGAGCCAGAAGCTCTCCTAAGCTGTTCTTGGACGACTTCAATGGGGAGCCCAGGGGCCCCAGAAGAGTAGTTCTCGTCCGTGCTTCCTCCACTCTCATCACTAGCACCACTAGAGCTAGACCTATCACTAGTATCATCACAATACTCGTCTATAACCTTATTAAGGCTATCTGTAGACGAGGAAGCGACAGACATCCCTAACAAGAAACTTAAACCTAAAGACGAGAAAAAGAAGAGTACCTGGCTCTAGACGGAAGAAGACTCTAGACGCAGAGAACTCCTAGACGAGACTCTAGACGATGGATGTCAAGGAAGAAAATTTCTGGAATGAGGAGGGTCAAGGGAGGCGTTCCACTATTTATAGGATGCTGACCTGGGTAATCGAAACGACCCAACCAATACAGAAGCAACACGTGGCATCTACCTTGGAAAAATAAATCGACGGAATCAGTCTCTAATAAGAAAAGGACACGTGGCACAGTAATTATTAACCAATTGTGTCCAAGAACGTTCAACCTTTTGGACGACTCACATGGACGAGGGGGCAACTGATGGTGTCACAAATAATCCCAAGTCCATAATTCGTCCATATGTATCGTCCAACGACAGAAACAACAACAAGCGCACCAGCGACCCTCGTCCGTATATGGACGAGCTTAATACCTCTAAGATCTACTTGTCATTTATGAACGACAAGCCTTCCAAGATGATCTCGTCCATCTTTCACTAAAAGTGGACGAGATCATCCTGGGGGTCTCGTCCATCCTTACTATGGATGGACTAAAAGTGGACGAGCTCCTCATGAAGGTCTCGTCCATCCTCACTATGGATGGACGAGTTCACCTAAGTAACTTCCACAGCGGTTACTCCCAATTCTCCGGACTCCTCGACACTGGGAACGGTTACCAAATAGATAACCGTTCCACACACTATATAAGGCTTCTTCGATGAAGGAAAAAGGTATTCAGACATTTTCTTACTTTTAAGAGAATACTTCTTCGTTACAGAGAGTTCCAAGTAACTAACTTGATCATCGGAGGATTTTTGGCCGGTCATCACCGGTCCCCTCTGATTCTGTGTCTTTGGTATTACAGGAGATAGCCCGAAGATCAACGTTCAAGTCTTATCAACCCACTGATAATCAAGGAATCATCAGATATCATCATGGATGAACTATAATTTGAATTTACCATTCTTGTTATCATAACTATCAATTTTTGGATCCTTATCCCTATAGTTGGGATTATTAATACTTATCACGCGTGTACTTAGAAACCCTTTTATTTTTTTTTTCCTTAAAGGCTAATGATTTACATTCATTATAATTTGGAATTTCTACATTTTTCAATCACAAAAATAACTAAGGTGTGATGAGAATTATGCGAAAAAAAATTATTTTACCCATAAATGCCTAAATCTCATCACACCCTAGGTATTTTTGTAATTGAAAAATGTAGAAATTATGAATTATGATGAATGTAAATTGTGGGATCAGAGAATTTATGATCCCGACCCATTTCATATTAAGGCCCAAGGCCTGCGCCGAGGAGAGATAATGCCGAGGGCGTACCATGGAAGTCCAGAACGGCCAAAGGAAATGGCCGAGGACGACCTTGTGCTCGGCATCCCATAATGCCCCTAAAAGGAAGAGAGAGCACAGTGCAGGAACAACCCAAGTAAAAGGCTGCCAGTACTGCAATAAAGCATTCTGCACCTGACAGGACCATACTCTTCAGCTTTTGCAACCACCCCCCAACCACTCTAGGTATTAGGTATGGGCTGACAGGACAAGTCTTAAGCCCTAGAAAATTGAGCTTACACGTGGACGCTGGCGAGAGGGTAAATGCCAGTATAAAAAGTTAAGAGAGGCAGTATGAGAAAAGGGGGGGGGGGGGGGACAACCCGTCTCCCAAGCCAGGGAGTCCTAGAACAAAGGAGGATAATGAGAGTACAAAGCTCCGCAAACTCCTCGGACGAGATTCACTGACCGGAGCCATCCAAACCACCACCCGGTGACCAAAGCCTAACCTTTCAAACCCTCGCTCTACAAATTATATTGTTTGGGCCCTTTACGTACGAGCCCAATATCAACTTGGGGTCGTTATGAATTTGTGTCCCTACATAAATCATTAACCTTCAAAAAAAAAAATCAATTTCAATTGTTATTTTTATTTAGTTAATATTAATTAATTTTGACATCATCGTGGATGAACTATACTTTGAATTTACCATTCTTGTTATCATAACTATCAATTTTTGGAAAGTATATAAAAAATATGTGTGTTTTATATTGTGTTTTTGAAAACTTGAAATCCCTACTAGTTTTAGAATAAATTAATATAGTGCCCATGTATATTGAACGTGTTGTGTGGTAGTCTCCTGGTTGCTTCTTATGTGGAGCAATCCTTGCTTAAGGGTTCAATCCTCCTGGGCGGCTTTATCCTTTTTTAAAAATAAAAATAAACTATGAAGAAACTAACCAGCTTTATCCTTTTTTAAAAATAAAAATAAACTATGAAGAAACTAACCAAACGGAAAACTAACGAAAAAAAGAATTTAACAGAAATTGAATTTCGGCAAGTTGACTGACAAAATTGATGTCAGTTTCTCTCTCCACCTTTTTCTTGAATTTCGGCAACATGAATACCGAAATATCAAAAATATGTCAGATTTGTCATTTTCTCTCTCTCTCTTCTTTATACCGAAATTTGCATCTCTCCTCTTTTAGCTAAAAAACTTTGCACAGTATACATAAATCCAATAAACTCTCATTTTTACAATATTGAGCCAAAAGACTCTCACACAACCTTTCTTTTTCTTTATTTATTGATGTGCATATGTGTTTGTATGTCATGATACGGTTAACAAATACTGTAACAAGGAACAAGGACAAATGATCAAGACGGAGCTAGAACTTGGAGTTAGGAGGCAACCTTATTGCTCGCTATGTGCGGCAACTCCGGCCTTTAACTTTACTACTTTACCACTAAGGATTTTTGTTTAAAACTTTTTAAATGACCTAGTTGTTTGTTTTGGATAACATAAGTTGATTGGATAAACTATGAAGAAACTAACCAAACGGAAAACTAATGAAAAAAAGAATTTAACAGAAATTGAATTTCGGCAATCCGACTGACAAAATTGATGTCAGTTTCTCTCTCCACCTTTTTCTTGAATTTCGGCAACATGAATACCGAAATATCAAAAATATGTCAAATTTGTCAGTTTCTCTCTCTCTTCTTTTACTTGTATTTCGACAACACCAATACCGAAATTTGCATCTCTCCTCGTTTAGCTAAAAAACTTTGCACAGTATACATAAATCCAATAAACTCTCGTTTTTACAATATTGAGCCAAAAGACTCTCACACAACCTTTCTTTTTCTTTATTTATTGATGTGCATATGTGTTTGTATGTCATGATACAGTTAACAAATACTGTAACAAAGAACAAGGACAAATGATCAGGACGGAGCTAGAACTTGGAGTTAGGAGGCAACCCTACTGCCCGCTATGTGCGGCAACTCCGACCTTTAACTTTACTACTTTACCACTAAGGATTTTTGTTTAAAACTTTTTAAATGACCTAGTTGTTTGTTGTAAAAAAATTTGTGGCAATAACATTACTCTTAAAAGAATTGATGATATTATTAAGAGGGGCAAAGTGTAATTATATTTAATAAAATTACTAAAATTAGTACTTATTAATAAAATAATATTTAAAAAAAAAAAAAAATTAGGTGGGCATTGCCTCTAGTCAATATATAGCTTGTCTTTGCAAATGACATGTTGATTGTTAGGGTACGATGCTGATGTCAGGGGAGTAATGAACAGTGTTTTAGCCCACCTGTGTTTCCAAGTGGCAAATGAGAAATTAGGCTTTCATTTGGTTTGGCTACTTTTAACTCATTTAGTCTGAACTTTACCTTCACCTGGGTTTTATATCCAAATCTATTAATGTGTTAAATTAAGGACCTCTTATTTTTATAGAAGTTAAACTACAAAGACTAACACAAAGTGGCACGAATAATGGCTTGGATCCAAATCCTCTCTCTGGTTAAATGTTAATAAGAGATGAATCCATAGCAAATACTTAGAAGAAGTTAAGTATATTTCCACACTATGACAACATAACAATCATAGTTTTACAAATACTAATATAAGAAGGAAGGTACATATCATATTTTGTGTATCTCGTTAATATGTCAGAGGTTATATATATTAACCTTGCTTAAAGGTACAGTCATTTATAAACATCTTAACGCCTCTCTAATCTGAGTCTCCCAATCATATGATACCCAATTAACATCATTTCCCCCTCTGTTTTTGCCAACAAATGCCACTCCTCATCACTTGCCTCCATCTTCCTCTTCCAACCAGCATGAGCAGTAGTTGGCAATCCTTACAGTCAGTGAAACTAAAAGCCTCTTAACACTAACCTCCCTTGTATTCTCAGTAAGCAACTTCCTTATCAAGCATATTTTATATATCTATGCCATATCCCGAAATAAGTGCAAATTTCTTTCTTTGTGGAGCATAGTTAGGTCCCTTTTTAATGAGTAGCCGTTCCATTCACTAGAGCATAAGTAGTTCAAAAATATAAGCGATAAGTACATGCAAACAATTTAAGTAATGATTTTAAAAGACAAACAACACCAAGCTGAAAGGTTTAAGATATTTACCAAAGACATGAAATGGACCTCCAAGAAACCAGAAGACATTCAAGAAAATTCACACACTTTGATTGCCTAGTGATTATTCAGTGATTATTCGAGTAGGTAGATAGATACACTCCCTTGATTTCTATCCAGAACATTGAATCAGCTTTTATGATTATTGCTGCAACCCATCCATTTATAGCACAATGTCAAAAACCAGATTCTATGCTTTATATGGTTGTTCAATTTAACAGTTTTAAATTAGCCACATTTTCCTTCTGTAGCAAACTAACAACAGTGTTTAAATGCAATGCTAAATAAATTATCAAGGTTTGATAAAAAAAAGAATGGTACTTGGAATATTCCTGTGTTTAAATGCAGTATTCAGAAAGGTAATTTAAACAAATTTTCCAGGTTAGAGAACGAAAATTAATTTAGTGAGTAAAAATTCTTTTGCTTTTAAAACATCAAACAATGAAATACTTAATTTAACTTTCCCATACCTAGTAGTAGTTGCCATAAGCATATCAACAAGGTACAAAAGAATATTAATCATTATATACTAATGATTAACTACAAACCCAAAGGATGTCAATGCCAGAAATTATTTATGTCAAATATAAATTTCTTCTTCGAAAGCATAACAAAACCATAGAATAAGAATTTCACCAAGAAACAATAAAAAATCCAAAAGGACAATAGTTGAATTGTTAATAAAAACTCATAGACATGATTCTCAAAAAAAGAAAAGAAAAAAAAAAAAAAAAAAAAAAAGAAGAGAGAGACAAACATAACAATATCGGTAGAATTTGAGTAAATGCATACATACACATCTTTAAGGTGCCAAAATATAAACTAATATTATTTTTATCTCATTACTGCTAGCAATGATTAAACTCAAGTATGTTAGTTCTAAATTCAAGCTGTATATACTTATTTATCACTTGCGCTGCATGAATTTATTGGCAACACAAATTGTAGAGGTTGTCAAATTAAAATTTTGATAGTGTTTGGCTCACCTCAAAATGAAATAACACAATATCGGCCAGATTTAAAGCAACCAAGTTCAAAGGTGTATGTTCCGAAAATTAAAACATGCAAGTCCAAGAGAAAGCACAAACAAATAACAAAAACACACAAGAAAGCCCATTCAGACATTTTTACAACCATTTCATCCGCACTAATTAATGTACCTGAAATTTCGACACAAAGAAGAAGTTGCTTTTAACTTTCACCTTCTCCCCTCTTTCCTCCGAGTTCCTAATCATCAAGGCATAGTACTATTCATCAATCAAGTATAAAACAAGAACAACAAGTCATAATGCAACCAATCAAAAAACTGAAACGAAAAGGGTTTGAAGTACTTACAAGAGCTTTAAGCAGTTCCGACGAATCCCAAAAAGGATTGCATATATTGTTATCTTTAGTTCAATGCATAAAACCATGCAATGTTTTAGTGAGATCTAGGGACAGAGTAGAGCAAACCAACAAAATATAAAGTTGAAGAAGAAGAAGATTCGTATGAGTACCTGGCGGAGGATGGGGAAATATGAATGAGTGTTGAGGAATAGAAAGCTACAGAAGAGTCCGTATTTAGTTTTCTTTCATGAGATACAAAACAGTGGATAGGGGCAGAGACGAGCAATTAAATGATATGTTGACTGATTCAAGGCTTTACCTAGAAAGAAAAAACAGAGATTATGTATTCTAATATTACGCATTATTACAGTTACAAATCATGTTTTAATAGTTTCAATCGTCACAGCAAATTCAGCGACAACAGAACCGGTGCCATCAGCGAAAAAATTAAATAAATAAATAAATAAAAAATCTCCACCCAGTATAATTATTGCTATATGTGCGTTTATTTATTTTGTTATTTGAACAATTCATCCCATCATTGTTTACTAGTTATATGATTCAATAACGCTAGAGATGCCATTGACATTTGGTTTCCTTACCTCATGAATGTATAAAACTCAACTAAAGTTTTTAATTAAAGTTTAATTAAGGGCATTCCACTTTCCACGTACCAATAATGTACAAGTTTTTGTTGTTTTCTTGGGTTTTTCTGTGAGAGAACTTTTTTGAATGGGTTGCTTTTGGTTTTTAATTTGTTTGATGGTTACTGTGTAGTAGGGTGTATTTATTAAAAGGATAATCTCAGGTTCATTTCTTGATGGAGGGGAATTAAGGTTTTTTTTATTATTTTTTATTTTAGATAATATAGAAAAGAGAGAGTAAGAAGACAAAACTTACAATATTAACACTTACAAAAATGTCAAAATTTTGAAAGTATTAGAGAGGCTTATAAGGAAGAACATGTCTTTAAGCTATCAAAATAACCCAGCTTATGATCCCTCTAATCTCAAATAAAAATTTCTTTATATCTTCAAATAAAGCTAATTTTTAAAAAATTGTTTTTAGTGATTTTTCTTTTTTCATTTTTTCCTCAAATGAGCTTCTAGTAATGAATAAGTATACAAATTAGAAAGAAATTGATGGTAACTCTCTTTTGTACAATCTGAGCAGCAGGTAATGGAATGCTCTCGTGCTCTCTCTAGGGAGGAACAGGAGGAACTTGTGCGTAGTAAGAAAAAAGTTTAAAATGTTAGTCATGCGGGGTTCCAAGAAGGGCTGGATTCAGCTGCTTCGTCTCCGAGGAATGATGGCAATGGCTGGAGCAGAACCATGTCGTTTAAAGATAAAGTGGTTGGTGAAATCCCTGGTGCTTTCACACAAGCCTTCAACTTTGGTAATCTAATGGAAGACGATGCTGATTCTGATGAAGAGGTCGAAGGACTGAGGGCAGGTTTGGTGGCAGTGAAATTCTCTAAAGAACTTAAACAGAAGATCCGTAGCCCTTGGTATAAAGCACTCATTGTCAAGGTTTATGGGAGGTCCGTTGGGTTAAGTTTCCTACAAAATAGACTATTATCTATGTGGAGGCCGACTGGTAGATTAGATTGTGTGGATTTAAGTCATGGATTCTTCCTTACAAGATTTTCTTTGAGAGAGGATTATGAAGCTATATTGAAAAGGGGACCTTGGTTTATTGGAGACCATTTTTTGTCCATAAGACCTTGGGAACCTGATTTCGCTCCGGCGACTGCAAATGTGGCGTCAGTGGCAGTATGGATAAGGTTGAACGAACTCCCGATAGAGGATTACCATGCGGAGGCTTTACTTCATATAGGTAAAGCGATTGGAAACGTGTTGAGGGTTGACACGCACATGGCCTTTGAGTCTAGAGGTAGATTTGCTCGGATATGCGTTCAGGTCGATGTCGAGAAGCCGCTTGTTACGGCCATACTGATAGGGAAATGTGAGCAGTCGGTGTGCTATGAAGGTATCCATAAGTTATGCTTCGAGTGTGGAAGAATAGGACATCGTAAGGAATTATGTCCGCATGTCATTCGCCAGCCATCACCGCCGTGTAAGGAGGCTATCCAACCAGACGGTGTGACTGAGGTACAAGCATGCAGCTTGCATGAACCTGGAAACGCCAAACAAAGTGTGGGTCCCAGCTTGAGCGCGCATGGTAGTGCGCAAGAGGATGTACCTGAGAGTACATATGGTCCGTGGATAATGGTAGTGCGCAAGAAACAAGGGACAAAACAGTTGAGGGATGATGGGACCACAGTGAAGTTGGCGCATGGACAGCCAAGAATAGGGAATGAAACACGGTCCTATTTGCCGTTGGGATCAGAAAATTTGAATGCTGGGCCGAGCAGGGATATCAAGAGGAATCTCTCACCCCAGAGAGTTATTGATGGGCTTCAAGTGGCCAAGGCAGTCCAACGTTTGGCTAAGGAGGGGCTGAAGCCAGAAAAGGATGGTAATGAAGCAGGCCCAAGTGTGCTGCATGTTGAGAAGAGCTCGGCTAGGCCTGGGAAGGGGAAAAAGTCACTTAAGCCCAATGAAAAGCCCAACACTTTTAATCCTTTAGCTTCAGTTAAGGGCAAGAAGAGTGTTGCCCGAAACAGAGCAGTTCACTCTATCAGTGCTAGCGCCGTCAAGGGAGAGAGTAGAACCGGTTCTTCTTTGCCTCTAAACGCACAAGGAGTTAGCTTGATTGATGAAGAGAATGGTTGTGGCAGAAAATTCTCGGGCACTCAGTTTCAATTTCAGTCTTCAATCGGGTCAGAAGATCTTATGGGTTATCAATTTGGAGGTGGGTCCGGCAACGATCAAGGCGCACGCATCTCAGACCATGGGCGGAGTCAACAAGAAAGCGAAGGCAGTTTGGAAGCTCATCCTCAGGCCTACGGTGATGAGTGCGACGGAGGGCAACTCATCTCTCCTAGAACCGGTATGGGCGGCAGTGAGGAATCATTGGTGGGCTTCCATGGTGGAACGGTTGAAGGCGGAAGGGATGTGTAGTCTGGATTGGGTTTTGGTGCCTTGGATAACACCATTGGAGTGCCGAACTGTGTGGTGGATGATGCTGTTAGAGGAGAGGCAGCAGATAGAGAAAATGATCTGGATCGTATGGAGCTTGAGGGTGGAGCTGAAGGTAATCCTGCCTGTTGTTGATGGTTTTTAAAGCTCTCGGTCATTATGAATATCATAGTATGGAATTGTAGGGGCGCTCTGAAGCCCTCTTTTCAGAGACATGTTAGGGAGTTGATTCGTTGCCATAATCCAGCGATTTTGGTAGTAATGGAGACTAAAATTGGAGGTGAAAGGGCTAGGGAGATTACAGATAGACTTCCCTTTGACGGTGCTATCCACACGGAGACCATTGGTTATGCGGGTGGTTTATGGTTGCTGTGGAATTCTGACAGAGTAGAGATTACGACGTTAGCCAACACTGAACAGGAAATTCATACCGTGGTAAAGGTACGAAATTCTGACTTTAGCTGGTTGTTTACTGCAATTTATGCAAGTCCTAGAATTGCGGAAAGACATATCTTATGGGAAAATTTAATTAAAGTTACTGAGATGCATGATATGCCTTGGGTGTTAGCTGGTGATTTTAATGAACCTCTTATGGAGGGCGATAAATTTGGGGGTAGGGCTGTTAGTGTCAGTAGATCATTACTTTTTAAGGAATGTTTGGATAAATGTAGTATGATTGACATTGGGTTTGCTGGACCGCGGTTCATGTGGACTAATAAAAGAAATGTTCAAGCCCTCATTCAAGAGAGGATTGATAGATTTTTTGTTAATCCTAGTTGGTGCCTTATGTTCCCTGAAGCAAAAGTGGTTCATTTGACTAGATGCCATTCTGACCATTGCCCTGTGCTGCTGGATATGCAGCCGAGAGTTAATGCTATTAGGAAGAAACCTTTTAAGTTTCAAACTTGTTGGTTGTCTGACCCAACCTTTCCCAACATAGTATCTCAAGCGTGGAGACATTACCCCATGCTTGCAGATGCTATAGCTTCTTTCACTAGAGAGGCCGAGAAGTGGAATAAAATGAAGTTTGGAAATGTCTTTGCTAGAAAAAACAATATCATGGCTCGTTTGAATGGTATTCAATGGGCTGTAGCGATTAAACCGTCAAATTTCCTCCTAAATCTTGAGAGTGAGTTGCTTAAAGAGCTGGATAATGTGCTGAATCAGGAGGAAGAAATTTGGGCTTTAAAGTCTAGAGTCAATTGGATGATTCAAGGTGACAGAAACACTGCATTCTACCATGTGTCTACTTTGGTTAGGAGGAAAAGAAATCAGATTTTGGCTATTAAAAATCCAGTAGGGGAGTGGCTGTATGAAGAAGATGCAATTAAAAATGTCATTTGGAGTGGTTTCAATGAAGTATATTCCTCCTCTCTCTCTAGTGCTTCTTGGTCAATTCCTTTTACCACTACATGGCAAGGAATATTGTCAGATGAGGAAAGAGTGAGTATTAGTGGGGTTGCTTCGGTGGAGGAGATTAAAAATGCCTTGTGGTCTCTAAAGGCTTTTAAGGCTCCTGGACCGGATGGCTTGCATGCGGGGTTTTTCCACAGATTTTGGTTAATTGTTGGTAATTCTGTGATTGATTTGGTGAAGAAAGTTTTTGTTGAGAGGAAAGTTCCAGAGTTCTTGAATAGGACCCACATTGTCCTTATTCCTAAGATTCAAGGTTCGGAGACTTTGGGTAACTATAGGCCTATTAGTTTATGCAATACAGTCTATAAAATGATTACTAAGATTATTGTTGCTAGACTTAGACCCTTTTTGGAGAAGATCATATCCCCTCTTCAAGCTGCCTTTGTTCCAGGGAGGAAAGGCATTGATAATGCAATTATTGTATAGGAAATTGTTCATACCCTTAGCAAAAAGAAGGGGAAAGTAGGGTTTATGACCATTAAAGTGGATTTAGAGAAAGCGTATGACAAGCTTGAGTGGAGCTTTATAAGATGCATGCTTATTAGAGCAAATTTGCCCGCTGATCTAATTGATATTATTATGAGCTGCGTTTCTACAGTTTTGACCTCGATATTGGTGAATGGAGAAGCTTTAGACCCCATTTATCCATCTAGAGGGATTAGGCAAGGGGACCCTCTCTCCCCATACTTGTTTATTTTGTGTATGGACTTCCTTGGCCAACTTATCCAAGAAAAATGTGAGGCAAAATTATGGCAGCCTGTAAAGGCTTCTCAAAGTGGGCCATCCTTTTCGCATTTATTTTTTGCGGATGATTTGGTGTTATTTGGGAGGGCTGATGGGAGGAGGTGTGCTGTTATTAGAGATGTTCTAGATGAATTTTGTAGCATGTCAAGGCAATCAGTGAGCATTACCAAATCTAGAGTGTATTTCTCTCCCAATGTGGATAGGGATACAAGAGAATCACTTTGTGACATTCTTGGTTTTGCTTCCACGCCCTCTCTTGGTAGATACCTTGGGTTTCCCATAAAGCATCCGGGTTCCACCACTCAAGATTTTAATTTTATCTTGGATAGAGTCAAGCAAAAATTGGCCGGGTGGAAAGCTAATTTGCTCTCTCTGGCTGGCCGGGCTGTTTTGATTCAAGCTTCCTCATCAACTATCCCTTCGTATGTCATGCAAGGCACTTACTTACTAGGAAGAATCTTGGATGGTATAGACCGGGTTAATAGAAATTTCTTGTGGGGCTCATCGGAGACTACTAGGAAAATTCATTGGGTTGGTTGGCAGAAAGTAACAAAGACTAAAGAAGAAGGTGGGCTGGGTTTGCAAGAGGCGAAGGGTAGAAACACTACGCTCCTTGCTAAATTGAATTGGAGGTTTCATACGGAAGATGATGCTCTATGGGTGAGAGGGCTAAAAAGAAAGTATTGTAGCAACAGGAGATTAAATGCTGTTAATATGGATAGGCTGCCTTGTTCTCAGATTTGGAGGGCCATCAAGAAGGGTAGGGAAACTTTTAACAAAGGAAGCATGTGGGTGGTTCATAGAGGCAGCACTCTTAGCTTTTGGCTGGATAATTGGACATGTAAAGGTCCTATCCGTAGCCTCATTCATGGTCCTTTAACCCGTGAAGCAAGCCATTGGAAGATTAAAGATGTTTTGGTAAGTGGAGGTTGGGATTGGAGTCGAATTCCCTTTGAGCTTACCCCTGAAATTAAATCGATCATCCAAGCCATTCCTATTTCCGTAGGGGATGGAGGAAGGGATAGGTTAGGTTGGAGAGGTAATGCTAGAGGTTGTTTTGATCTCAAAAGTGCTTATTCTTTTGCTAGAGAGGTGGATGAGGTGGAGGATGTGGGTATTATAGATGCAAATTGGATTTGGAAATTAGATATGCTCCCTAAAATTAAGACTTTCCTATGGAGATGTGTTCACAATAGCATAGGAGTAAAAACGTGCCTTACTAGAAGAGGTTTTGGGGATGATGGAGGGTGTCCTGTTTGCCTAAGAGAGCCGGAAACTATTTTGCATGCTCTTAGAGATTGTCCAAGAGTAAAGCATATATGGTATCAGCTGGGTGTGAAGGGAAATAATGATATTTTTTGGAGGACCAATCTGCACAAGTGGCTGCAAAATAATGGAAATGTGGGATGTAGTCCTATCCAAGGGAAGCCTCCTTGGAGAGTTATGTTTAATTTTCCTGTGTGGTGCATTTGGAAGAGCAGAAATTCTTTTGTTTTCAATAGAAAGACCCCTAATCCGAACCTGTATAGGGAGATTTCTAATCAAGCTGCTGAGTTTATGTACTGTGTCTCTTCTCCTCGCAGCCCAGTCCGAAGAACCAGCAAAAGAATCAGGTGGGAGAAGCCTCCTTTGGGATGGAAAAAATTGAACACTGATGGTTCAGTTATTGGGTGTATGGAGCAGGCCGGATGTGGAGGGGTAGTGAGAGATGAGCATCGGAGTTGGGTTGCCGGATTCACTAGGCATGTAGGAGCTACTAATAGTTTTGCTGCTGAATTATGGGGGCTAAGGGATGGTCTTTTATTGTGTAGTAGTTTGAATATCTCTTACCTTATTGTTGAGATAGATGCCAAAGTGATTGTGGATGTCATTAAAAATTCTGCCTATGTAAATCAGATTATATCTCCCATTTTGGACGACTGTAGGCAGCTGCTGATTGGATTTCAGCAAGTTCAGCTGAAACATTGTTACCGTGAGGCTAATCGTTGCACGGATTTGATGGCTAGAATAGGGGCTGACCAAGAACAAGAATACATGTTGTTTGCTAGTCCGCCTGTGGACTTAACTAAGGCTTTGGAAGATGTTTGTAATGGTGTCTTCTTTAACAGAGTCTGCACTGATCTTGATGTAATGCTTTGAGTTATATAAAATCGTCTTTTAACCAAAAAAAAAAGTATACAAATTAGATCAAGTTCTTTATAACTCAGCAATATTGACTTGTTTTTTTCTTTATGAAGAATGCCACAGTTTTGAATTCACATTCTCCGCATATTATAACAATTAAATTATATAAAAAAAAAAAAATAAAAAATAAAAAATAAAAACTTGGTTCTCAAAAAGAAAAAGAAAAAGAATATATATACATATATATATATAGAGAGAGAGAGAGAAAACAAAACGGTATAATTTAAATTTAATAGACTGGTCTCTTTCCCAAGAGAGATTGAGCTTCTAACCTTTTATTTGTTTTTTATTTGAACCTATCATGGGACATAAATCCCAAACTAAAACATTTCTAGTTGTATTCCTTTCATGCAGTCTTCCAAAAAAACACCTACGCCTAATATGTTTTGTTTTTGTTTTTTCTAAATTTTATCAGTATCTTTTTAATCCTTTTTTTCAATCTTCTTTATCTTGTTTCACCTTTTTTTTTTTTTTTTTTTGAGTCAATATTGAAGGACTAAACAAACCAGCCTAAAAACCACTATTCATCTCCCAAAAAAAGAACACTATGCAACGAGGGCGATGTTCGGACATAGTGGACGTGATTGGTCCAATATTGGGCTAAGAAACCCAGAGACAATACAACGGTTGTGTTCAGAACTAGCTCAACGCAGCCCAACAAACAGGGGTGAAATTACTCTTAAGACCAAGTGGACCAAGGCCCCATAGACTAGTCCGTTACAACAAAAATTAGCTGAATCAATTTCAAACAAGCTTGATGCGTAGGGCCATCAATAATCTTGAAATCAGGTCCACATTAAAAAGTCCAACTAATGTGGACTCACTTGGGCAAACAAGTTCCTAGGAGTTAAATTAGTACTGTCAAATTCCCTCACTGATTTGAAATTTCATTTCTCTTCAAAAAATCAATACCCATCATTAAGAAGTTGTAAGATTACCAAAATCAGATTCTGTAGTTCCTTCTTCGCTTTTGAACTTCAAGAAGATTATAGTAATTTTATGACCCAATTTTATTTCGGATCAAGTTTTACAATAGTGTAAGTATCTGGATGACTCAAAGCAAAGAATAGCAAAGTAGAAAAAATGTTGTTTTATGAAGCTCAAATATTCCCAGCAAAATATTGAAAAAGGGTAAGACTAAAGTTCATTTACTTTATCTTTACCGTGACCCTCTCTATTTTTCATCAAATTTTACAAGTAAATGGTTATCAACATTCCTTATAGCCTATTTTTATAAGAGCATCCACATCCGGATCTCAAATCCTATCTTATTTTATCATCCCAAAAAGCTACTTTATTACTTATACCATACCATTTTTCAATATACCCAACATCCCAACTTTTATTTTCCTATCCTACTCATTAAAATAATATTTTTACACAATAAAATAATATATCCTTAAACCCAAATAAAAACAAAAACCCAACCAACTGCTGCCACCACTACCACGAAGAACATACCCAAACTATTCATTTTCTTCAAACCCCAGAAACACCAGCCAGAAACTCATGGCCATCCAAACCCAGAAACCCATAGATTAACAAAATTAAAATCAAAATCAAACCCATAGATTAACCCAAAACTCCAAACCCGCCGATCCTCAGCCCCAGAGCCACCACAACCCACCACGACCCGCCACGATCCACACCGATTCAAAAAAATCGGACTCCATTTCCACACACACACAAACGATTCACAAACACCGCCAACACACACAAACCCAGCAAACTCCATTTCCACCGCACCACCACCACCATGCCTACCACGCCACCATGCCCACTGCCCACCAAATCCCACCGGAACCAAAAACCCAAACTAAGGAAAAAAAAAAAAAAAAAAACCACCAGATCACTGCCACATCCAACCCATCTGAACCCAAAAGATAAAAATCAATCCATGCCTGCAAAACCCACACAAAACCCAGATCGGCGAAAGCACAAAACCCAGATCGGCGAAACCATTTGACCCACGGCGCCACCAGATCAACGCCGCCACCAACGCCGCCAACATCACACCACATCCAGCCCATCATCAGCGATCTTGAGCGATCCATCATCGGCGACATGCAACCCACCAATCTCCACCGATCCAAACCCACGCCACCACCTGACCCATGATTCACCGATACACCGATCCAAACCCACGCCACCACCTGACCCATGATTCACCGATACACCGATCCATCGATCTCCATGCCGTGACCACGAACCAAACCCAGCTATAGTGCAAGCCTTGAACGAGAAAGAGAGATGTGAGATGAGAGAAAGAGTGAGGAAGGAATCCATAACAAACCCATCGGAATTTATAGCAGACTGATCTGAGATTTTTTTTTTATATGGAAACAAACTGATCTAAGATAGAGTAGAGAGCAGAACGAGAGGAGGAAGAGAGAGAAAAGAAAGAGAAATAACGAAAGAGGAGAGAGAAATTCCCGGGTTAAATGAGAGAGGAGAGAGAAATGAGAGTATTAAAAAATGTTTTTTTTTTATAACATTCAGCTACAGTACCATCTCACATTTGAGATGGTACTGTAGCTAAATCCCAAATTTGGAATTGGGATATGGCATATAGCCTTCCCATTGTTGAGTAGTTTTGGGGCTTAAATGCCAAATGTTCCTAACATTTGGCATTTAGAAGCCCCACTGCTGATGCTCTAATAGGATCAAGGATAGGATAAGTATAAAGGCCCACACCAAGCATCTTATTGACTCTTCCTCAACAATGTAACTCTGAGGCTTAAACATCTTAACATCATAAGAAGTAAGGAAAAATACCAAGACACCCCTAAATTTTGGACTAGTGGCCAATACAACCCCTATCTTCCATTCTCATTTGTCAAAGACCCACCATCAACCTTATCCGCCATTCTCACTCATCAAAGACCCACTTACAGCCTCCACAACTAGAAAACTACCCTCCATTAATACTCAAAACAAAAACCCAAAGAAACAACTAGAAGTTCTTAACAAATACAGAGAAGAATTCTCAAGAAGGAAACTCACCGTCAACCTCCTACAAGCAAACACCTAAACACAGAAAATTCCCTTCCTCCTCACCAAAGAAATACCCAAACAACAAATACAACCAAAAACACCAACCACTCTATCAAATCCCTTCCTACTTAGAAAACTCAAAGAAAGGATTGAAATTAAACCATCAGCAACAACCAAGTCAACGCAATACATCAAGCAACAACAAAGAGACTAGACCCACCCAATGGAGAGCACTAGGACCAACAAGGCAAAGATCAATAACATAGGATCCAAGGTTTGGAACAGCGGCAAGGCTTGGTCTAGTGATGGCACTTGAGATGGTATTCTTTGCTAGAAACTCAGCAGCGCGTCACTAGAAGAAATAGTTTAGGAGACTTATGGTGGTGATGAGGTTCAGCAATGGTAGTGACTGTGATCACGTGGCCAATGACCATATATTTTTGACAGAGATCCTTTCGTAGCTACACACGTGCTATGGACCAAGGCTGAAGACATTGACTGCCAGTGAATGTTGAGGCTGTCATTGTGACGACGTCGACTTGAATTTGTGGGAGGAAGAGGGAAGCTCCAATGAAGCAGCCTTTCTCTCCTCTCTGTTTCTCTCCTTCTCCATTGGTTTGGCTTTGGTATGATCGTATGAGGGACGTTAGTGATTTAAACGGCAAACTTAAGGGATGGCTCGATTTGGCAAGTGTGTAAAGTTTAAGGAGTAAATTGGCTAAAATAAAAGTTCAGGGTATATTGGCCACTGGTCCAAAGTTTAGGGGGTGTCTTGGCATTTTTCCAGCCATCTAAGCCCAGAGCGCCCTATCTTAGTTTCCCCATTCCTCCTTGCTTCAAAAACAATATTCAGCCTTCACATTGCTATTTGGATTGGTACATCCTAATCATTTACACATATCATATTAAACCCATGACTTCAACGCCCATCCCTTGTTTCTGAGAGGCAAAGGAGAAGACATTTGGTACAAAGAACAATTGCATACTGATTCTGGATCTGAACAGAAAAATAATTTAGGAACACTGCCAACCCAATGAAGTGAATAATCAAACACAATTTTTTCCTAAGTATAAAATGAGTTTGGTAAAGAAGAGTAGCGTTAAAATGTAGAGCCTCATAAAGAATTACAATCATGAATGTAAGTAACCCCCCAGAAAATCATAGTACAACATGTATATATGTTCAAGTATTCCAGTCCCACCAGTTTGTCCACATAGGATATTGAGGAACTACCAGCCAAATCATGATATTTATGTGTTGTATGTGTGCCTTCAAGCAAGAATGGACATCTATCACCTTCTTGACATCAACCAATGTACCCCAAGGTCCTTATACTAACCTCAATAACATATCTCGGCCATGTATACTTAATCTATTGAAATTGTTGCATATGTGGTTACATTTATTTTGTTATTGAACAATTCACCTCATCATTGTTTACCGATTAATGATTCAATAAGGCTTAAGATGCCCCTGAAGTTATTACAATAATACAAGGTTTGTACTTGTTTATACAAAATATGAAATGTTAGAGTTGACATGTTATTGGTACCCCTTGCATCCAACAATCTGGAATTTAAACTCCCTGCCAATTGAGGTCTTGTATAAAGACGAGAAAAGAGAGAAGGAAATAGTCTAACAGAGAAGAAGATCACAATGCTGAAGAAACATATTTATGAGTTAGAGAGCACCATAAGGTATATAATTATAACACTCAACTAAATCTTCAATAAGTTACAAAGGGCTAGGCCTAGGATAGTATTACTTCTTTAGCTCACCAATTGTATTTTGTTTCCTCTCTCTTCTTTTTTGGGAAGGAAAGAAGAGAACAAAGCCCATTTTTGTGAGGCTTTTTTTGGGTCTATTTTGACTGGTTGTGGGCTCTTTATTGCGCAACATATTGCCACTAAGACAAAATTAAGCTTTGCACTTGGATCATGTGGCCTGGTGCAATCACTTTCCTTGTTTTGCTCTTTGGTTTCCTTGTAAAATCCCAACTCCCAAGTCAGGTCATTGCATAGTCTTTATCTTATCATTACAAAACACTTGAGAATTCTTGCCAATCGAAAAGTTCTATGTACACATGGTTGAGTCATTACTTCAAATTCATTTGACTTCAATCACCACAAATTATCAGAACTACAACACAGATATAAGAAGATAAAACATGGATTTCACTGGAGTAGGTATTATGAAAAGAAACGGACAATACACCAAAGACTATAAATATCTTTAGAGCCAACCAAGCACTAAAGAAGCAAATCTATAGTCAGTATATCAAAGAAGTAAAATAGTGCTTTTTTTTTTGGGTACATCAGACAAAAACTACGTCATGGAAAAATCTAAGTTAGCATCTATACATCAATACATCCAAAACCAAGGGGAAAAAAACAAGCAATCAAGCTTTCATCTTTGTGTCACTGCCACTCAAGAGACAACTTCCTATCCTCCTGTTTGATGAAAAAACTTTTCCTGCTGCTTCTAATGAACGTTTTTTTATTCCAACCATTACATTCCTTACTGAACATTAATTTTGATACAGTTGTGCTACTTGTCCAGACCAATATCACCAGCACCCTCTTTGCACCAGATTTGTAAAAGGCCTCCTTAATGGAAAGAATAATAGCAGTAGTAGTAAGCCCATTATAACAACCAGCAAGAACCTTGTACCAATCTCTCGATTTACAAATAAAACAAGTGCCATGCCAAGTAGATTTTTAATTGCCACACCCTTCAACCAGGATAGGAACCTACCAATCTTGACATAGCAAAAGTTGTCTGCCAAAGACAGGCTACTCTTGCCAAGTAGATTTAAACCATAAATAATTTCAAAATAAGAAGCTGATCATTTGATATAAACCCAACTACGTCCCCACTCTACATAGTATGGAAACTCCTAAACCAAACTATGTCTAATGTCCCCACCATTCTTTTTTCTTCAATAATCAAATTTAATCATTAAAAATAAGCAAAGATAAATCTTATATTTTTTGGGGCAATTATTATTTAAAAATTATAACTAAAGTATTACATGATCTTGAGAACAAACCGTTGCATTACACCTAATCCTGCCCTTAATTAGAGAACTGCTCACAACAAGCTGATCATAGAAGAACTACATGATGATCGCGATGTGGGCATTTATTCCAAGTCAACTTCAAATTTTATTCTTCTTCTGGTAGCCAAGCTAAGCTACATCACATGATCATGCATTAAAGAAGCTCTCACTATCTTGTTGAGAAGACCTCCAACTTTCCACTTGAAGGAAAGTGTAGAAAGAAGGGTTTCCTCAAGTTCCCAACATTGCACCCACCAGGTGCAATATGGTTGAAGGTGGATTAGAATTAACCCAACTGCTCATATTTGACTATTGAATCATGGTCTCCATGGTTAATGAGCTCTCTGCAAAACATCCTGACACTCTGGCCATAGCAGACACCATATTATTATATCATTTAATCAAAGTTAAACCCAGACTAGATGTTAAAGTGGAAAGGCCAAGAAATGGTATATCAAGTAGGTCAAAGAAGCAAACCAATAGGCCAACATAATATTAAATGGCCAAGAAAAAGAAAAAGCCATCTAAGAAATGTTATTGTCTCATGAGAGAGAGAGAGAGAGAGAGAGAGAGAGAGAGAGAGAGAGAGAGAGAATAACCTATGTTCATACGAAAAAAATGCTTTCTTATTTCTTAAAATCAAGTTAGTTTCTTAATGCATCCAAGCTTCTAATAACCTAAGAAATGACCACCTAGGTTGATAGTAAAATAACTTATTCAGATAACCTGTTTTACCCAACCCATTTTGGGTAAAAAATGAGCACTAGAAAAGAGAACTACCTTCCATCTATATCTCATTTTCAAAATTTACAATCTTTGTCTCATTTTAAACTACAAAAATTTGCATATTACTAAAAACTTTTGTAGTCACATATTCAACTTGGGTCTTTCTCAAATCTTTCCCAATGTTCCTTAAACTAATCCAATAGGATAAAAACCCATATCTCAAACTACAACTTCATAGATAAACAAGTCAAATTTCACATCATGATAAAAAAAAAATTAACCCTTAATTCATATTTGAAATATAGTTCTCCACCTAAAGAATAAAACCCATATATCATAAAAGCATTCAACAAAAGAGAAATCACAAATTTTATAGAGAACTCCATGTTTTTCAAACTACATTCCAATCATCAAAGAAATAGATATAGTTTTTTTTTTTTTTTTTTTTAAAATAAAAATAAAAAAGAAGGAATTTAGATCAAAAATAAATTTGAACAAAGTGGGGAAGTGTTAATATCAACCATAGAGTCAAGTTCCAATAACATAAAGAGATCAAAACATGTAAAAGCTGCAAGCACCTATGGTATATTAAGATTAGATTCAGATCTAATTAAACCCAAATGAAATTTACACAACATTGGAGATTTAGCTTACTTTCAGTTTGAAAGGGCACAACAATGTTGCAAATAATAAGAGAAAAAAAAAATATTATCATAAATATACCACAATCACCTCGGCCCAAATAAATAATACATAAACGTAAGTGAATTAAGCGGGTTATGCACCTTAAATGTATTTATATTGTATTGGAAGTGTATCCATGGATATGAGCTTCCAATTCTTGGCATCTTCATGTTCCAAATGTTTCATGCAAACCAATATCAATAACTTCCTGTACATGCCCAAACTTGTATTAGTATATATGCACATCTACACTGTCAACGTTAACATTGACACATTCTAGATTTTACAAAAGCCAACTAGAAAATGCAGGATTCATTTGTATCAACTCTTTACCTCATTGTTCGTGTAGCTGCTACTTGGCAAAATAGAGTACAATAGCCTACCTAGAACACTCAAACTTTTCTTGTTTTCTAGGTTTATGGAGGTAAGTTCAAATAGAAATTTGATCTTCCATGTCTATATTTGAAATATGGAAAGTTGACTGCTCTTAATAAGGATTTGAATTGTAAAACCCGATAAACAAATGAAAAGGAGAAGGAAAAAGTAGTTTATCAACATATGGTATCATTGAGTGTGTTGAACCTCATACAAACATGGGAAAGAAGTGAACATCGTGACTTAACCATAAATTACTTGTTGCATACTTTATTTGAATGACTACTATAGAGCGTATATGGCATGCATTAGTGCATGTTCTATGGGTATAGGTGTGTCTAGTGTAGTAATAATATGTGCCAACTACGTCCCAGCCTGATGTACCATTGACGGTATAGAATCTTGTTAGACTTATGGTTAAGTGATTAAATTCACCATTTCCTAACAGCTTAAGCTTTTGGGACAATCGGTAATTTAACATGGTATCAGAGCAGGAGATCCTAAGTTCGATCCCTGGCTTTACTCTACCTCCCATTTAAAATGTTAAATTCCCACTTGTTGGGCTCTCACTTTTTAAGGGGAAGTTTAGGCCCACAAGTGAGGGGGAGTGTTAGACTTATGGTTAAGTGATTAAATTCACCATTTCCTAACAGTTTAAGCTTTTGGGACAATCGGTAATTTAACAAATCCAAAAGTCAAACGCTTTGTCCTTTAAGTTAGCAAGAAGTAGGATATAGCGTGGATTGAGACACATTGATAAAAACATCTGCATTAACCCCTTAATGACATCAATAATCCTCTGACAATATGCCAAGTATAGCTCACTAGAAAATCCTATTTATCCAAAATCTAAGTATTTGGAACTATAATTCAAACAGTTAACATGTTACACAATTACCTAGTACACTTACAGATGGGGTCGGTTACAATACCATTGCAACCCTATTTTTGTCATATGATCAGTACATTGTCTGTGCCTAAATATTAAATAAATGAAAGTTATCAATATTACTAGTGACAGTTCAGTTCACAACTTAAAATAAATATAGCAATCTCAAATAGATAACATAACAAATATATCTATGGAAAAAGGAATGATAATATAATTGCAATGCACATAGTTATGCTTTTAGACAATGACTCATCACAAGGCATATAGATTGTGTCAAAGTTTGCATGGAGCATTTAGTAGAGAAGAGTTGGAGATTTTAAGTTGCAACAGTCCTTATACTATCCTCAATTACATATCTCCACCAAGTATACTTAATTTGTTGAAATTGTTGCTACATGTGGGTAAATCTATTGGGAAAACAAATTATTTGTTTATCTGAACATTTCACCTTCATCATTGTTTGCTAGTTAATGATTCAATAAAGCTAGAGATGCCATTTTAGTTAATCCAAGGTTTATACTTGCACATACAAAAATGTCATATTAGAGTTGACAATAGAGTTGGGTTAGCATGATGTTACGCAAGTTATTGATACCTTTACTGCCAATGATCTGGAATTATATCTTGATGTGGTAAATGAGGATATCTCAACACTAGAAGATTATAATTTTGAAACCCCAGCCAATGAAGATTCCACTAAGGCCATAAGCACAGACCTAGACATCCTGAATCACTAGACATCCTGAATCAGATTTTGGAGAGACAATACTGCTAGAACAACATATGGGTACAAATCAGATTTGTCATAAAGCAATTGAAAAAATACTTAGAAATAAATCACTTGATAAAGGAAAAAGTAGAACACACCAGAACTAGAATTTGAGATAATGCAGAAAATATATGGGAACTCCTCAATGCGAACCTATTCAAATTGCACAAAATGAACAATCAATAAAATAATTATTTGTCACATGAAAAAGACTTAAAACAACAGAGAGTACTTATTAATGATGTAAAAAAGCTTACGAAACTGCACGTAAGGAAAATATTTATTATATGGTTACACTTACACATAAAAAAATAAAAAATAAAAAAATCTTTTCACACAATGCATTAGGGAAAACACTGAACAAGCCTATTGAAATGTCTTCAAAAAAAATTTATTGAATTAGTCTAATCTCTAATGAGTCATGAAGCACGATATAAAAGCTCTTGAAATGAATTTTTTTTTGGACAAAACAACAACAACATAGGGGTCTAAATTAGATTTGCCATAAAATTTTTTTTTTTTAAAAAGGCTTGGAAATATGAGAATCACATAATAAAGGAGAAAGTAGAACATACAAGAACCAGCATTTGAGATAACGCAGAAAAAAATAAGGGAACTCTAAGATGCAAATCTATTCAAATTGTACAAAATGAATAATCAATAAAATAATTATTTGTCACATAAAAAAGGCTTAAAACAACACATAGTACCTATTAATGATGTAAAAAAGCTTGACCAAACTACATGTAAGAAAAAAGTTTATGATATGGTTACATGTAAGAAAATAAGCCTTGCACAATGCATTAGGGGAAGACACTAAACAAGCTTGATGAAATGTCTTCAGAAATTTTTTTTGGTTAAAGCAGTCTAATGAGTCATGAAGCACTAGATGAAAGCTCTTTAAAAGAAAAAAGCTTTGGAGAGACAATAATATACAAAATGAAAGGCTTTGCATATATAAAGAAGCAAAATGGTCTCCATACCCAAAGAATTTTTTGTTCAAGATGAAAAAAAAAAACGGCAAGTTTGATTATCCATTGTCGTGTGCTTTATCAATTTTTCCCCTGGTTTGGTAGCTATTATCGCTAATACATTTGCCTCTATATTTGTCACAGCCTAGACTTCCCAGATTATTGATGTAATGTTTTAGGAAAGATATGAATAGGCTTATAACACTAGTATTTTTCTTATATACACTGTTAGACATCTACAAGAAAATTCCTTGCTCATGATAGTTAAAGACCTCCTTTTTATATGAGTGCACCATGACGTCTTAATTTTTCAAAATTACCATGTTAGACATTATGTCCATGTTGATACTCAAGGTTAATGTTAGTGCCTACTGTTAGGACATATATGTCTCACAATGTTAAGAACATATGTCATGATTTTATGTAATTGGCTTATCCTTTGACAAAACGCACTTTACTTGTATTTGGGTAGATTTAGGATGTGTTTAAATACTTCAAGAAACCATGTTTCAAGATCAAGTGTTGAAGCCTTCAAGTCTGTCCAAGAAAACAAGTTGATAGTGCAAAATCATTAAAGCTCGACAGCTGGCTCGACAATTATATCTATCGAGCTTAAGAAAACTGTTCTAAGTTCGGTGTTCTCGACAGCTGCTCGACACCTTTTATCTGTCGAGGTTTAAGAATTTCAGAATTCAAATATGATTTTCTTGGGATCCGTGAATTTGTCTTTGGGCCTTCTTTTCTCCTAACCCTAGACATATAAAAGGATTGTTTTAAGGGCCGTCAAACCGTTCACAAGTTGCACAAGCTTTGAGCAAACTCTGTTCAAGTAAATTGTGACCGGAGACGAAGTTCTTGCCTTAGTTCATCTCTTTCTCTTAAAGAAGTTGCTATGTATGTGCACTGTAGGGTTTTGTGACCAAGCATCTTCTTGATCTTCATTGTATGGATGAACTGAAGAACTTTGCAGCCAACAACCTTCATAGTTGGTGATTGAAGTCGCGTACTGGGATCCGCGCAGTTAGTTAGTCACGTACTTGGGAGTCGTGCATCAGAAAGGGGAACTGTCACTACAGAATAAGTCCAATTGAGTATTGGGGTAAGGGTTCAACTGTAAGTTGGTAAGGTACTTGGGATTCCTTTACTTATAACCGCTTGTTGTGACAATAGTAGAGTTTCGGAAATGGTGACCTAAAAATCACCCGGTGGGGTTTTTGCCATTAGGTTTTCCCTATTCGTAAACAAATCACCGTGTTATTTATTTTCCACTGCATAATTAGTTTATTGGTGATTTGTTTGTGCTACCACGCATTTGCATGATAAATTGATTAATTAATAACTTGACTAATTAATTAATTAATTAATTTCTATCACAAGGGGTCATTCAGTTTGTGGCCTATCACCTATAAATCTTAGCCTAGAAGACTTGATGGCTTAAATAAGTTGTATTTAATTTATTCAAACAAAATTAAGAAATCTAAACCTTATATGTCAGCTATTAAATTGCTGGATCCTACTTCTATCTACACTTTGAGGAGCTGAAGGACCATATTTATAACACATAAAACAGTGAAGTACTAGCACCAAGATACATCATCATGTATGCAAGAACTAAATGCATAAACCTGTTACCATTCATGCTCAAGCTGCCAGCAGCTAACATGACATATCAGATTAGCTGGCCCCTGAATGAATGGGCCATTAAATTGAATGAGAATCTGCAAAAACATCCTTTGCTCTTCCATTCCCAGTCGAGCTTGCAAGCTGGACTTGCAATGAAGTTCATGATGTTTGCTGAAATCGAAAAGATTAATCCTCAACAACCAGCTAACAATAGAAATACAATAGTGTAATCTTTACAGTAATTTACCATTAAATATATATATATTGAACCTCCTCTTTTGTAAAGTAAGAGAGTGAGTTCATTCATTCAGCCCAAAGTAACATTTTATCAAATACTTGATGTGCTTCCCCTTGTGCCTCCTAAAGAATTTTCATCACCACAACTGCATATAGTGTGAATTCATATTTGGTGACTTTGCTTGTAACTCACTCGGGATTAAAAAAAAAAAAAAAAAAACCAAATTCTGAGTAATGATGGTACCTTGGCATATTTGTTTGAAATTCAATCAAGAGTTTCTCATTTTCTTCAATGGTGGACATGGGTTGAAGTTAGCATCCTCATTTGCTGCGAAGTTGCAAGGAGGACAAATGCATGATACATGGACTCCGCACCTTTCTATTATAATTTCTGCTTTTTTAGGATCATAATTTGAACATTCAAATCGAATCTCAATGTCATTCCAATCCCCTAGAATTATGCCTTCCAAAGACCAATCTCTTTTATAGCAGAACCACATAAAAGATGATGAATCTAAATAAAATTTACAATCCACAAGCCATCTTTTAAAACCATTGATGTACATGTAGATAGAACAAGTAAACTTATCAAATTCGAATTGATATGGCACATCATCCTTCAATTCCACTTTTAGTGCAACACAGAAAGCAAATGATGGAAGTTTCCAACCGACCGAGAATGATATGGAACTTCCAACACTGTGATGGTTGAACCACGACTTTGGAATCTTACTTCCTGGAAGTGCAAGTGAATAATCATCATAAAGTTTCCATGTCGAGTCCGTTTCAGATGTAGCTTCATTGAGTTCAAATTCTGATTCTGATTCAAAGTTTGTTTCAGAATCAGAATCCTGATGTCGTATTCCCCTTGCACATACGATATTTTGTTGAAGCCCTATAAATTCTCCAAACTGTTTGCCATTAGCAAAATTAAGAAACTTCAGTTTAGCAAATTTAGTAATAATATTCATTTAACAAAAAAAATTCTATAACTTTAAGAGAAATAAAGAGAGACCTGATTCAATAATCTTCTTCTTGATTGTGAATTCAACAAATTACACCCTACTGCATATACATCTTGTATACCATGTGGAAGTCTTGGAATTTTTAGAAGGTTCCAGCAACAGTAAAGCTTTAGAATCTTTAATTGGGGAAATATGATAGCAATTTCAGGGAGGGTAGTAAAGTTGCTGTAAAAGATATCTAGACATTCTAAATTGGGGAAGCAACCAGGGGTATCCATGGCTTTTGGAAATTCATCACAATCAAACATAAAGAGCCTCCTAAGATTTTGTAAATTTGAGATGTTACTTGGAACATCTTTTACGTTTTTTAAACTTAATAATAACTCACGAAGGCCAGTGAGATATCCTATTGATGAAAGCAACACTAATCTTTCCATTCCTTGCTCAAGACTTTCATAGCTAAAGAGATAAAGGCTTTTAAGAGATTTCAACTGGAGCTTTGTTGGTAAAATTCTAAGATTTTGGCATCCATGGAGATCCCAGTATTCAAGCTTTTCAAGAAATCCAACGGATTGATGAACCTCAACTAAATTTATGCATTTATAAAGCTCCAACTTCTGTATGTTAGGGGCAATCACTGATAAGTCGGGTACTTTTGTAATATTTTTACAATGTTTGAAATCCATATATTTCAATGTTTCGAATCGACATCTCTGCAGAAGAAGAATTTTTTTTTTTGAAATTGATTAGTAAAAAGAAAACAAAATAAGGCTACGAGCTCATTTCAAAAAAAAAAAAAAAAAAGCTAAGAGCATATATTAAGAAATACTAATCGTTCAATTTTTTTTTGAGAATCAATAATCGTTCAATTATGAATTATAACACACACTTCTAAAATAAAAATGCTAAAGTTACTACAATTTTATAGACATAAAGCCTACAAATTAATATGACGATGAATGTGATTGTTAAACCTCAATCACCTCATAAATAAATATTTGAATTGTCTCTTTATAACTTGTGACACATCAGTTTGTATGTTCAATATAGTAAAACTTGTAATATCTATAGCACTACTCTTTAAAAAAAAAAAAAAAATTTGTCAACAGTTCATTGATTTGCACCGTAAATTCTTGATGGTTATGTGTACATTCTTAAATATTTGTGCACATTTTGATTTTATTTATTAAAAAAATTATAGAAAATTTATTTTATATAGTAATAAATGCATGGTTTGGTTTTAGCAACCAAAAAATAAAAAGTGCACCTTAACTTATTCTCTAAAGGTACTTGTTAACAAAAGAACCTAATAAAAATTTATAAATGCTATGATTATACCTCGAAATGCTCGCCCAATTCAATGTGGCTCCCAGGCATGTTAAGTACAACAAGTTTTCTAGGCTCAAAGGTGGATGGTAAGGATGATAAAGGAAATTCATTCCAATCAAGTAACCTTAACCCATTGGGAAGAGATTTAAGGTCTTCACAAATTACATTGCGAATAGTCAAATATTTGAGACTTTTCATCTTTTCAAGATTCAATTGCATCTTTCTTGGTTGTGGCAAGGACAATGTTATGCCTCGAATTTCATCTAATCCCTAATTGGACGAAAAATCACATGAATCTCGTTAGACAACAGAACATATGATTATTTAATTTAAAACAAAATCATCTTCAACATTAAAATGACAAATCAAACATAATGGGAAAAAATTAATTACATTTGCATTGTGAGAAAAGGGAAAAGGTAAATCAAAAGGACTTATACCATATCTCTATTTAGTACTTCAGGAGCATCCTCATAGCAAAATAGCCTTCTATGTTTTTTTGACACTTCTGATTCTTGTCGAGCTATTTCCAAACCCATTTGTTGTATCAAGTCATGCATCAATAATTTGTCATCTTTTGCAACAACTATGAGAGATTTATCGATAAGTTTTTCAATATCATAGTATGGGTCATGAAAATTGCTACTTTGTAATATATCTACAACCAAATTCTTGTAGAATCCTTTAAGAAAACATGCAATATCAAGGAAAATATCCCGTTGAATTTGGTCCAATCCATCGTAGCTTATTTTAAGCACTTCTTGAATATCCGATTTAGGAAGTCTTTTGTACTTATCTAATGCACTTTTCCAACATTGTAAATTTTTGTCATATAAATCATCACCTATTATTTTTAGAACTAATGGAAGTCCTTTGGCATAACCTATAAATTGGTGTATGAGCTCCAAATAATCTTCTGTAGGCTTGTTTCTTTTGAATGCATGTTGACAAAAGAGTTCACGAGATTCATGATCATCTAATTCCTTAACCTTATAGTAAATTAAATGACAATCTTCTTGTAGAGTAGATAGCAACTTTTTCTCTCTTGTTGTGATAATAATTCTACTTCCAAAAGCAAACCAATTGCATTTTCCAAGCAAATTTTCTACTTGGACTAATTTGTCCACATCATCTAGAATTAAAAGAATTTTTTTGTGTTGAAGCTTTTCCATTATCACATTGATTCTTTTGGATACACCATGCACATTCAAATTTCTACCCCCTAAGATCTCATAATAAAGTGCCTCTTGTAGTTGGAGTACACCATCATTTGTTTTTGAGTTTTCTCTAACATCCTCTAGAAAGCTACTTCCTTCAAAACGATATGCAATTAAGTTAAAAATAGCTTTTGCAATTGTTGTCTTACCTATTCCAGGAAGACCATGGATCACTAACACGCGAACATCGTTTAACTCAATATCTAAGCAACAACTTATTTCCTCTACGCGGGAGTCTATTCCAACTGGGTATTTAACAACATATAGTTGCGAACAATTTAATTTAGCACTTGAGATCTCTTCAAAAATTTCTTGGATAAACCTAAATTGAGGGCGGCTGCCAATCACAAAGCATTAAAAAAAAAATGTTAGAAATAGAAATATGATCCTAAATTGAATTCAAATTTGTTTAGCATGTAAACTACAACTGAAATTTTGTTAATTAAATTAAATGGCACACAGATCTATACTGTCAATACAAATACTTTTTATTTTTATTTTTTATTGTTCAACTTGGATATAAATATTAGGCTTTTTGCACAAAGATGCATGGAAAACCTTCTTTGGAAAATAAGATTTTCTAAAGATTATGTGAGAGAAGCTTCTAATTAATTGATAAGATCATAAGAACATCAATTATATATTCTTCTCTTGCTATCGTTGACTGTTGTAGTTTAACTAGCTCCGTAATGAAAGATATGGTCAAAATATAATAGTTTCATAAAAAAAAAAAATTACAAAAAAAAAAAAAAAGCTTCTGGAAGTTGTTTTTTAATAGTAAAATTTTATGGTGATAATAAAGTAGTGATTAAATACATACTCATTTTTGTAATGCCAACCAGATAAATTGCCAGCTTCATTTAGAGCAGCCCTCCATCTTTGCACCTTGTTCATGTCATACTTGAAATTTTCTTCATGTTTTGCCAGCGCTTCTCCAAACTTTCCCTTTTGGCTACGTACTTCTGATGGATCTACCTTGTAAAAAACCGGAAACACCACTTGGCCATTCTTTTTACATTCAAGAATTTTGACAAGTTCATCCAAACACCAAGTAGAAGTTGCATAGTTTTTAGAGAATACAATTATTGAAATCTTTGAACTTTCAATAGTTTCGAAAAGTTCAGTGGAAATTTTCTCTCCTCTTTGGAGCTCATCATCCATGAAGGTGTTAATACCATTATGACACAAAATACCATTCAAATTGCCAGTAAAACCATTGCGGGTATCTTCTCCTCTGAAACTCAAGAACACATCATATTTACATCGTTGGGTGAAAGATGAAGAGAAGGCTCGTTTATTAGTTAGAAGAGCCATTGTGATTTGGATATATAAACAGTTGAGAAGATCTAAAGGAAAGAGGAGAAAGAAAGAGGTGATGAAATTGAAAATGTTTTAAGAGTTTAAGAAAGCAAAGAGAATGAAAATTATGAAGAAGTGATTTCTCAATGGTTTGAGAGAATGGTAATGGCAAAGAGAAGGAAATGAATGTTAGATTTTGATAATTGTTGTGAGGCGAGGATGACTGAGAGAGTCAAATGTGAAATTACAGTAGTAGGAAAGAGGAGAAAGAATGGGAATGGCGTGTTTCACAAGACCAATTTATAGCAAAATAATAATAACATATAAAACATATTGTATGCTTAAATTGAAATTGAAGAAGTGTTGGATGGGTCTGAATGATCCATTTCCATTATAACCTATCTCGATCAAGTACTAATTTTCTTCTTTTTTGCTGAATAAGTATTAATTTTCTTCAAAGGAGTAAGGACAACGACTTTCGAATCTATTTCAACCATGACAGGAGTTTTAATTTTATAATCATATTATATAATAGAATTTTAATAAGTGTGTAAATATTTTGAATTTTAATTTTCTGATTAAGTAGATAATAAAGTTTTAATAGGAGCCTTTTTTTTTATGAATCAAGTATTTAGGAATTATATTATGCATCTTATTGTATATCTTTAAATGTATCCATACATATGCATAGGGTTACAAGCTAGTGTAATATAAAATTAGAAAATTGGTCGTCCAATCTAGTAAAAAATACTTTTGGAAGTGTCGTTTTGCTCACCATTCTGATTCACTTTCAAACTTTCACAAGGGGTGTCAATGTTCGACCCAACCTGCGAACATGACACGAACCCAACACGAGTTTTTGCGGATTAGGGTTGGGCCTTAACGAGTTTGGATCATAAACGGGTTGACCCGAACGCAACACGATAAGAAACGGGTCATAAGAGGGTCAACCTACAATAGATACATTTGACACGCTAATTTATCTATGTCAACCTAAAATGACCCATTTAACATAACTTGTATAACAAACAAATATTCATTTTATTTTAGACCTGTCAAATACCTTTTATATCCAACCTATATTTTAAACTTAAAATGAAAATTAAGTAATTACAAAAAACTTACAAGTATAATTCGAAATTGAAACTTTACAAATTTTACGTGCCCTAATATTATTGGAAATTAAACTATATTATTTTGAATGTGGGTTGAAAACTTGAAGTGTATGCACTACTTTTGAGATGTAAAAAAATATTTATTTTTAGATGGATATTATATTTAATATTAAGCGGGTTGAAATAGGTTGTGTCACATTCTTGTCAACTCAACACGACTTGTTTATTAAGCATGTGAAGTGGGTTGGGTCAAGTCAACCCGCCTCATTAACAGGTCGGATTAGGATTGAAGAATCATGACATAATTATTAAATGGGTTGGGTTAGGGTTGAGCCATTTAGTCGAATACCCCTACCTTGACACGACACGAATTCGACATGCTAACCAGAATTGACACCCCCCGCTTTCACACCCACCCAGCAGGAAAAGATGAAGGAATTTATCGAGTAAGCATTTTTTGCTTACTTATGGAGTGTAGCGAAGGCATTCTGATTCCTTTTCGTTTTCAAACTTTAAAGAAAGAAGGGATTAGAGGAAAGGAAGTGGAAGACGCAATTTCTACAGCAAGCGGCCCACACTATTCAGTGCTACAACAATAACAAGTGTAGTTGTGGTGGGTACCCACCTCGCCTTCTTGGCTCTCTTACCCTCGCTCACACACGTAAACCTTCTTGAGTCTCAAGAGCCATTTACTTGAATATCCCTATCTCGACACGATACGAATTCGACATGCTAACTAGAATTGACACCCCTCACTTTCACACCCTCCCAGCAGGAAAAGATGAAGGAATTTATTGAGTAAGCGTTTTTTGCTTACTTATGGAGTGTAGCAAAGGCATTCTGAATCCTTTTCGTTTTCAAACTTTAAAGAAAGAAAGGATTAGAGGAAAGGAAGTGGAAGACGCAATTTCTACCGCAAGTGGCCCACACCATTCAGTGCTATAACAATAACAAGTGTAGTAGTGGTGGGTACCCAACTCGCCTTCTTGGCTCTCTTACCCTCACTCACACACGCACTCCTTCTCGAGTCTCAAGTCTCAATCCTCCAGTCCATGTCTACACCTACTCTTCTTTTCACCAACAGTTTCACTAGCAACAATCTTTCTCCGCATGCCTTTGCTAGTCTATGAACACCATTAACGGCATTCCACTCTCTAAGCCTTTTTCGATTTCTTGGGTTTTTCTGTGATGGATATTGTCTATTCATCACAAATAGAGAAACTTTGATGAACTTATTAAAAAAAAAAAAAAAGGATTTGATGGGTTGCTTTAGGTTTTTGTTTGATTTTTCCATTTAATTTTGGCTATAAGGAGAGTTCAAGCAAGCAAACAAATACATGATAAATTGTGATTAGTAGAACAAAAAAAGTGGGACAAAGGAATACTCATTTATTTGATGGGTAAGAATTGACATCCCGGTGCAATAAATCTCATTTCTATTACAAAAACTTCACTTGTTTGCCCTTTACCTTTTTACAATTTTTTTTTAACTTTTTTTATTTAAGGGTTTCTAGCTCAATCATTTAAAAATATTGCATCAAGAGTGTGTTTGGCCCCTACTTATTTGTTTTTTGTCTCAACTATTTAACAAATCATCTAACTTTAGTATTTTTTTTTTAAAAGTTAGTTTTTAGTTTTTTTGACACACATTTAACATAAAAGTTATCAAAAATTATATTTTTGATAAATAATCCAGTTAATAGGTGCCCTTAGAGCACTTGTTAATTGACTATTTTAAAAAAGTTTTAATACCACTTTTATAAAAAATATAAAAAGTTGTTAAAAAAAACTAAGTCACTTTTTTCTTTTTTCATAAAAAATTTTTAAAAATATTTTTTAAACCTATGCTCTTAGAGCATCCATTAATTAAAATATAAAAAGTTGTTAAAAAAACTAAGTCACTTTTTTCTTTTTCCATAAAAAATTTTTAAAAATATTTTTTAAACCTATGCTCTTAGAGCATCCATTAATTTTTTTCCTTTGATAAATACTATGAAACTAAGCTATTGCAAATAAACTGTTGCCAGACGCACTCGAGATCTTAAATACTAACGTAAATATACTTTTTTCATAAATACACCCTTAGGCTTCGTTTGGGAGTTCATAGGGAAAGGGAATTAAATGATCATAAGGGAATAGAATGGAATGAAATGTATTTAAATAAGGGAAATGAATGAAATTAAATAACCTTGATTGGACGTTTTAAAATAAATGAATGGAAAGAAATGAAAATGAATGGAATGTAAGTAATCTTGTTTGAGAGTAACATGAAGGGAATGGAATTGAATCATTTTATGACAATATTACTATTAGATCCTCTATTTTTAAAATAAAAGGTTGAATATATAGGGGTATTTTGGAAGTTTTAGTAAAAATTTCAATAAATCTAATTTCATTCCCTCCCATTCCTCCCAATCTATTCTTTTGTTAATATTGTAATAAAACAAATCATTAGCCTTCTAGAAATGATTTTCTGGGAGAGTTTAAAGGAGTAAAAAGTGAAAAATATAGATTCTAATAATTTTGATTAGCATCTAGAAATTTATTTCTAATCTTATACTGCATGAGAAATGAAAGAAATGCACATGTTAAGGAGAGCTTGGAACAACTCGTCATTGGAAAGAAATTAAAAAAAAAAAAAAAATTATTTAGCTTAAAACAGGTGCTATTTAATAGAGCTATGAAGGTTTTTTTTTTTTTTTTTTTTTTTTTTTTTTTTTTTTTTTTTTTTTTTTTTTGCTGAATGAGCTATGAATTTTGTGTTGAAAATTTTAGAACTGAACTATTAATACTAAAAGCATATGCACCAAAAATTTTAGAACTGTGAAATTAATACAAGAAATTGATAATACCATTTGATAACAATAAATGTCGAAATATGAAACTCCACATATAATCATATATCATGATTTTTTTCCCAAAATGGTCGTTCTTAACACAAACAATGAGCATTTTAGAGTTGTATTACTTGAAGGTTACTAGTATATTGGTGGTGGTGACAATCATGATAACAACAACAATGCTAAGTGGGATTGAGGTGTACAGTGATGGTAATGCATTAGTGCCCACCATAACAGTATAAGTTTGTAACAATTGTGATGGTGTTGTCGACAAGTTGGTGGTGCTTTGCAGTAACAATTGTCACGACCACAATAACAATAGCATGATACACATGATGATCACGATGGTTGTAGCTAGTGATATTGAGTCATTGATCATTATGGTGGTGGAAATAGTAATCACGGTTGGTAATTGATGGTAATGATAAAATGATATCGATATTGCTCATGTTGTATGTGATTGAAAAAAAAGAAAAAGAAAATATTAAAACAATCCAGAGGGTTGTGAGATTAATCACTGGGGGATATAAACACCCACTAAATTAGCATTTCCACAGAGTTAGGTTGCAAGTGGTTGGTGATTGAATAAATTAACTGTTAAGCATTGCCTAACATGTTAAAGTATTGAAATTAATATTAATAAGACTTTAGTTGTCATTCGTTTTCGTACTCCACAAATATGCTTCCTGTATATATTGATACCTTGTGGATATATAATTATCCTCAGATTTCATCAAATAAAAGTCTCTAGACATACTAAAATACAATGCTTTAAGAAAACAAAAAGAATCAAGAAAGTGTAAAGATAATAGGTTTCAAGGAATTTATTAGTTTCCTTTGTTTCAAAATATGTAATCATTTTATGATCATGACATTAATCATATCCCTGGCCTTAGTAGTAATCTTATGAAAGAGAGTTATTGGGGTTATACTTTGCATGAGCCAAAATTGATGAGACTGGAACTAGCTAGCATATTAAGATCATATAGAAACTACCCCAGAAGAAAAGAAGCCTAAATGTTATTATGTCCTTAAGAACTTGAAGCTGCCTAAAAATAAATTAAACCTAAAACTTTGAAATTAAGATTTGGTTACACCAATCAATCAGTCCATGTAATATGCTTTGAAGACAAAAAAAGTCAGCATTGGCTGAATCAATCTCTTGAGAATAATTTTTCAATATACCTCCTGATTTTTTTCATTTGAGATCATTGTTCTCCCAAAATCATAAAAATGACCTTGCCGTCTTGTTTCCAAACTATGTACTAGAGGAGAAATTATAAGGTCCTCATGGTGGACCACATCATTTTTGCCTAGTGGTCCACCATTCCATTAAAAGACTTCCACTTGTTTAAAAATTTGCCAACTCATTTTAAGATAAAAATTAAAGTAAAAGACAAACACATTTAAATGTTTTTTGATTACACGACTAATTAAAAAAAATTTGAAACAGAGATGTCGTTTAATTTCATAAGAGAGCAAATTGAAATCTCTTCTCCCACTTGACAACATCTATTCTGCAACATCATCTTCCCCCTCAATTGGTAAAGGTCCGATGTTCCTATATGAAATTTCTAAAGAGAAACGCTGTTTAATTTCAGAAGAGAGCAAACTGAAATCTCTTCTCCCTCTTGATGATATCAGTTCTGCAGCATCACCAAGTTCTCGACATCAATCTTGATCTTGATAACCCTAAGTATGTATAAAGGCAAACACCTCTAGATCTCACAAGAGATTCATACACACAGCATAAACAACAACAATAAAACGTGGCTAGGGTTTTTCCTTTTATACTTAAGGCAAAACGTAAAACCCTACACGTTATATGGGCTTGGGCTTGAGTTGATTCTGCAGAAAAACAATCTGCACGAGCTTCAATCGATCGAGTCTAATTTTCGATCGATCGAGCCTTGCAGAAAGTGAACAATAATTTTCTATAATTACTTGATTCCAACTTTACAATAAACACACTTTGAGCAGCCTTAATCTAGACTCTAAGTTTTGATCATGGTTTGCCAACATTACACATTAAAGTTCTAATACATTTAGATCCTAAATCCTTAGAACCTAACAATTAGGAAACAATCTACCAACCCATCTTAAAATAAAACTACAGCATTTCCAGCATATAATCATACTAAATCTGTTGAGTTTTGAATATATAATAAATAAACAATTGAAACACTCAGCTATTTTATCAAACAATTGGCGTGTGATGACTCGCATAATTGAGTGTAATTTATCACTTCTTAACTTTAAACTTTAGTCTAATTTTATTTATTTTGTTGATTTTAGACTTGATTTTTGTTATTTAAATTTTATTCCAGATTTGAAGAAAATAAAGATTTATTCAAATAAAAGAAATGTGAAGCATCTAAAGAGAATATTTTTGGCCTTGGAAGTTGGCAAGAAAAAAGAGAATGAGGCGCTGAAAAAGAAAGAAGAAAAGGAGGCGCTGAACAAAAAGAAAAGGTGCGCTGAAAACAGAACCAACAAAAAGACAAAAAGGGTTGAAGCAAAAACGTTCTGAACTGAAAAAAGGTTTTGGGCTGAACTGAAAAAGGTTTTGGGCTGAAGCAAAAACGTTTTGGGCTGAAAAAAAGGGCACACGTGAACTGAAAAGAAAAGAAAAGAAAGGCAGGAAGAAAAGAAGAAGGGGAGGCTGAAAAGAAACAAAGGGGGGCGCTGAAAATAGAAGCAGAAAAAAAAAAAAAAAAAAAGACACTGAAACAAGAAGAAAAGAAGGAGAAAAGAAGAAGGGGTGCTGAACTGAACAGAGGCTGAACGAGATCTATTGAGCATTCTTTTTCTTTCCAATCTTCTCAGAAAAAATTATGGTGAACTCTTTTGTGTTGAATTTGATTTTTAGCATGAACTAAATTGTAAGGTTGAATTTATTCAACCATCTAATTGGCTTTATTTCGTGCCAAATTTGCTTGTAATTCAGCATTTAGTAACCCTGTATTTAGGTGGGTTTGTTGTAAGGGTAGTGAGTGAGATAGAGTGAAGATTGCTCAAGAGTGTGCAAGAAAACAGAGACTCACGGCTGGGACTCGCGGGTGACTCGCGGCTGCAAGCCGCCAGAAGCAGCACACGTGCCAAGCATGCTGGAAGATGAACAGTCATGCTAGCTGGAGCACTACAGGACAAAACAGGACAACTGGCCATACGGTTAACTCGCGATTGGATCTCGCGACTTAGTCAAGCCGCGAGGTCAAGCCGCGAGCCACCCCTGTTTTGTAAAACCTGACGTTTCACATTCCTCTCCCACTCCAGTATAAATACCCCTTTTACCCACGATTGAAAGAGAGCTTCCAGAGAGAATTTTGAGAGAGAAACCCTAAAGAAAAACAAGATTGTTTAACCCACAATCTATACCTTAGAGTCTCTTCAAATTCCCCTACTCTCTTCCTCTCCATTGTCAAATCCTTGAGAGGCATTATACCAAACCTGGTTCTCACCATCATCATCACTGTGAGACAGTTGTTTGGATTTCTGGGAAGCAGTTAGGAAGGAACCAATCTTCATTGGTTGATGCTACGGTCTAGTAGCGGAATCTGGGAAGCTAGAAAAGAAAAAGGTTCGGCGCAACCTCGTTGGAGCAAGAAGCTTAGAGGGCTTAGGTGCACTGGGTAGATTAGGCTTGGAGGGTCTATTGCTGTCCTTGTATCCCAACTGTATTTTCTAGTGGATTGTTTACCGCTTGGAGGGCGGCGGAGAGGTTTTTCGCCGAGGACTTCGGTTTCCTCTTCGATAACACATCGCGTGTTGTCTTTGTGTTTGCATCTTCCTTCCTCTCTATCTTTGCCTTTTTATTATCTGCTGTGGTGTTATTTTGTTATGGCTTAGATAGTCTTTAACTAATTTCATATTATAGCATGTGTTAAGTTTCCGCACACTAGTTGTTTGACATATTGCTTGTATTGGTTAAGTTGTAATTTGGGGGTCTAAACGTTCAAAGGTGTTTTGTACACGTTTTTGAACTTTCAATTGGTATCAGAGCGGGTACACTGCTATTGGTTTCATTACCATTGTGTGATCCTTGACTCCCTTTTGAGATGGATAGGTCTCAATCCCTAAATGCACCTCCATATTTTGATGGTAGTAATTATGCTTTTTGGAAGGTTCGCATGAGAGCTTTTCTGTGTTCTATTGATGAATCCGTTTGGGATGCTGTTGAGATTGGTTGGACCAAACCTGAGGCAGCCAAATCCACATGGGATAAGGCAGCACTTGCTGCATCTAATGCTAACAGTAAAGCACTCAATGCTATTTTCTGTGGTGTGTCTCCAGATGAATTTCACAGGATTTCTCATATTACAGTTGCCAAAGAAGCATGGGAGATTTTGGAAACCACCTATGAAGGCAAGAAGAAAGTGAAAGACACCAAGTTGCAAATGCTGACCACTCGGTTTGAGGAACTCAAAATGAGTGAGGATGAGTCTTTTGACTCTTTCTATGGGAAGCTAAATGAGGTGGTGGTCAGTAAGTTCAACTTGGGGGAGAAAACGGAGGACTCAAAGATTGTAAGGAAGATCCTTCGATCATTGCCGGAAAGTTTTCGTGCTAAAGTGACAGCAATTGAAGAGAGCAAGGACCTTGATGACATCAAAGTACAGGAGCTGGTTGGTTCTCTGCAGACTTATGAGATGTCGCTGCCCAATCAACGGAAGAGTAAATCTCTTGCTCTAAAGATCATTAATGAGAAGGTGGAAGATCATGACTCATCGGGAGAAGATGTGGTTGACAAAGATGTTGCATACCTTGTCAAAAATTTCAGAAAGTTCTTGAAATTCAAAAATAATGGCAAATTTGATGATAAAAGAAAATTCCAAAGTTCTGGAAGGGAGAAGAGGGAATTCAAAAAGAAAGATGGAAAAGAATCCCAACCCACACAAGGTGTCACTTGTTTCGAATGAAACGGGCATGGACACTTTAAGAAGGAATGTCCGAATTATCTGAAATCGAAAGGTAAAGTGTATGCCACGACCTTGAGTGACTCGGATTCGTCTGACTCAGAATCTGAAGAGAGCTGTGATGGAGAGGGGAACTATTCGGCTTTTATGACTATTGCTCATGTTGAGTCTTCAGATGAGTTGAATCTGCTTGTACGAGACCTTGGAGAACATAGTGATGATGAATCACTAGGAATTGTTGAAGAATCAGATGCTGAAGAAGATGAAAGCACAGCAAATCTTCAAGAGAATTATAACTCACTCTTGGAGAAGTCGGGTGAGTACACAAGGGTGGCCAAGGCTGCTGTGAGAAAAATGAAGAAGGCTGAGGAGGACTACAAAAGTCTCCTAATTCGATATAGGGAGGCCAAATGTGAGATAGAAACACTGAATGGTGAGTTGTCCGAAACTTACACAAAAGTGAGATTTCTTGAGAATGAGGTTGTGCAAGCGAATGCTAAAATAGAGAGGGTCACCACCAAGAAGCTAGATGATGTTATATCATCTCAAAAGAGCTTTTCAGACAAATCCGGATTGGGATATACCAGAGGAAGTAGTTCATCTGGAAATGTCACTAAAGAAGTGAAGTTTGTAAAGGCCAAAGATCCAGTTGTAGCTGACCTTACTGGTGAGAAGCTCGAGGTGGAGGAGAAGAAGAATGTGGTGAACCAACGGATGCTGAATCCCCGTAATCAGTCTATGGGCAGGTCTGAATCTCGTGTCAAGTCACGTCCACGACCACAAAGAGGTCCTAGAGGAACTTATGTGTGCCATTATTGCGGACTTCAAGGGCATACTCGACCAAATTGCCAAAAGCTGAGAGCAAAGAACAGTGCAACTCCTCAAAAGTCAGGAGGACCCAGAAATGATAGGAGAATTTGGGCAGGTGATCAATCTGGAGATCCCGGAATGATGAACGTGATGAAGATGATTGGTGCATTCACCAACTGCTTGGAAAGCTTCTCACGAAGGTTTGAAAGCCCTAACTCCCGTACCCAGTCCTATAAGGAAATCACCCCAAACGCAAGTGACGTGAGGGTGAAAAATGGTACTCATGCATAAGCATTGCAACATGTCCATGCATTAATACTTTCTATGCTTTGTGACAATGTTTGTTTGGTTTGCTTGCTGCTTTGATGTTGGTTGTTTGCTTGTCTACTTGTGAATATTTTTAATTTTGTTTTATCAATCTTTTTGTTTCTTGTGTCAAAAATCCAAAAATCACATAAAAAATTAGAAAATCAAAAAGCTTGATTAACTTTGTTGAGTTTTGTCTCAAAACTTGTTTTGTCTTGTACTTTTGTGCTAATGGCTTTGTGCATTTTCGAGCATTGCTTGTTTTCATGCACTTATATCACTGTGGGAAAAATCTTGAAATCTTTGTGATTGTTGTAAATAGATCTTCAAACTTGTCATGAATGATTAGTGAATGGTTTTGTTGATCTTGAGACATGCATAGACTTGTGTCTATATATCTTCCCATTCTTTATTTTTGTTTTGCTATAAAGAGCTCACCAAATGTAAATCTCCAAATGAAAAGAGATATTGAGCTGCAAAAGCCTGTCGCACATTTTAGTATTCGACTAGGAAAAAGGGTAAACGACCTTATATTAAAGTGAATGTTTATTCAAAAAGCCAAAGGCTTGTTCATTAAAGTGAAATGTCAAATATCACTCTCACAATGAGAGGTGATTGCCTCAAAAGATCAAAAAGATCAAATGTTATGATTAAAAGTGGAGTAAAATGTAAAGCTCCAAGTCATGTTATCAAGTTTTGTGGGAGGTCATATATACATATTTCTATAATTGAGATAGGTCACATGATCTAGTGCTAATTGTGTATGCCTTGGTTGAATCGATCATTGAAGCTTCACATTAGACGAAGGACTATCTCATTGTTGATATCCACACACAACACACAAGTTTATGTTCAATAAATGCCATATTCATTTGTGTGATTGTACTTGATGAAATGTGTTTTCACATGCTCAATCTTTGTTAATTCAAGCACAAAAAGATTTTTGAGTATTTTAGGTGTTTTTGGAAAGTATTTTGTTTGAAAAATCTGAAAATTTCAAAAATCCTGTTTTGCCCTGTTTTGGCGGCTCAATCGCGGGTATGTCAAGTCGCGAGCCTCAGTCGCATCTTCGCTGGTCATTTTTGGCGACTTGTTCGCGAGTGCAAGGTCCAGTCGCGAGGTTCACTCAGAGATTTTCGCGGCTCAGCTCGCGACTCACTCGCGGGTAGATCTTCCAGTCGCGAAAAACACTTAGAAAAATTTTCAAATTTTTGTTCTTGAGTGCTTTGGTGGCTTGAGCTGGCGACTGTATGGTGACTTAACCAAGTCGCAAAAATCGCGTGTTTGGCAGAAACAGGAGCAGTTTTTAAACCTTTTTTTTCAGTTTTCCCTCAAACTTTTGTGACTGTTCATCTTCTCTCTAAACTATCTTCCTTCCAAACACTTCGTGAATCCATTTTCAAACCTCATTGGTGCTTCATTTCTTATCCAAATCATCAAGAAAAGGTATGGGTTTTGCTTTCTCAATCTCATTTTCCTTTTTCCTGCATATTTTTGTTACCGTTTGGACTGATATTGTGTTCGAAATACCTCTCTCTTTGTGTAATGGGTATGGCGTGTCTTGTTTGATATTGTTCTCACCTGTTTTCATGCTGAGCGGTCACAATGTGTTTTTTCATTGTTCTGATATTTGCCTATTATTGAGTCTGAAAATCTTTTCTTAAATGGGTTTGGTGTCTATTTGACTTACTCATTTCACTTGCTTAAGTATTGATGTTGGTGTTCGGTATTGGTTACTGAGTTTTTATGATAACATAATGTATGTCTCTCAACCATGTGCTCTAGTGTGGATGATTGGTTTCTTCATGTTGAAATATTTTCCCCTTGTTCATATCTCTGGTGGAGTGATTTATGTTATCTGCTCTAAATGTTCGAATGCTGTATCTGTTTGCATATCATGGTCATGATAACCTGTCTCATTGACAGTTTTGTCAGTTGTGTTGTCTTTCTATGTCTTGGTGCACTATCACCATTTTGCTGCACCTGTTATTTTGTGCTTCTTTGTATTGTTGGAAGTTTGGTTGGGTCTGCACTATCTTCAGTTTGTGTTTACATATTGAAATTTTTTTTACACTGAATCTTGTTGACAATTATCTTGTGTGGTATTGTTGTTTGGTTCTTTGCTGTGGGCCTGTTCTCTTGCAGATGTCTCGTCGATCTTCCAGGGGTAAAGACATTGTTGCTGACGAACCAGCAACACCAGTTGCTAAAAGGACTCGACTATCATCTCAGGCATCTCAAGATCCCAATGAGGATAGGTTCAGACTTCCGATTAACTCACACGTCTACTCAAACGTGTTTGACAAGTCAACCACTATAGTGGAACGGGTGGTAGAGTTCAACACCTTAGGGACCACTTTCATCCCTCGAATCTTTGAGAAACGAGATTGGGCAAACTTGTTCGGGAACTTTGATGATCAAATGGATGAGCTGGTCAAAGAATGCTTCTCCAATGCAACTGATCTTGGACCTGAACTCATTTTCTGGGTCAGAGGAATAGAGTTTAGTGTTACCCCAGACTCCATCGCAGATCTTCTCGGCATCACCAGACCTCAGAATGTGAATATAACTCCTTACGATGAACGAAATCCAGAAGTTGGAGAAATTTTACAAATCCTAGGATACGATCATGAAGTATCCAGTGCAGGAACATCCATCAGCACCGCAAAATTTGCACCTGAGCTGACCACACTGAAGTTGATCATGTTCACCAATCTCTACCCACTGTCCAACACTACATTCATCAATCTTGGGAGAGCTCTATTTCTTTGTGACCTTATTACAGGAGCCCCCATTGATATATGTGCTCACATCTACTACACCTTGAGGAAGACCGCGTGTCGATCTGCAGCTCGAGGAGTTATTCCATTTTGCAGTCTCATTATGAAGCTCATTCTTCGTGAAGGCATTATTCCTCCTGCAGATGGAAAAATGTTGACTCGTCAACGTCCCATTTCCTTGTTCACTCTTCAAGCTAGCAGAAGTCACTCCTCTAAATCACCAAGGAGTGCTCACATCTCTCCAGTTACTCCATCTGCCCCTGACTCAGAGACTCCTGCACATACCACATCTACATCATGTGCTGTTCCTGAAGCTTCACCGGCTAGTATTTCGCAAGCACAGACTGCTCCTCATACTGATAGAGTCGGCAATGTACTTGAGCATATTCAGAAACGCGTTGATGAGCTTGTGGCACTTCTCTACTCCACAAACAACCATGTCCAAATGCGTCTCGAGACTATGGAGAATCAGCTAGATGATATTCAACGAAAGTTGGACGAGAGCCTTTAGCTATTCGTGACAAAAAGGGGGAGAGCATTCAGTAAGGGGGAGAAAAGTTCAAAGGGAAGTGTGCATAGTGATAGGGGGAGTACACACATACTTTTGTCATACTTTTGTTTTTAGTCTCATCCTCTAAACTTATGGTTTTAGGTTTATGTTTGTTGGGTACTTTTAGTGTTTTTATGGTTTTGATACACTGTGTTTTGGTGTATAGTTGTTTCTAACTCTTTACTTATACTCTTGGCTTAAACTTTAATATATTTTGATGATGTTATTCAGGATGTTTTTGTGTTTGTACCCATGTGCTTTTGTAAGCTTTTAGGGTTAATGTTTTATGCATAGTTTGTAGGCTTTATGGTATGTACCTTGCTTAATGCAGCCTTTATACTATGTTGAAATCAGTACTTTAATCTAAATGTTCTGCATTTTGGTTTATGTACTGTCACTCTTGTGCCCTTGTAGGATTGTTCCTAGATGCATATGCCTTGTGTGCTATGCATTGGTTGAGTGTTGAGCATACAAGTGTCTTGCCTTGTGCTTGTTAACTTGTATGTCCTTATGTTCATTCCAAGTGTGAATGAGCACTGTGATCACTACCTTGTGGTGTTCACTTGGTTGATCAAGCCATGATTTGTTTCTTATCTCCATCTTTGCTTGATCACATATTGCCTGTTTCATATGCATTTATAATTTTCTGCTTACAATGATCATGGTGTATTATTGTGTTTCAGGAGTATTATGTTCATATGATTCAAGTGCTTCACAGCTTCTAGAGTTAGGTGTGAGTGAGTTTTGTTCAACTGTTCCCAACTCACATGTTAAGTCTAGAGTCTGTTTTAGGGTTTTGTCACGGAATAGCCAAAGGGGGAGATTGTAAGGTTAAATATATTCAACCATCTAATTGGCTTTATTCCGTGCCAAATTTGCTTGTAATTCAGCATTTAGTAACCCTGTATTTAGGTGGGTTTGTTGTAAAGGTAGTGAGTGAGATAGAGTGAAGATTGCTCAAGAGTGTGCAAGAAAACAGAGACTCGCGGCTGGGACTCGCGGGTGACTCGCGGCTGCAAGCTGCCAGAAGCAGCACACGTGCCAAGCATGCTGGAAGATGAACAGTCATGCTAGCTGGAGCACTACAGGACAAAACAGGACAACTGGCCATACGGTTAACTCGCGACTGAATCTCGCAACTTAGTCAAGCCGCGAGGTCAAGCCGCGAGCCACCCCTATTTTGTAAAACCTGACGTTGCACATTCCTCTCCCACTCCAGTATAAATACCCCTTTTACCCACGATTGAAAGAGAGCTTCCAGAGAGAATTTTGAGAGAGAAACCCTAAAGAAAAACAAGATTGTTTAACCCACAATCTATACCTTAGAGTCTCTTCAAATTCCCCTACTCTCTTCCTCTCCATTGTCAAATCCTTGAGAGGCATTATACCAAACCTGGTTCTCACCATCATCATCACTGTGAGACAGTTGTTTGGATTTCTGGGAAGCAGTTAGGAAGGAACCAATCTTCATTGGTTGATGCTACGGTCTAGTAGCGGAATCCGGGAAGCTAGAAAAGAAAAAGGTTCGGCGCAACCTCGTTGGAGCAAGAAGCTTGGAGGGCTTAGGTGCACTGGGT